>NW_020897736.1:7435543-8035543 GCF_003984885.1 Neopelma chrysocephalum
GTATTTGTGCATAATTGGTCAATAGAGTGTTATCAGAATCAAAGTTGCGACATAAAGATACGTGCACGAGAAACAAAAGTACTCAAAAAGTAAATTCATTGCTTTGACACGAGGGTGTTGTTTTAGGAGGTCAACTATAGCGATTCAGTTTGCCTCGTGTTTTGGAGGGTGCTTTTTATTTTGGGGCACGCAGCTCCGTGCCCTGGAGCGCAGCCTGGCACAGAAACACTGCGGTTTTCCTGTGTGTTTCCTGCAGTGCAGTGCTGGCCCCGTGGGCATCCCTCCTTCTGACGGTGGGGTGGGCTGAGGCACAGCAGCTCCTGCAGGGTTTGCATCCTCCAGGCTGTGCTCCCCAGGGTTGCGGGGGGCAGCTCTGGGCAGGGCATGGTTGAAGGTGGGGTTTCAGACCCGCCTCTCGTTGCTTCACTCTCAAGGCTCACAAAAGCAACGTCCGAGGTGGTCAGAAGTGGAGGAGGGCCACCGGCAGCCCCAGCCATCAGCTTGTCCCCACGCCTTTGGTGCCGCCGCATAGGCCGTGCGCCCTAGGGCAGACTGTGACTTGTTGTGGTGGGATGAGCCATACAACAACAAAATCACTAGTCTTCCAGAGGGAACCAGGCACCACGTCCATCCTTGTCCCACTGGGCCCCGCTCTGAGCATTCCCTCTCCCTGCCACAAATGGGGCTCACAGGGATGCAGGACAAGTGTTTCCACGCTCCGTCATTCCCCTTTTTTACCACCCATGAGCTTCTTCAGCCTGGTCAGAAAGAAAAGATTTAGAGCACCCTGATTTATTTTTTCATATTTCTTTTATGTTTTTCTTTTGGCCAGTAAACCTCTTCCTTAAATCTGTTGCTCTGTGTTTTGCATCTATTGCTTCCATCCCTGCTGTTCAGCTTGTTAATCCCCCTTTAATAAGAGTCATTCAAGTGTCCCATAATACCTTGCTAGGGAGCCCTGGCAGGTCTCTATGTAGAAGTTTATGCTATTTTCTGGTGATTTTGGTGAAACTGTGCATTAACAGCCCTTGGGGATAGTTCATTTGGTATTCCTGGGCCTCTTTGCCCAGTTTTTCTCCCATTAAGTGAGTGTGAGCTGACCATCAACACACAAGTGATGAGCCCTGATGTGGGGGAAATGGGCTTGCATTGCTGGTGGCATTTCTCCACCAGCTCTGGGCAGACAAGGAAGTGGTCTCACTGTCTGCTCTTCTCCTTCACACCCTGTATTGAGATGAAAGGTTAAAGTGCCTCGACCATTCCTGGTTGACACCTTCTCCCCAGACACATTGCTGCTCCACTCATGGGTCTGATAGCTCTTGGCTTGTCCACAACAAAACCCATCCATCTCCCTTCCTTTCCCAGGCTGTATATGTTGCAAGAGGCATGTCATTCTCTTTGGCAGTGCAAAGTTTTAGCTGTACCCTCATGACTGCAAAGAAACCTCGACAGGAGAAATTACGGCATGTGGGGAGGAAGGGAAAATCTCTTCCTGCTTTCCCAAGGTGACCAGGTTTAGGAAACAAGATAGTGCAGAATACAAGGGAGCAGTGCTGAACAGTGCTGTCATTTTTCTCCCCTGCCCCAGATACAAGGATGAAGGTGAAAAAAAGTCAGAATGTGTTTGTATGGGTCCATTGGTGTGCCGTGGGCTCCTGTGATCCCACTGACCCCCGGGTCATCAGTAGATGGTTCTCACACAGTAGATGGTTCTCCCCTCAGCAGAAGCCTGATGCTGAACAGGGATGCCACTCACCTTCACAAGGTCCTGTGGCCATGCTGAAGATGGAGGGTTTGGCACGAGATGGTAAAAATCCTGTTCCAGATGTGGCAGATGAGCTGAGATGAAGGCAGAGCGCGCCAGAGCCCCAGAGAGGTTTCTGCGGTGTTTGCACAATTTGAAATAATAATGAAATCTGTAAAACTCTGGGTAGAGCACGACTAGAATAACAGGCTAAATTTGTCGGATGAATAATTTACTAGAAGTGATTGGCCCCGCTCCAAGTGAGATGAGCACCAGCCTGGTCTCAGGCTGAGAAGCCTGAGTGTCTCTGTCCTCAGCTGGGAGCTGGTCCCTCTCCTGCCCACCAGTCATTGCTCCTGCCATAGAAGCTGGTCTCCAGCCCAGGTGCTTGTTCCCAAGTCATCACTGCCCAGGGCTACAGGGATTCCTGCAGAGCTCCCAGTCCCCTCCAGAAGGTGTCTGTTGTTTATTTTCAAGGTGCTGCTTTGCAGCATGGAGGTGGTGGCAGTGGGTGTCTGTCACTGGCTCCAGGCTCATGGACTCACCCATCCTCTGCCTCTTTCCTTTCTCCAACCAATTCTCTGTCCTCGGCCATGGTGCCGAGTGGATGGGAGAACAGACACATCCTGACATTTGGGATGGGAAGGGAGATGAAGTCCCAGTGCTGAGAGGAGACGGTGACTGCAGCCTCGGCAGCCAATTAATGTGATCATGTTTATGAATGCGGATCAGTAATTCCAGGTAAACTCCCCAAGAGCAGTGCTGCAGGCGAACAAAGCCTCCTGCCCACCCGGGAGCCTGCCAGCGGTCCCTGCCAGCACCAGCACATTCCTGCTGTGACTCTAAACTGTCTCATTTCCTAGTGCCAGCCTCGACATGCATCATTTTGTCTCCTATTACCTCGATGCCAGAGCTCATCTTAACAGTGTTGGTTGCACCATGTCCTCCTGGACCTCTCTGTTCCCTCTCTGCCAAGGGAAATGGCTGGTGAGAATGGGCAGCTCAGGCAGAGATTAACTCAGAGAAGGCAGCAAGGACCCAGCTTTGCCTCCACAGGTGATGAGGGACTGCTTCATCATCCTGGGCTTTGCAGGCTGCATGGTGCATCCCCATCACCCATCTGTGGTTGGGGTACCCCGCCAGGGTGCCCCGAGCTGCTCCCATCACTCTGAATAGGCCTGTGGCAGGCTGGTTTGTGTCCACCAGCATCCAAAGGATCAAACGGAAGCTGGTAAGCTACAGAAGTAGATTGGGGCACTGACTGATCCCTTGCTGGACCTGGTTTCCTTTAGGGAAAGAAAGACTCATCATGAAGAGAGCACCTGAAAACACCACCACCATCCTTCGGTGCAAGGGACCATCTCTGGCAGCCGGTGCCACCTGGCTGAAGTGTCACCAGCTGGTGGCCTGAGAGTGTCAGAACAGACAGGCACGGTGTCACTTCCTGGCCTTTGGCAGGATAGCTCCATAGCAGAGGTTCAGCAGAGGGATCCCTGTGGGACCCCTCCGTTGCCCTGCTGAGTTCCCCATCCTCAATTCTCCCCCCAAGACAACTTGTGCAAAACCTCCAGGAGACTGTATCCCTCTTGGATAAGGGTGGGGATGGACGGTGTGCAAGAGCACCCACTCAGCCTTGAAGACTACTCAGTGCTGGAAAGTCCTGCTTGGAAAGCAGAAAACCTTTTCCTTTCCCTTGGAGCACCAAGAGCCACCCTATTTCTCTGACACCTCCTCCAGCACTCCATGGGACAGACCTCCTCCTCAGCCATGTCCTGGAGGGTGTCAGTGCTCCGGGGATGCTGCCAGGGATAAGGAGGGATGCTCCCTGGGCAGGAGGTGAGGGCAGATGACGCTGCCATACATCTCCCACCTTGCTCCACATTTTCTGGCTCACCCCCAGGAGAGCAGTGAGCAATTACAGGCCACGCGGAATCTTCATTATTGCCCTGTCGTGGCCTCGTTTGACGAGATGTTTTACTGCCAAACTTATTAAAAGTGAAACGTGCGGTTTCTGCGCGGCAATTTCCTGTCTGCAGTGATAAGCCGGGCTCTGCCTGCTGTGTAATAAACAGTTATTTTTATGTATGGCTCTGGCTGGGGTGACAAAGAGGAGAGAGGGCCTGGCTCGTGTTAATTGCGATGGTTAATGGGATCTATACTGGGAGCAATGTGTGTGGGGGGTATGTCCTCCCCCTGGCACGCTCTGCAACAGAGTGGTCTCCTGTGGTTTTGTGCTCTGGGTGCTGCTGGTGGGGACTGTGCAGTGTCCTCCCTCAGCACAACTGTATAAGAGGGATTAGTCTGAAACCCCCTTGCCTGCCTCATCTCAGCCTTTCGTCACAAACGAGGGACCTGCTGTGCACCCCCCTGAGACTCCCTCCCCTGCTGCCCTCGAGCTCCACTGATTCCACCCCGGCAGGAGGCTGGAGGGAGTTCCAAATCCTGGGAGCTTTGCTTCAGCCTCCCCAGATCCTCCTGTCTGTCCAAGACAGTGTGCCAGCAGTGGCATTTGCAGGTGATACCGGTGGCCAAAGCCCAGAACATCCACCATGTCACCTCCCACTGTCTCTCCTTGGGTGCCCGTAGGAGGCAGGTGCTGGAGAGGAGACAGCAGGAGTAGTCAATTCAACAGGCACACTACTATCAGAGAAAACCCATGTCCACTGCTTGGACCAGCAAAAATCTGATAAATATCAGCAAAGCTGATAAATAGTTTCATTTAATGAGAAACTATTTTGTCAGAAACACTATGTCATTAGGTGTGCGGCCTGTATTTTGGTCTAATTATATCGTTTTAATACGTTTTGAAAAGAAACAGCTTTTTAAAATGCAAGATGTCAAAACTGCATTTACAAAAACCCTGATTGGCTTTTTTTTTTTTTTTTATTTTCCAGACCTGGCCAAAGCTATTAGTGGAACTCAAGCTGAAACTGCATAACTTTCCCCAATAAACAATTTGTCAGAAAAATTCCTCCTGGCTCTGGGAGATCTGTTCATTATTTGTCAGCAGTCAAAACCCTGTTGGGTATTTCCCATCTGACTTCTTTTCTTAACAGCAGCTTTATTGGTCTGGGAATTAACAGCGGAAGATGCGATACTTGCTATTCATTGCAGTCATCCCAAATGCCACTCATCCCATCAGGCCGCGGCTCCACAAAGCAGAAGCCTCTCTCCTTTTTCCAGTGCATTATTTTTTTGGTAACTATGGAGTATTTTATCCCCGATTTCCTCCCTGCATGCTCCTGATCCTTGCAGAGTGCACCAGTATCCCTAGGCTTGGAGCCACATCAGGTCCCCCCATCCCTATCCCCTGCAACCATCCCCATCCCTGCTGTCCATCTCAGCCTCTTGCTGGGCAAACTCCCTTCATTGCCAGCTCGGGCCCTCATTAATTTGTATTGCAGCGTGTGTCGCGGGCTGATGTGTAATTAGAGCTCCTGAAGCCTGTCTCATGCTGTAATTGCCATGACAGGGGCCACAGCATATCCGCTTGT
Organism: Neopelma chrysocephalum; assembly: GCF_003984885.1. Taxonomy (NCBI): domain Eukaryota; kingdom Metazoa; phylum Chordata; class Aves; order Passeriformes; family Pipridae; genus Neopelma; species Neopelma chrysocephalum. Next base: position 7,440,782 of record NW_020897736.1, read on the forward strand.
TAATTAGTAAACCACAATATCCCAGGGGCTCGTTGAGAGCCGCCTTAATTGTATTTCAGCTGGAACAGAGGGATAATTACCCTTTGCTAGCGCTGCCACTTTTAAATTCTTAAAAAAAAAAAAAGGAAAAAAGAAAGGAAAACCCAAATTGAGCTCGTCTGCCTCTCGACAGCCGCCACTTCTACCCTTGGCTGCCCAGGGACCTGGTTTTGTCCCTGGGTTGAAGGGGAAGGGCTGTAGAGCTCAATGGCTTGGGGACAGGATGCTAAGAGCTTTGCAAGGGGACACACTCAAACTCTTGGTGACCGAGCTGCCCCTGCTCCAAGGGTGCTTCTGTGTCCCTGCACAAGGGACTGTGCTGGGAACCCCATTTGTGGATGCAGGCTGGCTTGCTGGGAGTACTGTTTGCAGGGAATCCCACCCTGGCCTGCGAGCAGCCCCCCGGCATCACCCCCAGGCACTGCCTGGGCTACCTGCATCGCTGGTTTGGAGGAACAGCCTGTGTCCAGGGAGGAGCGAGCCAAGGTCTCCAGGCTTTCCACCGGACAAAGGTGCAGCAGTCCCCTTGAAATGCAAGTGAGAGCTGCCGTGGGCTGCAGGAGGAGGCTCTTGCAGGATCTTGCAGGGCTTGGTGTAACTGTATGCTGCTGCCAAGGGTGCACTTGTATTCCACATCCCCAACATTCCTGGAGCACCAGTGCTGAGCGGGACCTTGGTGCTGGAGGTCTCTGCTCCTACAAACCCTGTGGCCCCAGCCTGCTTGGCTTTAATGGACCTCAGAGGTGGATCATCTTCCTTCTCAGTTCCTTTCTTGTCAATCTCACCTCAATGGGCAATGGGAGTCTTCTGGGACCTGGTTAAAGCTTTTCCCTCCATGGGAAGGATGTCCCTGCAGGGTATGAGATCACAGATCACTCTTGTAGTGATCATGGGGGGAACACAGGGCTTTGGTGCGAGATGAAGGAAGTGCCAATGCTCATCATCACCTTTCTGTGGGTACCACAGGCTCCAGAGCCCCTCTGCAGGGGGGCTATTGTCTGGTCAAAGATCTTTGGGGAAGGTTAACCTGGGAAGAGAAGCTAACACACGACATCCGTCCCTTTTCCTATGCTTCTCCCTGAAGTGACACAAATAGCTCAGCCACCATCAGCCCTGCTGATGATTCCTGCTGTTCAAAAAATCGTACAATGGACAACTGGCCTTCAGGACCTGGTTTGTGAATTGGCTTAAATAACAGTCCTGGCTCTCCCCTGGGAAGCTACATGGAGGTCAGCCTTGAAGAAAAGATCAGTACAGTGGCTCCAAGCATTAGTAAAAAGACATAACTGAAGCAAAGAGCCTTGAACATAATTATAGCCTAAGAGCTGTGATGGGAACTTGACGGCCTTAAACCATCTCCTGGACTTTAGTGCAATCAACAGATTGACACTGCTGGGTCCTGAAGGTTGGTTTTTGGAAGCTGTACACCAGGGTTGAATGCCAGAGCAGGCAGAGAAGCAGCACAGGTGCCTGTTCCAAAGACTGGAGCTAGAAAAGGGTCTCAAATGCCATGGAAGAACCAGATGGAGGCAACCACTGGAACGCTCCGCACATAATTGAGGGCACCTTCAAGGGTGAGCACGAGGTGGCTGCCCACCTCCAGAATGCTCCCACTGCTGCCATGCAAGTCACTGTCATTAGAGCTGGGGATGGAGTTTATAGTTGAGTAACCACAACATATAATGGCCAGTCTTCGCGAACGAAGATCTGGGGAAAGGTCTTTTACCTTTCCAGCCTGCGCAATGGATTTTTTTAGGTGAGACACAGCCTGCGCTGAACTGAGCCCACCCTTTAATCCTAAGGTTCATCTGCCGGGGCCAAGCACGCTTGGACAATGGCAGTGAGGTCCTCAGGACGTAGGTTTCTTTAGAGTGACCTTCTCATAGATGGATGGCCTCACAGGGCTAACGGGTTCCATCTGCCCGGGAGACCGAGGAATCGAACCCGGGTTGCAGCAGTGAGAGTCCTGCATGCTAACCACTAGGCCACCAGGGGTCTCAACCACAACAACTTTGCACAAATTAAACAACATAGTGCAGGTTAATTAGATTTCTTACAGCTGCCTCCATTAACTTAGCCCTGTCGCCTGCTGTCAGAAGAGGATGGAGCCCCTTTGAAATTACCAGGAGATGTGGATGGCTAAGTCTCTCCCTGGGCAACCATACCAGTGTGGGCATTAGTGATCACCTTCTCTTCTCAGAAAGTCCTTAGTGCAAGAGATGAGAGCAGATGGAGAGGTAGTTGTCCTCCACCAGCACAGGGGCTGGGCTGGATCTCCCCAGATCTCCATTTCAAACCTACCTTCTCCTAAGATGATCTTTAAGAAAAATAGGTATTTTTCCAGCAGAGTCTCTCTCATTATCCCACAGGGTGCCATGTGAATGCAAATAAACAAATGAGACCCCTTCAACAACATCTGAGAATGTGGCTTCATATTTTTAAACGAATTTCCTTCGACCGTGTCAGGGCCTGTTTTGTGTTTGCTTGACAATTATGTGGCTAATGAGGACAGCCACAGTTACATCAGGCGGGATTAGGAAGAATGAGGCATCAAATGTTGCAGAGCATAAGACAACTGTTAACTAATGGGGGCTCGGAGGGCATGTCCTGGGTGCAGGTGGCTCCTCACAGGGATCCTAGTGCTGTTTGGAAAGAGATGGAGTAGGCAGCAGGCAGCAGGCAATGGGCAGGCTGACCAGGTGAGGGAGATTTCTGGCCCCTGCATGGTGGCTGTGCATATGGGAAATGAGGAAGTTGAAATATTTAGGGAAAGTAGCACCAAGCACATGACCCTGAGGTTGTCCCATGGAGGCAGAGACAGACATGAGTGTTCTGATGGAGAATGAGGCACCAGCCAAGTGGGAGCACCTTACAGACCTCAACAAAAAGGGGTCAAAAGCAATAGGGGAACTGAGCCTCATAACGGAGATCACCAAGACATTGGTATTTTAGCTGAAACCTTCCCATCCTGGCTCCCTGGCAGTCAGCACGGAGCTTTGTGCAACGTTTCTAAGACGGCTAGGGCCATCTTCCACCCCCTGAAGAGGGTGAGGAAGTAAAGCAGGGACTACACCTGGTGCTGCAGTGAGACCCTGCTCCCTGGGTCACATGGTGACCCAAGCACAGCCAGCTGTGGCTTTCAGATGCCTCATCCCAGCCACCTCTCTGCCAGCTCTTCCTCTGCCATGATGATCTCCCATCGATCGATCATCCAGATTCTCCCTCGCGTGCCGGATGGCTGCGGCGCTTCTCCCAGCAGGAGCTCTTGGTGTTCAGCGAATTCCTACAACAACAGCACCCCATGCAGCTCTGCTGGGAGAGCAGCCAGGGTGGCTGTGCTGCTGCTCGGAGGGGCTGTGTTTATGCCCCTTTGGACTCTCCTCCTCCTGAACTTTTATCCTGCATTTCAGCTGCATCTTCTACAGAAACCTCTCAGCTAAAGTGAACAAGGACAGGTTCACCTGCAGATGGATGGATGCACAGCCATGACCATGGCAGAGGTGCCTCCACATGTCCATATGAAGACCTGAGCAGGAGACTGCCCAGACCCAACAACCTCAAGATCAAGATGTCAACCACCCTTAAACCACATTTCTGTGGCAGCCCTCTGATGCACCCACAGGTTGGATCTTGTCACAGCAGGGCACAGAGCTGAGCATCTCATTCTCACATTCCTCATCCTCCCTTGCCAGTGCCATCAGGAGCTTAATCTCATAGTACAGTGGTTCACCAAGTCATCCCAAGGTCTAGGGGCCAAGGAGAAGCAGACAGAGCTCATGGATACACCCTAAACCCTCTTGCTGACTCTGGTCCATGCCCAGTCTCAGGGTCTCAGGCCAGCTGCAGGCTGTAGACCTCGGCACCATGCCTGCCCCTTCCCTGTTCCTGCTATGGCCACCCCACCTGTGCCTGACACCCACCCTCCTGGAAGAAGATGGCACGTGTGCTGAAGAGCTTCCCTTGAGCACAGCCACTGAATTGCACTCCAGATGACTAATTTGTGCCCTAATTGATGTGGAAACGAATGCCAGAAAGCACTGGAATACCGAGAAGTGAAGCTCTCCATCTTGGTTTCCTTCAGGGAAATGGTCTTAATTAAGTATCTTGCAAACAGAGATAATTTCCAGCTACGTGTTGAAACAGGAGCCAGGGTGGAGGGTGTGGCTGAGACTGGCATCTTCTCCTCAGTGGGTCCACTTGGCCATTGCAAAGCTAATCCAGGGTGCAGATTCCTCAGACCTCTGCATCTCCAGGGCTTAGCCAGCCATGCCTAGACCTGCAGGACCTCCATGGCCCTTGCACTTGCACCTCCACTAGTGTTCCTCAGCCCCAAGAGTACCTTCCCATTTTACCAGCCCAGGCTGTACTGACTCTGGTGGTGTTGAGTCCATCCCTACAATCTCCACTAGTGTTTGCATTACAGTTGTTGAAGCTTTGTGTCATTCATTAATCAACCTTGGGCTCTCTGCTGGGGCTCTGTCTGGATGTGTTTGCTCTGGACAAGCAATTGAATCCCTATTCCCCGTGGCAGGTGGTCTCAGCCATCCCACACGTCCAGCACCCCTTCCTGCCCTGCCGATGGGAGCATTCCAGGAGGGGTTGAACATGGCAAGCAAACTGGAGTGGCTGAGTGTTGCTTTGCTGGGCGTACTGGAGCCCATAGCAACGTGCTGGCACCATGGGAGACACCCAGTGACCCCTGGCACAGGTGGGAAGGGGACTCTGGGGATGCAGGCTGCCATGGAGAGCTGCTGGACCTGGCACTGCTGCCTTCAGACCATGGCTGGCATTGAGACGCCCCAGCCCCTTCCCCTTCCCCATGGCCTCGCTGTGCACAGCTGTTCCCTTAGAAATAGCTGTTGCCATGGTTTTTCCATAGAAAACACATCTCTCCCCCCTTCCCCACCACCACTCCCCACCGCCTTAACCTTGTGACAGCAGTGATGACGTGGCTCCCTAAGAAAGGCCACTTCACGTAACTATGGTAACAATTAGCTTTCTCTTGATTTTACCTCGGGGGTGATGCTGGGGAGAGGGACCCAGAGGTGCTCTCCTGGAGCGGGTGCTTCCCCTGGCCCTGCACCCACAGCCAGGGTTGGCACGTGCCAGCTCGCCTCTGCAGCGTCCCAGGGTGGCACGTCACTCAGACGCAGGGATTTCTGCAGTCCCCCTTTATCTCAGGTGCTGGGGACAACCCCCTCATGCCTGGTATAGATGGATGAACCCCAGAACCCTACACAAGCCCTAAGCATCTCAGCAAGGCTCTGCTGGCCTCCAGCAGCAGCTGGTGCTGGGAGCTGGGGGGGAGCATCCCCCAAGGCATGGGAATGGCGGGAGCACCTGCATATCCCCCAGGCTCACTCCAGAAGCGTGGGGAAAGGAAGGGGGGGGGAAGAAGACGGTTATGGCAAAGAAGGATTGGGAGCCAGCTGAGATTTCTGGGCTGTGAGCATGGCAGGGGCATCCGTAGCCTGAATGAGAGGTCTGCAATGGTGCCTCTGCTCCCAGCAGAGGATGGGTAAACACGGTGCAAAGCCTCTCCTTAGGCACATCAGAGTCACAGCTGCCGACTGCAGCAGCTAAAATAAGCATTTTCCTGCTTTTTATTCCTCTGAGCCCAGCAGAGCCCACTCAGCACCAGGAGTGGAGCTGGAGTCTATTCTTAGCTCTGCAGGGAAGGGAGCGGGAGTCCCTGCACTGCTGTCATGCAGGGCTGGGGGCTGCCGGGTCCCATCCCCTCATGGTCCCCAGGAGCCTGGCCTGACCTCAGGGTGGCATCGAGGCAGGAGCGGCTGCACCCCAATGGGGACAAAGTCCTACTTTATAACCAAGGAGGAGTTAGGGAGATAGTGGGAGGGAGGGATGCCCCACCACCTCTCTCAGCATCACTGCAGGATTCAGCATCCCTGAAGGAGAGGCTGCAATGCAGGTGGCTGTGGAAGGAGTCCCCATTCTTGCAAAGCTCCTCTTCTGCCTGGGCATGTGGGGGTTGGGGGAGCCTCAATTCACAGCTCCCACTGCCTCGGAGGTTTAAGGGGAGTTAAGGAGTCCAAGCTGAGTCAGCCCTCACCCTGTGCTGTGCCAGGATCAGGCTTGCTTTGCCCAGCCCCAGCCATGAGGTGTTGCTGCTGCCCGCCCCAACACTTCCCACTGCTTTCTGGCTGCAGAGCACTGTGGCCAGGGAATCAGGGAGCCACTGGCCACCAGCATCACACCATCCCCATATTGCACTGGGGGTACTGCTTCAAAACGTGAGGAGATTTGGACTAATTTCCAAAGCGGTCTGCAGGAGCACCAGGCAGAATGCAGGGAGAAAAGCACCCATACTGGGCACACTGTGGCCAGTCCAGCACTCAGCTCTGCTCTCCATCCCAGCTCTGTGAGGAGCAGGGGAGGCTGGGGGGTGGGCAGGGATGCAGCTGTGCATGGGGGGCCATGGGGAAGAAGCCCCAGCTCCATAGCAACAGGTACTCTCCACGTAATGGAGTCCTTTCCGCTCGGCCTCCGCAGCCGCCAGCCTTATTCACATGGCCATAAATAATTCAATTTTCTCATTCACACACATGAATGCTGCGGGCTGGGGCTCCGGGTGTGCTCAGCCTCCATCTGTCTGGGGGGGAAGGGGGAGGCAGGGCCTGATAATAGACTCCAGCATTTGTTTAACATGGATGAGTGTGGCCAGATGGCCTGGGGACAGGAGGAGGGAATGGGGAGGTGGGAGGTGAGGGATGCTCCAGGGTGCTGCTGGCACCCTGAGCCTCCCCTGGATGAGGAGGGGAGGAGAGCAGGGGACTGTTGTGAGGGGGAGCTATGGCACCTGCAAATCAACTCTAGGACCTCCAAACCAGCCTTGGAGATGTGGACTTTTGGGCTGGGAGTGGGTTAGGTGAGTTCAGGCAGCCCTTCCTCTCACTGTGCTTTTGTTGCCTTCCTGACGGGAAAGAAGGAATGGGAGAAACATTAGGCTGTGCCGTGCCAAGGATCTCCCTGATTTCTGGTGAGACCCTATGGGGAGTCAATCTATAATTGAGATAATTTAGTGGGAGATGGTGAAGGGGAAGTGGCAAGGGGTGCTGCCAATCACTGCCCTGACCCACACTGCCAGGTAAGGGCCAGCAGTCCCCAAAATAACCCCAGAGAATAACAACCCCAGTGATGGAGACACATGGCTGCTTGCTGGTGCAATTAGCAGGATTCGGGCCATCCCCTGGCAGGGGCACAGCGGGCCTGGCAGGAGCAAACAAGGGAATTAGCTGGGTTAAGAGGCTGTGCTGGAAAAGCCTGCGTGTCACTGCTGGTGAGCCAGTGCCTGCTGCGTGCACACGCCGAGCCAGGCTGGGAGGTGAGGGATGCTGGCTACTGCCTGGTGGCATTGGTTCCTCACCTTTCCTCCCTGTGGCTTGGACATAGTCCAGCCTGAAGCATGCCAAGGGCAGCATGAAAACTGGCACCTTCATCCCCTCCTGGTGTTTGACCAGAAGGAGCCGTCACTCCAGCACACAGCAACATCCTGAGCCTTGGGTGGGCTCAGATCCTGATGAGAAAATACAGACCAGGGAGGAGCCTTGAAGGTGGAATTGGCCACTTCACCCTAACTCTGCCTCCTGTGGGCAAAGGGTTGGATTCCTCATCACCAGAGCAAGGTCTCAACCTCATTCCCCACCCAGAGAAATCCCTGTTGGAGACCCCATCCCTATTTAAGACAGTGGCAAACAGGCATTTAACCTCAAGCTCAGGCAACATCTCAAATTGAAGCCTACAATGCTGGCAGAGGGAATTTGGATGATGCCAGAAGGAGGGTCAAGAAAGAAGCCTGAGCTCTGGCAGTGTTATCCATCACCAGCCTGGGAAGAGTTTCCCCTGAGGGAATGGGGGAGGTGGAAGCGCCTGCCGGGGGGGGGAGCTGGGAGCGTAACCAGCTCGTGTACTGGCATTCCCTGGTTCCACGACATATTGGGGTGGGACACGTGTGTGTGTGTGTGTGTGCGTGTGTGTGTGTTTGGGTGTCCTCACACACAGGCAAGAGTTCTCTTCTGGTTACATGCTCTTGCAGGATTTTGAAGCAGGAAAAGAAGGCCGGCTACATAGTGCATCCCTGGACCATTGGGCTCAGACAGCCACTACTCCACAATTCCTCCCGTGTGTTGTACATCCCCTGCCTGTTCCATGTGTTCATCTGCACGAGCCAGACCCCACACCCCATGTCTGTTCAGCTCTATTTGCACCTTTTAGAGCCACTGGGAAAGCAGGCAGCCCTCACCCGTGCCTATCTACTATTAAATTAGCTCCTGCTTTCTGTGGCTGCTGCTCAAGCAGCCTCTGCCCCATGCAACGTGCAGGGAGGGGATGAGCCCAACTGCGCACCTGGGAGCCAACCCCCTCAACAGCCCTCTGCCACAGACCCGTCACCCCCTCTGAGCTTTGCCCATGGAGCAGCAGCCTCAGCCTTCCCAAAGCCTTCCAAAGCAAGGTGAGTCCACCCAGGGCTGCCCTGTGCCATGCTGGGGTGCTGAGCATAGCCAGAGCTCCCAGATTTACAGATGGCACTCACGGAGTGTGCCCATGGCAGCAATGGGGGCAAAGGTGACAGAGCATCACTGGGGGCTGCCGGTTTTCCCTCCAAATCTCCCAGACCATTGCCCAGAAGTCCAGGTTGTGTCCCTGCGCTTCTGCTGCTACCAAATGGGCAAACACCAAGGCCATCCAGGCAGAAACTGCCACCTGTCAGACAATTCACATTTTGCTTCTTCCACTCAAAAACCAGGCCCAGCCTAATCCCTCTGCATCTTTTGAGGGATGGATGGCAGAAACATGCCACTGCCTATTCCTTCAGATCCCAGCACTGCAGGACCGGGATGTAGACAGCCTGACTCCAGCAGGATCCCAGGGTACCAGGGTCAGCTGCATCCCTGGGTTTGCTCAGATCCTCAAGTATGGACTACAGAGTCACTGCAGTGTGGTCCCCTGCCCATCCTGCCCCATGTCTCCACGCCAGCTGTCCCTGGGAAGGCTGCAGAGGCAGCCCAGGCTATTCACCCTGGAGTTTGCCCCAGTTGCTTTGCTCCCATGACAGCCAACCCTGTGGGACCAGCGGCTCTGTAGCTGTTGGGAGTCCATGCAGGCTCCAGTGGATCTGGAACTGCAGGCATCTGTGGGCTTGGAAAGACCCTCAAGGACTGCTTGGTGGGAACTTGGCGACTTGCATGGTCACCACTGGGGTAAATCCAGTGGGGAGGGACATAACCTTCCTCTCAGGGTAAACACACACACCAATCCCTGCACACACATCTGCTCTTCTCCAAGCCTCTCACAGACCCTTTTTCTACCTCGCTCCCTGCCCACACATCCAAGTGACACCGAACGGAGGCACTTACCTGCCACTCGCCCCATCGGAGCTGGAAGGACAGTGGGACAAAGCCCTGACGACAGGGCAGAGATGGTCCTTCCTTCCCCTAAAATGAGGGGTGCAGCTCCTCTCCTCCTGCCCTTGCCTGCTCCTACAGCCTGCACCATGACTCCTGGCATCACCTGTGGCTCCTGGAATCGCCCGCGGCCCTTCAGGGCTTGGCCATGGTGGGTTTCAGGTGCATGACATGGTACCAGCTCTGAGGGTCCCCTTCATGAGGACCACTGCAGGGACAAAGAGATGCTCAAGGCTCATTCCAGAGGGTTGGCATAGACGGAAGGCAGATGCTCTGTGGTGGTCTGGGAATGCCGTGTGACAAGGAATGAAGACCCTGTAGACCCCCCACACCTCAGTGCTACCCCAGGCAGGAGCATCCCAGCCCCTTTTTGCAAGCAGGGAAATGCCACCTCAGGGGATTTGTTGTCCCAGGGATTGCTCTGTCTTCTGTCCAAGGTGGGGGTACACCATCCAGGCTTTGGATTCCCAGGGGATCCCTCCAGGCTGCAGCACCAAACGCTGCTAGCAGCCCACCGGGGTCCCCAGTGGGACAGGAGGGCACGGAGCGCAGCCTTACCTTGGAGAAGCCTCTACAGGGAAGGGATACGGAACCCTGCTTGGGATGCCCCGGTCCCGGGAGAGCTGCAGTGATGGAGGCAGAGGATGCGGGGATGAGGTGGGACGGATGGGATGTGATGGATGAGATGGGGTGGGTGGATAGATGGATGGAGGGATGGATGGATGGTCTGGGGGCTGCAGGTTACCCCGCTCTCAGGTGCGGAGACAATGGCCAGGGCTCCTGTTGCAGCTGCAGACTGTCTCTTTAAACCCCTCATCAGCCCACAGGTGGCCCTGTCACCACCGTGGTCATCCATGACGTCATCGGGAGGGAGGGAAAAGGAGGAGGAGGAGGGGGGAGAAACGCGATTCCCCTCCACAGCAAAAGTCCCCGAGCGCCCATGGCAACAGATTGCAAATGTCACTGCGCATCAGCGGGGAGGAGGCTGCCGGGCTGCCCCCCCCCCCCCCGGGGGACACGGCGAGGGGACAGGGCTGTCACGCCATGGGTGGCACGGGGGACACAGAGCTGTCACCCCCATGGTGGCACGGGAGGGGCAGGACTGTCACCCTGTGATGGGTATATGGTGGGGGACAGCGCTGTCACCCCGCGGGTGGCACGGTGGGGACAGGACCGGTGTCCTGTGGTGGGTGTGTGGGAGGGGACAGGGCTGTCACCGCACACAGGAAGCTGGCTGTGGGTTAAGCAGGTGGGCAGCTCCAGCTCTCTCCGTGGGGTGAGGAGCAGCTGGATGCTCCCCCAGCCCGGACACTGCAGCAGGGGTGGGTGCTGCTGTCTCCCTGCCTATGAGGGTGCTGGTCCCTTGCCGTCTCCTGTGCTTAGGGGACCCCAGTTCCCCAGCGGTGGCACTCCCAGTCATCCCGTGGGCACCCCGGGTGGACCAGGCACCACCCAGCTCCTGCCTCTCTGGTCCTGCCTGTGCTCAGTGCCTGCAATGGGGTGTTTTGCAAAGGTCAGGAAAGTTTTGGAAGGTGTTTAAAGCAGATCTTGCCTTCAAGCAGAGACAGCACCAGGAGCAAGAAAAGGGGGCCCAGTCCCATACCCAACGACCCCAGACCCACAGACCATGGGATAGTGGTACTCCCATTAAGAGCCTCCAAAATTCATCCAGTTCCATTCCAAAATGAGTCTCTGATGCCAGTTAAAACCAGAGCAAGGGACGCTGTGGCGGCAAGGAAAGGTTCCCTTACAGCTGTGAAAGTCCACAAGTGCTACAACCTGCAAACTTGGCTTTGATGGAGCCCAATCCCAGTGAAACCTGCTCAACAGGGGGAGAGGGGCTGCAGATGGGGAGCCCTGAGTGCCAGCCACAGTGGACAGGACCTGTTCACCCCTTTATGAAAACGTGCAAATGTGTGCATGGATCCCCATGCAACGGGAGCCCCAAACTCTGAAAATATGACTGAAGTAACTCCCCAGATTTGGGGAATATTGTAAATATTTAACATTTACAATATTTACAATATTTATTATTTACAACATTGTAATATTCATTGTAAATGTTCTAATATTGTAAACATTCAATATTGTAAGTATTGAATTACATCCTTGTTCTTTTAGAAAGATGAGATACGCCCAAGGTCTCTGTCTGCTTCACGTGCTCTTCTCTCACGCCAACAAGAGTTTCCCCAGCTGAAGTTTGTCGCTGCCATCATTAGGACGCTTCCACCTAAAATCACTCCGTGGAGGCAGCTGGTTTGTGCAGAACAGCCACTCATCCCTGCATATGGAGGGGCTTGGGGGGCATCGAGGCACCACTCGTGGCTGCAGCATTCTCCCCACACCAGGCTCTTGTGCAAACTTCACCTTCTTTTTTTGATATATTATAAAAAAAGGTTCATTTTCTTATTCCCCACCCACAGCACAATGGAGAAGTTGACCACCAGTGAGCCCAGTGGCCATTAGAGTGGGATGGTGATGTTCAGGACCTGGAGGGTTTTCTTCCTCCATGGGCATCCGTGTGAGGAGATGGTCCAGCTTTTCCCCACAGGGATTTCATGGTGGGGGTTGTATCTGGCTGGTGGGGCAGCCAGGATGGGAGCAGCCCAGCCCAGCCCTGCGACTTCCACAGCCCTGCTCTCCTTAGATACCCTCTCTAATCCTGGGAAAGCAGCCACAGGATCCAGAGCTGGGAGGCTCTTGGTAAACAGCCAAAGCAAGAAGGGTCCTTGCTTCAGGAACAGGAAAAAAATTATCCAAACCAGCTGAAGTGGGCTGCGATTTATTGTTTTCTTTTTTTTTAACCCACCTGCTGGCTCTGGAGAAAGAGGCTGGAGGTGGATGTAGCTCTGGCAGGGCAGCGGTGGGGCTGGTGAAGGCACGGAGGATCCCTCTCCTCGGCACGACATGCTGCTAAAGGGATTTCCACCAAAATCAGCCCAATGAGACCCAAAGCCATGGACCCACAGCTACTCTGTGAAGCTGAAGGAGCCCAGCAGCCCCCTGGACCAGCCCCCAGTAACCTCCATACCCATTCCCAGTAACCTCTATACCAATCCCCAGAAACCTCCACACCAGCCTGCAGTAACCTCCATAGGAGTTCCCAGTGACACCCACACCAGCCCCCAGTAACCCTGTACCGGCACTGTGGGCTCTAGACAGGGGCTTTCCCTGTTCCTCTGGCCTGGGGATGTGCAGAGGGATACCTCGCCTCCCTGCTGTCCCCCAGCAGACAAGGGTGGGGACAGCCACGTGTCCCCCAGTGCTGGGCCCCTAAGGGATGGCACAAAATGCTGTGGGAGGTGGGAAATATCCCAGGAGTCCTGAACCACCAACATTCACCTGGGGTTGGGGGGGGGGAATCTGGCACGGTGACCCCCCACCTCCTGCCATCCCCCAGGCCAAAGTAAGCCAGGACTAACTTTGCCCCCAGCCTTGTGCCAGCAATGAGATCCATTGCACGTGATGCAAATCCCTGCTGATGGCTGAAACCTCTCCAGTGAGGGTCCTCCGACCTCTCCCAGGCACTGGGGAGGGGGCTGAAGCTGTGGGACAGTTACTGTGATGAAGTTATTAGCTCTGGAAGCACTAATTGCTGCTGTATTAACTACCCTTTTGTCCGGTGAGCTGCCTCTCGGTGTGTGTGTGCCGGGTGCTTGTTTTCATGCCAGCTGCTGTGTGGTTGGATGTTCTTGGTATTTAGTTTGATCCTATTAAGGTGGATCTCAATTAATTAGGCAGGAGCCAGAGAGACAAAGAGGGACACCGGAGCCATCAATTTTCGTCTTGTCATCACGCCTTCTGACACCGGGAGGCGGGAAGGGACACAGGATATGGCTGCTGGGCATGGAACCAGTGGAAGATTGGAATGGGGCAGGCAGGTGGGGTGGCAGTGGGGTCACGCAGAGGGTCACCCAGGGTGTGCCAGGCTCGGGAGTGCCAGGTATTCTGCCTTCCCCCATCCCTGCGGGAAGGCAGTTGGAGCCACCCAGGTCCCAACCCCTTGGGTGGTGGGGTCCTACTCTGCCCCACTGCTGTCTGGGCCCTAAAGCATCACATGAAACAGACGAAGGATCCCTGGGAATTCAATGGCGAGAGCTTTGGCACAGCAGGAGCATCCCCCAATCATGCCGGTGCGATGCTGACTGGGTGTCACTGTCACCCAGCTCTCCAGCACCCCGGATGGAGCCCAGTGCCCCCCGCTCCCAGCTCCCACGCCTGCCAGTGGAGTGGCTCCAAGAGCCGGTGTGTCGGCTCAGCCTCGGCAAGAGGCTCGCAAATGGATCTCAAGGGCCCCCCTGATGTTCCTCCTTCCTTCCCTTTGAAAGAGAAGTGCCCCTCGGAGCTGCCCTCGACACTAATGCACGGGGCGGGAGGGGGTGCTGGTAAAAGGCAAGGCGAGCAAAAGGCTTTCAAGCCCCTTGGAAAGGCCAAGGAGGTGCCCGGGGGTGACCCCAATCTCTGCGGCCGGTGCCGGGGTTGAAGGGTTGGGGTGCACCCCAACGTGCTGGCGGCAGGTGTGATGTCCCCTGTGGTGTCCCCGTGTGGGGACTCGGGATACAGGGGGTGCAAGGAGTAATGGGACCATGCCAGACCCCTCCTGGGGATGGAGGTGCTCCAGGCGTGGAGGGGCTCCGGGGGTGTTTGGGTGCAGGGATGGGGGTGCAGGATGGTGCAAGGGGCTTGGGGATGGTTGGATGGGGGTGCAGAGGGTGCTGGGATGGGGTAGCTGGAGTGCAAGAGGGGTGCAGGGGGTGCTGAGATAGGGTGCAGGGGCTGGTCGGTTGTACGATGGGTGCTGTGGGTACAGGGTAGGTCCATTATGGGTGCACGAGATGAAGGATGAATCCAGGGTGGGTGCAGAGTGGATGTAGAATGGGTGTAGGGTGGGTGCAGGGGGTACAGGATGGGTCTAGCAGGTTCTGAATGGGTGTTGGGTGTCTAGAATGGGTACAGGGCGGAGGCAGGGGGTGCTGGAGGGGTGCAGAGGCTGCGGGATGGGTGCAGGACGGTTCCAGGATGTTTCCAGGATGGTTCCAGGATGGTTGCTGTGGGTTCTGGGGGTGCCCGGAGCAGCGCTTCCTCCAGCCGCCAGGGGGCGCGCTCAGACGCCCTCAGCCGATCTGGCCCGGCCGCCCCCCCTCGCTGTCCCGCGGCCGGAAGCGGAAGTGGCCGCACCGCCCTCCTGCCGCTGTGCGGTGGCGGAAAGATGGCGGCGGCCATGGCGTGAGGGGACCCGGCGCGGCCCCGGCGGTGAGCGCGGCCGCGGCCTCCCCCGGGCCCTCAGCCGGGTCCCCCGTGTCCCCTCAACCCCCAGCCTAGCGGGAGAACTGCTGGGAGCCTCGCGCCGTTCAGCGGGCGAACCCGCGGCTGCCCCCGGGCTTCCCTGGACCTCAGTCCCTGCACGGCCCCGGGGGACCGGGGCTCCTCGCTCCCCCCTCGGTAGGCGGGCCGGGCGCATCGCGGTGACTCCTTCTGTGCCCTCTCGCCCCCAGTTTCTCGTGCTTGCCATTTATCAGGTCTGCGAATTATCCCTGGCTCCCTGGGCTCCCTCCATTCCCTTGGTGTCCACTTGTGCCTGCCCCTCTTCCTGACTCCCTCCCGGTGCCCCGCTGTGTGTCTCTTTTCAGCAGACAGACCTGCAGCTACCACCACCCCTCAGTGCACTGGGGGCTCCCCTTGAGCACCTCTGGGCTCCCCTTGATTTCCTGGTGCCTCCTGCTGATATCTCTCTCCCAGTTTCTCCCCCTGCTCCCAGTGCTCTCCTGTGTTATCTCCCCCCTCCTAAAGTCCAGCCTGCCCCTTTTAGCCACCCCCCTGGGGTGCTGTGGGTCCATGTGAGCAGATCCCCTGAATTCCACCTCGTGTGGTCCCAGAGCTCTTGTGCTGTTCCCCGGAGGGAGAGGATGAGGTAGAGCCCTGACCATGGACCATGAGGCCCCCACAATCCGGCCCCGGCGCATCCAGAACCAGAACGTCATCCACCGCCTGGAGCGCCGCCGGATCAGCTCCGGCAAGGCTGGCACCCACTGGCACCAGGTCCGTGTCTTCCACCAGAATGTCTTTCCCAACTTCACCGTGGTCAATGTGGAGAAGCCGCCCTGCTTCCTGCGCAAGTTCTCCCCCGATGGCCGCTACTTCATTGCCTTCTCCTCCGACCAGACCTCCCTGGAGATCTATGAGTACCAGGGCTGCCAGGCGGCCGAGGACCTGCTGCAGGGCTACGAGGGGGAGATCCTGGCCAACGGCAACGACCAGCGGTCCGTCAACATCCGCGGGCGGCTCTTTGAGCGCTTCTTCGTGCTGCTGCACATCACCAACGTGGCCTCCAACGGGGAGCACCTGAACCGTGAGTGCAGCCTGTTCACGGACGACTGCCGGTACGTGATCGTGGGCTCGGCCGCCTACCTGCCCGAGGAGCCGCACCCGCCCTTCTTCGAGGTGTATCGCAACAGCGAGTCCGTGACCCCCAACCCGCGCTCCCCGCTCGAGGATTACTCCCTGCACATCATCGACCTCCACACGGGCCGGCTGTGCGACACGCGCACCTTCAAGTGCGACAAGGTCATCCTGTCCCACAACCAGGGGCTGTACCTCTACAAGAACATCCTGGCCATCCTCTCCGTGCAGCAGCAGACCATCCACGTCTTCCAGGTGACGCCCGAGGGGACGTTCATCGACGTGCGGACCATCGGCCGCTTCTGCTACGAGGATGATCTCCTGACCCTGTCTGCGGTGTATCCCGAGGTGCAGCGGGACTCGCAGACAGGGATGGCCAACCCCTACAAAGAGCCCTTCATAAACTCCCTGAAGCACAGGCTGCTGGTGTACCTGTGGAGGAGGGCTGAGCAGGATGGAAGCGCTATAGCAAAGAGAAGGTTCTTCCAGTACTTTGACCAGCTGAGGCAGCTCCGCATGTGGAAGATGCAGCTCCTGGACGAGAACCATCTCTTTATCAAATACACCAGTGAGGACGTGGTCACACTGCGGGTGACGGATCCTTCCCAGGTATAGAATCACAGAATGGTTTGGGTTGGGAGGGGCCTTAAAGATCATCTAATTCCAACTCCCCTGCCATGAGCAGGGAAACCTTCCACTAGACTAAGTTGCTCAGGTACTGCCTCTGTCCTCAGGCTGCTCATTGCTTTGGGGCAAGTGCTCAAGCAGTACAATACTTGTTTCTTAGCTGAGCCTGTGAATGTTGTTTAGGATCCCCAGGACTTTGTTCTTACGAGAACATTTGATGCCTCTAATATTAAATAACTTTTATGTCTTTTGTTTGCATAATTTCATCTCTTCCTTCTCAGCTGAAAAATGAGAGAGAAAAGATCTGACATGGTTAGTGAGTTCCCTTTCTCCAGGGTTTGTTCCCCATACTCATAGATGCTGTAGAACCCTCTTTCCCTTCCAGATACCCAGCTGAATTTATTTTTAGCTGATATTTCATGAAGTCCACTTAAAGTGTGGAGGTAGTCTCTCCCTTTTCTCATGTATCTTCAAGCACATTTTTCAAATATAATAGTCTTCATTTTTTCCCCAGTAGAATTACCTTTTCTGTTCTGCCTGCATACTTACTCTTTCAAGCTTCAGTGAGAGACAGTATTTATGATCTCTCCAAATTGGAGTAGCAGCTCTTAGATCTGGCTAATGTCCCAATTGCTTCTCCTTTCAGTTTAGTACTAAAGAAGTGGAATTACAGCAAATGTAGCTCAGTCAGTGCTGTGTCTCTCCAGACGTTTCACCACCCTGCAGGTTGATCATCTCTTTTCACTGCTGTTTAAGTGGTGGCCACATTTGGAACTCTGTGAAATGGAGAGATTTTTTTTAAGCCAGTTTTTATTCCTTTAACAAGCTTGGTTTTTATTCTGTTAAAAGTATTCAGCAAGAATTTGTAATAAATCTCCAGTACAGCATGTAGGTCTGATTGTTCCCCAGATGTTTGTTTTTCTCTCATACCCTTCTCTTCCACCAGGATTTAGATCATAGAAGAAATAGACAGTAGCTCTTAGCTTGTTGTCTTAGTCTAATTCTTCCTGGAAGATGACTCTCGTTTGTTTTATTTTTCTCTTCTTTGGTGTTTCGGGGACCCCTGGTGGTCGGGGACCCCTGGTGGCCTAGTGGTTAGCATGCAGGACTCTCACCTCTGCAACGCAGGTTCGAATCCAGCCAGTTCCCCGGGCAGATGGTAGCTTGTTAGCCCTGTGAGGCCATCCATCTAAGAGAAGGTCACTCTAAACAAACCTACGTCCTGAGGACCTCACTGCCATT
This sequence comes from Neopelma chrysocephalum, assembly GCF_003984885.1. Classification (NCBI taxonomy): domain Eukaryota; kingdom Metazoa; phylum Chordata; class Aves; order Passeriformes; family Pipridae; genus Neopelma; species Neopelma chrysocephalum. Next base: position 7,458,511 of record NW_020897736.1, read on the forward strand.
GTCCAAGCTTGCTTGGCCCCGGCAGATGAACCTTAGGATTAAAGGGTGGGCTCAGTTCAGCGCAGGCTGTGTCTCACCTAAAAAATCCATTGCGCAGGCTGGAAAGGTAAAAGACCTTTCCCCAAATCTTCGTTCGCGAAGACTGGCCATTAATTAATTAATTAATCTTTGGTGTTTGTTTGGGGAAGTTGCTTTGGTAGGAAATAGGAAGGCTTAATCTAGTCCACTTTGCTCATTGGTGTAAAACTGAACATCTGTCTCAGAGACATTAAAGCTCTGTGGACATGGCCTGCAGCGTTCTGCTCGTTGCTGATGTCTGGAATGAGCTCCTGACCCTGATGTAGATATTTGTGGCAGGCTCAGCTCAGTGCTCCGCTGTGGTTACTGGGGCTTTTGTGCCTGGTTTGCTGCAGGGAGCTCTCAACTCTCTTCACCCGGGGGTTACTTTAAGATGCAGGCTGTGGTTGGTTTAGCCTCAGGTGCTGGCTTTTATGCTGAAGGAAAAGCATCTCATTTCTCAGTTCTTCCAGGAGATAATACCAGCTGTGGAGCAGACTCCGCAGACCTTCCTGAGCGTAGGCGTTGTGGTAGGGCTTCCTGAAGAAAACTTGGCTCTCAAAATACCTACAGCTCTGATTTTTCTTTCGTCTATCAGACAAGGAACATAAAGTTTCATCCAAATTCAGGCTCCTCTCTACTCTCTGGCTTCTCTGCCAAGAAGGTTGAGGAGTCACTGTTTATACTTGTGGGTTGCGTGTTTTTTGTCTGGGTCTGCACCGGATCCTTTGAGATGTGCTGTGCATATGTAGCTTGGGGGTTGTTGTTGCTATTCCAGGCTTCTGTTGATAGACTTGACAGCTTTGCTGCGTGATTTCTGTGACACTCAGCTGCTGCCTCTCATGCTGTGATGATGTTTTGCTGGTGTTACAGGTGCTGCTGAAAAGCAGGGAGGGTAGTTTCTCTGCTCAGGGGCATCCTGTAGATGTGTCTGTATGTTAACCTGGCCAAGGAACTTTTTTATTTAAGGTAGGAGGGTACTCCCTACAGTCTTCAGTGATTTAAATAGTGTCTCCTTCTGCTGTCTCCTCTTATTTTCTGTCTGCTCCAACCCTTTATTTCAGAAGGGCTTCCCTTTCCTTAGGCAGCAGTCTAGTGAGTAACCTCATCTAGCACGCTACATTTTGACATGTGGGGGCTGGACTGTATTATCACAGTTTATTTTGGGGCTGTAAAACAAACAAACCTTGTGATATTTGGGGGTGGGTGAGGTGGGCAGAGTGCCTGCCGTCATCCCTGAGCATTGTTTTTGGGAGCAGGAGGTGAAGCATTTAGAAGTTGCCTCTATTGACAGAAGATTAATCAGGCACGTGCATATACCACGGGAATTTGTTACCTCTGAAGTGGGGGCAGGTTCTTATTTGGGGTGCCAATGTGTCTAATGAAAGCTACTTTTAATGACCTAGAATTAAATCTGCCCTTTCCCGATGGAATGGGAATGTCATCTCCCTTTGATGTAGCTGTGCTGACACAATGTCACCTTTTTCCCAACTTCGTGTCAGGAAACATTGCCATTGCCAAATCCACAGTGCAACACAAGGGCCTTCTTGCACAAGAACATCAGCACTAAAAAGAAGTCATCAATGTCTTTCAGATTTTCATTTCTATGCTGGCAGGGTACCTGGAGGGCACAACTTTTTGTGGACAGGGATATAGTGCATAGTACACTAAAAAGGCTCATCTCTCTGTGATGCAAATATTAAGAAGGGGAAGGATACAATGTCTCTACGGAGAAGAAAAAATAATTTATGGCCAGCTAGCACTGGATCTAAAATCATTTTGTCAGCAGGAATGAAAATTAAATTTGGCACTTGAGAAAGTGTTTTGGATTTGGTGGAGGGGAGAGAGAGGAAGAGAAAACAGAACTATTGCATCAGCTGGAGTTAAAAAATGGGAAGCCCATTAAGTTTTCTTCATAAAAAAATCACAGTTAAGAGGTGGATAATTTCCATGTTGGATAGGAGAATATGGATTAGCATGAGGGTGTGGGATTCTCCTGCGCTGTGGGGAAATTTGGATAGGGTCTGTGGTGTGATGTGGGGAGAAGGAAGGGAGAGCTTCCCCCGCCATGCTCCCCTGGGTAACCGCTGCCTCCGCCTCTCTCCCCAGCCCTCGTTCTTTGTCGTGTACAACATGGTGACCACGGAGGTTATCGCCGTGTTCGAGAACACGTCCGACGAGCTGCTGGAGCTGTTTGAGAACTTCTGTGACCTCTTCAGGAATGCCACCCTGCACAGTGAGGCTGTCCAGTTCCCCTGCTCAGCTTCCAGCAACAACTTTGCCAGGCAGATCCAGCGCCGGTGAGCCATTTGGAGCATGCTTTATACCGTATAGACACACGCTCACCCCCGTCTGCTGAAGGCCAGTATCAAATAACAAATAACTTACAAAACCAGTTCCTTTAGTCCCCTTTGCAGGGTGATGTAAGGGGCAGGCTCGTACATGGTTCACCTTGCAGCCTCATGCATTTGGTTTTATATTCCACAGCATCTGCCTTGTTACAGGATTGCCACAAAGCAGTGGGAATCTGGTGCTTAGAAGAAGGAAGAGGAGTTTTGGGGGAAAGATGTTCCCATCTCTCCTTGAGTAATAACTCTTCTGGAGGTTATTAAAGTGTTACTGCCCAGTAGCCTTGGTCCCCGAAGATATGATTTGTCAAGATGCTGGCGTCATCTAGTTGGACATATTTTGCCAAGTGATGTTCTCTGAATTTAGTGTGTATCAAACTCTGTTCTGTAGCATTTTCCTCAACATCGGTGACAAACTTGTGGTTCTCATCAAACTGTGCTAGGAGAAACTCATCTGCTTAGACCTATTGTGAAAGCTGAGCAAAATACCAAAATAACCTGGCTTTCTAGAATGTGCTTTAACAGTCAAACATGATTTTAATGAGGCAGAGTGCGTTATTTCTTTTGGAATATACTTTTATGTGACTCAGGGTGTTTTGTTCTTCCAGTGACTTGGTTCACATCATCCAAAGTACTTGGCATTCACTTATGGGCATTAAGCTTCTGTTGATTTTAGATTGATGTCACATAAGTGTGACGAAGTTGACTATGTCTGTAACTTTCTAGAGCTGCCTGTCAGGAAATCCATAATGCTTAATGGAAGAGAGAACGAGAGGACTCACCAGAGACTCTTGAAGAACAACTCCTGCCTTGTGTTAAAGTAAAGAGGCGAATCTTTTCATTCTCTTGGCTATAAGGGCATGTAGCAGGACTGTTGTAACTTCCACAGCAAAGTATCATCGAGAATAATCCAGAGTGAGCTGGCTTTTGGCTGAGCGTTTCTGGTTAAATGGAAGTGTTTTACCCTTCTTGATGTCTGACATCCCTGCAGCTGATCTGACTGTTCTTGCACATGGAAAGCTTAAAATTTTGTTTGGAAAGGGAAATCCAGCCTGTGTTAATGTCTCCCCCAGGAAGAACTTTCAGCTCACTGTAGTTTCTGAAGAGCTTTGTGCTTCTTGTCAAGGTTCTTCCTCATCTAAGGTTTCTCCCTTAAAACACAGTGGCTGGAGAGAGGGGGATTCTCAAGTCAACATTAATAGTTCAACCGTTACTGTGAAACCCTCTGGCTTTTGCTTATATTGTTTCCCGGCTTCATGGTAAAACTTGGATTGACTGATAAGCTGCTAATCCATCTCTCCCTGTTTCTGATCCTGTTCATTTCCTGTACTGCAGAGCAGCTGGGGCCAGACCTGGGTAGGCACAGTCTTCTTCTTCTGTCAGTTTGGACTTTCAGGGCAGAAACAGTAATGAGGAGGGAGGATAAAAAGGTCACCACAACTGGCTGATGCTTGAATCACTGTGATACATCTTTGGAAGTGAGCTGGTTTGGTTCTTCGCTGCTGTTTTCTTTCCCTAATTGTTTTCCTCCTTGGTTTATTTAAGCTATGCTGTTCACCTGTGGCCTTAGTGAACAAAACGTGTCTCTCTGTTTGCTGCAGGTTCAAGGACACGATCGTGAACGCCAAGTACGGAGGGCACACGGAGGCCGTGCGGCGGCTGCTGGGGCAGCTCCCGATCAGTGCCCAGTCCTACAGCGGCAGCCCCTACCTCGACCTCTCCCTGTTCAGCTACGATGACAAGTGGGTGTCAGTCATGGAGCGGCCCAAGACCTGTGGTGATCACCCCATAAGGTATGGGACAGGCCAAGAAGCTGAATGTGAGGGGAGCAGGGTGAGAGTCATCCTAAATTGCCTCTGCCACATGGCATCACATGTGAAGAAGAGGGAGTAGATCAAGGCCTTTTGCTTAGGAAATCCTTTCACCAGAGGGTTTATTTCAGCAGTCCCACAAAGCTTGGCCTCTCTGCTTTGGAGTAACTCATGTGTATGGGAGGCTTCTTCAGGTTTTCTCACTGTGCTGCACCGGGGAAGCCTGACCTTTTCAATATGAATGGTCTTGTTCCTCCTCCTCTTCTTGCAGTGCTGCTGTTGTGTTTGGGCTGCAGAGTCATACAGTTCTGGATGCCTGCTTTCCTGTGCTGGAAGGATCCTTTTTGAGCATGTGGGTTTAGCTGGCAAGGATTATCTGGTTTGTCCTGTGAATAAAACAGTGGCTGGGTTAGGTGTTACTCAGAATGCTTGTGGTATTGATTTAGCTGTTTTCAGACTTCCCTTGTTTACAGTTCTCACCCTGGGAGCTGCACTTCTCCTCATACACCCCTTCTCTCTGTGCTCTGTAGGAAATTTCTGTCTGTAGTAGGAGCTTTAGCCAAGTCCGAGGGCCATTCAGTGCCTCTGCTGTCTGAGTCTTTGATGTTGGCAGTCTGAGCTTGGGAATAAGGAGGTTTGCAATGCTTCTTGCAGAAACACCAGGACTGTTTATTTCTTTTTGTTGGCTGCAGCCATGGCTGCAAGCAATAGTGGTTAAAAATCCAACATCTCTGGCCTGAAAGGCTCAAAGAAGCTGAGTTCTCCAGGCAGAATAGTCTTTCCGCTCGCAGTACTGCAGAAGCAAACCTATGCTCTGAAAACAAAGAGAGCCTTCAGTGCCTGAGTGCTTTGTTTAGTGACTGCACACATGTTGGGGGCTCAGGCAGCCTAGGGAGATCATTCTGGCCAGCTTCCCAACTTTGTTTTCATCAATTCATTCTCAAAAAGTGTTTTCATATCTCCCCTGGCCCTGACTCAGGTGGCAGGGAACTTCTGATTATTCCTGCGCTCTCAATTCCCAAATTATGTATATTTAATTGATTTTTCTGCCTGTATGATTTGGTTTGATCTCCAGCTTCCGTGCTATCTGCAGAGAAAGCCTGCCCTTTTCCCCCTTGTCATGCTTGACGTTGGGAAAACTTGCAGGGTGGCAGTTCTCTGCCAGCGCCAACCTGCGCCAGGCTCCTGCAGACAAAAGGGAGCAGAACCGCAGTCATTTGCTGCGGTGGAGTCTTTGTAGTAAACAAAGCCAAGTGCCACCTTCCCTCCCTCCCCTGAGCAAACCGGCATTTCAGAGCCAGAGCTTTTAAAGCTCAAAGCTGTGCAGAGTCAATTAGGACTTGAATAGAGCCTGGGAGCAGTGGGGCTCCTGGTTTTTGGAAAGCAAGCAGAAGATGAGGCGCTAACCTTAACCATTCAATAGCTCAAATAGTGCTGCTGTGGTTCTCACATGCAAAACAAAGGGATTAATAAAATAATGCCAGCTGCCTGTTGTGGGTAGAGGGCTTGGAAATGAAGGACCACAGGATTTGTAATGTAAGTCCTGTAATTGTCTGGAATGGAAAACCCTTCAGCAGTTAAGGGTGTTATAATCTGTGTGCAGTTTCCTGGCACAAGGTGTGAGCTAGGAAGGCCTCCAGACCTTTTCCACATCCATTCAGCACTTCTGTGCACTGTGTCCTTTTAACCCTTAGTGCCTTTCTGCATCCTGGAAGGTTCAGTTCTCAACTCTGCCTACTTGAGAGACCAGTGGTTGTTTGCTCTCAGGCTGGAAGGACTTAAGGTTCCCCATCACCACTGCCTTCCAGTCTCTTTTCAGGAGGCTTGAAGAGATATTCAGTGGGTGAAATGATGGCACTTGTGAGGAAGAGGCTCTAACACACTCTGCCTATAGCAGGGGGTCTCTAAAATCCATCTAGATGGCTAATAAGGAGCCATTTAACAGAAGAATTGGTCTGCAGATAAATCTTCCATTTTCCTACATTTGAAAAGGCTGGTCTTGCTGTTTCTGTTGACATACAATTTTATATTGCAGTGCCTAATTTATCCCCAGAGTGAGAGCCCATGGAAATGGCCTCTGATTGCAGAGCACTTTTAAAAATACATTTAAAAATACCAAACTGAGCACATCTTTTAGATTACAGGGAGCTTCATCTTGAGTAGTAAATTGTTGTGAATTGGGAGAGAGAGGAACAGATGGGGGGCTGTGATTTATTTAAAGAATGACCCTCTGCATACCCAGCCTTGTGTAGGAGGGAAAGGGCTTTTTGAAAAGCCAAATACCAAGATTGTGATTCTCTTGCTGGGTTCTTGTGTGCAATTTTCAGGCAGGGCTGGCTGGCAGTTTGATTCAGAGGAAGGGAGACGAGAGTGGCCCTCCAGGAAGAACATGAGGTTCTCAATAGGCTGTGTTGTTAAAATGTGGAGTATGTCTGCTCCTGAAACAGCGTATCTGTCATCAGCCATTCTTCCAGACTGAGAGCTGAGCGCATTGTGTTGCTGGCGGGGGGCAGATGTGCTCCAAGATTAAAAGCATTCTTTGAGTTAAAACCAGAGGAAAATGCAAAATACCCACATATACTAAGTGTTGGTGGAAAAGGAAGCAGCTGTGGGGCAAAATGGCAATTCTGTGCTGAAAATTGGAAGAGGTCTAATGAAAATAGTCTACCGAACTGAGACAACTTCAGGGTGAGGATTTGAGTTACAGTCCAGCTAATTTGTGAAGGTACCACATCCAGAAACCTCCTTCAAAATCTTAGGGAGTGTGGGACTGTCGCAGAGAGTCAGTCCCACGTTCGTACAGCAGCAGAGGACAGTGGTGTTACCTGGGCTCATGTCTGTTACACACTGTGTGCAGAGAAGGTTCAAGAAGCAAAGAGCTTCCCCAGATTCCCCTCTCTTCAGCACTGTTTGCCTTGTCCCCTTGGCAGTATTTGCTGTGTGTTGGAGCTGTGTTCCAGAACTCACCTATTCGGAGACACACATGAGCTTGACCCATAGGCAGGTGTGTGACAGCAGAAGGATGTTAGGTTTACTTTGAGCTCTGCCCTTGCTTTGACTGTGGAATCCAATCCACTAGGTTCTTCCTGCCCAGCCTATCTCATTAATGCTTTTTTGATGGAAATCTAAAAGGAACTGCAAAGCCTTGCTTGAGCTGTACAGTACAACTTGGCACCCTTGAGCAGGATTGGATCAAGTTTCTTCAGCTGAACAGGGAGGTAGCAAGGCACAAGAACAGCAGCATAAAGCCTTCCCTGGCAGCACCAGGAGGGGGAAGGGGTAGCCTTACACTCTCAGTGAAGGCCATTGCTAAGAGAAGGAAGCTCAGTTCTATACGATAAATCTATCTTAGGGATCCAGGGGAGCAGCCTGCATTAAGAGAGGATGGAGAGCCAGCACAGGTGGGGTCTGAACCAAACTTACTCCCCCTTGTGAAATCAGCTTTGTCCACCAAAATGACAGGCAGAGTTCTTTCACTTCTAATACTAAAATGAAGTGAAGCTTTTCTAGACAGTAGAAAACAACTGCCCCAGGAGGGACTTTTCTGCATAGCCAAGAGCCCGACACCCAGCTGAGGACCTCCTGCCCCTGAGGGAGTACCAGAGATGGAACAAGGCAGTCTGTGAAGAGCCCAGATGGCAAAGTCAATAGTCGGGAACAGCCATAATTGACTTTCTCTTCCTTTCAGATTTTACGCTCGTGATTCTGGCCTCCTGAAGTTTGAGATCCAGGCGGGACTCCTGGGGCGGCCCATCAATCACACCGTGCGGCGCCTGGTCGCCTTCACCTTCCACCCCTTCGAGCCCTTTGCCATCTCGGTGCAGCGCACCAACGCCGAGTACGTGGTGAACTTCCACATGAGGCACAGCTGCACGTAGTGGCCTCACCAGCCGCTCTCCTTGGGTCCGGGACTCTGCCGCAGACGCACCAAAGCCAGACACTCACACCTTGTGAGAAACCAAACCATCGCTCGTGTCGAGAAACCTGACCAGGGAGCTCCTGCCAGTGGCATCTCATGGGGCACTCAGCTGAGGAAAGCTGATCTGCTCCAGTTAAGGGTGTGGATGTTTCTCCTGATCCTGATTGTACTGTGGGGGTCCCACTGCATTAAGCGCTGCTGTCCTTCCCTATCCCCGTGGATGAACAAAGTGTAGCTGAGGTTTCCTTTCCTGGTTTGCCAGAGGCATGTCCATTTTCTGTCCTGCTGTAGGACTTGGGGTGGCAGAGACGGGGCTTTGCATTGCACCTGTGGAGCGCTCCCTTCTGCACTGGTGCTCTCTTACCTTGTTGGACAAACAGCCTGTCATAGGGGGAATGGATGGGAGCCCTGGGGAAGGCTTGGATACAGCTACCCCTGTTTGTATCTTCAGTATTGCTAGGGAAACGAGATCCTGCTGTCAATCCACACATTCTACTCATGTGATTTTGATATGCAAGAGGTCAGGAAAAAAGGTGTGAGAAATCACTACAACTGAGAGACATGAGATGTGTTCCTGACTCTTATGCAACTCACTTAATCTTTGTGCCTTAGTATCTGTAAAAGCTCCTAAATGCGAGGTGGTGTGTTAATACCAGCAAGCCAGGGCAGCTGGTTGTGTCTCTAATGCACAAGGAGGTGGCTGCAGAAGGAAGATGGGTGGCTGGGAAGGGTGTAGGGGAGCAGTAGTAGCTCCTTGGTCACGTTAGAAGGACTTTTCTGCAGCATGGGGTGAATCCTAATGGCCATCTGCATTTCTGCTGCTGGAGGGAGAGGAGACCCAGCTGCTGGCACCTCCAGGTGTGTTGGAGTATGAGCGTGGAAAATTAGTAGCATTTGGGTTTGCCCAGGAAGGAGGGAGGAGACCTGAATTAATGTTCACTGCTGCAGGTTTGCAATTAGGAGATGAGCTTGTTGTCTTAGATTGCTTACCTCTCCCTGTCTGATACACTGTTCTCTGTGAGAACCCGAGTTGCTGTTGCCAGGCTTCAGAGCACAGCTGGCCGCTGTGTAGGGGCTGGCTGGACCACGGCAGTTTTTATGCTGCTGATAAATTAAGCTCCTGGGTGTAATTCCTTGCCACCGTGGGCTGGTGAGGATGCTGGCCTGCCCTTCCCTCTTAAAAATGGAGTTTTTGGTTGTAGGCTAGCATCTGGGGGTTTCTGCACACGGGCTTTGTGCTGCCGGGCAGCACAACCATCCCAACATCATGAGGTGCTCTGTTGGAAGCTGGAGCCTGTTGTTGTCCCATTCCTATGGGAGGTACAGGGGAGGCATTAGAAAATTGGTGCTAATACACAGGAAACCCTTTAAAGGACCCTGTGGGTGTCTTGTTTGGACCAAAATGAGCTGTGGATGATGTGCTGTGGCCACATGCCTGTGAAGAGGAGTGTTGGAGTCATGCATTCATTTTGCTGGTAATGCACAGGAGAACTCTGTGGGTGTTGGTACCTGCTTATGGCATGAATGGTGGACTTTGAAATCGAGGGTTCCGTGGGGTCCTTGAATCAGCCTTTACTCTCTGCCTCATGGTACTTCTCTGCTCTCCTGGACTTGCTAAACATATTTCTAGGGAAGACATTCCATTTCACCGCTCTTTTTCTGGTGTTTGCACTGTTGGTGTCTCAGGTCTGTCAGGAGTGATGGTGGGTCAGAACACTGCTAACAGGTGTCAGGCCGTGTGTGCTTTAGCTGCAGGTTCCTCTCCATCTAATAACACTATCTGTCAAGGTTTTAGATTTTTATCCTGTGATCTGTTCTTCAAACATTCAATTAAAGCTCCAAGTGGAGAATCGTTTGCACACTGTAGATCATGGATTTACCTCCTTCTGCACCATCTCACAGCTGTTCACACTTCAGTATAAGACTTTTTTTTTCTTTTCCAAAGCTTTCAGCAGCTCCATCTGAGACTGGGTTTACTCCTTGGTGTCACAGCCTCAGGAGGTCTGTCCTTACTAAAATAGCTCCATTTAGACTTTTTTTTCAGTGGCAAAAAATATAAACTACTTCAGCATTTCTATAGTTGGGGCTTTTGCTAAATTCAGGCTGCCCTGTGTGAAGCAGAGAGTGTGGCACAAATTGTTGGACTTTGGGCTCAGAGACCAGAGATCTGTTCTTAGCTCTGCTATTAAATTGTTCTGTGGCTGGGGGCACATCTCTTCCTGTTCCAGCTGGTGTTTTCTTCTCTGTAAATGAGGCCAAAAACATATTTTCAGCTTTTGTAAAACACTTTGAAATTCATGGATAAAAAGTGCTGGATAAGTGCTAAGTATTTTCTTATTATGTTTGCAGACAAACTGATCATTCTGGGTACTAATTGCCTTGGAGTAGTGTAGCAGATCCTCCAGTCTTGGCTGCTGCATTTTATATCTACAACAGAGTTAATTTTATTACAGAATTGTATGGAAAGAAAAGTCTCTCATGCTTGAAATTTTGATTCTTTTGTTTAAGAAACAAAAAGAGTGTGTGTGTGTGTGTGGTGGGGAGAGTGGGAGGAAAGGGGAGATATTTTCTACCTGATATTTTTCTTAGGTTAGGGTAAAGATTTGTTAGCAACACAAGACAAAAATGGAATAAACAGAATTTGCTTGAAGAGTCTGATTTATTGTCTTTGTCTTCCAAAAACCTGAATGGTGCAAATGGGAATTCCTTTGCTAAGAAGAGATGGCAGAGGTGTGTCTTGGACTATGCAGGCATATCACATGGGAGTTTGCTGACTCTTCCTGGAATTTGGAGTACAAGTGTGCTCAAGAATGTTCCCACCTGAGGCTTTTCTGTAGTTCATGCAGATTTTTCAAATTCTTGTCTACATGAACTAATGCTGGGAGAGAAATTCTTGGCCTTCAGTTGTGTTTTCCCCTTTGTCTATTATTACTATCTCAACTTGTATTCAGAAACTCTTCCTTTATACCATTTATAGCATTTGTCTAACCTTTTGGTCATTTTCTGCTGATGATCCACGATCAAGAGATGAAAGCTTGTGGTTTAACCCCGGCTGGAAACTCAGCCCCACACAGCCACTCGCTCAATCCCTCACCAGCAGGACTGGGGAGAGAATTGGAACAGTAAAAGAGAAAATTCGTGGGTTGAGATAAAGACTGGTTAATGGGTGGTTAAAAGGCACGTGCAAACAAAGCAAAACATGGAATTAATTCCCACTCCCCATGGGCAGGTGAGTGTTCAGTCATCTCCAGGAAAGCAGGGCTCCATCATGTGTAAGCGCCCCAGCCAAAACCAGGACAAAGCTGAACACACCTTGCTTGGCAGAGGAGCTGTTTGCCTGTCCACTGCTTCTGGGTTGGGCAAAGGCACTGGGATTTTCCATGTGCTGCTCCCTGCCTCTTTGCAGAACATTGTGGCTGAGAACACACGATCGGGACCTTCCCAAAGTCTGGGATCCCCTTGTAATCTGCTGCTGCTCTGTAACACCCTGGCAGCATCCCTGTTTGTGTTAGTCCCTCTAAGCATGGATGTGATTTTCCTTTGAACCTTTCCTCCACTTTCCCATGTGCAGTTCTCGGATGCTTTCCTGCGCAGACCTTGAGCACACCAGAAAGCTCTTGAGCCTGTGGCTTTTCAGACAGGCACTAAAGTGACAAGGAGATGCTTGAGTTGGAAACCATGTTTGACTGGCAGCAAAATCCCATCTTTTGTTACTTCTTGTGCTGCCTTTGCTTTTTTAAAAAAAAAGCAAGCAGTAAAAGCAGGACACTTGCATTATTTCTTATATAAGTGGCATTAGACAGCAAGCCACAGAAATCCCACTAGAGTCAAACCTATGGATCCATTAATGGCGTGCCCCTACTAAAGACTCCTTTCAATTAACCTTCCAGTGCTCATGGCTGGCCCTGATTTAGCTCCCTGTGTGTACTGACAGGACGTTCCTTTTGCTGAGGTGCTGCATCTGTTATGCTCTTCCCTTGATCCTTTTGACCCAGCTAGAAGAATCAGATTTCTGATGCTTAAAGAAGTCTCTTTGTCTTTCTTGTTTATGTTCTCTGTCTTGCTGCTTTTCTGCCAGCTTTTCCGCCAGCTTTTCCTGCAGGATCTCTCAGGGCTGTGGGCAGAGAGGTGGTAAAGGGATGGCAATGGAACACGTGGCCCTCTGACAGCTTTTTTCCTTCTGTGAGCCTTTATCAGATAGGTGAGTGCTGCAGAGCAAATTGTTGGTCCTGTGCACAAGCAACAGGACAGGATTTTGTGGGTTTGCTTTTGCCTTGCTATCCAAGTTCCAGAGTCCAGGTCATTGTTGTGGCTGAATCCCTGTGCTTCCCTATCTCGTTACATGGCTGCAAAGAGCTTTTCTGGCCAAATATTCCTCAGAAGGAGAGAATGGTGAAATGGCTTTTAATTTATTTTTTTTTTAACTTGCTCCAGGGCTGTGGGGGCTGTAGGCTGAGCTGTGCAGTCAGTCACTGTAGCAGTCCCAGCCTGGTGCTGGCTGCTCATCAGGCAACCCCGGCCCCTGCTAGAGCTGGCCAAGGTCTGATTTGCCTCTATTTCTCTTTGGGAAGAGCTGTACTTTCTGTGCAAGGAAATGAGTTCTCAGAAAAATACAGATATGGAAAAAAACCTGAATGGAATGGGTTTTTTTCTTTTTTTTTTTTTTCTGATGTTTTGACATAAAAATACTGCACCAGTTTTAAACCAGCAGTCTGGAAATTGGTAATTCATGGGCAACTGCTGTGGCCCTGCACATGAGGAGAACTGGAAAGGGGCACAGTGCCCCTTGTCCTGGCTGCTCAGGGCTGTGCTGCAGTTTCTGGGTAACACGTGGGCCCTCTCTTGGTTAATCAGGAGGGGAGGACATTGTACAAGAAAAAGGCTTTGCTGCATTTGTGCTGATGTAATTTTTTACTGTGTCTCTTGTTTATTTTCTCCCGAAAGTTGCACCTTTTCCTAGGGCACCTTCTAGCTGTTGCAGTTTGCTAGGGGGGTGATTGCTGCCCTCGGTGAGGATGCCGAGTGCACCTGCAAATTTGAGGGCAGTTTTAGAGGAACGTGGCAGGGAGATGGCTTGGTGTCCAGGGCCCTTGGCTGGCCAGAGGTAGAAGGACCACAGGGAGAGGTGCCTGCCAGGGGTGATTTTCTAGAAGAGGAGCAGCACAACATTTGGCTATTGGAGAAGAAAAACTGCAACAAGGCAGCGGAAAGTCATGGATAACACTACAAAGTCCCCAGCATTTTCTACATTCTACTTTGTCCAGATATGAACTGGAGCCTTTGGAGGAGTTTATTTTCTGTGGATGACAGAACTAGTTTGAGTTCAGTCTTTTTAAAGCCAGGAACACTTTACTTCTACTCTCCATGGCTGCCCTTCTCTTTCTTTTTCCCCAGCAGCTATGCAACACGCTAAGCATGGGCCAGAGCAGCCCTGGCTTTGCCCAGAGGACTCCCTGAGCCCCTGTTTTTGGCAGTGCACATTCCCCTCTGAAAGCTGCTCTTGCACATGTTCATCCTTCCCTCTGCCCGTGTCCTTCCTCTATCCAGGTGTGTTTCAACAGCATCAGGCAGACAGACAGGGGTATGACAGAAAGTTGTGTGGCTCAGCACACTGTCTTCATTCTAGTGCCTGATGAACTGGGCAGCAGCTTCTGGTTATCTTGGATAGGGCTGGTGAGGATGCATTGGCAGTGCTGACATCCAGCCCTGTGCCTGAGCCCTGCCAGAGGACAGCCTGGGGGTGCTGGTGCTGAGGGTTCTGGTGGGACTAGCTGCTTGAGAGGCTTGGAGGAGTGAGAGCCAGGCAGGTGGTAGGAAAGCCCTGCCAGGGCAGTCTTGGCCGCTGTTCGATGTGATTTTAGGGTGTTGTTAAGAGCAGTGGGCAGCACTGCATCCCTCTGAGTGCCTGCTCGCGGCTGCTGTGCTGGTCATTTGATAGCTCCTCGGTGCTCCTCAAAGGCATAAAATGGAGCAATGCCGGATTAGATGTACCCACTGCCCTTGGTGAGCGCCGGGGAGATACGATCCTCGCTCTCCCGCCTCCGACCTGCTGGCGCCCAGTGCCGTCACCACGGCAACGGGGAGACACAGCCATCCGCATGGAAACGGCCTTGCTGTGCCCAGCAACCGACGGGGGGAAAACGGTTCAAATGGTGAGTTGATAGAGGTGAGGGGCACCAGCACCCCTGTGACAACCAGCGGGGAGCCCTGGCCCGTGCTGCTGGGCTGAACCCACATCCTGCGGGATACTGCGGCACCGGCACCATCCCGGCGTGTGGGACTCTCCTCCCAAAACATCGCCCTTGTTGCAGTGATAGCGTGTGCTCTTGCATCTGTGACCATGAAGGATAGTTTTCATTGCTGCTGCCCTATTTTTTGGGGGCTGGTCCTGAGGTCAGGGTAAGGTCCAGATTATCTGTGCTGATACCTGCAGCAGTGTAGGTAGGTCACTGGTTCAGCCCTGACCGGTGAGTCCTTAATGCTTGTAAAATCCCTCTTTGTAAGGGAGAGGGAGCAATTGGCAGCCAAACAGGGTCTCCTGCAACATAGGACAGACAAATGTCATCTCGACAGCGTGATTGTGCAGTGCAGCCTGTCTGGCTTTGGGCAGCAAAGTCTGAGTTAATCTCTCCTCATCCTGCCTCCTACCCTTTAAATCCCCCATCGGCTTCTTCCCCAGAGAAGGCTCAGATTTGAAGGCAATGTTGGTGCTGACCCGCTGGCTCTGATAAGAAGCCCAGCAGGGTTTGTCCCAGTTTTACACTGGTCCTGTGGTGACTGTGCGACCACTCTTGGCTGCAGGATCACCAGGAAGGGGATCTCCCCAGCCAGCAGCACTGCTCCTCTAGGAGAGGTTTTGGTAAACAGGGCTGATTTTGCAACCATGTCCAAGGACAGATTGTTTCGGAGCATCTCCCAGTGCTGGAGCAGGCTGCTTCCCAGCTGTTGGCATTACAGAGAAGTCCAGTGGGCTGGAAGGTCTAAAGTAGTTTGCATTCCTTTGTCAGTTTGACCCTGGCAGCTCAGAAAATTGGTATTTCTGTGGATTTGGCAGGTACAAAATGAAAGGCAGCATCCAGGCCTTGCCAAGGGGCTGTGTGAGAGCCACTGCTGACAATTAGGAGAACAAGTTGTTGGCCTGCAGGCTGCTGCATGAAGAGACAGGAGTCCTATTTCACCTCACCTTGGGACCTGCAGAAGGGGCTGGGAGATGAATACATGTCATTCTCCTGCCCATAGCCCCAAGTTTTATTTGTTACCTGGAGCTCTGTGTGCGATGGGGAGCCTGGCCTGTTCCTGTGCAGAGGAGCAAGAGGAGAGAGAAAAGGGCCAAAAGCTGGAGTCTTTAATGATATGGCTGGGAGGGATGGTGGACATCAATCCCAGCTGCTCCGGGTTAGAGTTTGGCTTTGCAAAATGAATCATTAAGTGGAAAGGCACAGAGGAGGGATTTCGGAGCCCTTGCAAGGGAAGGAAGGTTTTGAGGACTGTTGTTGCTGCAGGGAGAGACTTTGGAAGTTTCTAAATACAGCTCCTTAGAGTGGTGAACAAAAAGCCCCAAAGAGCTGGTTGTGGTGGCAGGGAAGACTCCTGAGCAAAGCCACTCTGTGCTTCTGATGTGGGAGAACAGCAAAGGGGAGCGCATCTAGCCAGATTCTGGAGAGCCCTTCCTTGCATCCTTCTCCTGACCTGTACTAACTCTTGGACCACAATTTGTGAGATTTTAGACTAAGGAAATGGGTGTGGTTTTTTGGTTTTTGGGGCTTTTTTATATTGTATTTTCTCTTCATGCATTTTTCCTTCCATTTCTTTTCCCAACCCACCTTTTCATTGCCTGCATTCTCGCTTAGCATTCAGCCCCTTGTATCCAACCCTTTCTCCCTTCTACCTCCTTTTTCTTGAAAAACAAGTGCTGAAGCTGCTGCCAGGAGCAGCTATCGCGAGCAATCGCTGTTAGGGCTCCATAGCTGCCAGGGGGTTTGGGTCCAGGTGCACTCTCAGTAGATGTGGGCATAGGAAGAGAGTTAGGGACTCTGGAGAAATGAGTGCCACTGTCAAGTGGCACTACTGCAGGAGAAGCTTGGAAAGCTCAGCGGAGGAGAGGTGAGTGGTTTCAAAAAAAGGGAATAGCATTGAGTCTTGGCGCCCCTCTGCATCTCCCCAAGAGGACCCTGCAGCTCAGCTTCATCATCAGCTTGCGGATTTGGATGCTCTTAGGCTGTTCATTAGTAAAACCTTTGAGCAGTTCCTACTGTGGTTGAGTACCCATTAATGCCTCTTGAGGGGAGCGGAGAGCGTTGGGAAAGCATAAAAACAATCTGAGGGTCCTTGATCTCTTTTTGGTCTGAGGGGTCATAGGCTGAGGTTGGAAGGAAAGAGGGGCTGAGCAGGGACGACAGGCACGAAAACAGCACCGTGATTATCTGCTGAAATCTGAGTACAAAAACACCACCTGATTTGAACTGTTACTTCTCCAAGGCCCCCCGGGGGTGCTTTAGGGTTATAAACACCTACTCAACAACCTGCTTTGTGCACTTTTCGAGCCAGGTATTCCCACGGCAGAGGAAGGCCAGCAAAACCTGCACAGATGTCCCTAACAGCTGCAGCTGGGCTGCTCTAAGCCACCCCTGCTGCTACAGTTTATTAGCACTGCAGGGTCTGTTCCCTTCTCCCCCTTCTCCTTGCTTGTGTGTACAGTCAGCTGTTAAAGGACACTGACATCACTTAATGGTTTAATTGAATCTCACGAAGGGATCGAAATTGGCTGCCTGACTCTTGTCACTGAGATGCTCACAGAAGAAATAGTAAATCACCAAATCAGCAGATAAAACTGCAGCTCTGGGTAGAAAGTCGTTGTTACTGGGGTCAGGGAAATAATTCCTCTTTGCAGAATAATACACTATTCAGGAGAAGGCTGGGGGCTATTTTTCCAAGCCACCAGGTACCATCCCTGTCCAAGGGAAGGGTAACTGAGTTAAACTAACTCCCCAAGGTGGTGTGCACTCAGTAAGGGGTAAACAGACCTCAGGCAGCATTTTATAAGTCAGGAGACTATTCTGCATTTTACAGAGGGATTTATAGGGATACAATGGAGAGAGGTCCATGTGCTATTTTAAAATGGAAGACAAGCCCCCCAGAAAAGGCCAGGGTTGAATTCAGGATGAAGCTTTGCAACCAGTAGCAGTTTCGGAGCTTGTTTCACAGAAAAAGTCATCTTTGAGCACAGGGAATCAGAGGTTATGAGGAAGTGGAGAGAAGAATGTCCAAAAGCCATAGGGAAGCCCAAAGGAAGAGGATATGAACCTAATGAGGGTGCTAATGCTGTGGCCACGCTACTGACAAGTAAAGTAATTGCTGCTCAGGAGGAATGTGAGCCAGTAGAAAATGCTTTCCACCCAGGTGCCAAGAAAAGCAATTAGAACTGGTAAACACCAGTGGCTGACTAAAACCGGGCCCTTAATTAATAGTTTCATCTGAAGGGTAAGGAAATCATTAAGCACTATTGGTGTCTATTAATTCCCTGCAAGAGGAACCACAATAGAGAGTTTTAAGGCTTCTTTCACAGTACAATGTGTGCAGGAAGGAGTGTCCAAGCCCTTGCTTTGTGCTCTCGTGCCTCACTGACTGCCCCAGAGCCCTGGGATGTGCTGCAGGATAAACAGCTTGGACTGAGCATTAAGCATGGCTTTGGGGGTGCTCCATCAGGGCAGGAGAGAAGGTGGATGAAAAATGTGACTTCAGTAAGAAGCTGCACAACTCAAGCACTGTGCCAGGGAGCTCAGGGAGAGTACAGGGAGCTGGGGCTCTGGAGGACAAATATTGCAGGGTACTGTAGAGATCCAGCTATTGAACCATGGAGAAGAGACTCAGCCTCTTCTGTCCAGCTCAGAGGGTGCTACAGGAATGTCAGCTGGAGAAAGAAGTAGGAATATCTACCAGAAGTAGGCAGGGCAGAGAGGGACATAAAGCTTCCCTCTGTATAAGCAGTGGTGATGCAGTGACAGACTTCCTAAAATCTTCACAAATACCCAAAACCCAAGAGTGTTAAAGAGTGGCCTTTACAAAGGGCACAACCTTGATTCTAAGTCTGGGCAAGGCAGAGATTTATTCTCATTGCTTTATGACTGTTGAGTCACCCACATACTCTTCCCTGAATTTCAGAAGGACTGCAGGTCTCTTCACAATCTTATTTTTCAATTTGTTCTATCATCTTTATGTGACGTGGGCACTTCTGCATTGATGCAACTGGAGCAGCCTGTGGTAGAGAACGGTAGTGTTTGATTTTCTCAGTGTGTTAAGACAGTACATTGCTGATAAACCTGCCAGCAGAGCCTGGTGCTCCTCCTTACTCCAGGCTGGTCGCTGTGCTCGGCACAGACACCAACCCAGCCTTGCTGTAAGCACATCACACGTGCCCTCCCCAGCCAGCTGCCTGCATTCACAGAGTTAATCTTCACAGTTTATAGCTGACCTGCCATCTCCTCCTTATAAACAGGAATATGAAGTCACTAGAAGCTCAGCCATATTTCTGGAGCAAGGGGGAAGCTCTTCTAGTGTGTCAAAACATCTGCGGAAGAGCTTCTCTTCCTTGCTGTCAAATCTGTGACAGCTCAAGGAACTTCCCTTTAAGATCACCTACCCTCCATTCAAATTCAGACAGCTGGACTAAGGTAGGGGACTCATCTGAATCTTGTTTTCTTCTCTTCTGTCAAATGCAACTCAACGGGCTCTTCTAAGCAGAGTGATTTCTTTCAAAACCTGCCGAATGCCATTCAGCCCCATGAAGGAGGTTCACTGCCTTGTTGCCATGGCACCCTTTCTCTAAAGAGGAAGAAAAATGGTTAATTATGCAATTTAAGAAACTACAGAGGAATGACAGAAAGAGAAATAATAGAAAGGAAGATTCTGGGTTTGCAATAGAACTGCTGGCTGCTCCAAAATATACCCTGTTTACAGGAGAAATACCTGCCCAGTGCATGCTGTATGGGCCCAGGGCTTCTCTGGCAGCAGGGTTTTTGAAAGAGGTGCCCTTTGCTAGGCAGTGGGCCTCTGCCATCCAGGAAATCAATCCTGTAATCAGTTACTGCTGTTACCTTCCCTGGTTAATGCTCCAGACATATTCCCTTGGCAGAAATTCTGGGTGGACCTGGGACAGCAATAATACATCACAGACCGATGACAAGCTCCTGCTGCTTGTGGTTACACAGAGGTACAGTTCAAGGCTTAAGTGTTTTAAATCTCCTTGGCAGCATTTCATTGTTCCTCAGGCCTACTAACCCCTGCTTGCTTTCGCCAGGACCCTGGAAAATCCAGTTGGTGGTGCACAAGGCAGGGCCAAAGAGCCTGTAAGCACCAAACCTGGCAAGATCCCAGCCCCTTTACATGGAATGGTGCTTTGCTTTGCCAAAAGCAATGGCAGGCCAATACAGCCTGGGCAAAACAAAGCACTGCAGATCTTTGCCAGTAATGGATCCAGTGCTCTGTGAACAGGGAGAGCTGCCTCTCGCATGGCGCAATCAGCTATGTGAGCCAGGGGGAAGGAAAGAGTTACCCCATGCCTTGTTTCCCAATATGTGCACTGAGAGAAAGAGGGAAGGAAGATGATGTGACCCCATGCATTTGTTTACTACAAGGAAATTGAGACCTCAGGCTCCCCTTCTAACAAGGGCACTAATGGCACAGAGGGCTAGGCAAGAGCCACATACAGTGGTAAAAGGAAGAGAGCAGTTAAGAGGCAATAATAATTCAAAATACTCTTGGGAACACAGCAGGAATGGCTGTCAAAAGACCAACATTTTAATCAACAAACTTTGTAGACAAGAGGCTTCCCACTAAGGGAGCACATGTATGCCTGCTTTCACCACCAGCTTCTATCACCTGGGCTTTTAAGGCCCAGGATGGTCTCTCCTCTTCAAGCTTCCCTCAGCAAGTATTTCCAGGGAGGGAGGCTTTCCAGAGTCTGTCACGGGAGCAACACTCAACCCAGTTCCTGTTGGATGGACTGATGTTGAAAGCTGTGTGTCTCTTCCAATGCCCCCTCACATTCTCCTGGCTTTCCGAGGGCGGCAGCCGTTGTGGGGAACTGGGGTGTTGTCGGTGATAGAGATCACCTCCAAACCTCCCATTGTCAAACCCTTGATGGCAGCCTGCAACAAGACAGCATATGACACACTGTTACCAACACATTGAACAGCACAGAAGGGAAAAAGCTCTGGGCAAAATGGTTTGGTCCCCCATCCAAAAATCAACTTGTTCCAGTGGTTCTCACTTCGTAATTATTTTCAAAATAAGTGACTTGTATCAGAAAACCCAGTTTAAACCTATCTGCTTCAGTTCTTTTTGCAGTGTTACCATCAGTTTTCTTCCTTTAACTGTAAGAAGTCCCAAATACAGCTTTTATTCTACCTCTGAAGTCCTACAACTCTAAAATTCTAATAATTCATTACAAGGAACTTGAATGATGAATCCTTTACATCTCATTCAGTGATGTTAATTGAGACCAGCCTGAATTTAGAAAACATGCATGAGAAAATAAAATATGACAAAGAAACTCCGACACCTACTTTGCGTCCCGGTCCCAGTCCTTTCACCATGACTCGCACGTGCAGTACACCCTTCCCACGTGCTTTCTGTGAAAAGAACAACTGGTTAGTGTTCTTTTTGAGAGAACTGCTGCTGGCCTGGCTCCCTGGAGTCTGTCATTCCCTTCTGACCCATCATCATAATAGTATTTAAGTAAAAATAAAGACTACTCAGTAATGGATACAGAAGACATATATGGGGATTGTTGCACAGAATCCAGGAGCAAAGGAGGCTTGGATATAGCCATGGCAATGGTTCAAGAGGACTTCTGTGCTAGACTGTCAGCTCTGCAGACAGAGAAAGCTTTAAAATCAAACTATCTGTGATCTAAAGCCAAGGCAAAAAAGGACATATCCATGGATACGTGACTGAAGTGGCAAGGGACTAACAAGGACTAACTCAAAGCTGTTTTCCCTTCCCTAATGCGGTGACTTTTTCCCTGTGACAAGTAGATTCCTTCTGGAGAGTAAATGAGAAGTGCAGGCAAGCTTTAGATTTGCTGTGCAGGAGTCCACACCTCCAGTGCAAAAATTCTAGAGGCTTGCAAATTGGAAATGAAGAAGTGCTGTACAGCACAGCCCTGCTGCCACCACGTGGAGGGAGCTCCTCTGGCTCTCTGTCTCGCTGTGTTCTGGTGCAATTAACGTACTAACAACTTCAACAGTGATAGAATAAATCTGTCCAAGCACAGCTACACAGCTATTAAGAGGCTCCAATGATCACAGATTAATAGTGAAGATGTTCTTATATTCCTCTGAGTCAATCACAATAAGCTGTTGGCCAGCAATGGCACCAAACACCTCTGACATGAAAGGCTGGAGTGAATTCCACCTAATGTAGGATGAGTATTTTCAGTTTAACCTGGCCTCATTCTGCTGTACTGAGGACTGTGACATAGCCAGCCTCATCTCCTCTACCTAGACACCCATGTGGTTTTTAGAAACAGTTATAATAAACCATATGTGGCTGGAAACTACATGTGCAAGGACATCACCTTCTCTGAGTGAAACTGCTGGCAGCAGCTCAGTTCTCCTGTGGCAGAGACCAAATATTAAACATCCAGCCAGTAACTACAGCCGCTTCTCAGTCCCCCCGCGGTGCAAAAATTGAACTGCCGCTGATTCAGGGGCTACATTCCCAAAATGACTGAGAGATGTTCACTTAGGAAAAAAGGAACTGTGCACAGCTCAACTCACCCTCAGGGCATTTCTAACAGCTGTTTCAAACACACTTTGTCTGTGTGCAGATGAAGCTTGGGACGCTGACAGCATGGAACAGCTCTGGAATGCTGCCTGTGAGCCAGGCATGTGCCCAGGTACCGGGAGGTGGGAATCATCGGTGTGGACTCACCACAGCTGCTGCCATGGCCGCGGTTTGTGCCGCAATGGCCGTTCCCTTCTTGGCATTCTGGAAGCCTTCTGTGCCACAGGACGTGTGGGCGAGCGGCCGGCTGTCAAAGCTGACCACCTGGACGTGGGTGCTGCAGAGAGAGATGGGCAAAGGGAGTAAGCAAGGTGGAACAAGGCTTTATGCTCATTTCTTCTCGCTCACCTTACTGTCACAGCTCACTGCAGGACTCCTGCCTCCCTCCTCCAAGCCACCCTAGCTCAGCATTCCTTTTCGAGGCATCCCACTCACTCAAACCTGCTGCAGAGCCCTCCCAGCAGTGACCTTTGGTCACCCCACAGACCCTGAGCGAGGTGGCAGAAACTTTCTGGATAAGGTGTCCTTTATCCAGGTACACCTCAGATCCCACTCAGCCCTTTCAGACCCACCTCTCATTGCATTTTACCTCTTCTGCTTATTAAAAAAATGCACAAAACATTTCTAGAATTTTGAAGACCTTTAGAAACAACAGTTAAGTACCACAGCAAGGATCACTGATGAAATACAATCGTCTCTCATGGAGAATATGGCGGTTCTTTCAACAGCTGCACAGTGGCAGTGCTAGACCAGAAGGCTGGAAGTAACCTGCTGTTAAAGTTGTCAGCATCTGATTATTCATATCAGAATGTAGTCAAAATGTATAAAAACAATCTTATTGCTTTAAAGACATTCTAAGGACAGTTACGTCTCCTGAACAGCACTGAGGTTTGAATCAGTATCATCTTCTCTGTCATGAACACCACTTTTTTTCCTTTGAACCTTTAGATCAAAATCATGACAGGCCAAAGCACGGGTATGTCCTGAACTTTTACTTTGCGTGAGAACAGGAACGGAGGAGTTTATTTGCTTACTTGTTGTACGTCGCTTTGATGTGCGCTATTGGGATCTCTTCATAAACCTTTCCATCCCATCTCATGGAGCTCCTCTGCAGGATTAAAGGGCTGAGGAGCAAAACAAGAGTTACCAGGCCTCGCTCTTTAAACATTGCAAAGTTTTACTTCACATTGGGAAATGAAGAAAGAAGGGACCGAGTCTCCGAAAGACACAAGCTGCGTTTCTGATTGAGTCAAGCCGCCCCCTCCCCTCCCTCGGCTGCAAACCCACTGGAGGCGATAAAACCTCGCAGCGAGCGGCAGATGGCAGCGCCCTCCCGGCGCGGCCTGGCCTCGCCTCTCACCTCTGCTCGGTCGCGCTCTGCTTCTCCGTCTCCTTGGCAGCCGCCCCTGCGATGTCCTGCAGCCTCGGGGGGCCGGTGCGGAGCCCGCGGCACAGGGCGGCGGTGGCGCGGGCCCTGAGGGGAGGAGAGAACGGTGAAGCACCTGCGCTGGGGGGTGTGTGGGGACCGCGTGTAGCGATAGCGGGAAACCCCCAGAGACCCTCCCCGGTGTCCCCGCGCTCCGCACAGCCCGCCCCGCCCGCTCCGCTCACCCCCAGCCCGCCCCGAGCACCCTCTGCCCGGCAGCCACCACGGCCGCGCTCATGGCGGCGACTGCGACCGCGACCCGCGCCCCGGGAGCGGCGGCCGCGGAGCACGACGGGAGCGGGGAGGGAACATGGCGGGGCATTGTGGGACGCGCGTGATGGCGGCGCCCCTCGGTCGGCGGGCGGCGGGTCCGGCTCGGTGGGTTTGCAGCGCTGCTGCTGCTGCTCGCCGCCCGTGGAGGCTTTTCGGCGCGATGTGCTTGCTGAGGCTTCCCCGGATCACGCAGCCTCTGGAGAAGGAGGAGGAGGAGATGATGGCGCTTATGGGGCAGGTAGAGGGGGCTGGTGGTGGGGGGTGTTGGTGGGGAAGTGGCGCCCTCAGGCATGAGGGAAGAGGAGCATCAGGGGCTGGTGGCCTTGCACACACAGTCTGATGTTGCTTCCCGAGTGCACTGTATGCTATTTACACTGCATTTTGTGGGTGTTGGTGCTCTTGCTGCAAACAGGGAAGCCTGCTCAACCTCAGGGAAATTCCCATTACCTTGTGCTCGCTGAGGTGGAAACAATGCAGCTTGCTAACACCCGTAGTGCTGTGGCTCAAGAATTCTTTATGTTGCCTTTCTAGATAGAGCTGGAGAAAAGCCACTATTCGGATCACGAAATCCGTAAGCTGGAGGAGGAGGAGCTGCTCAAGAGGAGGAAGGAAAGCCTGTATGATGATGATGAAGTGACTGGCAAGACGGTTATCATGGCTCAAGACCTGGAGGACAAGTGGGAACAGAAATTTCTGCGGTTCAAACCTGCTCCACGGGTAACAGGTACAGGCTGAAGTTTGTGGTGGGTGAGAACACCCAGATTGTTTGCCAAACGGAGTGCAATTCAGTAGAAGGAAGGCGTTCTTGAGTCTTTTTTGCTTTAAAGAGAGTCTTGACTCCGTGGTAGCACCATTAGCACATGAGCAATTAACTGACAAGGGAGATCAGTGTTCCCATGCCAAAAAAACGTGCGTGTTCAGCTTTACCAGAGCAAAATGGCGAAAATAGATATTGTTTCCAGACAAGAGAAATGTTTGGTCGCTTGGTTCCCAAGCTCTGTTTAGTTCTCTTGCTGATTTTTGTCAAGGTAGGGGTCCAGACTGCTTGCTATAAATTCCTTCTGGAATTGAAACAGGAGTGGGTTCCAGCTGAATCCTTCGTTGATTTCTAGAGCAACTGAGAGCACTCCGGTCTAGATTTTTTTGTCTTGTTCCAGCATGTGTTGGTTTTTGGTAGATGCTGATAAAAAGAACATTCGAACATCGTTGAACAGGAAGCTGGACAGTAACCTGATGCTTCTGGTGAAACAGAAAATTGGAAACCAGGAGCTGTGGCTCCTGCCTCAAGCGGAATGGCAGCCTGGAGAGACTCTGCGAAGCACAGCTGAGCGAGCCATGGCTACGTTTTTGGGTGTGTAGTCTGCCCTGTGCTTGACTCTCCCTCTTCTTTGTCCCAGTGGTTTTCTTCCTGTGCCCTGTCTGAGGGATATTTGCTGTAGTGAAATTACTTGCCACCTGCTGGGAAAAGGCATTTCATGGGAGAGGGCTCAGCAGGGCAGACTTTTCTGGGAAGATGTGGGGTAATCGGCTCTGTACTGCAGCATGTGGAGGGCTGGCAGAGAGCTGTGAGTTGAGATCTCTGGCTGCCACCAGCAGCAAGCAGTGCCAGGTCTGGCCTTTGTGATCTGATTCTGGAGCATCACCAGACACCCCCTGAATGTCTGGGCTTGCTCCAGGTGTATGGCTTCTCTTTCCCTCTTGGTGCCGTGTAATAGCTTTTGCAGCAGATGGGTAATGATGGCAAACCCATGTGTCCTTACTTTTCACTGTGGGTTGGCAAAACTTGGTACCCTCTCCCTCCCTCCCTCTCCCACTCTGAGAGGACTTGCTGGCCTCCAAATGAGCAGTTTCTTCATGAGAAAAGGCTCACAGTTGTCAGTGTTTCTGCCGCAGAGGAAACAGTCACTCTGAACCAGAGGCAAGGAGTGGCTTATGGTTCCTTTTTGTTATACAGGAAAGCAGTTACTGTTGCTGTGTGTTCTTATGTCTCTTTTTTTTCTCTTGCATTGCTGGGGTGTCGCAGGAGATCACATTCAAGCCAAAATCCTGGGGAATGCACCATATGGGATTTACAAGTATAAGTTCCCCAGAGCCATCAGGACTGAGGATAATGTGGGAGCCAAAGTCTTCTTCTTCAAAGCCTTCCTGCAGAGCACTGATTTTACCCAGACAGAGCTGAAGGCAGATTACCTGTGGGTCACAAAGAACGAGCTGGGAGATTACCTGAAGCCGGAATACCTGAAAAAAGTCGATCGATTCCTCCTGGACTTGTAAGCGACGGGCTGTGCTCCAGCAGATGGGGAAGATGTGGGACATGGCTCCAGGGAGGAGCACGGCTGCTGCTTTGCATGGTCTGTGTGTATGAGATGTTAACTTGGGCTCTGGAGGATAATTTGCCTTTGCCTTATTTCTCAGTTCTCTTCACTGGCCCTGTACTGAATAAATATTAAAACTTATACTCGGAAGTGAAGCTTTCCTGAGGGAGTTCTTTGCTCTTGTTGAATTCTCCTCCTCCACCTCTTCTGGAAATGCATGTTGTGATCTTTCCCTCTCCCAAGAGTGTGATTCCCTGGGGTTGTGGTACCCGGGAGGCTTGCTTTCCTCCCCAGACTCCTGTCACAGGCTCAAGCTCAAATGGTTTCTCCTCGCAGTGGCTAATGCTTGTCTCTGGTACCTACTGTCTGGTAAGAGCAGCACTGGAGGGTTGTCTCTGTGTCCAGATGAGAACAGACCCTCCTGGACACCAGCCAGGGCAAGGTGGGTTTCTGGGGAGAATGAAAGCTGGGATATTCACAGCTTACTAACATTTAATCTGCATTGGAGCTGCCTCTGGCCTCGACTCGATACACAGTGGCTGTGGAGGACACGGATCTGTGAGAAATAGGCAGCAGCTCATTCTTCAGACGAATGCTGATTCCCACCCACACTGAGCCTTGAACCTCAGCAACAGACACCGAAGGAGGGTAACAGCAGCAGCAGCTCCCTGTCTGGGCTGTGAGGCTGTTTTCCTAGAAGGGGAAGGCTGTTTTAGCATTACTGCATTGTGGGAGCAGCCTCAAAGATGTTTCTAGGGAGTTCTCAGCTCCCATTCCCACTGCATTAGGCCAGCACTGCTAACCCAGCCCAGCTGGGTCTCCCTTCGGAAGCCTGACCCTATTACCCTGATTTCTTTATTAGATCTATCCTGGGTTTATGTGGTGCTACCTCGCCCCTCTGGTGCCAGTTCTGTTCCTGGAGATTTTTTCTGGTTGTAAATGTTGCTATTTGGTAGTCAGAGTGCTGGCTGGACCTTGCAGGGAATCAGCCTCCTCCAGTGGCAGGGAGAGAGGGAGGAAATAGCTGTTGTTAATCATCCAGAGAGACTTTGGCCTCCAGAGGTGGAACTGGAGATTGCTCTATGTATTTTGTCAATCCTTTGGGAGCTGTTGAGCTGCAGGCCTCAAATTAAAGCTATCCTTAATCATTCTGCAAGCCATCAGGGGAGGGAGGGAGCACAGCATCCTTGCATTTTCTAACACTGGACAGTTTGGGAGCTGCAGGTTTCCCATAAATTACCAACAAAACTTTGTTCCTGGAGGCACCCTTGCAGGCCTGGCAAGGAGGCTGAGTCTGCAGCAGAGTTCAGTGGCAAAGGGGAAATGCAGGTAAAGTATGTGCCTGAAAAACTGTAGATACTTTGGCTGCTCTCTGAGGTCAAGCACTATTGCCTTCTCCAGGACTGGAAGCTCCTGCAGTGGGGAGATTTGAGTCCTTCCCCTCAGGTTGTTCCCCACCTGGGGGGCTGTGGGTGCAGTCAGCACAGGATTAGGCTTTTCTCTGCCACTCTTGTTTCAGGCTGTCACTGGCTCCATAGGATGCAGGCTTAGGGCATTCCCAAGGTCTCTACCCTGTTTCCCATGCCAAAAGGAGGTTTTTGCTGGAATAAAACTTATCTAAAGTGCTGTTTAATCAGTGCTTATTTGTCCTCAAAAGCATGAGCACAAAAGAAAGAAAAAGCTGTACTGAAAGCTTTTTTTGATTTTTCCCTGCAGTCGATTTTATTTAAAAACCCTCAGCCAGTTGCTGCAAACAATCCCAGATCCTGCAAGTTGGGCCCCTTCCCGCATTTCTTGTGTGTGGCCTGTTTTCTTCTCCGGCCTCAGTGAGAGGGAAGGCAGGAGGATATCATGCAGGTTTCCTAGAGGATGGTTTGAGGTCTTCTCACTTCCTCTACTCCCAGAGTCCTGCAGTAGGTCACAGCAGTAGGGTGTTCTTTTCCTTTGGGAGCTTGGTGGCTCCACACAGTGCAAACCTATATCCATGGCTGTAGTTGTATAAGCCTGAGCAGGCAGGCTGGTGGGATGTATTTTGCTGATAGCCACTGAAAGAGTAGCACAAAACCTTTTCTGAGAGAGCAGAAGAAACCTGTCGTGTCGTGGCTGGGTGAGAGCTGCTGCAGCCAGGTGTGCCTCCTGCAGTCCAGCACAAAGAGCTGGGGGAGGATTTCACTTGTGTTGAGCATGAAACAAAAAGCTCCCCTTGAGAAAGCAATGGAGACCTCTGTGAGGGTTTGCCTGGGTGTAGAGAGAGGCTGGAGCTTGTTTGCACCCAGAGCCTGGAGGGTTTTTCTCGCCTTGGCAAAAGCCTCCTCACCAGAACCTGAAGGTGTAGCAAGTGCTTGTGAAAGACACTGAATGTGCTGTGGTGCTTCAGTGCAAGGCACAGTCAGATCAATTGAAGAGCTCTCCTGTGAAGTGTTCACCAGAGAGAGGAGTTTTGGAAAGGGCCTGTGACTCCTCGCTGAGAGCAGCAGTGAGAGGCTCATCTAAGAAGTCCAGTGTAAGATCAGTGCTCCCAGGCTGGCAGCAGTGTTACCTTCCCCTGACTGTGCACATGGGGGAGGAAGCTGGGATATGGTCAGACTGGGGGGCCTTTCTGCTCCTCAAGGCCATTTTCGGCACAGGACACTTCCATTCATGAGGGTCATACACGAAAGCCAAATCCTTTCCCCCCTCCCAGGGGGAAGGAAGCATCTCAAATGCCCTTTCCCTGGTGTGAGAGTCCAGCAGCTGTTGCTAAAAGTTACCATGAGCAGAAAGAAATGGAAGGATCAATTGCAACCTAAAACACCAGCATTTAAGCATCTAAGCCTTTGCTTGAGCCATCATGTTAGAAGAGGGAGATGAAGGGTTTTTTTGTGGCAAGTTGATGCTAGTACTCCCCTCCAATGGAGGAGAGATAACAAGTGCTAATAAAACCGCTTTTCAGCTTCACAGGTAGTTTTCCTCTACTCCTCCTGCAAAATCATTCCCTAGCTGACATCTCTCCCTGTCTGTGTGAGTTTTGGGGGTTAGTGCTCACATGTTCTGTGATACACTGTGAACTGTTCAGAACTGCATGCTTTCCCACATAATGGGAAGCTTCTGTTTGTTGCTCCTCCTGGCTGGCCCCGAGCAGCCAAAGGCTTCAAAATGGAGAAGATAAATACGTGTGGAGCCAGGAGAGGCTGTTGGAATCACAGGCTAAGTGGCTTACTGTTCTCTGAAAACCTGTAGGAGGGGAGCTGCTGTTTTTCCCAAATACAGCTGTGAGCTTATTTGAGCAGGGAGAGCTGCTGGGTGTGGGGAGAACCTGTGGCATCCCTCACTGCTGGGGCAAGGGGTGGGCTGGCTCGGAGAAGGTGGGAGTTACGCTGTCCCAGCTGGTGCAGCCTTTGGGTTCGCTCCCTGTCACGGAGGACGAAGCATCTCCAGCAGCATCAGTCACTTTGCCTTTGTTCTGTTCAAGCTCCTGTGCTTGTGTTGGAAGGGATCTGTGTCTTTGGAGGGAATTTTTCTAGTAGTGCCTGGGATTTCTGCAAGCACTGCCCTTTCCTGCTGTGCTCTGCTGCCTGCAGGGGATGCAGCATGGGGTGCTCTGCTCATGGCAGCCCAGAGACCCAGCAGAAAATTGTGTGGAAAATCTGGTTGAGATCAGCAGTGGCATGAGTGGATTATGTCCCATCCTTTTGTTTTCAGGACACCTTTTTCCTCCCTTTTCTTTTGAAATCACCCCTGTGGGTTGGCATAACCAGCATGTTCGAAGGAAGCAGAGTGGGGCAGGCAGAAGGTAATGCTTGAGTGAATCTCTACAAAGGTAAGAATGGATATAAAAGAAGGGGTGCTGCTAGAAAACTTGTACTCAGGGTAAAATTACCCCAGAAACTTTGTTCATAATACCCAATCCTTGACACCAAGCCCTCAAAAAGGAAAGCCAGGAATTTGTGAGGTGAGTATGAAATGCTGACAGCGGGAACGCCCTTCAGATAGTTCCAGCTACAGCTTTGCTGTCAAGGCTACTTTTCCCTAACAGATCTTGGGGGGTATAGAATCCTTTTTCGGGACTTCATAGGCATTGCTTGGAGACCCAGGGGCATTTTTCAGTTGAAATATGAAGGGTTGTTCAGCAATATAAAAATGAAGCTTCTTCAAAACCGAGGCAAGGCAACAAAGCCCTTATGCAGGGTGTACAAGGCTTTAGGACTCACTATCACAGGCCATTCCAGAAGCAGGACAGTGTGCTGGCAGGACCTGGCCCTTTACCTATCTACCATGAAGTTCCAATGTCATAATTCGCTGAGGCAGAAGTTTAGAAAGAGATTTTTCACTGAGCAATTTGCAGTTTAAGCTGATCTCTGACGGAGCTTAAGGTGAGAGCTGATGTCGAAGGCAGATTATCTTCTGAGAGGCTGCTCTGCCTCTCAAGCATCTGGGCAGAGGGAAGCTGGGGACACTGGAACACGAGGCACAGGCCAGCACTGCTGCTGGGAGGACAGTGAGGGATGTCAGGGGTGAGTGTGTGCTGCTGTCCCGCTCCCACCACGTGCTGCCTGCCTGCTTTCTGCACTCTCTCATCTATCAAAGTAATTATGACCATTACATTTCCCCTTTCAGGTTTTACCCTCCCCAATGTTATTCCACAGCATTAAACCTGTGGGGCGAGTGAATTATTGGGGGAAATAACTAGATATAATCCAGGTTTAATGGGCACATAGAAAAACCACACTGGGTTGGGAGGGTGGCTCAGCCAGCATCCTGCTTCTGCAGGCAAATAGAAATTTATCTTAGTGTGTGTATATCTCTAGTTTCGTGATCTGTGAGCTCTTAATAATTGGTTTGGTGACCTGCTGGCAGTGTTCTCTCTCTGTAGGGCTTTCCCCAGTCCCCAGTTAATATAACGGGTCACAAATCCCATTTGCTTTTGAATTCTGAGTAATCCTTTTGTTAATGTCGCCTATTGCTTTTCTGGAAGCATTGGAGGAAATGAGAGCCATGTGCTAATCAGTCAGTCTGGTTCTGTGTGTTTGGAAGCTGCTGCCCTGCTCTGCCTGCCTTTTCCAAATGCCCCGTGCAGCCCAACTGTGTCAGACCCAATGCCCCACTCTGCAGAACAGCAATTGCAAGAATTCCCAAGCTGTGCTACTACCAAATGGCACGGGCTGCAAATGTTGGGATGAGCTCAAGGGAAGCAGTGGGATGCAACAGGGAGTGGGCAGCAAGATGATAAGGGCCTTGGAGAGGAGGGAGGCTGGGCTTTCGGGGTGTCTGATCCCACCAGTGCCCTGTGTGGAGGGGCAATGAGTTCCCTGTTTCAGGGGGTGGGTTGGGTGACTGCTGGATGTGGCACCCGTGGGGACCCACTTTTCTGCTTTTGCTCCACCAGCACTCAAAGCTCAACATGCAGTCTCGTCCCTGCTTAGGGATGTGGTGCAGCAGACGGTGCCTTCCAGCAGCGTGCTAGAGGCTCCTGAGCTAGCAGGGGCTGGAGGCATTGAGCAAGGTGGACATACCTGTCCCACATCCTTCTGGATTTCATACCCCTTCATTTTCTCTGCCTGAAAGCAGGACTATGGTGAGCTGTAGGTGTCTTGCCTGCTCTCTCCTGCCTTTGTGGGCAGGTAGGTATCAGAGCCCTTTCAGAGGGGCAAGAAGCTGCCAGGCACCCCCTAATGTGAACACAGGTATATCCCTACTGAAGGAAGGGGAGGGAGAGCATCAACCCCCCAGATTGCCTGAGGACCTGTAAACCACTCCAAAGCACCTGCTGTTGGTGCTAACCCAAAGGCTACAAGTGGTTGGTAGGAACTGTGTTCCTCTTGAAATGGTTGCCCATGGATTGAACCGGGCAGGAAACTCCAGTGGTGTGTCCAAGTGCCAGAAAATCCAAAGTCACCAAGTCAGTGTTTCTTGATTACCTTTGTTTGTTTCCTGATTCTCTGTAAGTTTTCAGTTTCCTGCACAGCTGAGAAGCCTCACCCTTCACCCCTTTACCTCGTGCTTCCATTCATCTCCCTATTTTTAGCCTGTCTGTGGCATTCTTCACACAATGCCTGTTTGCACTGCTTTGATCGGAGCTGCTGACGACGGCGATGTGACCTTGAAGGTAGCGGCGTGCAGCGAAGAGAGACATGTTGTATTTAGTGAGCTCCTTGTAGCTGGGCATCGCGTCACAACCCAGGCAGGCACACACAGCATCGCCTCCCCTCACTCCCATGCTGTTTTCACTGACAGGTCCCACCAGGATTTGGGCTATTTGACTCCGAACTCCCCTCCCTGGCCCTCGCCCAGACTGAGGAACACAGTGGGCAACTATCAACACTGGGAGCTCGATGCTCGAATGTCACTGGCTCTAATTTAAGAGCTAAATTCCCCCGAGGATGGAGGTGGATGTAACTTGCTGCCCATGTAACAGCTCAGTGCTAGGCACTAGATGGCAGGCAGTGACTGGGAAATCCTATCCGTGGAGTTTTACTTCCCTTTCCCCTTAAAATCACCTCCTCCTCTAGCTCTCGCATGCTTCAGCGTGGGAACCTGAAGCATGGAATAAGGATCAACAATTTTTAACTGCTGTGCTCAAGCTTATACCTTGCATGTTGAAGGATCCCAGTGATTGGCAGACAGTTGTCTTTGCTCCACTGAGGCTTGACAAGCAGCGGGAGACTCCAAGGAATCTCTAGTGCAGAGAAAAGAGGCAGGGAGCAGGTAGGCAGCATCTGAGCCTGGAGGGTGGATGGCAGGCAGGTTTGTGAGGGCTGCCCAGGGCTCTGCGTGAGGGTTAGGGAGGGATGGGAGTGCAGAAGGGGTGCATCCACAGGGGGTAGGGATAGGGGCAAAAAATGATTGTGGGTGTTTGACATAGGCAATGAGAAGTAAAGAAATCCCTGAGGATAAATTTCCTATAACCCTGGTTGTGCAGCGGTTGCTTTGGAGAGGGCAGTGGAAGTGTTTCCAGCAGTGTCCAGGTTTCAGCCGGATGCTGTCCCTCACCTTGCGAGAGGGAAGGTGGTCACCAGACCCTGGCTGTGGGGTTCAGTCACCAGGGAGGGCCTGATCCTGTTTCCAGGGTGGCACAGCATGCCTTTCATTTACTTGGGTTGGGCTTTGGGGGTTTATGCCCAGAAGTGTGCACAAAAGTACTTACCTAGAAGAATATATGTATCCCCCTCTTCTACCCCAGTGGTGCAGCATGGGCTCCTATGCACTGTGAGGAGGCAGGAGTGGTAAAATCCCTCCACTGTTGGTCAGAGGTCTAGTTCAGCTGTCCCTGAGCCCTGCTATGTGCTGGTCCCACCCCTACAAAGCTCAGGGCAAGACAGCCCCCATGGTGCTGGGTGCCTGGCTGTCCTGTTCGTGGGCACCAGCACAGAGCTGCAGCCCCTCTGCCACGCTCTGGGTGTTGTAGGTCCCCTGTAAGCACCTTCCAACAAAAAGGGGATTATCTGTAGCTTGTTAGAGTCCTTGCAGGAAGGGAGAATAAGGCTCTTTGCTCTGAAACGTTCTCTTCCCTGGGATTACAAGATAATGCATATGAAACGACATTAGCTCAGCCAGGTTTATGGATTATTTGAAAATCAAATTCTTTTAATCTCATCCACCATCTGGCACCAGCATAACAGCCAGCAGCCAGCTCACTGCTGCTTCCACCCTGACTGTGTTGGAGTGACTGGAGTATCAGAGCTGGCGAGGGGTCACCAGCATCCCTGGCCACCACTGTGCATCCTGGCACCAGCACCCAGGCCAGCCTTGTCCTGATTTCTTCACAAGACAGTGTGGAGGTAACATGTCTCTAAGGAACTGGAGGCTGTCCTTGGTGTGCACTGGGAATGAACGGGCAGACTGGGAATATGTCACCTCTGGTGGCTATGTGACCATGAGTCTTGAAACCAGAGGGATCCCCTGGCCTTGGATAAAGGTTAAGATCAGAGCAGGGGATCCACCAGTCTTAATGACGTGATTTGCAGTGATCTCCTGGCTGGGCAGGGAGGCATGAGGGCACAGGAGCTTGTAGGATGCTGATGCAGAGCTTTTTCCAAGGAGTTTGTGTTTCCCCTTGTATATTAATTGGAAGCTACCAAGGTGCATCTGGGCTCATTGATGGGGCTGGAGGGTCCCGTGGGTACCAGGGAGCCAGTGACAGTTCATACTGTTTATGAGGGGCAATACAAGCAGGCACAGTGTCCTGGAGGAGCAGGGCAGGGTGGAAGAGCCTGTCAGAGGTGCAGCATGGAGCACTTGTGGAGCACCACCATGGACAGCACCACGGAGGCCAACCTGGCTCACAGGTCAGGGAACAGATGGGACTGCAGAGTGCTGAGGCATCACTATGGGAAGTTGGAGCTACCAGAATTGGGGACTTGAGAATGAGTGAGGGGTGTGTGCTGGGCTCTGTTGTCCCCACTCCAACTCCACAGCTGATTTTTCAGATGTGAAGCCAGCTGGGCTGCAGAGCTGCTTGGTTCTCCTGTTTTTGGTTTCTGTGCTGAGCCTCAATACAACAATCCATCTTCTCCTGTCTCCTACAGAATGCTTCTGTACCTACTACCAAGGAGCACTCTAATCTCAGTACCCATTTAACATGAATAAAAACCCTTCTGGGACAATAGGTCACGGTTATACAATTTAGCTCAAGTAGAGAAAAGGCCTTTATAGCTGTGAATACATGAATACTTAAAATATATATATAACATTGGTTAACATCAGGACTTATAAGCATAATATATATATATAACACTGGGCTAACAGTCCATGCCTTGACTCCCTCCACAGAAGGCTGTAGCTGTTCTGCCTGTCAGCTCTGTCCCAGTGGCTCTTCATGGCTGGAGTCACAATTTGCCCCATTGCCCACTTTTGCTGGGAGTTCAGGATGGAAAGCAGCTGTTACAGGCAGAGGGAGATTGTGGAGGGAGTTCTGCAACTGGTGCTCAGTGGGGATCAGGATGTGAGAGGTGAGGACACAGCACCTCTGCCCATAGTTGAGGAATGGCACACAGAACCAGGCTGGTAGCTCCCAGGATTTTTGTGCCCTGAAGATAGTTGCACGCAAATAAAAAAAAAACAACAACAAGAAGAAGAATGAATAGCTTTAAAGAAAAGAAAGTGTCATTTCTATAGGTAATTAATTACTATTTATAAAATGGCACCATTGTCTGTGTCATTACAACTACTTGGATTTCCAATACATTGTAGTTTTAATTAAACAAGTCCTTAGATTCTTTTTTTCCTGCTCCTTTGAAACACAAAGTAATTTTTTTTATTAGTGCCAAAGAATAAATTAATTGTGTAATTAGTGACTATTACTTTGTCACTCCTGGAAGGGTTATTTCCAGGTTGTTTGCATGAAGTGGCTGGCGTGGTTATGAAATGTTGTTTGATACCAAGACTCCCTGGAAGCAGAGTTCCGTGGCTGGGGATGCTGGTGAAGGTGGGGATGTGGCAGCACTGGGACAGAATCATCAAGAAGGGGATGAAAAACTCTGCCAGGGCTGGATGGAGGAGGCTGTCAAACACTGCTGGTTATTCCCTTGCTTACTTGCATGCCTGTGAATAAATGTATTTCATTTTGATGCAGAAATGCCTTCTAGAAGGCATCCTCACACCCTCCAGAAAGGAAGCGAAGTGACAATGAAGCTGTGGCTGCTTCCTTGTACTCCCCCTGGTGCAGGTGAGGGAGAAACCCCAGGATGGGATTTTCAAGCAAGGACCACTCCAGTCATCATTACAGGGGCTGAGAGCTGGTGGGCACGACGTCATTCCCCTGCCCCACCATGTGTAGGGTACACTGCAGATTCCAGGCAGGAAGAGGGGAATTTAGCATGCAGCTAGTGATAGGGTCTTAATAGATCTGCACTTATTATTTGGAAAAGAAAATCAGGATTACAGGCTTATGAAGGATTAGCAAGCATGAATGTGCATTGCTGCATATACTGCTCCTTTTGTAAACCCATTGTGTCATTAGGCTGATATAGAGTTATACCATTACTAGCATGACATCAGTGTATCAGATAGTCTTGATTAGAAGATCCAGCAGCCGTACTGAAGAAAACAGGGCATTCCCACAGGCCTGCTGATCCTTCCCTGTTTGTACCTTGTGGTTTGGCTGTGAAACCATGTTGATTTTCAGGCAGCATCAACACCACCAGTAGGACAGACACCTTGTGAGCACTGGCCCACCTCCTGGGGCCTGTCAAAGTGACCAAATTGAGGCTTTTGGTGCTCCAGCTGCCCTCTTCTGCGGGTTTTAAAGCAGTAGCAGGAAAGTGGATGCATGAGGATCCTCAGGTGTCTGTGCACTCAGTTATAGTGGTGGAGAGAGATCTTGAACTGCTCAGAGGAGCTTGGATCACTCATGGATATATTGCAGGGGTCTTTCAGTGTGGCTGAAACTCTGCACTTCTGGTTCTAGCTAAAATATAAAAAGATCCTTGTAAAGGTGGTGTGTCTGTTGGCTTCAAGTACTGCATGCTCTCAAGGGCAGCAGCTGCCAGGCCTTGGCTCTTGGAGCCCTGGAGGCATGTGAGCTACCTGGAGATGTTAAGAAATCGATGCAAACATTGGAAGCTTCAGGACCCTGCCTCTACTTCATAGCCTGCAAGTCTTGACCCCACGTGGCTGTCAAGATGGATAACTTTAGCAAACCCTAGTCCTTGGTTCTAGGCTTCCCTAAAGCTGGTCTTTGTAAGTAGAGATGTGCTAAGCAGGAAACTGGGATGGATGAGCAGGGAACTGAGTGGTTATGAAACATCAGAGCCTCTGTGTGAGGGCAACTTAGGATTTTTACTAAATATTTTCCCCCTTAGTTTAAACTATTGTTTTTTTCCAGGGAAATATAATAAGAGCTCATGTGTTTCTAACTAAATGACAGCCTGTGGTTAGTAAACAATCCGGGATCCAGTTTGAATGGGATCCCTGTGTTGATGTTTCTGGAAATCAAATAACAATTGAACTAAGGCAGCTTGTTCCTGGAGCTGCCCAGAGCAGTTTGCTGATGGAGCCAAAGGGATTGAGAGCCCCTGGAGCACCCGGGTCTGCAGGCAGCTCTGTGGGACAGCAAGAGGTCCCCATGCTGCTCAGACCTGGCTCCTTTCCCTGCTCTCTGTCAGTCAACTGTCACTGCACCAGACAGCATCCCAGGAATGATCCCATGAGCTCCATCCATGGCTCCCCTTAGCACTGCTGCTCTCATACCTCCTGCTTCTCTATTTTCCTTTGGGGGTGATTTCAGCAAAGAAATTTGACTTTTCCTGCCACTGTGGTTCACAAAATGCTTCACCTAAGCAAATCCCACCTCTGTGCTGGGTTGGAGAGCATCTCTTCAGAGTGGGTAACCTGTTGCTGCTGGGTATACTGGTCCCTTGGGCAGCCACTTCCATTTTGCCTCCTCTTCTTGCTGCAGGTTCCCATTCACTGATCTCCTGCAACACCACTTGCATTACTGACACTTTGGACTTGAACTGGGACCAGTTCCCTTCCTGTCCTGTCAGGGTCCTGGTGCTTTTAGTGCTCAGATCATTTTTGAGTGTGAGATTCCAAAATCATTTGGAATATCTGAAAAATTGTGTCCATTTTTTTCTCTCAATTGGAGTGTATACCTGTAGGAGTTTAGTTTTTTTCCTTGTCCATGTTTAAAGTTTCTTTTGGCCATAATTTCTTTTTGTGATGTAAGTGTTCTGACAAACTTGACCCTACGCTGCAGAGCAGTTCTGCATGAATGATCCAAGTAGGTCAAGCAATCTTTTTTCTCTGCTTCCTTCCACTGAAGTGAAAAATGACCCTACAACCACAAACCTGGTGCATAGAACCTGGTGCACACAAGAGACCCTACAATAACAAACCAGTGTGCACACAGCCCGCTGCTGATGAGCGCTGACATGGTTTCAGAGGTACTGATGCTCCTGCTGATGTGTCCTTTCTGAGGGCATCAGCGTCAGCAGCCCTGTTAGCTGTGAGATGAGGAGGATGACTCACGAACCGCACAGACGCAAGTGGTGTCAGTGCCTTGATGGTCCATTGGGTTTCTAACCTGCGTCAGCAAAATAAGGGGTGAAGAAGGAAAAGAGAATGACAACCAAACCTGAATTTGAGGGGGAGAGGGAAAATGCAGCTCCCTCTGAGCCCGTGTCCCCACATCTTACCAGACACAAGCTGCCGGGACACCCAGCTCCATAGGCCATCAGGAATGGACTGTTGCTGTCATTTGTAGATATTGGAAATATTGACTCTGGACATGCTCTCCAACGGGCTCCAAGTTTCTTACTCTGCCCAGAGCCTGAGAGCATCTTCCCTATCTCTCTCTGCAGAGGGTTTTGGGGGACTGATTCTTGTGGGCTGACACCTCGGTCCTCCTGATTTTGACATGAATATTGTGTCTGCAGGTGCAAAAAACCCTCCTTAAGTCAAAGCCAGAAGCAGATCGAAGTGCTTAAAAGTCCTGAAGCTGAGCAAGCATATGAGAAGGCTGGTCAAAGCAAAATTAAGATGCTGTGAACCCTGTTCGGATGATTAATGGCTATTTTTATATGAAGATGTTAAAAAACTGACATTTACTGAAGAGAGTGAGGTCTTTGGAATAAACTAGGAAGACTTGTTTGGTTTTTTTAATAAAAAGAGATGTTTCAGCCAATACAGACAATTAAAGATTCCTAGGTGTCTCTGCCTGCTTGCAATCTGTAACAGAAGAAAAAATCATGGAGAGACAAATAGCTTAGTCTGAGTCGAGGGACAACCAGACTGGAGCATCACTTGCAGCTCAGGTGTGGCCTTCAGGAAGTGCTGAACCAGCCCATTCTCACCTCAGGGTGCTGTCCTATGTGCCCTTGACAGCTCTCTGAGCTTCCCACAGCTGCAGGGGCAGGAGATACTGAGATGCCAAGAGACAATCTCAGTGACCACCTCTACCAGCAGCCCAGCAGGCACCTCTGCTCAGCCTGGCAGCAGCTCCCAGCCCAGCCCACCCTCATCAGCAAGCAGAGCAGTCAGCATCAGCAGCCTCAGCACTCACCTGCATACCTGCATTCTTTAAGTCTCCCCCCATCCCTTCCTCCATCACCACTCTGAGTGTGGGAAGCAGCCTGGGAAGCTGGGGGAGTCATATCTCCCCAGGTGTTCTGGGATCAACAGTGCTACCCCAAGAGCAAATCTGATTTCATAAGTGTGCAATGAATTGCGCTGTAATGATTTTTAAAAACATGTCTTTTAAGGCTGGTTGTTGATGCCCCAACTTGATCTTAGAAAGGGTTTCACAGTTCCTAGAGCAGAAATCCAAGTGAGCACTCTGCATCTGTTTATCATGCAGAAGAGTAAAAAATGGCTCTTTTTCCTCCTGGGTCCCATGTGGATCTACAGCACTGGGGTGAAGAAGAGTGGGAACAGAAGAGAAGAATCCTCTGTTTCATCCCACCTGCTCTGTGATGGTGACTTGCCCCGAAGAGTCTCAGGAAAATCCTGTGTAAATGGAACATAAATGTTTTATGAATTCAGCCCTGGTGGAGTAAATTAAAGGGTCATTAATGGCCTCATTAAAGAGCTTTGCACTTTGTTCTGAATTATGAAAGCTATCATGCAATGTTAAACTAAATGGAGTTTTCAGTGAGATTTTAAAACTCTTTAACTAGTTCCTTCTCCCCCTCTGTCTCTCTCTATTATTTTCTTCCCCTCTTTTTTTGGTTTCTGAGAAATGTCTTTCGAGGGAGCTGCCTGTAGTGCTACAAACTAGATTTCAATTATAAATCTTCTTATGCTCCACTAATTGCCCAGAATTTTTCTCGAGAGCTGCCTGAGGTTAATGCTGATGAAGAAAGAGCCCTTTTGTCTTTCCTTGAAATGGTGCCTCCCTCCCCCACCTCTGATGGGACCTCAAGCAGGGAATTACCTATAATGACACCCAAACGGGAAGTGGAGAGCTGCCATAGGGGAAGAAAGACAAGTTTGCTGTAGCTTTTCCTTGGATAGATGGGGAGAAGCCTTTGGCACTTCCAGCATCTCCCAGTGTGGCTCTTGGTGGACTCCAGCAGCTTTCCCTGTCTCTGGCTTCATCAGCAGCCCAGACTACCCTTTCCCCTTCTAGGATATCAGCTGGTGCTCAGCGGGGTCGAGGAGGCATAAGAGCTCATTCTCAACAAGTTCCAGCCAACACCACTAAAAACCAGTAAATGTAAGGACATTCCTGAGAGCTGTAACTGCCACAGCATCTTGGCTACCATCACAGGGTCCTCAATCCCCGCCCCAGGCTTGGGAATGAGGAGTGCTGAAGCCTTTCTGGAGCATGGCAGTGACTCCATATAAAGATCCATTTTTTGCCTTTTTAAATGTTGCCATGGATAAGCAATTGCCAGGTTGTTTAGGATCAGGAGCTTGCTGAGACAGCACATGCCCTTGCCAAATTGATGGCCAAAGGGACTGCGTGTTGGGGGGCCAGATCCTGCCACTACAGCTGGGACAGGGGCACAGGAGATATGGGCAGTGTCCCCAGGTGTTCAAGCACAGTGTCCTCGGAGATAAAGACTTTGAAATCCATATCCAGGAGTCAACATCTTCACTGCAGCTGGGTTTGAGTGTATGGGAATAAAAAGCCGTCCTCTGGTCACCTCCCTGCCCTTCCCCAGAAATGGGAGGATACTGGGAGCCCCACATCTCAGTGCAGAGAAGGGGAGACTCCTGTGTCTGGGGCGAACAGCATCTTGCTTGAGGTCCAGCTGCACTGCTAATGTGGGCAGAAATTGTTAGGAAAAAAAAACCCATTGATTTGCCCTAAGTTTTCCCCCCAGACACAACTATTTCACCACAAGAGAAGCTCCTCAGGCCTGATCTAGAAATCCTTCTGAGGCCAGAGGCAGAGCTGGGTCTCCCCATGGAACATAACCAGTCACAGTTGGGGCACCCTCCCCTCCCCTCCTCTCCCCTCTAAGGCTCATTTCTTGGACTTATTGACCTAGCTCACCCTCTGCAAATTCTTCACACAGCTACACAACAAATTAAACCCCTTATTAACTAATTAAGCTATTTCTCCAACCAGGCAGGAAAGAGAGAAGAGGTTGTCATTATTTCTATTTTTAAATGTCAGTGACAGCCACATGTGCCTGAGCAGAGGCTCAGCCTAGCTGGGACATGAGAGGTGGACAGGGCCAGCTGACAGGCTCTGCTGACAGCAACCTGCTGCTGGTTTAGCTGTTTAGTTTTCCACATCTGGGACAGATTTTGAGAGTGGTACCCTGAAGATGTCTGGGCGATGCAGGCTGTGATGGGGGCAGCAGGGGGACCCCCAGGAGGGTGCTGAGCTCCCCTCCTGGCGTGGTGTGTGACTCTAGCAGGGAGGACACAGGAGCCCGGGGACCCCAGTGCCTCCAAAAGTGAGTGCAAACTGAGCAGCAGGTTTTAGCCCCCACGCATGTGTCTCTGAAGGCTCAGACCCTCAGCAGCGAGCTGGCATCCCACACTTCCCTCTGTTGGAGGGAGATTTCCCCAATGCCCAGCTCCCCAGAGGCCCCATCATCCTTATTGTCTCCAGGGACCACTCACACACCTTTTTTTGGGGGCCCTCCTCAGAGATCAAGTGTCACCCCACAGCAGCCATCGATGGGACCGGTCCAGCCCTGGGACACTCCACAGTGTCTCTCTCGGTCCTCAGCCTTCCTGACAGGAAGCAAAGGGCTTTGCTGCCACACCAGGCTCCACGCTATTGAGGCTTGCTGGATGCTGTTTAGGAGCATCCTGGCTGGCTCCTGGCAGCCTGCACCACAGTGCTTCAGTGCTGGCAGACTCCGTCTGCCTCGTGGCTCCTTCCCGCCGAGGTGGGAACGCTGCGGCTGCTTCTGCTGCGCATCGTGTGGGAAAGGACGGGAATTTTGCAAGAGCTCTGCTCAGAAATGCTGCTGCTTTCTGGCAAGCTCTGGCCTCCTTCCCTGCGCTGGGATGTTTGGCACTGGGATAGGGAGATGCCCAAGAGCTGGGGCCGGGTGGTTTCTGCAGGTGAAACCACTGATGTGAGGGCTTGGGGGGCCTGGCAAGGGGGTCAGAAGGCACAGCTGCTTCATATCCAGCTTGATGTGGGCTCAAGCTCAAAAAATGGGATATTTGCTCTAAGTGGCTGAGAGCAGGTACTGGGCATGTTCTGGGGGAACTGAACAGGGTCTTTAAAAAAGAAAAAGAAAGACAAAAAAAAGCTTTATGGGGGGTGGGCAGCGGGTAGCAGCTGGGTTGGCAGGGTTTTTGGATTGTGGCTGTTCTGTTTTTCTTTTCACAGAGCTGTGTAGCTTGTATTTTCTTTTCTGAGGGCTTTTTTGTTTGTTTATTAGTTTGCTTTCTTGCTTGTTTGATTTTATTTTCACCTAAATACCCCCCTGCAGGATGTGCCCCAGAGATGTGGAGGGGCTGACCTGCTCTCTGGCTGGTGTGGAGGTTTCCTGGATGGAGGCTGTTCTGAGTGTCTCCAGCCTGCCCCATCCCTCACATGAACTTTCTTTTAGTGCTGTTTGCTGCTGAGTGGGATCTCCCAGCATCTCTGCCCTCGGGAGAGGGGCTGGTGCTCTGGTGAGGGATGGAGAGCGTTGCACAGGGTGATTTAGAAAAGCTGACACACAGAAATGGCAGCCCTATAAACCATGTTTATGCTGATAGAATTAGCGGAGCCACGGCTGTGCCGTGCTGGAGCCCTGCAGCTGGGATGAGCATCAGAAGGGGCAAAGCCCTGCAGGAGCTGCCCTCAGCTGCCAAAGCCCACTGGGGGGGGGGGGCTGCAGGCAGTGAGTGCCTGGTGACTTGCAAAGAGGGGGTGTGGTGGGGCAGTAGAGATTTTGGGGCAGGTGGGAGGATGGTGCCATGAGCTCTGTTAGATGCCTTTGCCTGCTCATGTCTGTGGACATGGCCCCAGCTCTCAGCACCTGCTGGGCTGGGTGTGGGCACAGACTCCTCTGCAGCCCAGTGCCACCATCCCCAGGGACACGTGGAGTGGCTGGGGCTCGATGTTGTGACACTTGTGGGGAGGGACGTGCTGGAGGGTTTGGGGTCAGTGCTGTGGTGTGAGTGCCTGCAGAGTGTGCTGTGGCTTCAGGGATGCTGCAGCGACCTGCATCCCTGTCAAGTGCCAGGGACAGGAGGATTTTATGGATTTTCCATGAAAACTTCCCACAAGTGCTGTGGAGGAGGGATGCTGGGGAGCCAGAGCTGGGTTCTGCTGCTTGCAGCATGCCTGAGAGTTTGGAGGGCTCTGTTTGCCCCCAGGTGGGCTGGGGACACTGGAGGAAAACCAGAGGTGCAGACTCTGGATGAAGGGGCAATGCTGGGATGGGAAGTGTAGAAAAGCCAAAGCTGGTTGGCAAATCCAGAGGCTAATGCCACATATGCTGCCTCAGTCCCTGCAGGGCTGGTAGTGGTGCAGCGTGGCCCTGCTGCGAGCAGGGAGGTGGGAAGGATGTGGATTGGATGCAGAGAGCATCATGTACTGCTCCTGGTCTGCACAAATGAAAGATGGAAGGGCAAAGGGAGCTTGAAAGCTCCTCAGTCAGGGTGGTTGCTGATGAGCCCCAGAAATGCTTTTCACTGTTTTCAGCAAAGTGACTGCTGGGGGACTAAGAGAGAGGGAAGGATATGGGTGGGGAGCAGATTTAGAAAATGACTTCACCGTTGGTAAGATTTCTTCCACACTAAAACATTGCAGAATTTGGGTAAAGAAACA
The DNA here is from genome assembly GCF_003984885.1 of Neopelma chrysocephalum. Taxonomy (NCBI): domain Eukaryota; kingdom Metazoa; phylum Chordata; class Aves; order Passeriformes; family Pipridae; genus Neopelma; species Neopelma chrysocephalum. The sequence continues at coordinate 7,502,095 of NW_020897736.1, forward strand.
GAGCCCTGCCGTGAAAAGAGTCCCATATCCAGCTGTGGCCAGACAGTGAGGGGAAAGTGCTTGCAAAGTCGTTGATGACACAAAGCCATGCCAGGAAAATGTGGGACAGGGCATGGCAGATCCCACCTTGTGCACACGCCTGAAAGAGAAATCTCTTTCCCCTGTCTAATCCATTACCACATGCTTATTCCTATAACAAATAACTGAGTCAGCGGGAGAAAACCAAATTCAATTTATATCTCAATCCAAGCAAATATGAAAAGGCTGCCAAATCTGACAATAAAACCACAGTGATCTCAGACATTTCCCTCCTATATATTAGAAGGAAGGAGAGCAGAAGAGCTTTTGGCCGTGTGGCCATAGGTGGGGATGCAGGGGGATTGGTGGGATGCTTCAGAGCTCTGACCTCAGGTGGGGAGCACAGTTTTTGCTCTGAGGAACACCTGCCAGATGTGCTGGTACAGATGTGGCTCCAGCGCTACCCTGGGGACAGCAAGGGGACAGGGAGCAGGCTGTCACTCCTGTCACCTTTCTGAAATTATCTGAATAATCTCTTGAGGAAAAAAGTGGAGGCTTCCCACATCGGGCTATTCCTTCTGTGTTGCTGTAGGATTCTCAGAGGCATTCCCCTCCCTGCTTCACAAACACTACAGCTGGCTCCACAGCCTGAGGGCACAAGGATTTTTCTTCAAAGTTTGTCAAATTTGCCAGGCTTTCAATGAAATCAGAGCCATGCAGCAAAGCGCCCTGTGCCAGGGGATGTTCCTTCCCAGCCAGGGTGGCAGTGGCACATTCCTCTATGTGTCCACTTCTGCATTGCCCAGCGTGCTATAAATGGGTGCAGCCAGCTAAAAAAACCTTCCTGAGCCAGGTGACCTCCCCAGACTGAGCTGTGCACTCGTGCCTGTTCTCACTCAGGTGGTGCCGGGCTTCCAGCAACGGAAGTAGGAACAGATGGGCAAGAGAGAATAAACAAATAGTCAAAATAGACAGTTTGATGAACTATTTTCCTAGAAGAAGGCATTTAGCAAGCTCAGCTGAGCTATAAATATCCCATAATGTTCCTCTAATATGTGAGGAGAGCTGGGGAATGGGAAGGGGGGGATTTTCTTCATGTAAACAAACGCAGAGAAAATAGTGGCAGGAGGAACAAAAGGAACTAATGAATTCAAGTCAAACACCCCGGTTTGGCTCAAAGATGAGGCTTTTCTTGGGCAGCATGTGACCACATCCAGGCGGTTCATGAGCCTCTCCGGAACCAAACTTGAGACTTTTTGTTCCCAAATGTTGGGGATTTGATGTTTGCCATTGATCTTGTTTTTCACATTAAAAAAAAAATAATGTGAGAATGAAATTAAACATTTCATGTTGAACAGGAATGAGTTTTTTGTTTTTCAGCCTGAAAAGTTCACACTTTGTGGAGCACTACACATGAATAATGGCTGAATTCAGTCCGTAGAGGACAGACAGAGGATGGACGATGGGGAAGTCCATGCAGGGAGCAAGGAGGGACACAGATGCCTGGAACAAGCTCTCCTTTAGACCTGCACTTTGCTCAGGAAAACCTCCTGCATTCCCCATGCTAATTTTCTTTTTATTCACTCAAACCACAGAACAGCAAAAGGGAGGGGAAGGAACTGCTGTTCCTAGGCTGTGTTAGGAACAGTTTGGTCTCATTAAAATCGGCTTTCACCTGCTACTAATTTTCCTCTTGCTACAAAGGCCTGGAATGGTTTGTTTGTTTGTTTGTCTGAATGAAGAGGGAAAAAGAGCTGTTAGCTGTTGTTCATGGTGAGGAAATGACAGCCCGTGCTGGCGGGGGCATGTTGGCTGATGAGCCAGTGGTGGGGATGGGGAGAAAATTGCAGTGATCAGATCCTTCCTGGGCTTTCACAGCAGCCTGAGAATGGTGGGAGAGACAGCACTGTGGGAGTTGTGCTGCCTGCTCTGCTGGCTAAGGCAGCGATGTGGGCAGGGGCTGCTCCCTGGGGTGTGTAGGAGCTGCCTTGGGGTGACTGCAGCCCCATGGGTGGTTTACACAGGAGAGAATGTGCTGCTGGAGGGTTCAAAACAGGACCTGCTTGGTCCTGCTGTCCTGTCTTTCCCTAGCTCTCCTTAGCAGGCATTAGTTGCTCAGTTCTGGGGACATCTGTGTGTCCCAGGGAGGGGATGTGTGTCCCAGGGCAGCAGCACCGGGGCAGTGCTGAAAAGCTGCTCCCTTCCCTGCAGCTGGCAAAGGGTCCCACTGGCAACAAAACCCAGGCAGGAGGGGCCCCTATTGAGGTGTTTGTGCTTTTGCTTTGGGAGTGGTGATGAGGAAATGGGAAACAGCAGGTGCATGGGGAAAATGACCTCAAATGCTGCAGATGAGGGGTGGGAATGAATGACGCCAAGTCTCCATCCTCTCTGCAGACTTGTGCATCCCACTGTCTCTCCCGCTGGCTGGGCCTGCCCCTGGCTGGGCCAGGGAGCACACCATACGAGGGCTGTCTCTCGTTATTGTGACAAGTAATTAGGGTGACGCAAGACGCTAAAAAATTACTTTATTAGGCAAAGGCGGCCTATAAACCTCTTGGAACAAACAGGCTCTTTAAACATCTCCAAACCGTGCGTGAAGGCAGCTGCTCTCCCTCCCACTCTTGCCCTGCTCATCCAGACCAAAGGAAGATCTGAGACCTAGAGAGACGTTCCCCTGCTTTGCCTTAGCATCCTACCTGCTGGTGAGATCCCCCAAAATAGGAAACTCAAGCTGCAGCAACCACTGGGGGTGGGTTCAGCTTGTGCTCCCCTTGATCCCACTTTGTTTGACATGATACCTTCCCTAGAAGTTCCCCCAAACCTCCCTTTGGGGGGGATGGGGCATCGTGGTGGTGTGGTCACGGCTGGCAAAGCACCCACTCGTGCCTGCTGTTGGCATCGGCCTGCAGCGGTCTGGGGATGGGCTCAGCGTTAATAAATCCACAGCACGGGTACTGCTTTAGTGTTGCTCTAATTGGAGCCATAAAGTTAAACTCAGCCACTTAGGGTTCTGCTGGGAGCTGGGGCTTCCATTTGCAGGTTCCCCTGTGCTGTTAAAGGGCACCGTGCTGGCTAATAGGTGTTAAATTGGAGCATCACTTTTTAATAAGCCTCTTAATGGCATCGCGCGGATCCTTGGCGGCTTTGGGATGATGCCTGTGTTAGGATACCTGGATGCAGGGAAGGCAGTGCTGGGAACTGAGGGTTGGGAAGGCAGGAGTGATGCGGGAAGCACTGTGGGGGACTCAGGTCCTGCTCTGCTGCATGGATGTGGGTCACTGCAGAAAATCCAGAAGGTGGTCTGGTCTGCCCCCTGGGGCACAGGGACAGACCAGGATGTGACACTGCCCACAGCCTGTGGCATCGCACCGTGTGGTGTGTCTGTCTGGTCCTACAGTGTCTGTTTTTGGGGTGACTGGGTAGGTACTGCCCAGGAAGAGGCATTGCCTGGAGCTGGACCAAACAATGGCACTCCCCGATGTGATTTGTCCCTTTGGCTAATGGCATGGCCACCAGCTTCATTTCCTACATCAGGACCATCCCCTTGGGGATGCTGCTGCTGCTGCTGAGATGTCACCTCCAGGTGATGCTTCTTGCTACCCCTTGCCCTGTTGGGATCACAATCATTATTTCAGTGCTCTCGTAGCAATCTCACTGCAGTATTTCTCATTTAATGAGAAAGCTTCATAATTTCCAAAACCCCAAGCTCCTCCTTGCTCCTGCCCCAAGTCAGAGGAGTTTCTCTCCTGCCTCTGTGTGGTTGCCCACCTAGAAGTGAAATAACGGATGTGATCAGGAACTGTCCTGCAAAACAGAGACATGGAAGCCATCCAGGCTGCTTTCACTTGGGTAATCCTTAAAGAAAGGACTAAAATCCCAAGAAACAAGCACACTATTTTTATCTAATCCCTCTGCTTTAATAACTGAGAGTTGGAGGGCTTTCATTATTTGTAATTCAGATGAGGGTGTTTTGAAGAGTCCCTGGTGGGTTCTGTCTTCTGCCTCCAGCTCTGCTCACGCCTCGGTCTCCTCCTGCCATGTGGGACATGAGGAAGCATTTGCTGAGCTCATGATCACATCCAAACAGCTCCACACTGCCCAAGAGCTTGGTATATAACCCCACGCTCGATCTCTGGGCTCACTGAGGTTTAACCAAGAAACACCCACCAATAAAAACCACTTTGTCAAACTCAGCTCTTCATGGCATCATCCACCCAACACAGGGCGGGATAGATTCACTGTGCTCCAGAAGGGAGACAGGGTGGGATTTGTCACCTCCAGGCCAGGCAAATTTGAGGCCAAAGCAGTGGAAGAGAATGAATGCAATTTTTGTCAGCTCCATCCGTGCCGGCAAATGCAGATCATGAATTACACACCCGCCAGATGACAGGCTGACATTTTAGCTCCAAACATTCTCCTATAATTAGAGAATCTAATGCAATACAGGGAATGGCTCCATTTTACACACACATTATCGTAATGCCTTTAAATAAGATAATTGATTATGCCTCTGCATAAGAAAGTAAAATATTCGGTGTAATTAAAACCGACATTCAGATTTTGGCATGCTGACAGGTGAGGCCATGTGTCATTTTATAAATCCTTAAAGTGATATTCACACCCACATCCAAGTTCCCAAAGTTTGGGGAGAAGAAAAAAAGGAGCCCTTGTCGCTGAGTTGCTTTTTATCCTGACTTCAGATGTGTTTTGAGGAGGGATTTCTCTCTTTTTTTTTTTTGCTCTCATTTATCTTCATTTCAGCCTCATATCATCGGCTGACAAAAAAACCCGAAGTCATACTGCTGTGAGCAGGGATGTTGGTAGATCCCATCAGATAAGCAGGATTTGGCCAGCTTTCTGATTGCAACAGACCCCTACGAGGCGTTTGCACTGCTGAATTGGCAGGCAGCGTCTTCCAGCGCGCGTCTGCCCCGATGCCGAAACCGCTGCCGGCTGTTTATGGGCTCTCCTGGAATTGAGATGTTCATGTAGAAGCCATGAAAAATGCTCTGTGATGCAGCAGCTGCCAAAAGCCTTGAGGTCCTTCCGGATGAGGGCTGCCTGGGAAATGTGTCCCCACTGTGATTGGGTAGATGTGGTGGGGGATGAGGGTCGGGAGACAGGTTGTGGTGAGCCTGGGAGCATGGAGACCTGCACTGGAGGATTCAGTGGATGCTCTGTCCTTGCCACCTGGGCTGAGATGCTTTTCTTCCTCCTTTATGTGCTTTTATGCCAAAGACTAAGGAATATTTATTGCTTCTCCCACCCACTTTTATGATTGGAGCAGCCTGTAAGGACTGTGTTTCTGATCCAAATAGTAGGTGCCAAAAACTGCTCAGAACCTTCCACAAAAACTCCTGTTTGAGACTCCACCCAGCTGCTAATGGACAAGGCTTACGTGACAAATGACCGCTGCTGCTACATAATGACACCTGTCATTGGTGGTCTGGGGGTCAGTGGTGGGGTTTGAGGTCTGGGGGCTTTTGAGGGGATTCTTTGGGCCGTGAGAAATCCTCTAAGTCAACACCGATGCTGCTCTGCAGCCTTGACATTTGTTATGCCTTGAATCTTTGCAAACAGAGGCTTGAACACCGTCAGCATCTCTAAATTTGTCATTGTTGTCCCATAGCATGTTTCTAGTGAGATCTGGGCAGGACTTGGGTGAGGAATCTCTGTCTCTACCCTTTGTGCTCTGGATCCATACCCATTCCCTACGAAGACAAGGCTCTTCTAATAAATGGGAGGACCAAGGCTGTGACCATTGAATCCTCCTCCTGCCTGGTAACATGGACTTGAATCATAGAATTGTTTAGGTGCTGTTTCCAGCCCTGTGTAGGGTCTGCCTGGTGAGTTTTGCAGAAGGAAGGGTACAAGAGGGTCCCATTTAGTGGCTCATACCTGCCCATGGATGCACGGTGTGAAGAATGTTAGGTGCATTTTCAGTGGCACTTGCTCCATAATATTGCTCCAAAAACCTTCAGCAATGACCTTCCCTGTTCTGTACCTGCCAGTCCAGCTGCCTGCCCATCACTCTTTTCCCTGTGGGCTCAGGTAATTAAAATCCTCAGTCAATTAAATGGCTCCCAGCCTCCAAGCTGGCTGAGGAGGCCTGATCCTGCTGCCCTCCTCGCTACTCCAGGGCACCTTGTCCCTGAGCGCGGATCGGACGGAGCTGTCAGGGCAAGGGCAGGGAAGCAAACAGTTGTGTTGGAGCAACCACTGGTGAGATGCAGGGTGGGAGAGGCTTCCCCTGGCCTCAGCCTGATCCCTTTCCCCATCCAGCCCTGTCAGGGTCTCTTCTTGAGGGCTAGAGAAAACCAGTCTCCCCAGGCTCCCCCTCTGGGCTTGGCTCTGGCGAAGGGAGGAGGAGTGGGGGGAGAACGAGGGGCACGGGCAGTGCTCGCTGTCTGCTCTGCTCGCATTAGCAGGCTGCTCTGGCTCTCTCCACCACTCTTCAGGCCATTACGCCGGGCTGGCCGGGCTGCGGTTGGCAGCGCGGGGCGCCGGAGCCCGCGGGGACGCCGGCACGGCAGCCGGCAGCTCGCCCCTTCCTCCGCTCTTAAGTGGGCTTGTGAAAACCAACCACACGCCCGCGTGCCTGGAAAACAGAGGCGATGGTTAACCGTGGTGTTTAAGAGCACTGCCTGGCCTCCCACGGGACAGCCTCCCCGCGGCCGGCGGGGTGAGGAGGAGGTGCGTGAGGGTGGCAGGAGGGGACGAGGGCTGTCCTGGCTGTGCGTGGGTGGCAGCCACATGGCAGGGTGACCAAAAGTGGGCAGATGTGTCATGAGCCCCCGGTACCAGTTCCTGGATGCCAGAAATACTATAAATGTTATTCTGTACCAGCCTGAGGGGAGAGCAGATCCCGGAGGTGGGATTTTAACATACCTGGTGGGCAAGATGCTGGGACTGATCCTGCAGCCAGAGCCTGAGATCACAGCAGCATCCCAACCATGGACACTGGCTATGTCCTCCCATATCCTGCACGGACATCCCTGGCTAGAGCCCTGCAGCCTTCAGGAGCAATATCCAAGTCTTCCATGGGTGCACTTGCGCACAGATAAACTGCAGGTGGGCACCCAAGGTTGGCCTGAGCAGCAGGCAAGAAGACCTCAATGCAATGCTCTTTCCCATGACTGGATTGAGACTTTGCATGGATCTTGCTTCCTGGGGCTACCTCCTTCAGCATCCTGCATCCCTCAGCACTCTGTGTTCCCCAGGAACCACCAACCAATGCCTTGTGTGGGGAACGGGGCTAAACGGATACTGGTTGGACTGCTGAGGGAGGGAAGGGTCACCTAAGTTTCTGACCCAGAGCAGCTCCTTTCCTTGAGGGCCTAATACCCCATGGGTGATGGAACAGCCCATGAAAGGGACACTGGGCAATGCTGGGCCACTCCCTTGTCTCCTTATTCCACACATCAATCTTTATGGTCACCGCTGATGGATCGGTGCATCATGAGCTGTCTCGTATCGAGTCCTGGAGCTGCACCAAGCTGGTGAGAGAATGTTAGTCTGGGAGACTGCTTAAAAATAATGGCTGTTGCAGGATCAAGTGTTACTCAGGGGGAAACTGAGGAAGGGGCTGAGACATGACTTGCTCTAAGTGCTTCAGCTGTTCTGTCTGCTCTGTTTCTCACATAAGAGAAACCCAGGAGTCCCCATCTTCCCAGTGTGCCCGGTGCTTCCAGCTCCTTCAAGCCTGTGCACCGACTCACTCAGAACCCTGGGAGCAACATCCCACTAGAAGGTGTCACCTGGACGTCCCTTTGCATCCCCAGCTCTTTCTGTGCTCAGAGGGGCAGCCTGGATGCCCTCATGGTCTCTGGGGTGTCTCTCCCTCCCACTGTTACAGGCAGGCTCCCGCAGCCCGTCTCACACTCTGGCAAGCGCGCTCCCCCCGCTCCCTGCGCTCGCTCCCTCACCCTCGCACACCCACGTGCGCCGGGATGATGCATTCCAGAGAGGAGCACTGCCATCAGCATTAGTCACCGTTCCCGTAGGAGGAAGGTTGTGAGCAGAGGAGGAGGAGGAGCAGAGCCACGATGTGGAGCAAGACCTCAGTCCTAGAGACAGCCACCGGCTCAGCACGGTGTCACTGCTGACCGTCCTGCTCCTCGTGTCCGGAGCTAGAGGGGACAGGCAACCTCCTGGCTGGGGGCTGTGAGCAGGCTGTTGGGGGAGACCGATGCTGACACGGCTCTTACGGAGCAGAAAAATCATTCTGGGTACATTGCAGCCACCTGGGAGGGAAGGGGGCAGGTCCACATGGAGTCGTTGATGTGTGTCTGGGATTAGGTCGAGAGAGGGACAGACTCACAGAAGTGTTCCCTGCCACGGAACTGACACATTTCCCAGTGTTCCTTTTCGGGGAGGAGGAGCTTGGTGTGAATGAGCATGAGGGCAGTTAGATAAAACTGAAGATGGACTGGAAAGGGAAGAGGAAAGCACTCTGGGGGGGTTTGGCTTAGTGATGTAGGTGAGAAAGCAGGGCAAGGGCAAAGAAAGGCAGTTGTGGGAGTCTGAGAACATTTGGGATGCCCTCAAGGAAAGCAGAGCAGGGTTCAGCAAAGGGACATTCCCCTCTAAGTAGTTTCCAGGAGATGACAATGAGAAGACAGCCTGGCTGGCTGTCCTGAAGGGGGGGCCCCAACTGCAGAAGCCTTGATCAAAAAGCATGGAGAGAGTTCTCAGCTGGGAGAGGAGCCCTTCATCCAGCCCCTTCACCCTAAGCTTGTAGGTCCTGTGGAGTACATGGACAGCAGATCAGACAGAGAGTAACCACAAATGCTTACTTGCACTATTTTCTTCCCTCTGAACTAGCCTGGGCCTGGCTGGCAGGTGAAAGCAGGCTGCCTTTGAACTGCAGAGTAGGCAGCTGCCCTGTTTGCAGGGTGGGTGAAAGTTCAAGGCAGCAGGTGTGAAGCTCTGGCCACAGGGTGCTGGAGATTTCTGGCAGCACTGCCGACAGAGAGGAGGCCAGAGGAGTCAGAAGTGGCAGAGGCACAGCTGTCCTTGGCTGGGCAAGTGCAGTACACTAAGCTCTGCAGTCCCACTCTGCTAATGAGCAGAAGATGGTGAACTGGTGCTGCAAGCTGTCCTGGGCTCCTGGCACCTTCCCACAGCCCTCCACATGGCTCTGTCTGAAGGCCTCCTTGGGTCCGGGTGTCTAATCCAGTCTGTCTTTCACATCCTTTTTTTCTCTCCTCCCTGCTCTCCTACACATGCTCCAGCCGCTGTCCCCTGTCTCCTGCCCCACAGATGTTCTGCTGTGAACTGCCATCCTCCACATGGACATCTGGACTCCTTCTCTGTTTACAGCTGTGCACTTCACTTTCATCCTATACATCATCAAGTTGTTGTGATTGCTCTCCCCACGGCGGGCTAGGTCATGATGGGATTAAAAAGATCTCCTAGAGTAGGGGAAAGAAACTGTTTTGAGGATTAGCTGTTGCACCAACCTCCAGCTCTGTTACATTTCCCACCAGGGTTGAGTTGCCAGGTTTCAGCTGGCCTCTTTCTTCCTGAGCACCCGGGAAGCAGAAGATGAGCACAGGGCAGCACCGGCCTTCAGTAAGGGCTGTGGACCCTGGAACACCAATACATCCACAGACAACTAACGAATCACATCACTTACACATTAACTTCTTTGAAATGCAAAGCACTCCCTTGATATTTCAGCATTTTCCACCTAGTCCAAAGCAAAACCCAACAGGCAGAGAGGAGGCAAGCGGGAAGCTACGCAAGGTAACGTTTCCACCTTGCGTCTGTTACAATGATTGCATCAGCCTTAATTACAAAGGGACTTTCTGCCCTTTAAAGCAGTTCAGTGCACGTCGAATTCTCAGCTTTCCTGCCTCTGGCTGGCTCTGGCTCTGAAACAGTTTCTTTCATGCATTCAAAACAGCTTGTAATTAACAATCACATTGTTTTCCTTTGAATATCGATGGAGATACAGAAAACAGAGATTGGGAGCTGAGATGCCGATGTGACTGAGTATTATTTTGCTTCACTGAAATGACTTTTCTCATTTTACAGGAAATTTAGTGCTGATGAAAGGTTCAGGGTAGTGAAGAGACTTGCTCACCGGTTGATTTTGAAGCTTGGGAAGCTGGCTCAGACACTTGGAACATTTTCTCTCATATCTATGGGGAAGGAGGAAATTTTGGCTCTGTTGCCCTGTAATCTTTGGCCCAGGTTCTTGACCCCAGTGGGTGCCCATGCAGAAAAAGTCCCTGACACCATTTTTGCTTTAACAAAATATCCCTCAATGGGAAACCAGCAGAAAAGAATAAGCAAAATCAGGAGTATCTCAGCTCCACCATGGGTTCCTGAGCTACTCAGTCAGACCAGAGGGGGCTTAATTTGAAGCCTTGGCTCTGTAAACAAGAACCAGATTACAAACTTCTTCAGTTCTGGTGCAAAGCTTGGATGGGAGGATTGTTCACTCCATCTGTTCTTCTCATTGACAATCTGCCTTTAAAGCCATCGCTGCATAAATCTGGAGGAAGCGTAAATACAGGAGCACCTGAATATTGTTTAACAGATGGGGACACACATTTTTCAAGCAGAGATTTCCCTTACATTGCCCCATTTATTTTAGAGGGTGTTTTTCAGGACCATCTTTGCAATGCCATGGCTGCCTGGGAATAAGATGGCATCCCAGTCCAAGGCGTGTGGCCAGCCAAATTGATTTTCAGCAGTAAACTTTACTGCATGAACACTGCTGTGACATATTTTGTTTGCCTCCATCCAAGCCTTTCAGGAGGACCGTTAGCTGTGAGCACTCCATGTCACCCGCTCCCACCCTGGAAAGGCTTGAGGAGATCACCACACACCTCACTTGAAACTCATTCTGGCATAAACAAACAAAAGCCCAAAGGAATAAACACAAAGCTGGGGATTCCACCTTCACATATCCCTGTCCTCCTTCCTCGACAGGCAGTCTGGCAGCTCCCGTCCTGTTGACAGCGCTCTCTCCTGTTCTTCCACCTTTCATCCCACAGGATCCTTAATGTATTTAGCACAATGGCTTTCAGCTTCATCAGCTTGAGGGCCACTACAAGTTTTCCGACAGCAACGCAGATGCAGACTGTTGAATGGCAGAAAGGAAATTGCTTTTCTTTGCAACCTTTTCACAACTCCATCCAAGTAGTCACTTGGACCCCCAGGTCTCAAGGACCATGGATTGAAAGCCACTGACTTATCAGGCAGCGTATGAAGATCACTTCATACGGGTGGGAATGGGTTTGCCATCAAGTTCGCAGGCAGCAGCATTTCATGCGCATACAGGAGGGAATAAGAAGCTACTGAAATTGCAGTGAGATTTCAGATATTCCTGATGGTATTGGGGAACTCTCCCCTGCCACAGCACCCATCCTTGTAGCGAGCAGAGCCCTGTCTGTGAAGCCACAAAGATCTGCCTGAGGAGATGAGCCTGGCTCCTTCACCTGCTCCCCAGAGCAGAGGCACAACAGGTGCCGTACTCCTGACCCCAGACACTCAGAGTTCACCCGTCTGGTCTCCAAATTCAAACAAAGATATTAAGTACTGTTTTCTTTCCACTTGCCTTCTGGCTCTGGAGCCGGTAGGTTGCACTCAAATAACACTCACAGCTTTTATTTATTTTTTCCCCAGCTGCAAGAACTAGAACTTTTCCTTTTTTTCTTTCCTTTTTTTTTTTTTTCAGTATTAGCCAAAAGCTGAGAGTCTTGCTGAATCACTTGTCTCCATGAACTGGGGCTTTAAGGAAAATATCCAGTATTGGGAAGTGTGCAGTGTATGCGGGAGACTTGGCATCGCCAGCCGGAGATGAAACCCAAAAATGATGTAATGCAGCCATGGTGGGAAGGACAACACAAGGATTGTGTTTGGGGGCGTGGGCAGCCCTGGTCAGAGGGCAGGGTTCTGTGAGTGTGACCATGTCCTGTGACTGTGACAGACAAATGCCGTGGGATGCTGTGTAGATGGTGATGACAGGCAGGCATCGGGCTCAGCCCATACCAGCCTCCCCCCTCAACTAGCTCTGCACCTAAAGTGGGAGTCCAAGTAAAGATCATGTCTTCTAGAAGAGGTGGGCAATGCTGGGCACTGGATCAGCAGCATGTTGGCTGGAAAAGAAGGAAAGGAAGGAAAAGAGGAGAAGGTGGGGAAGCAGGGATAATAAGGCTTGGAAAGGGGAGAAACACATGTGGAAAAGGCAGGTTTTCCCCAAGGCAAGCTGAGTTGGACAGTTGCTTTCTGTCTCACTGACCCTCATCCCTGCCCATCCACAGTCCTGGAGTCAGGAAAATGTATGAGGAAACACAAGGCAGCTTCCTGTGGTTATGTGATGCAGCATGCCATAGGCAGAATCCTGTTCTCCCTGGGCCATAAGATCTCCTGGTATCTCCAGACACCAAGAGAAATCTCAGCCTAAGAAGAAGGGAAAAAAAGAAGTGAAAATATGGGCACAGATGATGGTCCCCAAATTTCTCAGCTTTCATATCACTTCCCCTTCCCCCTCCTTCTCTGTTCTCCAGTCGTTGTATTCTTCCTGGGAGAAAGTGTCTGTTGGAAAACAGAGAGAGAAGACGACAAACACTGCTGTGGAATTATTTAACGAGCCAGAATGAATTGCATTTGAAATCATTTAAATGGGATCTGGGAGTATTTAACTGCAGCACAGGAACTTAACAAGAGTGGGAAAGGATTTTGTGCTAATTGCTGGCAATGATATACCTACGGAGAGAGAACATGCAGCAATTAGTAAGCAAGGCTGTAATTTCAGCCTAAGGTCCCTGTCTGCCCTAGAATATGGCATGGATTATCTGCTGGAAGGAAGACAGGGGCACTGATCCACAGGTGACCAGAGAAAGGAGTAGATGAGATTCTCATTAAGAAGTCATTAAGCAAGCTTTTCCAACAGTGGGATGCAGGAGGTGGGTTTGGTCAGACCCAGAGGTCCCTTTGCACCACCCCAGGTTGGAGTCTTGATCTCCTGTTCCCCAGCCTGGCTTGATTCAGATTGGCAAAGCCAAAGTGGAGCACAAAGCCTCATCCCAACCCACCTGTTCTTGCCCAGAGGTGGCAGGACTAATCCTGCAGCCAGCTTGCACTCAATGCCTGGGTGGTAGGGCTACATCTCCTGGGATAGGGAACATGTGGACCAATTCAATCATTTGTTGCTGGGAACTCAGAAGCTTCAGGGCATCATCAACATTGCTGGATTTGGGGAACCAGCAGGACAAGACCATATGGTGATGGTGATGGTGAGGTGAGGTAGGATGAGGAGTAAGGAAAGGAGGTGAGATGGGAAACTTTTGGAGGTGCAATGCCAAGCATACAGAAGCCTGCACCCACCAGAAACACCCAAAATGGCCACAAGCCTGAAAACAGGGACTTGTCCTTCCTAGAGAGATGCCCATATAGGACAGACCCCGTGGTCCCACTCTGCTGAGTCTGCAAAACTGGGGTACCAATGATGGCCAGCAGCATGACTCAAGCTCCAGCCCAAACAGAGATGAGCTTCCAGGGCTCTAGAAGGGACAGCCCTGGCTAGCAGCAGCCCTGGGAGTGTGTGCTCACCACAGGGGAAAGCAGAAAGCCATCAGCTCTGGGCTGTGCTGCTGACGCCCGGCAGCTGCAGGCAGCCTCCGCCAGCCTCTGCTCATTGTTCCCTGGTCCTGCCGCTCCCCGTCTCCATTCCCTCCCTGTGATGTGTCTGTCTTTGGCTTTTTGTCTTTCAATCAGTTTTCATCTCAGTAATTCCCATTCAATGGTTAGTCCCTGATCTTTCTAATTGAGATCAGAGCTTCGTATAATAGGAAGGGGGGGAGGGAGACTATTTTTAATTTGCTACGTTCCCATTAATAACAAGTTCTAATTAAAAATCCTCCATCTTCCATCCTCCCAAGTTCAGAGGAAAACTCTCTACGACTTCTGTTGGAATCTTCTGCTGATAAATTGGTACCACAGCCTCCTAGAACAGCTGGTCCTCTTTAGCAGGCATAGTAATTAATGGGAATAATAAATGTATTCAAAGCAGGTTCATAACCCTCCTTTCTGTGCACTCAGACATCTCTTCACATTGCAAGAGACACACATCAACATTTCAACTTACAAAATAGGCCCAAAAGAGCTGCCTACGTCTAACAAGCCTGGGTTTCATTAGCACTCACTGTCCCGTAATAAACCTTGTGATATGAAGAGTCCCCATGGATGGGGATATTCCCTCTTGACTGGAAATGAGGTGGATGCAGAGCAGGAACTGTACCTTGTAGCACCTCTGCAGCTGTCGAGGACTTTTTGCCAATCCTGAGTTTTATATTGCAGCTCTCCAGGCTCTGTGGGGAGGAAGCCATGTTCTGCCCTTCCCCTGGAGCCTGCCCGGGAGGGAAGGGTCTCCACTTTTACAGAGCACACACACATGTGTCCTGCTCTGACGGATGGGCTGAACATGAGGACAGCTCACCCTTGTCCTGAGCTGCTGCACTGTGCTGCCAGCCCAGCCAGGAGCAGCCCTACCTGTGCCTGTGCTCCTGTGCGATGCTGCCCTGCTATGGCAGGGGAAGGCAAAGTGAAAAGGGACCTCAGACTGCTTTGCCCCTTGCACAAGAAGACAGGAGATCAGGATTTTCCCTTTTCTTCAGCTCCTGTTCTGCTCTGATGTGTCCATCTTCCTGCCTACCGTGTGTTGGGGTAGACAGATATTGCTGCCTTGCTGTGAGACTGAGAGAGGAAGATGGAGCGGATGCCAAGCAAAGGCTGAGGTCGCACCATGAGCTGGAGATGATGCCCAGATGTCCTGATTTCCCTTCCTGGGCACACCAGACCAGCAAATAGTGACAACCCTGCCCAGAGAAGGAGACAACAAGGGCCATATCCATCCTGGGTCAGCAAAGCACAGAGAAGCAGAAGCACAAGGTCCAACAAGCTGCACGCCCTCTCCTCCCTTTGTGCAGATCTCCATTTACACCAGCTGCTGACCTGGGCTTCCTTAGACGTGCAGATCAGCTCTGCTGGGGATGGATGACCCCTCGCTGTCCCTCTTGCTTGCTTTTGTTCACCGCTGCCGAGTTAATGGGCTCATCTCAGGAGTGGCCAAACCAGGAGCCATCAGTGCAGATATCCCCGAGCCGAGCAATCTGTCCTGAGCAGTGATTTCAATTAAAGGGTCATTAGCGTGAAATCTTATCCAGCCCAGCTCCCATTTGCCAGCAGGAGGTCCTTCTCCTCTCTATCCCAAGCCCTGCTCTGCGGTTAGAGCGCGCTGCTCCTGCTGGAGCCCTCCAGTTTTGCTAAAACACAGCAGCTGCTGCTAATAAACAAACATATTGATCATAGAGATATGGGCTGTCAGGGACTTAATTCATGAATGAAATGGGCTTAAGAGCGCCTGGTAGGCAACGGCTCGGCTTAAAGGGTTCCTAGCCAAGATGGTGCTTGGAAGTGGGAACGGAGAAGCCCAGCAGCTTCTCAGCACTGGGATGTCACAATCTGGGGCTGATGTAAAGATCTGGGAATGAAATTTATTTTTGGGACTGAAAGGAGCAGAGCAAGGTTCCCCCTTTATCCTTGTAGGCCACTGCTAACACGGATGTGGTGCAGTGAAGGGCTCTGTGCTTCCCTCCTAATGTGGCATTTAGCAAGAGGCTCCTGGTTCTGCACCATCCTGTGGGGAGCGTCTGGGCAACCCAAAAATTCAGGGCTAGTTTGAGGAGAAAACTATCAAATACCCCACAAAAAGTAGTCCCTCAAGTCCTTCGGGGCCCTGGGACTTGTAGAGAAACCAGAGCAGGACCTGTGCCTGCCTGCTGGAGTTTGTGATACCCATTTCAAGAAACAGATGCTGCTGCAGCATCACTCAGAAACTACATCAGAGCCAAGAAGGGGAGAGCTCCAAGTTGCCAACATTTCTATTCTCCTGACAGCAAGCAGGTTTTCATGGTTTTTGATCAAATTTTCCTTCCACAGACAGACAGTAAAACTCCTCCTGCATGTAAGACCAAGGCTGCTTATATCACTGCAATACTAACTCTGCCATTGTTTCTGAATTGTCGTCATTGTGTGGAGTTGGACCTAAACAAGGTAAAACCAGCTCAGAAATGGATCTCACAAAGCCAGGGGCTGTAATTAAAACAGAAGTATATTTGAATATAGCCTTTATAGGTGCAGTAAATTACCCTGCAATACGCGAGGATATAGGTTGATCTGTAACTGGTTTTCGTCCTCTGGTATTGGCCACGATGAAAGCAGCTGTTAAAATAGGTCTTAGTATTTATGGTCCTGGGATGTGGAGGCCTTGCTGAGAGTTTGATGAATGAACTTTCAAGGACAGGAATAGTTGTCAGTCTGAAATATTTATCAGTCTGAAATCTCCCTGCAGTTCACGCCATGGTTTGATACCTCCATTTTTAATTCCTGTTTTCTAGGTTTGTAGCTGAGGTTCCCTGGGCAGAAGGAGGGTCTCTGCTGTGGGGCTGCAGTGGCAGGACTGCACCTCTGCCTCCTCTACCCCTGCCTTGTCCTATCTGGCAAAGCTGTATGGGGAGAAATTGCCTCCCTACAGCTTGGGGATCAGTCCTCAGGAGGTTGAGCAGCCTAGGGAGGGCAGAGAAGGGAGGGCAGAGAAGGGAGAGCTGCTCTGCTTTCAGGGCTACCAGGATGAAAAAAACACCCCAAGCCCTCTGCCTTTGAGCAAAACACCTCTGCAGGGAGGCCTGTGGATTCTTCTTCTAAAATCAATGATGGTTGTGCTGTTTGCAGAGGGAAAGAAAGGTGATACACACATTTATGGGCACTCAGCAGCTGTAGCAGCCCCATGGCAGGGGGCTGGAGGGACATGGGGGCAGCATCTGACCTCTGCACTGCCCGGCAGGCAGCAAACCCCACTCCAGGGATGTTGTCTGTTCTCCCCATGTCAGCAATGACCGCTGTTTGAACCGGCTGTGGTACCCTGCACTAGTCAGCCTGGGGTGCTCCTGCTGCCCTCTGCCCCAAGAGCTTGCCAAACAGATTCCTGCTCTGTGCTCAGCAGGAGGTAGAGAATGTGTCTGGATGGACTACGTGCCTCCCCCGGAGTGCCTCTGGATGTTGCTGCTGTAATGCCTTTGCCATGGGCTTCCTGCATCCCTCTGGCCAAGGAGAGGCCAAAGGAGCTCAAGGCCAGATGGGTAAGATGGGCTCTCTGTTACTCTGCATTTCATTACTCCTTGACCAACAGCACAGCCACATTTGCTGCCTGATCTCCAGTGTCCCCTCGGCTCACGGCATGAGCAGTATGTCTGGGACTACCAGCCCTCTCTGATGAGGAAGGCAGCCTGGACATTTTGCTCCTCATTTCTGTGGGAGAGGAGGGGCTGTACAGTTTTACACCAGCACAGATGAACATAAACCCAAACCCAGTGGAATGTGTTTCATTTCTGGCCCATCTTTCTGTGCTGCTTTTATGAGTCTGTTGTGTTTTGCAACTAAAGTGTGAAGACCACGAGTTGTGCATGAGGCCACTGCAGACCCACATCCCACTGCAGGCCCACTTGTGAGGGCAAGAGGGTCTGCTGAGCAGGAAGAATACTGGGTTCCATAGGGATCTGCTGCTTGGGAAGACATGACTTCTGATCTCTTTTCAGAGCCTGATCTCACCAGCTGGGGGTTTCTAGACTCCTCAGGTCTCAGGCACCCAGAACCTACAAGTTAATAGATGTCTAGACGTTATCCCCTGAGAGAGGGGATGAAAGCTCCCTATGATTCACCTGCAGCAAATGCCAGCAAAGCACAGTTGCTTGAGGTTTCTTGAAGATACCACTGAAAGGTCAGATCTCTCAGTGAGACGAAAAGCTCTCTTCTTCCTTCTAGCTGTTCCATCAATACTTGTTTTTCCTCTCCATTTACTTTTACCTTCCTGTTCAGAAAAATGTAAACAAAGAGGGGAAAAATGATGCTTCCCATGTCAGCAGCTAAGCAGCTTCTACTGCCACAGGCCAGGACAAGGACTCCACTACAATTTGGGGGCAAGAGTTGGAGACCAGAAGTCCCCAGTGATGGCCAGGGCTAGTGCAAAGTGTGAAGAAGTTGAGGTGCTGAGGGGACACCTGATGTTCTCCAGCCAGAAGTGAGGCATGGTCCTTGTTCTTCATGTGCTCCCTTCAGTCTGGCTGGGCCCAGGGTCCTTTCTGAATCCTGGGGCAGGAAGAAGAACAGATGCTGTGCATAGGGAGAAGGGAAGATGGGAACAATGGTAAGCCTATGTGCATCTTGCCATCTATGGTTTTATGACAGCCATTGTTTTAGGCCTCACACATAGGCAGCAGGTGGGAACAAGGATCCAGTTTCACCATTGCAATGATTTATCTAAAAATGGTGACTACTGTTGTAGCCTCTGCCATCTCCTGGGAAGCAGCCTTCAAGGGGATGCTTGTTAGCCCCACTGGGAGGAAAACAAATGGGTCTCCACGCCTTTGGACATCTGCCATGGAGGTCACTTTTCCGGTTTGGATGGCTCCTTCTTCCAGCAGCCAACCAACATGGTTTGGCCACAGGCACCCAGTGCTCTTCGAGCTGAGGAAGGAGACCTCACCCTCTGGTGTGGGAGCAGGAGCTCTGTTCAGAGGACTGGAGACCTCTCTTATTCATCTAGTTAATGGCTCTCCACTGAGTTATTCACACAATACCATTTGGGAATAATATTCCTTAACCCACTGCTGGGCCCTTCAGTGATGATTACTCCAGCTGCAGCCCACGTCTTCCACTTGCCACTCCCACCTCTCCCTTCTCCCCCATCTCTATCTTGTTTCTCTCTCTTGGTCATTATGGCCTTCGTCCAACAAAGCACTTAACCAGGTGTTTCACTGAAGAAGTAGCCTGGCCCTCTCTGTGTGGCAGGTCCGGAAGCCCTTTGCAGGAGGCATCTGGCCACCTTTGCCCTCTGGACACCTGGGGCTTTCACGGCATGGAGGAGCTCTTGGGCTGTGGGCACAGTTGCTTGGAAAAGCATTGGATGGCCCTCCTGACCTGCTGGCTATGATCTGCAGTCCTGACATCTGCTTGTGTGTAAAAAATGAAATAAATCACCAAGAATTTCCTCCGTGAGCTTGGGGAATGGGAGCAGTGCTGACTCTGGGGTGGGGCTGGGCCATCCAAGCTGGTACTGCTCAACAAGCAGAGAAAGGCTGAGCTTTTTGGAGCTCTGCATGGGAGGAAGAGGTGGGAGTGATTGGTGCTGCCTGGCCATGGGGAGCAGCTGGAGAGCCCTGGAAAAGAGTCCAGGCAATGGTCCCAACAGCACCTTCTCCACTTTGTTAGCTATTGCAGGTGCTTTTTGTAGGTGTGTTTATTTCCCATGGACCTTCTCACTCATCACCCAGTGTGCACAGTTTCCGCACAACATCCAAGTCAGAAAATTGTCCAAGCCCACAGTATTAAAAAAGGTAGGACGTTATGTTTGCTGGCACAAAGGAGAGGAGTGTCTCTGGGTGGCTAAGGTAAAAATATTTCCTGTGTGATCAGGACCAGATCCTCTGCCTTTCACTCCAAAAGAAAGAGACTCAAGGTTAGCTTCTCCCGCTGGTGCAACATCTCTGCTGCTCAGTTCCGTAACAAACCACGGATAAGATAGTGGGGCTTACATTTCAGGACTTATATATTCAATTAATCAATGGAATATTCCATTAGTGTAATAATCACTTGGCATCGCCTGATCTATAGGTACATCTCAGCTGGGCCTCGCAAATTGATTTCTGATGAAGTTCTAATTGACTGCACAGGCAGAAGAGGACCCATCTGAGCATGTTGGAGCAGGGCTGGTAAAGGCTCTGGCAGCACCCCCTCCCCCCAAGGAAAGGGAAGAAGGAGGGGGAGGTGTGATTTATGCCCCATTTATCACAACAGCCTTTACCCTACCCCGTTTTATTGGTCCCAAGTGAGGCATGAGAGCTTACAGCTTTAATGCGGAAATTTGCAGGCAGCCGGAGACCCCCGTAAGCTGCTGACAGCTGCTTGTCACTTATGCAGTAGGTGCCGGGGGTACCCTAAATCCTGAGCCTCCTAACACAGGATGCAGCCATGGCATGAGGCCTGTGGGGAGGTCTCAGGTTTCCTCTGGCACGTGTGTATTCACTGGCCAGGCTCTGCCACCCCTCTCAGCTGAGCCATGGGGATTTCTTCCTGCTGGTGTGGCTCAGAGCATGAGGGGATGGATGTGCCTGGAGGGAGGCAGTGGGTGACCCGCATGTGTCCTTTCTTGGCCATCCTGCAGCCCTGTAGCCTGAATGCTGTCCTTCCTGAGTCTGGAGGTAGTCCCTGAAGGTGGGTAACATAACACCGCAGGAACAACCTCTATTGCAAAAGGGTTATCACAGAATCATAGAATAGTTTGTGTTGGAAGGGACCTTAAAGATCATCCAGTTCCAACTCCCCTGCCATGGTCAGAGACACCTTTCACTAGACCTCCAAAGGCTCTAACATGGCTCTACCATAAAGACTTAGTCAAACCCTGCCCACATTGGCTGCCTGGCTGTGAACTTCCCTAGCTGGGGTGGTTGTAGTGGGAGAGCTTGTGGCCATGGCAAGCCCTAGGAGAAGTGTGTGATGAGTCTGCAGGTGTAGGCACACAGAGATCCCAACCTCCTGGTGGAATGGGACTGCCTGCCCGGTGGCATGTGTTGCACCAGGGGATGGTTTGTCACCCCGAGGCCACTCCTGGCTGCTACAGTCACACACAGAGGCGCATCAGGCACACGAATGACTCGGTGTGAGCCGTCGTGATGCTGAGCACTGGCACACCAAGGGCTTGGAGTGCAACACCAGACCTTTTAACAGCTCCCCATTTCTGCCCAGACCCCCACTTGGGACCTGCTGGCTCCTTCTGCACTCTCCTGAAGGAGCTGCTAAAAGGGAAGGTTTAGCAGCTGAGCTTCTCATAACTCTGAGCATCAGGGGTGAGAAGGGGACATGATGCTGATGCCCAAGCACAGGCTGATTCTGTTCCCTTTCTTCTGCCTGCATGGAGACTGAGGTGGCTGAGCTGGGTAGGGGAAAGGTAGTGATTTCGTGAAAACTGAAACCAACAACATCAATGAAACCAATCAAAGCATGTGTGCCTGGCTGCTGAATTTTAAGAGAAATAACTGTATTTTTCAAACATATAGGAGTGACTGTAACTTCCTCTCCATCCTCTGCCTGCATTAACTTAAGAGACAGTTGGGTACTTAAAGGTTACTTTGCAGGCAATGACTGTTCTGTAAAGGTCTACTCGTCTCTAAAAGAGATAGGTTTTCTTTTATTGAACATCAGGCAGAGTGGATGAAACCTGTTAAAAAACCCAGAGTGATAGCTTTCCCCCCCCCTTTTCCAGTGAGGAATAATAACCAGCAAAATAAAAAGGCAATTGCCTTGCTGTATGCTCTGCTTTAAGCAACGACTTTGTGTGGCAGGGAATGCAGCTTAAGTAAAAGCCCAATTAGAACAATTTTGTAGGAGGACCTTTGAATCATCACATCTGAACCCCTGTCCCCACCATCACCATTTCCATCACCATTATTTCAAGCCTTGCCTACTTATGGTACAGGAAGGAGATTTCAGTAGCTGAAACCCCACGTGTGGAGTTTAGGTAACAAAATTGTCCCAGGGACCATTAGGGTTGAGTGGGCAATGTCAGTGTGGTTTGGAGGGGTGGCCTTACTCCAGACCCTGGGAGTCACATGAGTCACCTCAGGTTGTGTCTCCTTCCTCTCAACAAGGGAGGGTAATCTGGGATTTATGCAGCTCTGCCCAAGAGGGATTTTTGACTGCAAAAAAATTGTAATAGCATCCTCTTCTATGTGAGGAAGATGACTTTCCCTCACACCAAACCCAGGGTGACGGGCTGTAAATCAAAGCCTTTCTGTGGCCGTAGTTGTTGGTGACTTCAGAGCAGTCTTGACTGATGAAGTTTGAATGATTTCTGGTTTGATTGTTTTTGCTATTTTTTAAATGAGTGGTTTTAATTACTTGGTGAGCAGAGCCAGAAATATAAGCCCTGCTTGAAATCCAGCTGAGAGGAGCAAGCACATGGGGAAGAGCTCAAGGAGGTGAAACCCATGCCTCCAATGTGGAGGGACATTGGAGCTTCCTCGCTCCTGTCTCCACCTGAGATCCTCACAGGAGAACCCTTCCTCATCCAGCTTGGGCATCTGGCAGAGACACTCCCTCCCAGCAGCCCATGAGAACTCTCCTGGGGAGACATTAAGGACTTCCATCCTTGTGGAAGGGAACCCCTCTGGGGCTCTCCTTGGACTGCCTTCCCCTCTGCATGATCCTAAACACAGGACATTTTTTGGTGGCCATCCAGCTCATTAATGGGCTCAATAAACTCACAGGGTATATTTTGTCTGTCCCTTCAGGGATGTACATTGTCTGCTGATTAGATTTATTGTCTGTACGTGGGGCAGACCACACATGTGGCTTGGGCATGGCTGAGGCACAGACCTAAAGCACTGAACATCCTTGGGTAACCCTGGCCTGCTCCTGGTTCCTGCAGTGGCTGAGGGATGATGATGCAATGAACATGTAGTGAAGTCCTCTCAGACCCTCCAAGACAGGATTTGGCCACAACCATGAGCATCTGGTACTTATATCTACTGTAGAATGAGAAGACCCTGACCTCCAGAGCTGTCAGCACTAATTCTATCAGCAACATGCAATTTAATTAAAATTTGCATTATTTTTTTTCCAGAATGCCGTTTGTTTGTCTCCCTCCTTTCTTTGAAAGCTGCACGACATATGGGGCAACCACGCTGTGTGTGCTGAGAAAGCTTGTCCAGTCCTCCATGTGTCACAGATTCCCACACAAATATGGAGACTATTAGGCAGAAGTTATTAAATGTCATTATTAATACACTGGAATGTGATGGGAGGGGGGTTATTTTTGTGCCACAGCCTTGCACGTATGCTCCCATAGTGACGGGGGGAAAGGGGAAGGGGGACTTGCCCAGAGCTGAGCTGTGGACCAAGATGCTGAGCTGCAGATAACCAGACCCGTGGGGCTCTGGTTGATGTGGTGCCAGGCTGGTTGGGTGCCAGGTCTGTGGGAAGTGCATGGCAAAGCCAGCTTGGCTTTTTCCTGGGCACCTGGTTGTCACGGGGAGATCTGGGAACAGAACTGCCACCAGGAAGGCAAAGGCTGGTGCTGGGATTTCCACCTCATCCACTGAAAAAAAGAAGGAAAGAAAGAAAGCAGGAAAGAAATAAAAGTCCCTTCAGATAAAACTCTAAACATCTGATTCAGAGAGAAATGAGCAATGGAAACAACTGCTTTGTGTAAGCACTGTAGACAATTTAATCCTTCCCCCTGGGCAGGATTGTCCCTTGACTGTTTCACACACACGCTGCTGCCCTGGCTACGTCTGGGTGAACTGCTTTCCTTTCTCCAGTACCAGGAGGGCTCTGCCACAGCTCCTGCCCCTTACCCTGGCTCCTGCTGGGGTTTTCCCCCAGCCCTGTCTCTTTGGAATGCTCTCCCTGCCAGGTCCCAATCCACCTTTGCCTGTGGACCACTTCTGGAGGTGATGTTTCTCATCAGAGTAATTTTGGCTTTCCTCCCCCTGTGGCTCCCCCAGCCCTTCCAGCAGTCCCAGTTTGCTCTTCCATCCTGGTTGTAGGGTATGAGCAGGGATGAACTCAGACCCTCCACCTGCTGCTGTCACCAGCATCCCTCTGCATCCGTGCAGGGCATTCCTTTCTCTCCTTTCTTCCCAGGGGATGAGTTTCAACCTCTCAAAGAAAAACACTCTTCCTCTCCATGTTCTTCACTGTTTTGCCTGCAATGAAATACAGTTTCTCTCCTAAACGAAGCTACAGGCAGTTTATTAGCCTCACTAATTAACCCATAATCAGGGTTTCGTTCTCCTCTAATCACAGGCTGCTCACACCCTGGTTCACGGAGTGCAGCCAGGCTATAGCACATGTATTTATAAAGGGGAAAAAATCTAGTGTGCGACATGCCACGAGCATTATTTGCAGAGATAATATCAGTTCATTCAGGCACATGGTGTGTCCTGCCTGGGGCGGGGAAGAAGGGGCTCAGGTGAGTGAGGGGTCACTCCAAGGGGTGACAGTGAGCTCTGGAGCCTGTCACCTTCTGAGCACAGGTTTGGTGGCCACTGGGGTCACTAATGGCTGGTTGTCACTGCTGGTCAGTGCTTTGGGAAGCAGCGAGGCTGAAGGAGAAACTGTAAGTCCTGTAATCTCCATCTCTGCTTAAGCAGAACTATTCCCCCAGAGGTAATTTCTTTCCTAACGTTTTCGGTTGCTGTCCCTCCAGCAGCAATCCTTCCATGAATCTGTCCTGGATCTGCTGAAAACAAAAGATTTCGGAGAAAGTATTCATGCTTTTTAATTTATTATTTTTTTCCTCCACCACATCAGGCACCACCTTCCCCAGCACCTGCCTTTTGCCCTTCCCATCTTTGTGGGTGGATGCCTAGTTCTTCACTCTAGCCAAGTAAAATGGATTTAGCTTTTTTAACATTTCCTTGTAAATCAGATTTCAGATTATTGCCACTGCCCTCTGAACTCCCTCCAATTCGTCACTCTATTCCTGGTACTGCGGTACGTCGACCATGAAGAGACAATGTTTGAAAACATCCTCAACCCGGGTGGCGATCTAATGAGACAGCATATAAAAATATCGTTACATGGTGAGCTGAAGGCATTGTGCAGCTCTGTAATCATTTTCAAGATGGTAAAATCATTCTGCAAGGACAGCCTGTCTCCACTCTGATAAAATCAGGGCCAGAAAGGCAGCCCAGCTTGGAGGAACAAATTGCAGAGTTGTTTTTTTTTTTCTTCTTCTTCTTTTTTTTTTTTTCCCCCCAAGGATTTATTTTTAAGTAAGGGAGTTGTCACAAAGTGGGACAGATGTTGAGAAGAAGTGAAATCAAAGTGGTGGTGTTTTTACCAAGTGGAAAGTAGATGGTTTAGTCCTTTGCTCTCCCCTTGGCTCCCTGGCTGTCGCTGCAATGCCCTGACACACCATGTCCCAGGTGTCTCCAGCCATCCCAGGCTGCCAGTGCTCTCTCTGAGCCTTTTTGGACCTACAGCTGATGCCACCCTCTGCTTCGTCTCCCACAGCAGGTGGTCTTGGTCCTTCC
The DNA here is from genome assembly GCF_003984885.1 of Neopelma chrysocephalum. Lineage (NCBI taxonomy): Eukaryota > Metazoa > Chordata > Aves > Passeriformes > Pipridae > Neopelma > Neopelma chrysocephalum. The sequence continues at coordinate 7,527,219 of NW_020897736.1, forward strand.
CATGTCTCTCTTGCTTTGCTGTGAAGCTGTTCTTGTGCTTCCAGTCTGCTCTCCCCCTCCATATTTGTGAGACTTGCTGTGTGTGGAGGGAGATGAGGAAAATCTGTGATAGAGGTGGGTCTATCTTGATGTTCACCCATTTGCCCATCACTGGGGCCCCTGAGTGTTAAAGGCTCCACTAAACAAGCCCCAGTGTTCTTCCACCTTCTAACCCCATGAGCACCATGGGCTTTTCTTCTCTTCTTCCCCAGTATCTTCCTTCCTTTTTCACTGCCATCTTGTATGCTGGGGAAAGGTGAATTTAATCACAGGCTAATGAAGCTCATAATGCGTTTCCTGTAGGACTGCAATCTGAGTTAAGAGAGGGTATTTCTGTTTACTGAGCCTCTTGGTGTTTTTTTGTTCCTCTCCAGTCTTTGCCTGGAAAACAAGTATTGCGTAAGACCTCTGAGTGTTCGTGGGATGCTCAGAACATTGTCCTGACTTGCCATTGTTCGGGTTAATTTATGCTGGGTTAGACCTCACCCTTTGGAAAGGGTCCAGAGTCCTGGTGATGTAAATCTTTCTGGTTTATGTCTCCTCCTTCAAGAAAAAAAAAAAAGGAATTTAAGGAGTCACAAAGACAGGACATTTCAGGACAATTTGCACCCATCACTTGCCCCTGGCAAGGAAGGCTGGGATGATTTGGGGTTGGTAAGCACAGACCTTTCATCTGTTTGTAGAAAGAAGGAAAATTAAATCTCATGGCCTGTTTGTGAAAGGAAATTGCCCAGAATAGCTCTGACAGAATAAGCTATTCCACAATAGCTCCCCATGCGGACACTCGAGCCACTTTGTTCCAGGCTAATTAGTGTGCTTCCAAGCGCAGTAATTATTCTGGAAGGGAAATCTCTCTTCTTCCACAAAGAGTGTCTACATGGAGGTAGCTATTTGGGAATGACACAAGTGGGCCATCTGAAACCACAGCTGCTCCACTTACCAGTGTTGCCTCATTGAGACATCCTGGGCTTGGAGATGTCCCACCATTTATGGGTGGGATGCTCTGAGGGGGTGTTTGGAGAAGGGCTGGGGAAGCAGAGAGTAGTGTGAATGTACCTGGCTGGTCACTCAGGTGAGGTGGGCTTGGCTGGACTCCCTCTGTGCATGCTTACAGGCCCCAGAAGAGGTGGTGATTCAGAAATTAGAAAAAATTGCACCAATCCTGTTATTTCACATTCTTTTTTTATTCCACTGTTTTATGACCATGCTGTTAAATGCCTGCTCTGAGGGCTTTTTTCCTTCTCTCAGATCATCTCACTTTTTTTCCTAAAAGCATTTTTTTTTCTCACCTATTTTGCTACTGACTCACTGGAGAGCCTAGATTTAGTCTGAAAATTTCTCAGGAGACTGCCTGGTGTCTCACGTGGCTCATTCCCCATAATTCACAGAAAAGTTCTTTTTATGAAAGATGAGGACTTGTGTGAGCAGGGAGCTTCACCCAAAGGGGCGACCATTTAGCCGGGTTCTGTGCCAAAGCACTGGACTGGCTTTGAGCTCCTGGGGATGGCTCTGACCTTCTCCACGCTGCTTGCACCAGGCTCAGTGGAGGTTGACTCAGTTTACACCAAGGAACCTGAGGTCAAGTCTCCCAGTAGCAACCAGTGTGAGGATCTGCATCTCTTGGAGCAAACCTGTACTTGTCTGGTTGTTCTTTGAGTTGCTTCTGGCAAAATATTGGGATGAGACTGTAGCAGAAATAACAGAGGAGATCCTAGGGTCTGTCTCCATCCAATCCAGGATCCTGGAGATGTTTTATAATCTGCTTACATTCAGGGCTTGATAGTCATGGCTCAGCCCAAAGCAACCTCACAGCTGCAGGCTTCTCTAAGAGCTGTCGAGAGTTGCAGCTCAGTCTCTTTCTCTTCTCACATTGTTTTGGAGAAGGGAGGCAAAGTCCTGCGCTGTTTTTCTGGCATTTATAGTCCTTTACTGCTTATTTACTCTTCCCCCAAGGCTTAGCTCTGAGCATGGGGTGATCTGATATTAGGAGGGGCAGAAGGAGGTGCTGGGAGGGTTGAATGACCCGTTCTGGATCCCTTCCTCCTGGAAAAAGTTCAAAACAACTTCATAAGCATTTTAGTGTCACTCAGAGAGATTCTCCACGGCCATAAACCCTGGCATGGTCTATAATTACACATGATCTGCCCACTCTGGAAAATTGATACTTACATGGTCCACTGGGCCCTGTGTCCCTGTCAAAATGCAGATCAGCCATTCCCTTTGGGACACAGCACTAAATGAAAATGGATGGGAGCAATTTTTCATTAATGATGGCTTCTCTCTCCTTAAATTCAGGCTCCATGGGGTCCCAGAGAGAGTCTGGGTGCATGTGATGGGAAATAAATTGGGTTTTTTGGGTTTGAAAGCCTTTGGGGTGGACTCACAAGCCACCAAGGAGCTCAAACATGCCCAGGGGACTGCAGGTCTCAGTGGTGCTGAGTCCTATGGGTCTCAAGAGTGGAGAAAGCATTGAAAGAGGGATAGAGACAACATGGATGGACAAGGGGAATCACCAGCCCTTCAGCTGGAAAGCTCAGAAGGAATTATTGCTATAGAGAACTAGTTGTGTTCTTACTAAATCTTCTGGGTCCTCTGGCCTGGCATATCTCCTGCAGACAGAGTCTGATTCTGGGGTCCCTCACCCACCTTGTCCCTGCCTCTCTTCAGCCAGGAAAAGAGACAAAACTGGGGAAAGCACTGGAGATTTTGTGCCTGAAAGAATTAAGAGAGGAGGCTGATAAGAATCAGGGACTGATGCAGTTCATTAGTAGCAGAACTTGTTTGCAACCCACAAGGCCCCATCCAGGGCCATGTGTCTGTAGAGACTGGGCAGGGCATACCCCAGAACTGCAGCAAGAAAAGGGAGAATGTCCCATGAAAAAGCAGTGCAGCTTTGACTGCAGGTAGCAAAGAAGCCTGGGAAGCATTTCCTGCTCCAAGCCCAGCCCTGGCCCTGCTACACTGGCCCCAGAGAGACAGAAGAGACTGTTTGGTGTGGGGAGTGGCAGCATCAGGGGAGCAGCAATTGCTGCCAGTGAACATCAGTCTGACACCTCTTCAGTGTCTGCAGTGACTGATATCTCCTTCTTCTGAGAGATTAATTATCAGAAAATAACTGTACACCAGCAACTATGAGATCTTGTCTCTGCAGAGGAGTCCTCTCCCCTCCCAGCAGATGCTGGAGTGGGGACCCTCAGCAGGCAACTGGGGACCTCTTTGTGGTGCCCCAACCTCCCCAGCCACCAGCCTGGTGTTTTCTGCTGCCACCAAACCCAGCCAAATCCCAAAAGCAGTCCCCAAAAGGGCAACATAGGGAGCAGTGTGGCTGGGGCAAGGCGATGGTGACAGCTAAGGGACAGAAATTTGTTTTGGAGGAGCTGGGGGGGTTTTGCAGTTGCACCTTCTTGTAATTGCATCAGGGTTTATAAGCTCCATCCTGGGGGTCCCACCCCTTTGTAGCACAAGCAGGGCACCCCACAACCACCTCTCCAACTCCTGACAGCCTTGCTGAAGCACTGGCTCCTCAGGAAGCCCACGTCTGGCAATTTATCTCCCAGACATCTTCCATGTCTCTGTATCTTCCTTCTGAGCTGACCCCTCGCTCCAGCTAAGATTTTTCTCCTCCTGAATTATATTTTATCTGTCGAATCTGGAGAGATGAGCTGTGTGGAAATTTTGCAGATCTACCTGATTTCTGCCACTTTATTCAAGCTTCACCCACTTCAAAGGGTACAAATGCAAATATTGACAAGTTCAATAAAAAGACCCATCTAGCAGGTAAACAGCTAAACAGGCTGTCTAATGAGGGGGAGCAGGAAAGGTATTTGAAGAGAAAACCAGCCTTTTTTACCAATTGCTTGTCTCTTTCCTAAACCCTAAATAATCCTGAAGTATGGGCATGTGGAATTGCTACCCTGCCTCAGCCTTCCCCAGCAGCTGATCCCAGCCCATGTGGGATAGGTGGCTTTCTCCTTGGTTGTTGAAAAGCCAAAATCCCCTGTGCTTACTGAACTCAGCACTTTCCATGGAGCAGCAGCAAATTGATAACATCCCAGGTCACCCAGCTGCCCCATCAGTTGGCTGTGCAGCCCTGCCTGCAGCCATCCCTTGCTCCCCGGTACCCGATATCTTAATTCAGCCCTCCCTTAATGACATTTGCAAAGATTTCCACTGGTGGAGCAGGATGCTGGCCACGGTCTCCACCACGTTCCCAGCCCGTGGATGTGCTCCCCTTGTCCTGGATCGATCTCCAAGTTGGAACTGGTGTTGTTTGATCTGCTCATTGCGATGCAGTGGAGTGCAGCGAGTCCAGGGAACGAGCCTCCTTGGAATTAAACCGCCTCTCTAATATGATTACAAATGGCTGTTAACCCTCATATCAACACGAAGGAATGCTGTCTAGGGGAGGTGGGGGAGAATGAGATGTGAAAGTCCCACCCCCTACTGATAAATGAAAATGAGGGGTGCTCGTTACCAGAAATAATTAGGCTTCCCTAGCTCCTGAAAAGTGCTTTGAAGAAGAGAAACATGCTAGAAATGCTGCAGGTGCCAGCACCATTGCTCCCAGTGCTGTTCTTGCTCAGGTGAGAGGGCTGCAGCTATGGGATTTCACAGCACGTCTCCTCCGTTGAGCATATACAGAAGGTGCAAATAGTATTATTGTGACATTTAGGCAAATGGAGAAATGGGGATCTAGAGCACAGGGGAGCTATTGAACATCTCTCACAGAGTTGGGATTAGGAGGGAAGAGTCCTATTCCACATGCTGTTGTGATCTCCACTCGGGGGATACTCAGGCTTTAGGACACTGGTGCTTAGGGTGTATTGACTGACAGTGCTGCCGTAGAGGCACAATATTCTCTTTGGAAACTAAGTTCAAAACCTGGCTTTTTCAAAACCTCCATGTGTGGGATCAGGGTATTGTCTGGACCATTAGCTTTTTAGAAGGGACCAGGAGAGACCCAAGTGCTCAGCTCTGGCTGTGTGTCTCTCCCCCAAATCAAGTCAAGCCTCAGGTTCACTCACATCCTCCTCTGGCATCCCCCTAAGCATTAGGAAGAACTGGAGATATGATAGGTGATGGGGCAATTTCCCCCCAGCTGTGTCTCTGGTCTGGACCAGAGGACCCTGGAGCTACAGCCTTGTTGGAGCCACCATCTCCCCTCCACAGGGCTGCTCAGTGCCAGGTGGGATGGCTGCTTGTATGCCATGCTGAACATTACACAGCAGAGTCTGATGAAAACTAATTTTCCCCCAACCTCCCCATTTTGTCCTCACAGCAGAAACGTCAGGCAGGCTGTACAGAAAAGAAGAGAGCTGTACCAGAGCAAGCTTGGCTTGGTTCCCACTGTCAGTTTGGTTCCCTCCACCAACAATCAACCAGGACAGAAGCATCTGCTTCATTTGGAAAGGCTCTTAAGCTTCATCTGTGCACCCCAAGCAGCCATGAGCCTTTACCCCCAAAACTGTGATCAGTGTACAATGTCTTCAATCAGAGAGTGCCTGTAAAACCCCTTCTAGCCCTAATTTCTACAAACCCATGCTGCATCCTTGGCATGGTCAGGGACAGAGGGAAGCACTGTCTCCTGAGCTGAAGTGTGGATACCTGCAATGCCAAGGGGGGTTTCCAAGGAAGATGAGCAGGTGGTGGGAAGGCACCTGCCCAGGATGGGCCATGGAGGGCAGGGACAGCAGAGGCACAGAATGTTCTCAGAGCACAGACAGTAACAGCCTTGTCCATGCCTCTCCTTTCTTCTCTGTGACAGCTTGACAACCTAACAGGAAAAATGAAGTCAGTGAAGGGAGAAATGCTATCAGGAGCCCCGTGCTAAGAGGGCAGACAGGCCAGATTGGAGGAAAATGAGAAGCTGTCCGGACTAATGCAATCATTTATCACATAATCTTGCTCAGCAGTGGGGCGGGGAGCCTGGCAGAGCCTGGCACTCAGAGGAGGCTCTCTTGGCCCCTGGTATCCTGCTCCAGTTGGTGAGGGTTGTTTCTCCTGGATTCTCCAGGGCTCAAGGTTTTCCTTTCACCACCTTGTTGTGTTTGTGGTACTTGTGTCATTTTGCTCTCGCCGTTGTCTCTCACATGTTTCCCTTCAGCCCAGAGCCAGACTGGGACTTACTCTGCCTTGCTGTGGACCCTTTTTCAGAAAAGATGGCACCTTGTCAGGTCACTGCTTGTGCTGAGACATTTCATCACCAGGCCACTTTGGCTCCACGCTGTGTTAGCCACTCGCCTGGAACCTGGATTTACTGCTTCCTCATCCTGGCCATAAAATGAGGCATTGCTGAAACACCACTGCACAGAGAGGTCAGCAAGAGAGCGTTACCAAAAGGAAGCAGCAAGGGAATTTCCCTCCCTGCTCATGTTGCATCTTAGGGTTTGCTCCGTGTTTGGGCCATATGTGATCTGCACCCCAGGGGAACGCCCGGACATCAAAGGGTGACTTCTGGTGAGGATGAGCTCATTCTCTCCTGCTCGACCCTTCCTGCGAGGCAGAGGGGTGGGAGCTCCGTGACCACCCAGCAGCTCTTTCCCGGCCGGGACTGTGAGTGTTTGGGGTGGGAACCCCACCAGCTGCAGCTGCTCTGGCTCTCTCAGGATCTGCTCTTCCTTCTCTTAAGTCTGCAAATTGGAAGGAGAATTACACTTCCCTTTAGACCCCTGAATCCCCTGTGCAGCCAGCATGGCACTCACCACTGTTCAGCCTATCAAGGCAGCATCTCTCACTGGGGATGGGTCATCCAAAAAGCTTGCACACGGAATTTCAACACCAGGCTATGGGACTGGGATGCCCGCTGACCCACCTCTCCTCTGCAGCTGATGTTCATGGGATTTGCGGTTAACATCATCCTCTGGATCCCCAGGGCAGCAGTGGAGTGCCAAGCCATACAGCTCATTTGTACAGCCCTGTCACAGCCCAGCACTTAGCTGAGTAATTACCAGAGCTGGCCACAGGACGAGAGAACCAATTTCAGCACCACTCTCAGATTTTGTTGTTTGTTTTTTTTCCAAAGAAAACCAAACCTTCAGGTGCTGAGAGATGAGAGTTGGACGGTGTGCAGGGCATGGCTCAGGGCTGGGGAGCAGAGCTTCAAATGCTCTCTCTGCCTAAATTATTTTCCCTCCTGGACACTTCAGCATCCCATATCCCTGATGCTCCATCTGCAGACCCTCTCCCTTGTGTCCTCTCACCTTTCCTGGCTGTGGAAACCAGCTTGTTTCCAAGAAACATTTTGGCTGGGACAATGCTTTCAGCAATGTTGCAGCCAGGTCCAGCAGTTACTCCTTCTTCATCCAGACTCCTGGAAGGGCCCCTCCATGTGTCCAGCTTCATCACTGTGTCCTCACCACCCTTTTTCAGAGCAGCTCAGCTTACACTTTTGACATGGAGCTGCTCTTCTCTGAAAGAGCTTGGTGCCCTCTCTTTGTCCCAGCACAGCCCAAATCCATCTGGAAGAGGTGTCACAACGCTCCTGTGCCTGGTGAGATCCTCCTGAGGATGGCTGAGCCACCTCCAGCCCTTGCACTTCCCATCCACAGAGTCGTTTGCCACCCAAACAGCTCCAGACCTTCCTTCCCTCTCTTACAGAAGCACCATCAGGAGAAAGACTGGCAATTCCAAGGGAAACACAGCCCCTCTGTGTTAGTGGACAGATCTGAGTAGTACCAATGGAGCCTTCCAGGGTTTTCAAGCTCTGGCTGTCTGCCAAGGCAGTGTCGGTTCAGGTCCAAGGAAGAGGGGGAGATTTTGTCAACATGCACCCCAGGCTGGGGACCCACCAGGCATGTAACAACACCAGCCACCTCTTTTCTGGCTTAGCATTGGACAAGCAAAATTTTTCAGACTGCTGCCTCCTCCAGGAATATGGAGTGTTAATTATTATTAATGACTCCCTATGACTTTTATTCTTAGCAGTTCTAATTAATTGGATTATTACTATTTTTTCTCCTGGAGATGCTTGGGGGGAGCACAAAGAGGTGACGGAGATTGCTTTCAATACAAAAAAGGGATAAGAGGGAACTCAGGCAGTGTTATTTGGATAATACAAAGTGGCAGAGGTGAGAGGAGATCTGGGAGACTGGTCCTAGAGGGAATAGGGATTTGCAATGCCAGCACCAAAGCCTCCACAGGCTGGAGGCTTCAATTCCATGGGTGTTTTTTTCTATTTTCCAGCTATAAAGATATAAAAGACTAACTAGTCCTTAGTCCCAAGACTCTTTAGCTCCCTATGCCTGAATCAACAGTGAATCCCTCCCGGTGGTTGGACAGGCAGTTCCCTCAAAGCTAAGGCCAGGAGAAAACTGGCAACAGATAGTCTCTGTACATGGCACGAGAGTGCCTTTGTTCTCAAATCTTTGTCCTGTCACACTCAGTCAGACATCCCATGGAGATGCCCAATGCACCTGTCCATCACACCAGTTCCTCCTCGCCTTTAGCTTGGGATGAGACAGTCTTCCTTGTGGTGAGACCCGTCATTAAATGTATGGCACAGCACCAGTTCACCAAAAATAGCTCTGAAGAAAGAAAAAGAGAAGTGCCGTGCATGTGGACACGTGTGCACGTGTGTGTGTGTCCACAAAGCCATTTGCTGTTTAGGTGTCAGAAATAAATTTTACCACTGGAGTCTGCAGCATCTGATTAGTGAATTATTCAGTTTGGAGATTGCCTTTGCCATGACCTCATTAGTAACCCCGAGGTGAGCGGGACGCATTAGACTAACCACCAGGCTGTCACTGAGGAGCAGAACTGGGGCATTAAAATGGATTAAAGTGCTTTACCAAGAAGTGCGGTGGAACTCATAAAAAAAAAAAAAGAAGAAGACAAAAGGGAAAAGAGAGAGGGGTAGATGGGGGAGAAAAGAAAGAAACACCAATAAAATAAATAAACAAAGCATGCTGTTAAGCTGGCAGCCTGAGGATAAACAAGCAAGCAGGTGGAGGGGTGCAGGGGTTCCAGTGTGCTGGCAAAGCATGAGCCCTCACTCAGAAGCCAGGGCAGATCTGCGGTTGGGAAGAGGCATCTGCAGGGCTTTTCACTTCTGCACTGCCAAGGGAGCCCAGCATCTGCTAAGTTAAACCACCCCTTAGGCTGCCAGCCAAATCCCCTGGCTGCCCAGGAGAGCCTCCTTTTTGACCTCTGTTGGGCTGAAACCCAACTGAGCCTTGGACCTCCTCTAGTCACTGCAGGTGATGTGGGGCTGAAAGAAGGTCCTCACATGAATCTGACCTCTAAGCACTGGTGCCCATGTTGGGATCCTCAGTTGTTCTGTGCTGCTGGCCACAAACAGGAATCTGGTGGGAATGTGCACGTCCCCCACACTTGCCTGTGAGCGAGACTTACTCAGCTGACACGGGGAGAAAGAGGTGGCCCACAGTGGTCATTCATGGACCATGGTGACCTCCTTGAAGGGTGGCATGATAGAGGGAGGGAGAGGTGAGACACCCCATTTTGTCTGTTCCTGACAAGCCTACAGAAGGGAAAGGGGGATGGGTTTGTACCACGCTCCCTCAGGGTCAGCTATTCTTTCCTGGGGGGAAGCATCGGCTGATGTGAACAGCTTTCAGCTGGGGGTGGGCCCCGTGACTGATGTGGTCACATTTGTTTGCTCAGCAGCAGTTGCAAATAATGGATGCTAAAAGGCTTTGTGGTTCATTGATGGCCATGCTCATAACCACACACTCTTCATCGAGTTCTGGGGGAGAAATGCAATGCTCTCCATATAACTTCTCGGCTCCTAAGCCCTGCTTTCAACTTGATGTGGCCGTGGTCCCTTGGTTGTGTGCGCAACAGACCTTGTTGGTGAGAGATGCTCCAGCTTGGTGGCTGGACCCTGAGAGAAGATCATCCAAGGGTCTGTTCCTTCATCCACCACTGCAGCTGCTAGAAGCTTGGACTTGCACCCATGCACCCATGGTCTTTATGGGGTCTCTCTGTGGCTGTGCCTGATGAATACACCTGCCTCTCCCATTTTAGTGACAATACTGGGAGTGTCTTACTGACAACTCACATCAGGACCGGTCTTCAAAAGGAGACTGTGGGATTTCTCTGTGCCATCCAGTCCTCAGAGCCATGGTGAGCTCCCAGGTGACTTCTCAAAACAGCCAAGTGTTTACTTTCCATCTAACTACATCAGTTTGTCTTGTGCTCATCTGTAACTGGGGAGACTGTCCCAAGCCATCCATCCCAGGACACCTCTGCACCTGGGCTGATCTCTGGGCCAATGCAAGAATGGGAGCTTATTGTGTGTCCCTTCTCCTCTGTGGGGTTTTGGACATCTGGGGCTATACAGAGCAGGGCTGACCCTGCCCCATTTGAATGCATCAGGCATGCCCTGGCTTCTCCCGGGAGGCTGCAAGAGGAACAAGAAAGCATAAGGAGGGCAGGGCACAACTCTCTATTTTATTATACGTGGATGCATAAAGAATGTTAATTGAATCGATTCCAAATACCCAGAGCAAACGAGCCACTCGATAGAGACAAGCTGAGAAGGGAGCGATTCAGGCTGTCAGTTCCCTGGGCCTTTCCTGAATCCTCCCTCCCCTACCCACCAGGCGAGTACGGGAAATTTGTTCATTTATTGCTGCTTAATAATATATACTTATGCACTGTGTATCCCAAGCTATTTGCATTGTCAAGTCATGTGCATTGACGCGGAAGCTTTTCTTTCCCTGGTGTTGCTGCCGGTGTCATCTCCGAGCGTTTGCCTAACGATGACTTGATGAAGCGAAGGGAAAGACGCAGCAGAATTGAAAAATGGCTGGGGGAACCCAACCAGGGCTCACTGTCACCATCCCAGGAATTGCTGGACTGTGTTAATTGAGCATCTAGCAGGGATATGCAAGTAGTACATCCTCTCCCTCCAATTAAAGCAGCCACATTGGCTTTGTTTTGAAGGCCAGCCAAATTTCACTTCACTGGTTTCCAGGATGGTTGTCCTAGTGGCATTCTCATCTCCCATGAAAAATTGCCCTTGCCTCATCTTAGCACTCTCTAAAAAACAATCAGCTTAAAACAGAAGAAAGTACCCTATCAGATAAACAGGACTTTCCTGGAATTTCATTTTCCTTTTTCCAGCCAGCCCCCTTTGATCTGCTGTGCTGCCACAGACACATAGAGACATGAAGGACCTTTCCCAGGACTGCCACCACTGTCTCAACAACTCCCTATTGGATTAGTGTTTCTTGACATCTTTTGAACTTGGACACCAGGCTTGTGGGGTGAGTTTGAAGGACAGATCTGCTCCCTTATCTTATGCATTGGTTTCTTTCTTCCATCTTGTGTTTCCCGGGGGAGCTGTTTGCAATCCATGTTTTCAGTGATGAACAGAGCTGTAGATCGTGTCTCTTCACGAGGCTTCTCCCAGCCCCTGTTACTTGCTTAGTTACGTGGAAAACCCCTTCTACCTCCCTAGTCAGGGACACTTGGTGAGCCTCCTTTGCCCACAGCTGCCCATCACAGCTCCTGGCCAGGCGGCAAAATGGGCTGCAAGATACTGCGTGTCTGCTCATGGGACACTGCTGGGGATGCAAGTGAAGGTATGGGAGCATCCCTCAGGATCTTCAGGTGCACCTTCCTTGGCACTTAATTATCCATAAGGGACCTTGCTCATCAGCACAGATGGATTATCCTCTGGACTAAAGCTGGACCTTCCTCATTCACTCACTAGAGATGGGCACTTTGCAAAGTACCAGTGTGAAAATCAACACAGGACAAGAGCCCAACCCCATGTTTCCTACATCCCAGCCCAGCAGGCATCAGCACCCTCCCCACGCTGCTGTCCCCTCCAGCTGCAATCAGCACCCAGCTCCACAGCCAGTCCTGGAGCATCCTCTTCCCAGCTCCCTGGCAGCCAGAAGGGGGTGGCATCAATCCCTGTCTGTTTTGTAAAGCAAGGCTGGAGTTTTCTCTTGGCCATTTGCTAAGCAGCTGGAGTGCTCCCTGTATCCAAGGAAACCTGCCTTAACCTGCTGCTTACAGGGAGACTTCCGTTGGACAAGTTGCTCTCATCTCCCAGTGCTCCCGGGTTAAGGTTTTGGGAGGTGAGATGCACCTGTCTTGTTCTTGCCCTCCCAGCCTCTTGTGCTCCCCCCACTTTGAGAATTGAGCCTGTAAAGAACAGAATGGGAAAAGCCCTGGTTTCCTCATTTTTTTGCCACTTAGTTGCAATTTCTCAAAAATGGAGGCAGAGTCTGGAAGCTGTTTTTCTGCTTCTATTTCTTTTTCCTTTCTTCTTCTTCTTCCCTGCTCCCAACACTTCCAGTAGGCAGAGTGCAGTGTAACCACCCACCAAGATGCTCTGTGCTGCATCTTTGACTGAGGTCGGGTGCGGGAGCTGAGCATCACTGGGAGAGGTGGGTATGAGAACTTGGGAGGAGGTGGAAAGAATCAAGATCTAGGAACTCTGGAGAGGCTGAGAGAAACCTGTGAGAAAGGCAGTGTCTATGGCTGCAGCTGGGACCTTCCATTTCTCCCCCAGAGCAGGAAAGCCTGCAAGCACCAGGGACAGAAGAGAGCAAGCAATGCTCTCAGGTTTTTCTAGACTCTTTCTCCTCCACTGGCCAATGTTTGCTCTCCAGATGTGGCTGTCAGCAGCTCCTCGCCCTGCCAAGCCACTACTGCAGCCCTGATACAGCACTTTCCAGATGCTGTATTGCTCCAGAGTGCAGCTCTCTGCCCTGCCCTTCAGCACCTGAACCTATCCCATCCATCCCATTTTATCCCATTTTATCCCATTTTATCCCATCCCATTCCATCCCATGCAATGCTGTCAGCATCCCCCACCCTGCATCCCTGCCCCTTCACTTTGTCCCTTCTCCTCTCTAAAAGCAGCACTGATCTTAGTTCTCCTTCATAAAGCTCACAGTTCAAAAAAATCCCCTTTTCCTTTCCCATTTCTTCTGCTGTTTGGGAGCTGATTGCAGGCAGAAGCATAGGAGAAAATCATAGCCCTATGGGATGGATCAGAGCAACTGTGAGCTCATGAGGAGACTGCAGGATGGGCTGCAGTGGTGGGAGAAGGTGGGGAAAGCCCAGGCAACAAGCTCAGGCAATTTTGCCCGAAGGCAGTTGGGGCAGAGAAGGGCTGGGGGCCACACCAGCTTTCCCCAGGCCTAGGAGCCGAATTTCAAGGCAAACAAAGATAAAAGAGCTTTTGTCCCCTCCCTGACCCCATCCAGCTTGGCTACCCCAGCCCCAACCTGCTTCTGAGATCGTCCCCACTGCCCCTGTGCTGACGGGCACAGCTCTGGTGCCTTCTTTGGCTCTGGTACCATCTCTCTCTACACCAGCACATCCCGTTAGTGCATTCCCGAGCACCTCCGGGAGGATAAATGGTGCTCTGGGAGCCGGAGGCTGCTCCTCTCCCTCCAGCAAACCCATAATGTGTGGCACAGTGATGGCTGGGCTGTGCTAAAAGCCTCTGCCTGCCCGCGCTGGAGCGGGGCCGGCGCTTTCCCAGAGCCGGGTTAATGCAGCGGCAGCTACAGAAGCGCAGCCCTAAGCAGGGTTAACACGCTGCTCCCCCCCCACATCCCCGCGCTGCCGGGAGGTTAAACCCTGCCTTGGCCTCGCAGGAGCTCGTCTTCAAGCCAAGGCGAGAGTGCCGTCGCTTCCCGCTCTCAGGTTAAGCATTTCTTTGGCTTTCCCTAAGGTGGCAGTGCGAATCCCGGCACTGCAGCATCCTCCCGCAACCCACTCTTTCAGCTCTGCATCCTCCAAGGTGTCCCTCTGCTTTCCCAAAGCATCCAGAGCTGTGTTTCATGGCTTTCTCCCCTTCTGTGTCATCCAGCAGCCCAGCTGGGACCCAGGGCACCGCAGCACCGGTGACACCGCCCATGGCAATGCTGGTACACATGCAGGCCCAGGGAGGAGGATGTGTTGGGAGGCTGACAGTGAGGAGCAGCTTGAAGAAAGAGTTGGGAGAGCTGACAATCTTCCAGGATCTGGTCAACAGGAGGAGACATGCTGGAGAGGCAGAGAAAGCTGGAAAAAAACTTATCTCAATTTTCCACCAATAGAGAGAAATAAAAATGTTGCTTTGTGTTGGTGTGGAGAAGCTTTATAGGGTGATAAGAGGGTGTCAGGAAGCCTGAGAGGCAAGAAAAGGACACTTTAAATGCCAGCCTGGTGTTTTCACTCCTGGTTTGCAGGATGTCTCCCCAGCATTGGCTGTGCAGTGCAGTTTGACTCAGGCTGACTGAGGGAATTGTGTCCTGCAAGGGCAGGTCCTGGCCATGGCAGCAGGCTGGCTCCTATGCCTGGGGAGCCCCACTGCCACCCTGTACCCCTGAAGCTGCTGGAACTTCCCATGGGGTCTCCTCCACCTGTAGCAAAGACCAAACCTCTTTTAGAAGTTTCAGTGTGAGTCCATGGAGGGGGTTGCTGACTGTGTGATCCTCTGGCCTTCCAGGGCACGGTGACCAAAGCAGGTTAAAAACGATCGGGTTGGCAAAAATACCCTGTAATTTCCTCTCTCTCTGATCACAAAGTGCCCCCCTAGGAATGCCAGGCAGCCCTGGGCAGCAGGCACAGATTTGGATTTACTTCTGTTGTTCAGACCAAACAGCTGCTAAGGGCGTCAGTTATACAGACATGATGATGTTGTCACTTTATGTATCATTTTTATTTCATTGCTCTCCAACGTTTGTAATACCCCGGAGCTCAGAAGCTTAAATAACAGCTCTCCCCATATTGATTTTATCCCTTGCCATTTGGCACTCATTCATTCCTTTCCCTTTGAGTTCCTAATAACTAGGATTTTAACTGAGCAACATCCCTCTCCTTGCCTGGACAGTGGCTGTGGCCAGCCAGAGATGGCAGGGGAAGGGATGGCAGCAGGACAGTAGTTTTCTTGGGATCCTCAACAGATGGAGCTGATGCACATGGGATGCTGCTGCACCTCTTGGACTCCTCCTTACTATAAAATTAGCACCAAGACAAATGTTGCAGTAACTCTGAAGAAAGTTGTGTTTAGGTTCCTAGTGGACCTCTGTGGTGCAATTTTGGGGATGGAACAAAGAACCAGATGTGCAGAGGCAAACATTCCATAATATGTCTTTTCTTGCCAATGCAAACTCCCTATGAAATGACCGCATGCTCTTCATGTGTATCCCCTGCACGGAGGCGTGCTGGCTGCCACACACCTGGGGCTCCCATGTCTGAGCCGTGGGACTTGGGATCATACAGTCCCTTGTGTTCCTGCTGCTCTGGTTGGTACATGGTGGTGTGTTTCACCTGCTCTCTCTGTGGGTTTGTAGTGGTGGATCCGGGTCCAGAGCACCCAGAGCTGTCAGACCCCCAGAACAGCCTGCTCTGTCCTCTCTGGCAGATCTCACCCACCAAAGCCACAGAAACACTTTGTGTTGCAGATGGGGGGACAAATAGCACCAGGAGCACCTGGGGAACCTCTAGGAGGACATGGGGAGAAGTGTTGGAAGAGAATGAACAGGGATGGGCTGCTGGGTCCAGTGAAATGGTGTGGGCTCGTGGCAGGACTGGTGAGAGCAGGAGCTCTCCTCTCGCCAGCATTAACAGGCACCTGGTGGAAATATTTATCTTAACTTTGTTAGATGCTCTGGCATATCACTGAGGGAGGTAAGGGAGTGAGGGGAGCCTTGCAGCATGATGAAACAACTGCTACTGAATCTGCCTGCTCAGCATAGCAATGTTTGAACACATAGACAGGTCACACTGGCACAGCCTGGTCTGAAGGCTCAGTTTATCTGGTTGTAGAAGTTGGATAATCTGATGTGAGCAGCTGACAGAGACGGCTGCTGGACCCACCTCTGCCTTGGTGGGAAGCAGGTCTCTATCCAGATGCTCCTCATTACAGCAGCAGGAAGAACCTGGTGTCATTTTGTCTCTCCTTGGTAATTTTGGCTGTAGGGGCCGTCTCCAGGTTTCAGCTGTGTGCTCTGTTCTGTGCATTTGCAAAAATAAAGAGATCCTTTAATATTTAATCAGTCATTAGACACTTTTATTTATTTTACTCAGCTGAACTGCATCACAAGTGTTTCACTGATAAGTGCTTCATTGTGGAAAACTGTTGGGGGAGAACTCTCCGGTGTTTGAGATTTGGGATCAACTCAGCTCCCTCGACGGAGGTCTGTCTCTATCCCTCTGCAGAGCTTTCCCAGAGCCTCCCCAGCTCCCCAGGAGGAGTAGGGCTGTCAGGGCTCTGGTTAATGCTGCTGCTCCATCCACTGTTGATGCATTTGGCTATCACAAACCACAGCCTTGCCTGGCAGAGGAGTAGGTGCTGAACCAGGGGCGGGGGGAATGGGAAGATGGGCTCTAGGGATCCCATCCCACTGAGAAAGTGGGTTGTGTTTCACATTAGCTGATGCTCCTGTGTGGTTTCTAGCACTAGCCCAAATGCAGAGGCTTGTGGCAAGCCAGCTCGGATATGCAGTTGGCATAAATCATGTCAGAAAATCTTTCTCTGTGAGGATAGGGAGGGCCTCTTTTCAGACTGGGGAGGTGATGGGGGAATTGCTCAGTGCTGAGAATTGCTCAGCAATGGGCTAAAAGGTGTGGACACTTACTCTTTTCAGTAGAATAAAGATTTATCTGCACTGCGAGATCTTGAGCTTTGGCTTTTCCCCATTGGTATCAAAAGTGTCAAAGCAAGGATGATACAGCTGCCAATGTAGAGAACAATATGGCACTGCTGCCCAGACATCTTCAGGGCTTGCTGGTGTCCTCCTCTGCTTTCCTACCCTGCAGTGTGTCCTGGATGAGCATGGGGACCTTGGAGTTTGAGCTGCTGGTGCCTGTCACCAACTAAAATAACACAAGAGATCATTTCAGTTATTTGGTATGTTGAGCTTTGGACAGGTGAATGTGAGATTGGTAAGGCTGCTTTTGGGAAGGCAGTGACCTTTAGCAAGGGACACCACTGGAGAAGGAGCGAGGCAGGACTAAGGAAGCAAAACTGCCTGTTCAAGGAGAAGAAAACCTCCCTGCTGTTCTATGTGCAGATGTCTACATCCTTTGTTCACCTGATGGGGCAGATCTGTGGATCAACAGCCACAGTTGAATGGAGCCATGATGCACAATCTTGCCTTAGTGATCCTGAGTCTGTGTGTAAGGGCTGGGGTTGAGATGAGCACTTCTTCAATCCAGCACCCAGCCCCTAGCCAGGGGCCAGTAGCCAACCCATCATGAGCTGGGGCAGGCCCTGAGCACCACTGCTGTTGGAGGAGTAGAAGGCCTTGTGGTGGGATTTCACCCACCAGGCACAGGAAGGGGTGGGGGACTGGGATGCTGGTGATGTGCTCTCACTGCACAGCTCCTCTGTGACAGTCCCTCACGGCACATCCCCATCCACAGTCATGCTCTTGTTCATCACCTCCAACCACTGCAAATGCCTGCAGCCCTCTGCTCCTTGTCCCCCAATGGTTATCCCAGCTGGCTGCTTCCCACACACGTCCCTAATCCTGCAACTTTCCTGCCTGATAAATCTCACCCTCCTCCTCCTGATTCTCCATCTTTCTCCCTAATCCACACCTCATCCTCCTGCAGCCTCGTTACAGCCAGCCCCCTGCCTCCTGCCCCCGCTTTGTTCACCCCACACTTGCCTTGGAAGGCTAAAATAAGCTCTACCTGGAGTGTGTTCAAAGGCTAATGTACATCCTCCCTTAATTATTGATTTGTTTATTGCAGACACTCTGGCAGGACATTGGCCACAGCTCACACATCAGGCTCCTGCCCTCGGTTCCCCTTGCAGCTCACGGGGGCGGAGGGCAGCGTTAGAGGGGTGACCTGAGGACCATATGCCCCACCTTGAGGACAACATCCTTCTGTCCCCACCAACACCTGTGTGCCTTAGGTCTCCCAGGTTAACCCCATTAGCCCAGTCTGTTGGCACAACAAGGGGCTTTCCTGCAGAGCCAAAACTGGAGCCCCTCCCCAAGCCTCATCTTTCTCTCCAAGTGAGCAGAGTTCATGGGAACTGTTTCCCACAGCAAGGCCCCCTCCTGTGAGGTGGTATCAACTCCCAGTGCGTGCCTAGGAAGTCTGGCACAAGGGATCAAGACACAGTTATGCCGTTGAGCACCAGCTGCTGTCATCCCCGGGAAGGGAGAGATTAGATGCTGAATTAGTGGGATTGTTAACAACTCTACAAAAGCCATGTTCAGAAACAAGTGTGGCCATGCCTGAAGAGGAGGGCTCAGAGGCATGGTCCTGCAATTGGGGCTGCTGCCAGCCTGTCACCCTCTGCTACGAGAGCTCCACCTTTCAGGTGATGCTGGAGAGGCATCAAAGTAGGAAAACAGAGATGCCACCAGCTGCTGAGGGGGGAGAATCTGCATTTGCTTACTTTTCTCCAGAGTGCGGTGAGGTAGCTGGGACTGAGCATTTTGGGATCCTGTTTGCTCAGCCCAGGGCTTCTGGCTAAGCCAGGATTTGTGGGTCATGGTTCCTCTGGGTTTGACATGGTCTCTTCTCCCTGTATGGTGAGATGGGAGTGCGACCAGCTGTCCCACTTGTATCCATCGTAGGATGAGGAGACATTTTAAGTAATTCAGGGTTTTCTGAATCCTCAGATGGACTAGAAAACCATTTCAAGCATCTGTTGCCTCAACTGATCCTTGGGATGAGAGAGGTAGTAAAGAATTTTGAAACAATACTCCTTTAGGGCCTCAGCCATATCCCCACTCAGTTGTGAGGGCTGCAAGTTCCTCGACACTTGGGAAGCACACTGGGTGCAAGTGATGCTGAGATGGGACTGTATGTCCTTTCTACACTAGAACCTCAACACCCAGGTAAAAGCTGCCTTCCCTACCCTGCTGTAGATAATAGCAACTTACCCAGATTTATTTGGGAGAACAGCACCTTACAAAAGACTTTGGTAAATGATTTTATGAAGAGTTGGTTATGTTAGTTTCTTCCCTGCTCAACACTACTCTGACACCTCTCCCCAAAGGCAACAAAGCCCCCAGGAAGGAAGGTCAGTGACTGATTTGGAGGCATAAACAGGCTGGGGAGACTTTCTAAAGCAATTTGACTTCCTCACAAGGGTGGATGGGGTTTATAGAGTGTGTTTCTCTGCACGTGTGCAGGGAAGAGCTCAGGGCAAGGAGGAATCAATTCTCCAGTGAGTTGTGATTCAACTTGGAGGCTTGGTAGGGGCCTGAAATGAGTGTTAGTACCTCTCTGATAAGGTGTGTGTCACAGACACTGTTCCTTTTGCACAGTTTTCTCCCCACCATCTCAGCATCAGCCCAAGTT
This sequence comes from Neopelma chrysocephalum, assembly GCF_003984885.1. Classification (NCBI taxonomy): domain Eukaryota; kingdom Metazoa; phylum Chordata; class Aves; order Passeriformes; family Pipridae; genus Neopelma; species Neopelma chrysocephalum. The sequence goes on from NW_020897736.1 coordinate 7,546,497, forward strand.
TCTGTGAAGAACACAGTGGTGTGGTGAGAATGCTCCCATGGGTGCAGGTGTCTGGCTGGAGGATGGGGATACTCAGATGGAGCTTCACAATGCAAGGGAACAGGACTTGGCATGGATGTAGTTCTTCCTCTTGTTCTTAAAAGCATGCTTGAAAAAAAGCTGAAGGTTTGTGGGCTTTTTTTTTTGTTGTTGTTCATTTTGATTATTTTTAAAATCTAGAGCAATTTTTCTTACACCAAGGTCCTGCAGTGTGGGATGTTCCAGGCACTCTGTGACCTCCCTGCAGTCCCATATACTCCACTTGCTCATTCAGAGACTGAATTAGAAATGTGGGTTTTTTGAACACACAGGCTTGATTTGGGGAAAATCGTGGGGGAACACGATGAAGGTTTCTGCTCCTTTCTCCTGGCAAGGGTTGTGTCTTTGACTGCATGTCCTGACCACTCACATTGGGAATTTCCTGACTTGTGCCCACAAGTGAGTGGCTCTAAGCATGTAAAATGCCCCAAGAGATGTGCAGATGGCAGGACATCAGAGGAACAATGCTGGGACTGTAATTCCTGTTATCTGCCTGCAGCATGGCCATCTCCAGTGCCTCGTGGGACTCCTTTGCAGCTCCCTCCCCAGCTCCTCTCCCAGCAGTTGCCCTCAGGCTTTGCAGCCTGGGCCCTGTTAGAGCTTCCCCACCTGGCTCTCAGAACTGCTCCTCTGTCCTACGGTAGAGGTGGACTGGCTCTGCAGAGCATCGCTGCCAGATCAAAGCGCTGCCTTGATTCCTTGGCAGAGGCTATAATCTGCTCCACATTATTCCCCTTTATTCCCCTTCCTATTCCTTGGGCTTTCCAAGATCTTCATTTCAGTCTTTTTTTTTTTTTTTAAACCATTGCAGACATCTTCCCTGGACCATCTTTTGGACATTGCAGCCATGACCAGACCTTTTCCCGGGCTAGACACATTAATTCAGGAGCTGTCTAGGTGGGACACTGGTTCAGGTCTCAGCAATGAATGCAAGCACAGCAATATTTGTTATCTTCGTGAAGGGCTGTTTCTTTAGACCTCACTTGAATATGTTTTCTCTCAAATTTTGTTGTTCCTGATAATTTGAGCAAACAGTTCCAATTTAGATGCTTTTCCCTACACTTTGTTATTAGTCTTGTGTAGTTTATGAACAGGAAATCAGCTGGAATGGATTCATCTTGGCCTTGTCCCCACATGCCCAGAGCATGGGCAAGGTCAACTTAAGGCTGGAGTCTCCTACAACAGGCTTCTCTCCAGTGACCTCCCCCAGCTTAGACCTTCACCTTTCATTGCACAGCTGTCACTGCCCAGATATGATTGTTCCATACACCTCTCCCTGCCACTCTTCCTGCTCCTCTCCCTGCAAGTTCCTGGGGCCATGCTGACCCATGTGCAGGATGTGATCTTCCCTGCTGCACGGGGGCTTCTCCTGCCAAGCACTTGTGAAGTGATACAGACCATATCAAAAGATGCTTCCAAGCACCTCCCAGGGTGGTGGGAACAAGGAGCTCTGCTTCAGGGAGCAACACTTTTGATGTTTGTGTGCCTGCATGGCTCAGGTGAGAGGTGAATGCTTCTTGGCTCCGCAGGGGCTGATATTTTCCTCCTGCAGCCCAACTCAGTGATGGTGGATGCTGTGCCCCAAACCAGCCCTGACTCCCCCTCCCTGAAAGCTGGCAGCAGCTCCTGGGAATTTACCCTGCAAGTTGGACCCTCTGCAGCGTGTAGATCTTAGGGTCTCTCTGCAAAGGGGTGAATGAACCTGCAACCAAATTCCCAAGGCAGAGGATGAAACCCTTTTCCCTGCCTCTCCTGTGAGAGCTCACACCCCGTGCTGCTGCCCGGCATCGCTGTGAGCTGCCGGAGCAGCTCTGCCCGCCTGGGGCTGGCTGTGTGTCAGAGGTGTGCAAAGTGGTCCTGCTGCCGGCAGATCTGCAGATCCTTCTGGACAAGAGGGGGGCTAGAAAAATGTCAGCTCATCATTTTCAGCGAGCTGGAGTGCTGTTCTGGTAATAGGGAGCTGGGCAGCGCAAGCCTCAGCGCGGGCCTGCAGATCGATACCGAGATCAGAGGCAGGAGTGGACGTCGGAGCTTGTGATGACTGAGCAGATATTGGACCACGATCTGTTTCTGGTTGTGCCCTGAGGGGCTGTGGTGTTTGCTGGCCCCAGGAGGCAAGCAGTACGCTGGGGAGCCATTACCTGGGAAGAAGGGTGGCAAGGGGAAAGATTGTCCCCAAGGGATGGCCAGCCTGAGAGTGACATGCTAAAGGCAGCCACGTAGGGTGGGAAGAGTAGAACCACAAAGCAAACAGCTGCTTTCCCCCCCCCCTCTGTCTGTGGCCAGGAGCCCCTCCGGCACTTCCCAACCCCGCTCCTTTGTCTGGGATGAGTGTTTTGGTAGCAACTCCTGTCCCCATGCAGAGGCCAGCTGAGGTGGAGGAGATGAGGAGGTTTCTGCAGAGGAACTGGTGTTTCCTTGTGCCTGAGCATGGAATTTCTGGAGGCTCTCAAGGGCCAGAGGGAACCCAGCCCCTGAGCCTCCATGGGACAGAGTTCTCGCAGGAAGCCCTGATTTCATCCTTCATGGAGATGCTTCTTAAAAGAGCAATTTGCCAGCATCCCTCACAGCAATAACGGCAAGGCCTCTGCTTGAGATACCATCTCAGTGCTCTGACAGCCCCATCACTCATGCCGGGCTCCTGTCTCCCTCTTCCACGGGGACAGGAGTGAGGGATGGAGGCAGAGATGGAGGCAGGGATGGTGCTTTCCCACTACGGGCAGCTCCCAACTACTCCTGTCCTCTTTCGGGTCTGGGTGGGCAAATGGTAGCAGGACCAGGGGCCACCCAGCTCTGGTGCTGGGTGAAGGCTGGTGGCCCATCTGCTCTCTGCTGTCATTGCAGTCTCTTCTCCCAGTGAACTCTCCAATCCCCCTGGCAGCCTGCACCAGGGAGGATGAACAGCCCACAGTTTCTTTCCTCTCCTGCCTATCTTCCGCCTGCCCTCTGGGCACCCAGCTGGATGCTCCCGCTCCTCCCATTCCCCCGCTGTGCCCGGCCACGTCTCCTCCCGCAGAGCAGCTTTATCTATCAGTGGCAGAGGAAGCTGTGGCTTGGCACAAAACCTTCTCATCAGCTGCTGAAGTGGGGCCTTCCTGGCACCAGGTGGCAGAGTGAGGTGGGTGTGTCATGGGGTTGGGTGGGCTCCTTGTCCCCTACACCCAGGACAGCTGACCCGGGAGACCTCCCCAGCTTTCTGTGGGTTAAACCTCGTCTTTGCAAGCAGAGTGCAAAGCTGGTAATTGCCTCAGATTGCAGATGACCCTAAAGCCTCTCTGACTGGATTTGTTCTTCGTTATCAGTTGTACTCTGCTCCAGGCCAAGGGGTGATCCCACGTCCTGGAGGACAGAGGGGCAAGGTGCTCCATTCATGCAGCCCCGGTCAAGCAGTGCCACCCTGGCCCTTCCAGGTGACAGTGGCTTCCCCGAGCTGGTCTGCCCAGAGGATAGCCTTGCTGTGCTGTGGGACTGCAGTCTGTCCCCAAGGTGGCTGTGTGCCCCCTGAACGTGTCCCCCCTGTGACTGGCCCTGCAGTGACATGCCAGGGTAGGCTGATGGCCTCACACTGTTTTCACCTGTGACTGTGTGATTGATGTCAATCACCATGAAGAGTCTGTGACCTTCCACCAGCTCCAGGATAAAGGAAGCCCTGGTCTCATCCTGGGCACTGGTTTTGCAGGTCATGTGATATCCCTGTCCCCTGTGCTGCTGAGCCACAAGAATTACATCTCTCTCACATGGGTGGGGAAACTGAGGCAGAGAGTAGAAAACATGCCTAGCTGTTTTCCTCCCTGGTGACTCCATGCAGGTGCCTGAGGATGGGACCTGCTTCTCATGGGAGTGGGGAACTACCAACCCCTCCACCCCATGCTCCTCTTCCTTGCAGTGCCAGGCACTTCAGTGATCTCTTTTGCTCCAAGTGTTTCACTTTGGTAATTCAGAAGCGGGTGGGGCCCAGAAGAAACCAGCCCTCCCACTTCGATGTTAATTCTCTAACCAAATGCTCCTGTTTCTCCTGGGGAGCCCTGGCAAGAGGAACCCTGGTGAAGCTGCCAACACCCCTGAAGACTCCATGGGAGCAGGACTGATGCTCCAGAATGTGTAGCCCCTTGCACATCACTGCCATTCCCAGGGCTTCTGATGTGGCTGGGCAGCAATGGGTGAGGACTTGCCCAAGTATGATCCCTGCTCGTGTCCCACTGGGACGGGCTCCCCGTGTACATGGCTGTGGGCAGCTGCTCCCCGCTGAGAAGTGCCTGAATCCCAGTTGCAAATCCTCCCTGCAGCTGCTATTTATCCCCCCTTCCTTGTCCTTCTCTCCCCTTCTCCCCCACCCCCAGTCCAGTTGCCTCTTCTGGACTAGGATGATTTCGGGGTGTGTAGCAGAGTTTGGAGCTGTTGGCTCAGTTCGTACTCTCTCTCCTCCCGTTGCAAAGCCCTGTACCTGGCAGAAGTAGACCCTTGAAATATTTGGAGTCCTACACCTGTAATTCCTCCCTTCACCCGTGCTCCTGCCTGCAGCACCATCCCTTTATCACTGTGTCTCTGTGCAGAGGAGCAGAGACATGAAACTATTGGGGAGAGGAGAAAAAAAAAAAGGCATGCAGAAAAGCGCTGTGGAAAAGCAGAGCAAATTAAGCAGAGCTCTGATCTGCTTGGGTTTGTGCTTGCCAAAAATGCACCATGCATCTTAATTCGCTCTGCTGTTCAGCTCGCACTCACTGCTCTCCTGATGCCATTTCGGCGCTCTGAGCTCAGCCTTTTCAACACTTCAGTCTTCCTCTTTCAGGATTTTTTTTTTTTTTTTGCATGTCTGATTGCAGAATCTGCTGCAGGAGGGAAGGGGGAAGCCAGAGGAGAGAGGACGGGAGCCCCGACCCTGAGTGCTCCTGCCTGCGCTTCCCGGCAGCCGGCTGGGTCCCCGATGCATTTTTTTTAGGGGGTGGGGGGTGCATGTTTTCTAGAAAGTCCTTCCTGGGTGCTCTCCAGTCGCTTTTTTCCCCACCCAGCCGTCTGATCTGCCTCTCGCCAGGATCCTCTCGCTAAAGAGGAAAAAAAAAGATTTAAATTGCTGTAATCCACACTGGCTTTTATTCTCTTCCAGTTCAGTTTAATCTCTCTTTCCTCTCCACCCTTATGTCCTGATTGGGGGGGGGGGGAACCCACCCAAAAACCAAGCGAAAGGCAGCATCGTCCTCCAAAAGAGCTTGAGAAAGCAGGAGCCGAGCCAGAGACCCTCTGCTCTCCCCCACCACAAATTTAACCCCAGCTTCAACTTTTCTTCTGCTACCGGGGCTGAGCTGAGCTCCAGCAGTGCTGGGGTGGGTTTTTCCCCTCTCTCCCCCCTTCCTCCTACATTGATTTTAGAAGAGAGGGAGGGGGGTGGGGAATCCTTTTTATTGCGGAGTCCGGTTCTCTTTGCAAGCCTTCCTCCTCCTCTTCCTCCTCCTCCTCCTTTGCTTTTTGTGCCCGCCGCAGCAGGGTTGGCCAGGCCGGGGGAGGGAAGCGATGGGAAGGGGAGATCGCCCCCTCCCCTCCCTCTGTCTGTTTTTTTTGCAGGTGTGTCAATTTTAATTCTGCCCAGTAGGTGGGACTTGGTGACTTTCGCACCGTTTTTGTTATTTATTTATTTCCCCGGCTGCTTCTCTCCCTCCCTCCCCTCCCATCCCTCCCTCCCCAGCCTCCCGTTGCGATCCTCCGGAGCGGCTGCGGGAGCGGCGGGCGGCCGGGCCGGCATGCATCCATCCCCGCCCGCGGCCGCGGCCGCTGCCCTAGCGGGAATTACAGCCTCTCCCAGCCAGCTGCCAGCATGATTTCATCTGCTGGAGGATTTTTGCATCTGATCGCTTGAGGTTTTGTTGTTGTTGTTTTTTTTTTTTTCCTCCCTCTGTCTTTGTTTCCTTCCCCCTTTCCCCCCCTTCCCCTCCCTCCATCCCCCCTTTCCTCCTCCTCCTCTTTTTTAGAAGCAGCAATCGGAGATGGATGTCTCTCTTTGCCCTACCAAGTGCACTTTCTGGAGGGTATTTTTGCTCTGGAGCATTTGGGGAGACTATCTGCTTTCGGTGCTGGCTTGCCCTGCTAATTGTCTTTGCAGCAAGACAGACATCAATTGCAACAAGCCGGATGATGGGAACCTCTTCCCTCTCTTGGAAGGGCAGGATTCAGGCAGCAGCAATGGCAACACGAGCATCAATATCACGGACATCTCAAGGAACATCACTTCCATGTAAGTGGGGGTCCCCCGGGCTCCCCCTCCCGCGGCAGGGTGCGGGCTGGGTCGCCCGTGCGGGGCTCAGGTGCCCCCGGCGTCGCTGCGCTGTCTGGGCTCAGTCCGGCTTCCCGGGCAGAGGACGCAGATCTGGCTTTTCCCTTATTCCATCCCCACAAAAAAACATAAAAAGCCCAGCAACAGTTTGGCCAAGGCTTAAGAGGAATAAAGTAAATGAGATCTGATTCCTTAGCAGGAGAGAGAGCAGCAGGCAAAGATGCTAAAGCTGCTGCTTCCTTTAACTGTTTGCTTCTGCAAGGGGAGAGGGGACGCTACAGCCACACATCGTCACATATTTACCCAAATTGGGCAAGAAAAGCAAGTTCTGAGCCGCTTTTCCCTTCTTGAGACTTTGGATCTGGTTAGAATGTCATTATTTTTTACATCCCCACATCAGAAAATGCTCCCTTCCCTGAGTGTATCTGGGGATCTGCGGTTTCGCCTTTTTAATGGGAGGAAAAAAAATAGGACAGTGCGATGTCCCTTAAGTAGCTTATTTAACTCGCATTGTTATAATTTTGCAACTTGTCGTGGTGCTGCGATAGGATTTGTGCGTTTTCGGCTCGGGGTGGTGGTGGTGGGGAGAAGCATCGGAGCAGGGAGATATTTTTAGTTGAGCACTTTGCGTTTGTTTGCATGCTTGTTTATCTGGAAAATCAACTTGAAGTTGCATTATCCTTGTTTGGAGAGGCAGTTAGCAAAGCCCATGTTAATCTCATCAGTGTGGAGTCGAGAAAGGAATATATTTCCTTCTCCTGAATCCATCATGCTCTGTGTGTGTGAAAAAAAAATTCCTCATCGCTTCCAATCTCTGCTCTTTATTTTCCAGTACATTTTTGGGTGAGATGAACTCTGAGCCATTTCATTATTCTAATGCTAATTGAAATGTGAGCATTTAGGGAAATGTAGCCCCCAGAGCAAGTTGCCAGTGGGAGTTGAGGAGAGAAGAGGTGGAATCCTTTATTCTGACAGTTAAATGCAGCAAGGTTTGAAATGAGTAATGGAGGGTTATTTATTTATTTATTTCCCCCACCTCGATGGCACGGTTTCATGGAGGGAGAGGGCTTCGGGTCTCTTCCTGAGGCTGTTTTATTTGGTCACAGTGCAATTGCAGCAGAGCCATGGAGTAATTGCAGTGCCTCTTTTGCAGCTCTGCTCGTCACCTTTGCTGGGTAAAGATGACGGGAGCTGCTTTTCCCGCTTGCTTACAGGTTCATGCGATGCCCAGGCAGGTTTTCAGCGGGTACCACTGACCCTGAACACCCAGCCCTGCCTTCCCCCTGCCAGCAACCCCCTGAAAACCCAGCAGGAATGGGGAAAGTAAGTGGGGAAAACTAATGCAATGCTCCCCTTCCAATTGCCCCATATTTATCCTGCGTCGTGGTGGTGGAGTGTTTTCTCTGCGATGCTGGAGGGATGAGGGTGATGCTGGGGAAGTCAGAGAAACTCGTGTTTTTTCCCTCTGCTTGCTGTTTGTTGTGGTTTAGTTTTAACTCTTTGGGGGCTGGGAAGCAGCAGGAAAGGCTGGGAAGGGTTTGGAAGCCACCGGCGTAAGTGTGCGTTGTCAGATGCACAGACACATCTGAACTGCTGGGAGAGGTAGTGTTACACGAGTCCTTTGTGCCCAGAAAATATCTTTACTGATTTGAAATTGAAAAATGCTGATAAGCAGTCCGTAAAAAGGAGAGGGGCAAAAAACCACCCAAAATGGACAACTCCAGAAACAAATATTGGGTATTTTTTTGGAGAGATGCTTCTCTTAAGTTGGGGAAGGAGAAGAAGGTGCCAGTTTTGCTGGAATTTGTATGCGTCTCTGCTCCACACTGAGCAAAGCACATTCACTCACCCCCTGCATTGCTTCTGGCCCCACACCTCCCTCCTCAGGCTTTGGGGGGACTGAGGCACAGGACTGGGGTGAACCCCAAAATACCATGGGGGGCTGAGACTGATCATGAGTGAAAACTTTCCCCAAGGGTCTGTGCTTCCTGGGAAGGCAGCAGTGGTTTGTAGGGGATGCTTATGGGAGCAGAGGGATGGTTTGTGTGGTGGAGATGCTTCCCAGCAAAGGAGTCACTGCTGGGATCCAGGGTTGAATCACTTTCATCCTTTTGTCTGGGAGGCATCAGGTCCTGCACCCTTCCAGGCTGATGTCAGGTCTCTCCTTGACAGCCCTGACATCATGGGTGCTGGGGTGAGGGGTGCCTCGAAGCCCAGCCTGGTCATCGCTGAATCACTCCCGGCATGTGAGTCTGATTCAGCTGGGCACTGAACAGTGTTTCCTCCTGCTTGCCATGCTCACCGGGGGCTTGGCCTCCTTAGGCAGCTTGCCTTGTTTGTGGACAGCCAGTGGGCAAAAACACCTTCTCCCACTGGGGTGAGGGGGTGAGCAGGAGAGGCTCAGCCCTGTCCCTGTGGCTGGGGGATCCGATGCCCCTGATGGGTCCTCCCATGGACCCTGGGGAAGGTGGTGGTTGCTGCTCCATCTTGTTGCTGGTGAAAAAGCAGATGGAGTGTGGGGTGGTGAAACAACCCCAGGACCAAGCAGAGACTTATTCATGTCCAAAAGACAGCTTAGCCTTGAAATTAGGGCTTGGGTGTTGCTGATGAAAGACTGCCAGAGCCCGTTCAGAGGGCTGGAAAAAGTAAACATTGTGAGCCATCTTGGAGGGCTTGTCCGTCTTACCCACTTGAGCCAGGGCAAGACCCCTCCACGCCAGCCCACCCAAACCCAGCACTGGGGGCTAAGCCATCAGGAGCTTTGGGTTTTATCCCTTCTCAGCAGATGATGAGGACCCCAAGGCAAGGACAACAGAAGAGGGACAGGAGACACCCAGCCTGTAGTGCTGCCCACGGAGGCTGGAAGGCAGGCCTGGGTGCCCATAGTGTGGTACCCCACCACTGAGCCTACCATTGCACCCCTCAAATGAGTGGCCTTTGCTTCAGTTGCTGGTGCTTCTGGCTTCCCACCCATCCTCCTTTTGGTAAAAGTGGAACAGTCAGGGCTGGGTGGCTCCTGCCCTGGATGGGCTGGAGGGGATGGTGACACTCAACTTCCGTGCAAATCCAGGCAGTGCTGGGTTAATGGTGAAGCAGGGAAAGGGCAGGAGGTTCCTGCCCTGAGATGGAATAGGAGGTTGGATTGGCTGATTTCCCTCTGCCCTTTGCCAGCATGCCCAGAAGTTTACCCAATTTTGGGTTGCATCCCTGGAGACGCGACTCTTCACACAGATCCCTGTGAGAGCTGCCAGTGGTCCTGTCCAGCTGGGAGGCCACCTTGGGCCTGGCTGAGATGGCTCCAATTTGGAGTCATGCTCTGTATTTCGTCCTCCTGATTTTGGGAGAGGACACCATGGGGCGGGGGTATATCCATGCCATTGCTTTTCCTGGTGCAGCTGGGTGGCCTTTGCTGTGTCCCCAGCCAGGTGTGACTTAAGGAGATGCTCAAACTCCCCCCAGTCCATCCTCACCCCTGCGATGTGGGGCTCCATTCATTGCAAGACCTCCCTAAAAATACCGGACGCACAGGGAGAACTTTGATCCTGGGGGATCCTGCAGCACAGAGCCCCTTGTGCCCCTGTGCACTGAGCAGCTGGGGTCTTTGTCACTCTGGGTCCCCCACCACGGCACTGTGAGGGGCTGGCTGGCACACGGGGAAGCCGGGCCTGGCTGTGCCGCGTGTCGGGGTGACGGTGGGTGCTGCGTGCCAGGGGTGGGCCGGGCCGGGGAGTTACCCTTCTGGCAGCGTGGGCAGCTCCTGCGTGCGCCGGCACCGTGCGTGGGGAAGGACAGACGGAGGAGTTTGCCATCTGGGCCTCCCTACTTCTCAGCTGTTGCTATGGCACTGGAGAGATGCTGCTAGGCAGGCGATGGTGGCCTGCGTTTGTCACCCCTGGGCTCCCTCAAGGTAGGGAGATGTCCCTGGTATATAAAACCTTGCTCCTTGCCCAGCCTCACCAGGGGAGGATGGGGATTCTTGTGGTAAAATAGCCTCCATGGGTGGATTTTCAGAGTGTATCTGTGCAGTTCGTAGCTGCTTTCAACAAGGTGACATGAATTCAGAGCAACCCAAGGGGAGGTGGCTTATTCTGGAGCACTGTGGGGTGCAGGATTTTGGGGTTTCGCAGGGTGAAGAGGAAGCATCTTACCTCTTTCCATGGGCAAGAAGAGCATCCTCATTCTTTCCTTTTGGGCTGTCCCACCAGCCCACGGCAGCATCCGCTCCATGCTGTGGGCCTGGCCGGGGGTGGGAGAGCCACGTCAGAGCTGGGTGCTGTGGGGGGGAGCGGCAGCGCAGCCCCCACTCGCTGCGCGGGAGCCGGGAGCATGTGGAGAGGGGGAGAGCGAGGGGGTGCTCAGAGCAGCAGCACCCTTTCAGTGCCGGTGCGGGGAGAGCTGAGGCACCAGTAATGCTCCTGTGTGCCTGCATCTGGGAAGGGGGGGGAGAGAGAAAGGGCAGGCGTCTTCCTGGAAGGGCCAGAGGGAGCAGGACTTGCTTTGGTGACCAAACAGCTGAGAAAAGGCCTCCTGTGATGCTCAAGGTAGTGACTGCTCTGCTTCAGACAACGGGTGCAAACTTTTCCCCTCTCTGTGAATCTACTTCTCTCCAGAGATGAAGGGCTCTGCATTCCCAAAGCCTCCCATCTCCTGGTCCCAGAGGCTTTGGCTGCTGCAGAGGCCATTCAAAAGGTCTCTAATTCCATCCAGCTTGGATTTCCTGGGCTCTTGTTCATGCAGAGCAGCTGTCCTGAAGGATGTTAGGGTGGGAGAGGTGGGTGCAGCACAAGGCTATGGGGACAGAAGAGGGTGCAGAGATGTTTGAGACAAAGAGGTGGGCTGACATGTATGGTCTTGATACTCTAGAGGTGACTTAAGTCAGGAGCACTGTAACCTCCATATCCTCCCCCTTTTCTGTGAGCTGGCTGTTGGTTCCTTGCCCTGCTCTTATGATCTTTCTCTCTGCTGACCAGTCCTGGAGAGAGGCACTTTCCTGGCACAGGTGATGTCAGGTATTTCTCCAAGAAGAAGACAATTTTGGTGCCTGCCAGGACTTCAGACTTTTTCTGAACCAAACATGGGCCCTGAACTGCTGCTGGGGCAGGAGCAGCTGGTGACCCAGATGGTTTCAGGGTGCATGTGACATCTCCCCAACCCTCATGTCCTGCAGTGTATGGGGAGATCTAAGTCAGCTCTGCCTGCTGGCTTATCTCCTTGGGATTGGAGAGGTGAGATGAAGATGCTTCAGGACTACTTATTCCTCCTGGTAATAAGAGGAAGAAGAGAGTGAGGAAGGACCTGCATGCTGCCCTCAGAGGCTTGGAGATATGTCGCCTCTGGGTAGTGGCTTCTGTAGAGCTCTGTTAGGAAAAGACCTCTGGGTATGCTCCACCCCATCAGCTCACCCCTATGAAGGTGACACCTTCATGTGCTTTGGCATGAAGCTGCTTGAGGTCTCCCAAAGGGCTGTGACCATCCATGCACCCAGAAATGCCGGGCTCTTTCAGTGTTCCCCCCAAACCATCCATGAGATGTCCCACAGGGTCACCCCTGGGGAGCCCTGCAGGTAGATAGTGCAATGCTTCCCAGTGCTACCCTGGCACACCAGCCTGTCCTGCTCAATGGAGTGCCCCTGCTTGGTGTTGCCCATGAGTTTATGGCTGGATTTGGTGCATCCCACTTAGGGAAGGCTGCAGTCAAGTGGGGGGTGAACCAACCCCTAAGCCTGCCAGGCTTCCAAAGGTAAATGATAATAGTGCTTGTGACTTACCGTGTTGTTTACCAGGCACTGTGTAATAGCAATAGTTTTGTGTTTTCTGCAGTGGGAGTTTCGATAGGTTGTGTAGGTGCCTTCTAAGCAGGTGTGTTTGACAGCAGCCTGTGGGCTCTGGTCTCCCCTGAATTCTCTTGCTCTTCCATCTGCACCAAGGGATGGACAACAAAACTGTCATCAAGGAGGTGCTGTGGGGCGAGTTTCTTGCTCAGAGGCTGCAGTTTGTGGAGTGGTTGGATATCGCAGCACTTTGTGCCTCTCATGGAGATGAGGACCCAGCAGTCTGCTCACCTCACCCCATGCTCCAGGTCCACGAGGATCATACACACAGCACCAGGACCACGGCTACACCAGGCTGTTCCCGTTATCCCCCAGCAAGGAGACGCTCGAGACCGAGGCTGTTCGTGCGGGAGCGCTGGCAAAGGAGCATCCCCGTGGATGCGCTGTAACGCCCGGCCGAGCCTCCGCCCTGCTCCGGTCTGGAGCCCGGCTCAGCCCCGGCTCCCTCTGCCCGGCGCATCCCGGCTCAGCCGCTCCACTATTCCCGTCTAAAGGTGGCTGTGCCGCTAGAGGGCAAGCGGCAGCGCCAGACAGCCCGGCTCCGGGATGCGGGATGCGCGGGATTCGCGGGCACGGCCGGGATGGAGCCGCACCGGGGCGGCGCGGAGTGCGAGAGCGCCGGGGGCTGCGAGGGCTTGGCGGTCAGGTCACCGCTTGCTTGCTGTCGCACTGAAGGGCCTTTACTCCGGGCGCCCATGTTGCTGAACCCCTCTTGGGCTGCTCCCTAACTTGGCATCCCAATCCCTGTCAGTGTCGGATGGTCCTTGGGGATCTGGGTGGGTTGCTGGGTCAGGGTTTTCTTCTCTGTGCCGCTGCAGGAGGATGTGGTCAGTGCACCCCCAGATACCCACAGCTCTTACACCAGTGCTGCAAGTGATGAAGCCCCAGCCTGTCTGTGAATTGAGGTGATTTGCAGCTTTTTGGAAGGTATTGACCCAACCAAAGCGGGTCACTGAGAAGGTGTTTCTGGGCAAGAGGTGCCTGATCCGGGTGGTGAGCTGCCGTCTGTGACCAGCTTCTGGCTGTGCATGTTCTACCAGGAAGACCCTAAGACTTCTCATCATTTTAATGATGGGGAAACTGAGGCACAGAGCAGTGGCACAGCTGGCCTGCAGGACGCAGAGTGGGGATGGAAAACCCTTCAGCCCAGCACCAGCCAGGGTTTAGGGAGAGGTCAAGCATGGAGGGAGGGATAAACAAGGTTGTTCTATTGGCCCTGTTGTATTTAGTAGCCATGAGAGAAGTTCGTGGAGAAATCCTGGAGGTAGAGGCAAGAGGGCACAGGCTGAGAGCTGTCTCTGGAGGCTTCCAAAGTAGAGGCACTGCATTTTGCTCCTCTGATTAACCCTCTGCACAGGTTGGATGAAGATTGGAGGGCTAAAGAGGCCACATGTCCCTCCCCAAGGGAGGAAGGCTGAGAAGAGCCTGAGATAGAGCAAGGGCGAGTGGGGGCAGGAAGGTGGCCCTGCAGGATCCTCTATGTGCAGCTCCTGGAGGTACCTCATCCTTCCTGGCAGCTGGGCCAAAGGTGGACCAGTTATTTCCCTGCTGGCTATTGCCAAGTGCTGCCAGCGTGATGGAAGGGCTGTGACACCCAGTGGTCCCACAACGCAACAGCAAATGGGCCCCTGGTGTCATGGCAGGGGTGACATTTGGTTGGATGTGGATGTGTGTGGGGTGTGGGTTATGGACGTGGGTTTAGAGCCGTGATACTGCTCTGGGACTGGACTTCAGTTCAAGAAAGGGAGACTAAAGTCTCTCTGAACTCCCTTTGGAAGGCTCCCTTTGGAATCAGTGCCCAGCCAGCAGGGCTGCTCCACCGACCTTGCGCTGTTGTGCCCTTGTGCATCCCCACCCTGATTCCAGGTCCCGGGGTCCTGTCCTGTTCCCCTCTGTGTAAGACCTTGCCCCTGCATGCCTGGAAGAGTAGCACCAGGAAAATACATGCTGTATTTTTAGCTTGTTTTCATGTGCTATAGCAGTTTAGGAGCTGAAGGAGAAGCTATAACCATGTCTACATCCAGCTTTCCTCCAGCTGCCACCCAGTGCTTTGATATAGTAGATAATGAAGCCTGATAGTGACCATCCCCAACCTCTACCCCCCTCCAGCATGTGACATCACCCCCACCTTCCCCTTCTCCCAGCTTTTGTCTGCCTAAACAGAACTAAATTTGCCTTTTTAATCAAAAACAAAAGTCCCAGTGGTGGAGCAGAGAGGTCGGGAAGGATTCCCAAGGGAGTGTGATGGTGTGACAGCACAGATGTGTGACTCAGGGTGCTTGTTCTTGACTATGGTGCTTGTTGCAGTGACAGCTAAGCAGTCTTGGGATCCCAAGGAGTGATTCAGGGAGATGCTGGGCCCAAGTGCAATTCCCCACACAGCCTCTTCCCTGCAGCTCTCCTACAGCTCCGTGCTGGGGAGGGGACAGGGCACTGGTGCTTTTGCTGGCTCCCTGCACTGTCCCTGGGGGACTGAGAAGTGGGTAGGAGCAGATGTGAGCGTGGTGAAGCCCCCATCTTCCTGGGTTGTGCAAGGCTGTCCCTTAACTAGCTCTCACCAGGAGGTTCCCACTAAGAAATGTTAATGTGGAAATGCTCAAACAGATGCTGGTAATCTGAGTGCTGCTGAGGACCCTGCATGCTCAGGGCTTTGCCAGGATAAATTAGGAACATGAGTGCTCAGCTGAGCCACAGAGATGCCAGGCTCTCACTCCTGACCCTGCCGGGACACGAAGCCACATGGGGGGAGAGCTCGGGTGCCTGCAGCTGCTGACTTTCCTTTTGCTTCTGGAGCAGCTCTGGCCTCATCCCCCATCCCATGCTCTCCATGGAAATGCTGTGCAGTGACCTGGGCTGGGAACAGGGAGTCTTGGCTCTCCAGTCTGTGATCCAGCTGTGCAAATGCTCCCTTGGGCTGCCTGCCCTCCTCCTGTCTGCTTCTAACCCAGGCAGACAAGGCCAGCTTGGGCATCCCTCATGTCCATCCCCGTACAGATGGGATTGCCTCTGGGGAGCTCTGTGACTTATGTGGCTGGAAAAAATCCTCTTGTCCTCCAAAACTCTTGCCACCAGGATGTGACTGGTATTCCTGGGGCAGTGATGTGGGTCCTGGCTTTGTCTGTCTCCTGCCTTGTCTGTGCTCTTCCAGCCAAAATATATCCCAGAAAAAGTAAGGTGAAAGCCACCAAATCACGTGGTGGCTGCTGCTGAGCAGCCTGTGGAGCAAGCAAAGTTCAGTAGGACACAGGGTCAAGGATGCTGCATGTTCCCAGCTTCCCATCTGCCAAGAACATCCCTTCCTCCTGGGGTGCTCTCTGTGCCAGTTCAGAGAAGCTGAATGTTATTGGGGACTGTTTCCTAGTTTGAGCCTCACAGGGGCTCTGAACACATCCCTGCCGCCAACCATCTCACAGGCCGTCCCAGGCTCTGCAGGGGAGAGGGCAGAGTAGCACAGAGCCGGATCTGGGTTAGAGCAGCTCCCTTGGGAAGCACTGTGCTCCTCATTTCAGGTTGGAGCAGATACTGAGGAGTATTCTTGGGAGCATCAGAGCAAAGCCTGAGCCCGAGGACTGCATGCAGGGCACCCATGTGGTGTAGGGCTGCTGCTTGGGCAGGGAAGGGGCCTCTACAACAGAGAGCTCTGCAGGGCTGGCACACCAGGGGTTAATGGTAAGGTGCGTGATACAGCTGGAGCGGATTTGGGAGAGGCAGAGCCTAATGAGGCTGAAGAGGTATCAGGTGGGAGAGCTGAGGTGTGGGCGTTGAGGGATGTTGGGGTTTGTGTGTGAGGGAGGCAGCAGTTGCTGTTCCTTACAAGATGCTGCAGTGGTGGTTTTGAGAAGAGGAGCTGGAATGGGGGTGCTCTCAGGTAGGAAGCTGTGTGGGTTGCTTGCCCTGGCTCCAGGCAGAGGGGAGGGATGTGGGTGTCTGTAGCTGGTTGCTGGAGCAGCCCTGGCTGCCTGCATGGTGGTGGGCTGTGTGATGTGTGTCGGTGTCTGTTGTTGTGTCCCTGCAGTATTTTGTGGGTTGGCCCTCTGGCCCTTGGGAGCACAACCCCTTGACTCCTTGGTTGTAGCTGAGATCCCACCTCAGGGCCAAGAGGCACCTCTTCAGGCAACCCTGGCTGGAAATCATCTTCTCTGTGCCTTGCCCTGCCTGTGCTCTCCTTCAGGGCTTGATGGCTGAAGTGCTTGGTGCTTCCAGCTTGAGCCGTGTCTGGTGTTGCTTCATGTTGCAGATAAGCCCTCCCTTCCAGGAAGGATGGTGGTGGGATTCTCAGGCTTTGCCCTCGGCTTGTCCGAGCCCCGGGCAGACTGCCCAGCACCCAGCGTGCTGTGGGCTGCCCTGGCCCTGAGGGAAGGATCCTTGCCTTCCAAAAGGCACGGATAACATAGATTTATTTATTCAGAGACTTAATTAGCATCTTTAAATATTAAATAGTAAACAAACTGCGTCTTGTGGGATCAACATTTACAAGCAGGGATTTCTATTTTTTTTCCCCTCTCTGGGACATGCACTTGTTTTTTAAGTGTTTGGGGAGGAGCAGCTGTGTATGGGCTCTGGTTGATGGGAGAGGGATGGACCCATAGCTCTGCTCTTGAAGGAGAGGGAGAAGACAGGGATGAAGGGGCAGAAGGGCTGGGTAAAAATGAGGCAGAGAAGCAGGGGCATGTGCTTTGAGCATTGATGTAGGGGAATTGCAGAGCCAAGTGCCGGATTTTGGCACTTCCCTGCAGGATGTGCCATTCCCTCCTGCCCAGGCAGGTGGAAGTGGACAGGCAGGAGATGGAGGTTCTTGCCTCAGCACAGCTAATTGCAGTCAAAAGGTGGTGGTCCCTGTAAGGGGAGGTGGTTTGCAGCTGATCTGCATCCTATTATCTCTGCAAATGGAGGGCTGCCTGGTAGCGGATTACACTGGGGGTTATTTATTGGCAAAGCACTGTACAGTTTTAATTTTTCCTTTTTGCTTATTCAGGCTTTAGCTCTAGAGGAAAATAGCCTGGGGTGGCTTTGAAATGGATTCTCTCTGCCCCATTAACTTATTCAGTGAGTTTAATGGGCCTTTTTTTCTCTGAGCCTTGAAGCCATCATTAAAAGGCAGAGATTTATAAAAGCAAAGATACTCCTGAGCTTTAGTCAAACTTTGGGTGAGCGGGAGGGGGGCAATGGTGTTGCTGCTGTTTGTGGTTATGGTGTAGATGTGAGTTGGGTGCTGCTGTTGTGCCTCTCTGGAAGTTTTACGTGGATAAGAGAACCAGGTTGCTTGGGATGCTGCCCTGCTGCTGCCCTTGTGCCTCTGCTGAGGAGCTGCGGGATCAGCTGGGCTGTGCTGGGGCTGAGTCCCCACCTGTCAGCGATGGGATGTTATCTGGGCTCCTACACCTTGGGTTATTGTTCAGTGTGACTTGTAACCTGTCTGTGCTGCCAAGCTGTATCTCTCCAGGCTGAAAGAGAGAAACTTGTTCTCCTCTTTTGTGTAGGATGCTCACGACTTTATTTTCATCTTGTTTATGGCATGCCAGGGCCGGGCAGTGCTCAATGCTTTCATGGGTGTTTGTGGTCAGTGCCTGGAGCTGTTCCTCTCCTTCCCTCTCTCGGCTAGTGGCACCTGTCCTATTGCACCCCTGTGCTGAGCAACCCAGTACTGCAAGAAATTGGGTGTCCCCTGCAGGAATTGTACTTGTTTAGCATGTGGCCTCCTCTATCTGTTGCAAAATAGGGGAGTTCCTGAAGAAGGAGACCGAGATAAAATGTCTGAGTGAATTTCCTCTTTTTTTGGCTCTTCTAGGACCAGCCTCTCCAGCTTTTGTTTTACAAGCCAGACCTGGTACCTTTTTGGGGAGGAAATGTAGGAGCATCAAGGTGTGGGTTGACATGTCACCTCAGGGCACCCTCATGCTGGCATGGCTGAAGTTTTGGTCCCCAGGCCATGATGTGCTGCAAACCTCAATTCTGGATGGGCAGCCTTCAGCTTGTACCACTGAGGGGAAGTGGCAGGGAAGAGCTAGGGGTGGCAGAGTGTCCTGGCTCGCTTCCAAACATTAAGTGTCCTCCTGGGGTGGCAGAGGCCAGTCACAGTGTGTTCCAAAGGGAGGATGTCACAATGTGGTGGAGTTTCTGTGCTGGGACTACTTTTCCTATATATTTCTTTACTCTTTTTTCCTTCACATGCAGCTGTTCAGGCTGACCCCTGGCAGTATGAGCAGGCATGTGTCTCTGTGCCCAGCCTGGCACCTGCCAGCTCAGGGATTCTGCTACTGTGAGCCTGGGCAGGGAGGTTTGTGACAGCTGGAGGCCCAAACATGCTGCCACCCATTGTGTTTGCACCGTGTGCATGAGTGTGTCCCCCTCAGCCCTGGTGCAGTTCAGGAGTGGGAAAGGACCTGCCTGCCCAAACCAGTGTGTTCAGGGTTGCATGTGTGGGGGTGACCTCAGTTCCTGGCTTCTGCTGGGTGCCAGGAGTGTCTGGAAAATGGGACTGGAGAGTGGGTGATGTGACTTGTGTGTGTTTGTGATGGTGGCCCTGGGGCTGACTCACCTCCCCTGCCGTGGGATGGAGGGACAGCATTCCATGATCCCTGCCTGCTCATCACCAGCCCAGCAGCCCCATCCCGGCAGCGGCAAAGAGTCTTGGCAGTGGGAGAAATGGTGCCTCTCTACCAGCAGATGGGCTGGACCAGACCCTGGTGGGGAGGGACTGCGGGGCTTGCCAGGAGGCAGAAAGGGCCTCCAGCTCCAGGAAGAGATGTCTGAGGGTTTGTTGTTTGTAGCCTCGCTGGAGGCAGTGAGCACCAAGCCTGGCCTTGGAACGCTGCCTCAGGGCAGCGGTGGGACAGGGGCACACTAGAATGATCCTGAGGGTGCTGTGGCCAAGCAGAAACCAGCTGCAGCCATGCTGGGGCAGGGATGGTTCCCCATCATGGCCTGTCTGTGACCTCCAGAGCAAGGGGGAGGCTCCTTGCAGATCCATCAGCTCCTGTATCCCTCCCCAGGTCACAGCGGTCAGGAGAAGGAGATGCTCACTTTCTAATAAACACCCATAAAATGCACTTCTCCCCTGCCCCTGTAAATCCTGACCTCTGTGCTACCTGCTGTGTAAATTGCTGCTGACCCTGTAAATCACCCTCTGCTTTGCTCTGCCTTCCTTGAATCCAGCCCTTCCCTTGTAAATCCTCCATCCCCATTAGTTTTCCTCTGGCGACCCCCTTGCTCTGCCTGTGCTGTAAATTCTGAGCTCTGGTGAGGTTGGGGGAATGGAGGGTGGGTGCAGTGATGGGGTGAAGGAGGGGAGCCATCCTAAGATGGGTTAATCCCTCCCAACAGCTCCGCCAGGACTCACTCGCCAGTGGGAGCTGGTGGAGGACATTCTGCCCGACTGCCTGTGGGGAAGGTCATCCTTGTGCTGGAAGCAGGGCTGGGCTGTCATCTTCAGCTGGGCTGCAGCCAGCTGGCTGTAAACTGGAGTGTGTTGGTATCCCAGCCCTTAGGAGGGCTCCTGGAGAGGGCTGCTCCCCCAGGACATGTTTCTGAGGTGTAAAAATAGACAGAATAAAGAGAAAATCTCCCTTTATCCTTTGAGTGCTCGGGGTCATGCCATAGCTTAGCTTCACCATGCCCCTATGTAAGCTCTCTTCAGTAAGCAGTGAAGGAGCTGCAGGCAGCAGAGGTGCCTTGTGTAATGGACAACCATCACCTGGGCTTCTGCTGGATGCTTGTGTCCTGTTTCAAAGTCCTGAGTTACTGAGATGACCCTGCTATGTTTTTTTTCCCCCTTATGATGATGCTGGGACTGCATGTAGGAACTGAGGCAAGGGGTCTGGCCTGATGGAGGTGTAGGAAGCCAAGCATGGGGGCATCAGTTCAGTGCCACGACCTGGACATGCTGGGCTGTGCCAGGGTGTGCAAGGGGAGGTGTCACTGTCTTCATGGGAAAGGCTGTGGCTGGAGCTTGTGGCTTATTCTTGCTGCAGGCTGATAGTGCTGCTGCTTTGCTGTGGCTGGTTGGGGTGTTCCAAGGGCGTGCACTCACCTGGCACCCAGGCAGGGTGTTATTTGGTGTACAAATTACTGAGCCTTTCTGAGTCTCAGTGGGCAGAAACCGATGACACTCCAACACAGCTGCCTTTTTCCTCCTAATGAGCAGCAATGATCGTTATTCTGAAATGCATGAGTGGCTCTGCCCTGCTCCCACGGAGGTCAGTGAAGCACACAGCAGTGGATGCACAGTCTGAGCCACAGTGGGGTCACCCATGGGAGTGTTTTGGGATGGTGCTGTCTGAAAAGCTGCTGTGGGCACACAGGGTTTAGAGGGTTCTACTTGGCTCCCTGGGGAGGAAGATTCTGCAGGAGGTCTGAGTACCTTCTGGTGACTTTTTGGGTGCCCTAATCCTCAATGTATGAGTGGAAAACTGGGGTACCAGCCTAGGGCAGGGGAGTGCAGCCTTTCCTGACCTTTCTCTGCAAGCCCCAAGCTCGAGTGGTTCAGGGTTTGGTTATAGTAGTGCTGGCCCTAACCCAGCATGGGCCATGTGTGTCCTCTGAAAGGCACCGACCCGTGTCACTTGCAGCTCAACTCTGCCCGATCGCCCAGAGTGGGGTTGGCAGAAGATTTGCAAGAAAAACATAGTGATGCTCTGGGATGGCTGATTCAGGCATTATTATTAACTGTTGTTGATGCTCTGCTATGGACCTGAGCTTGACCCAGCCGGGTGTTTCCTTTAGACCTTTCTCCTGCTGCCAAACATCCCCTTTTTCTTTTTTTTTTTTTATCAGTGTCTCTTCTGTATCTTGTGTCTGAGTTGTGTATTAGCACTGGGCTTATGATGCTGCTGTAGTCTGGCTTTGGGAGGAGGATGGAGGAGAAGATGTGTACGGTGAGAGCACAGGGATGCTAACAGCAGTGGGAAGGCAGGGGGCAGCGGAGGAGAGCAGAGGCAGATTTTCAAAATCCGTATAAATAGCAAAAATAAATTTCCAGCAAATGCTTCC
Source organism: Neopelma chrysocephalum (assembly GCF_003984885.1). Classification (NCBI taxonomy): domain Eukaryota; kingdom Metazoa; phylum Chordata; class Aves; order Passeriformes; family Pipridae; genus Neopelma; species Neopelma chrysocephalum. The sequence continues at coordinate 7,567,658 of NW_020897736.1, forward strand.
AGTCCTGCAGTATTAAGAAAGTGAAGCACTAGAGGATAAGGAAAGCATGAGCAATAACAGCAGGGATTTAGAAAGAATAAATCTTGCCAGACAAACCTGATTGCTTTTTCTTTTTGATGGAATCGCAAAATTAGTGGCTGAGCGGAACGTGGAAATCCTAATATATTTGGATTTAGTAAAGCATTTGATATAGTGTCTCACCAAATCTTACTCTCAAAATTAGTTCAGTTTGCCTTGGATACAACGCTGCCAAATGGACTGAGAACTGGCTTAGAGCCCTAAACTAATAGTGATGGGCTGTGTTTGTGGAGAGGGGGAGCTGTGGGAGCAGAGCTATGACCTGGCTATTCTTACTGGAAAAAAAACAAAACCGAAAAACCAAAACAACATAAACCCACCAAAATAAAAATTAAAAAAAAAAATCAGGAATGTGGCCTCAGTTTGAGGCACCCTATTATGGGAATATTGACAAACTGGAGAGAGTTCAGAAGCAAACAAAGAGGGGGCGGGGGGGGGGAAACATCAGAGGGGTCGGATTACCCTCGGAGGGAGGCTGGGGGCTGAGAAAGTTCCAGGGCTGGAGGCATTTTGAGGAGGAGCAGGTGGTGGCTGTTGGGGCTGGGATGAATATTCGGGCTGTTGTTGGGACCTGGCATCGAGCACCTCATCGCCTTCGCCCCCGCGCAGCAGAGACTTGCTGAGCTGCCCATTTCACGGCCCTTTCCAGATATTATCAAATAGGCAGGGGAGAATATTCACCGTGACTGTCAGAAAGAACATCCCTGACTGAGGGAGCTGGGCACGTTTCCTCAGGGAAAATTTTGAGTCTTGGAGCAAGCATGAGAAGGCCCTGGGTGATTTCGGTCAGCAGATGGGGATTTTTCCTGGGTTGTGGGTTTGGATGGGAAGCCAAGAGGTAGTTGTAGCTGCCTTGAGGTGCTGCCTCCTGCAATATTTATCTACACCTCACAGGCATTTATTTATCATCAGGGAAAAGGCTGGGAAAGTGCTGGTGACAGCTGGAGTGCAGATGTGTCCCCAAGGGAGGGTGTCCAAGTCCCTTCATGTTTAAAAGCTTCTGGAAAGGTGGTGGTCCCCTGGTCACTTTGCAGGGGTAGGACATGGTAGCTTGGTGCCACTCACAGGGTTTTATATGAGTTTCCTGTAGAAGTAGGGAAGGTTTTCCAGCAAGTTCATCCATGAAGATGTCTGTCCAGCATGCTGATCTCTAGGAGTCCTTCAGCACTCATTTGGAGCCTGGAAGTGATGCTGAATGTGTGGAGGCTCTTGGCATAACTGCAGTGTTCCCACAAGTCGAGGAAACGTGTCTGTCAGTGATGGCTGTTCGGGGTCAATTGGGTACTACCAGGACTGTTGCCCCCACTGCCAGTGGGATGGCTTGGTTGAGCCAGACTTTTCCATTTGCCCTTTAAAACAAATTGGTGCCTTTTGATGCAAATGCAAAGAAGCTTTCGGCATGGAAAAGGTAGCTTGCTAGAGGAGAAGTTGCTTTGCATAGGGAGCACCTACCTTCATGAGCCAGCGTGGTGGGTCAGGAATTATCTGGGTTGAATCAGAGTTAGGGAGAAAGCCATGGAGCAGAGCTATGAAGGGCTCCTAGAAGATGGGGTGGCTTTGTGTTGGTGTCTGATATCCCTGGGAGAGCACAGGGTTTCTTCACCCCTGCATGGTCCTTCAAGTGATTCCCTCCTTTTGCGTTTCTCCCTGCCCTGGGCCGAGCCTGCTGAAGGGGGGGTGGGATGGGGATGAACCAGGCAAAGTTTGGGAGGTATTTTTAGCTGTTCTAATTGTGGCAAATAAATGCCATTCTTACTTGTTGAGATTGAGCTATGGCTAAATCACAACTAGTTCTAATGATGATAATTACCGGATTTCAATATTTATAGAAACGGGTGCTTCCTTCGTATTGGCAGATGCTGCTGTGCTCTCACCTTCACAGATCGAAACCTTGGCTCATTATTGCTGCACCTATTTATTTACTTGCACATATTTTAACCCACAGATGGCAACACATGAGAGATCTGAAAAGATGTGGGCCCGCCAGGGTTGCTGTAGTCTTTGGGCAGAAGCTGCAGGATGGATAGGGAATCATCTTCTGAGGAACTGTGTGTTGGATTCTTGATTTTTTTTTTTGCGGGGAACTCTTGAGAGATGTTCTCAGGGCTGCAAGCTTGCCTGGTTCTGCCAGGGCTTAGCCCCCAAAGGGTGGATGTGGCTGTGCATATTTTTGCATGCGTTAGTGCGGTGGATGCTGCCTCCGACTGCTGTGTGTGCACCGACACACGTACACGCTGTAACTGGGACAGAGCTTAAAGGTGAGGCAGCACGAATGGCTCCAGTCCTGTGACGCTGGACTTAGAGGAGCTTGTGGAAAGGGCTCTGGGAAGTTCCTGCCTGCAGCAGCTTTGGAATGTCCTGATTTAGCAACATCCCTCTCCAGTCTGGTACTGCAGAAGGGGAGGCACCTTTAGGAGCATATGGGTGCAGAGGCATGTTCCCATCCCCTAAGCCTGGATGAACGTGCAGCTGCCCCTGGGCTGTATCAAACCAGCCCTCTGGGTTGATCCCAGTCTGCAGATCCTCACCAGTATCCAGACCTGTACACCCATTGGGTCTGAGACTCCCTCCTTGAGCAAGGTGTAGAAAAGATTCACTTATTCAATTTGCTATCTCTCCAGTGCCACATAAGCTGTATTGATAAATTAATCTTATATTGTTGTGACTAAACAGCCCTGCAATTTTTTACACTGTGCAGTCTAATCTGTCTTGACAGCTGTATCATTAGTTTATATTTGTTGTAATCTTATTCACTGTGTTGGCTGTGGGGAGTTTTTATCTGAGGCGCTGTGCTGCTATGCAGGCGATGGGCACAGCTGGTGGCTCTCTGGGCATCTCAGGGTGCTGTGGGGTGCAGCTGGGGTGCACCTAGGCAGCCACCTGGGTGCCCTCCCCAGGAGCCAGCCCCAAAATGCTGCTCTGCTCCCGAGTAGCAGAATCTTCTTGGTAGCAGCATCCTCAGGGCTGGCCAGGCCTCACCAAGGTATCTGTGTTGCTGAGGTTTTGATGGGGACCTCCAAGTTGGGGTAAAGACAATGAAAATGTGGATGTTGGAGGAATTGCATATTAACACACGCTGAAAGTTTTGCTGTGTGATGAGAGATAAGTTGTTTACTTGGTCTGTGTTTTAGTTTTCTGTGGTTTCTGCTCCATTGCTGAAATTGCTTCTGGGTCATAGGGAATAAAGGGGCTGTGGGAACTGGGACTGTACAGTCTGTCACCCAGGCCTTTGGAGATGTTGCATGAAGGATGGTGATATGTGCTGGCAGAGTGTTGAGATGGAGGTGATGGTGCCACAGAGTCATGGACGCCTGGCTGCTCCCCTGGTTGAGCTTAGGTTTGCTATCCCTGGACCAACTGGGGCTGACTCAGGTCTCTCTGTTGTTTTTGTAGAGTCCCTTTGCTTTGCAGACAGTTTTGCATGCAACTCCTTTCAATAACATCTCCTCAAAACTGTGTGGCAAAATTTTTTGGGCTGGTGCAATGAGATTCCCGCCAGCAGGGAGCAAGAGAGACTGTGTTCCATGGGCATGGGACAGAATAGTGGAGGTGGGAGGCATTTCAGCTGCTACTTTATGCTTTATGCCTTGAACTTGTTAAATTTGGAGGAGAAAGAACAGTTGTTGGAGTGCAGGCTTCTATTATTTACAGCATCTCTGGATGGCTCAGTAACAGCTCAAGCCCATCCTTCTCTCTTGAGTGCATCCTTTTGGGAAAGCATGTGGGATCTTGGCGAGATGCTCCCAAAGTAGATGTGTGGATGTGCACCTCACAGTCTGAATGATGCACATTCTTATTTAGCCCTTTGAATAGGGTCATGCACTTGTAAGGACTGTCAGGGTCCAGCAATGCTCTGTGCTGTGCTCAGATTCACCCTGGCACCAGTAATGTGTCAGCCCAATGGATGTGCTGTTGTGCCTCATGGTGCTGCCTGTGTGCTGGTGCTGCCTGTGTGCTTCTCCCATTGCAGGCAGGACTGGGAGCAGAGGGTGGGATGTGCTGTGCGACAGCCCGAGGGGCTTTGTGTAGGGTTGGTGGGGGAGGATGGTAAAGCTCAGAGAGATCTGCATGGTGGCACCAGCTTTGAGTGTAGGAAAATCCTCACTTCAGGAAAAAAATGCTTGGGAAAATATCTGTAGCCTGCTCATTGCCAAGCATGTAGTGATGCTGTGAAAAGAGTTTCACCTGTAGTGATCCACAGTGACTGCTGTGGATCCACCCCCTGATGAGGGTCTCGTGATGTGACTGTCCACCACACAGCTTGGAAACTCATTGCTGTGGCACCAGATTGCATCAGGGTTGAACTGCCACTTGTGATCTCCAGTTGGGAATGGCTGGGGACAGCCCTGGTAGTGCCTGGGACCTGTGTTTGCATCCTGCGTCTTGGAGAGCCTCCTCCTTTTGTCACTTGTCATGAGCTGCAGCTGGTGACAAGATGACAGATGCCAGTGGGTGGAATATAGCTACTCAGCATGGCCAGAGGCAGGAGGTGTCCATGCTGTTGGCAGGGGCATCACATCCTCCCTGTCTCCCAGCTGGGTGAGGTGATTGAGGTGGAGGTCCCTAGCACTCGCCCTAAATCCAGGGTTGATAGCAGCTGCAGCACATCTGCCAGCAGCACCTCCCTGTGCACTGAGTGCTGCTGGCCTGCTGTCCACTCCCACACAGAAGATGCATGTCCCACTCAGCTGGTCTCCAGTGCCTGGGGACCTTGCTCCAAGCTCTAATGGGAAAGGGTAATCCATCGTCTGCAAAGACCCTGCCAGTGTTTTCAGCAAGCAATTGGCTTGCAGTGTAAAATCTGAATGTTCTGCAGCCACAGCTCTCAGCTGGGAGGGGGTGACTCAGGGTCTGAAGTGGGTCCATTGGAGCACATAGCAATTGCACAACATGCTGCTCTCTCTGCCACATGGGAAAGATTCCTGCTCTGCTGTCCAGCCCTCTTCACAGCACTTGATGGTTACTGTTCACACCCTGCTTGCTTATTAGCTTCATGTCAGAACTGGGAGTACAAAGCAGGCAGCAGAAGCCTCCCTGGAGAGGTGCATCAAGCCTGTGGCAGGGCCAGTGACAAAACTCAGCTCTGCTTCTGGTACCCTTGTCTGTGGCCACCTCCTGCTTGAGGTGAGAGTGTTGCTGGGGCAAATTGCAGCTTTTTGCTGTTTGTAACCCTCTCATCCCTTAGTCAGTGTTAGAATGTCTCAATTATTATTTTTACCTGTTTATCCCTGGGTGAATTGCAGGTCCCTGTCCTTGAGTCCCAGATGGGTCTCACTCATCCATCAGTGCCAAGTGCTGCTTTAAGCTCAGTGTATTCCCTTGCAACTTGGGGTAATCTCCATTGCTGCCAGTTTCTAGGCACTGGTGTCAACTGGGATCCACAGGGAGTTTTGGCTGGTGCTGCTACGCTCCACCCATACTGATGAGACTATTTCCATAGCAACTACAGGATTTTTTTCAAAGGGGAGATTGGGGAAAGATGTGAAAAGCCAAAAACAACCCAGCTGAAAACCATCACAGGCAGAAGTTGGTCAGTGTGGGGGACCTTTGGGTGATCATAAAGTGCCTCTCACCCAGAAGTTCCCTGGCTTGGTGTATTTGTGTAGGACTTGTGACCAGGCAGCCTAGATATTCTTGCTACCTAAAATCTGGAAATGGGAGCTGGTGCCTACATTGTACTGCTTGAGGGAACAGGGATGCCTTCGTGGGACAGCTGTGCCAGGGATTTGGGGCTGGAGAAGGGGCAGGAGCATGCAGGGCTGGCTGCATGGAAATGGCATGTGCTCTTGGGGGAGCCATGGAGGACACTGCAGCTGCTGATGCACAGAGTCATTTCCCAAGCTGGTGGCATGGCTGTGCTTGTTGTCAGCGAGGTGATTTCAGTGGTGCTGGGGCCTGTGTCAGCTCAGATGGGAGTCAGGGATGTCTTACATCTGTCCCTGCTTTCCTACAGGGCCCAGAGCCCTGGGGAGGGAGCTGCAATTTCTGACCTTGGAGCATTCCAGTGCTGTTTTTGCTCTGGACTCTGCCCTCCCCTCTGTCCTCATCGTGCTGCCTCTGCTCTGCCTTCTGCCCTTGCTGAGAGCCAGCAAAACATCTGGAAGGGCTGTAAATGATGATCTGGGGGCAGAAAACTTTGGTAGTCTGGTGATGGGCACAAGCCTGGCATGGTAACACTGTGTGTCCAGTCCCAGAGGCTGAATCCAAGCCTTGGCATTGCAGTAGGAGAGATCAGAGAGTGTCTTGACCCAGTGCTGCTGGAGATATCTGTGGTTTGATGGTGGCTTGTGTTTGGGGGCTTTGGTCAGGTCTGTGGCTGCCTGGCAAGCTTGAGGGTGTCTGAGGGACTGGTGGGCATCCCACAGGCTTGGCACAAGGCTGGTGCAGGGAGGCTGAGTGAGGTCAGAGTGGGTTATGTTGGTGGGGTTGGTGACAGCGTGTCCCTCCTGCTGCTCAGGAGGAGAAAGCAGGAAGGCAGCTCTTCATCCTGTTGCGATATCCACAGCAGGAGGAGGAGAGCCTGGTGTGGGAGGGCTGTCCCCTGCCAGCTGCTGTCCCCGGTAAGCCCCAGCCTGGCACACGGTGCGGGTTCTTGGGCCCCAGCTGCTGCAGGCTGTGGCTGAGCCAGCCCCCTCCCTGGAGGGCTGCCTGCGGCCGGGGGCAGACAATGTCTGTATTCTTTGTGCAGAATGTGCTTTTCTTCACTGATAACCCTCTGGGTTGATGTAGTTTGCTCTGAGGTTGGGCTGGTGCTGGGACCCTCCTGGCTCTCCAGGAGCAGACACAAAGTTTGAGTGATTTCCCCCCTGCTCCCCCCAAAAAACAACAACAACAACAACAAAAATAAAATACAACATCATCTCCCTGGATCATTTCTCCAATGATCTGCTTTTTGGCTTTGAAATTGCTCTGTGGTCCTAAACATCACCAAAAAACATGTGTCCAGTTAAATACACCTTAAGAGCAAGTGCTGAAAGGGCAGGAGGTGCCAGGAGGTACATCCTGACTTCCTTGCTTCCTGCCTCTTCTCAGTTACTACTGAGCAGGAATTTTGGATTCCTCAAGTGCTCCTGTGAGATTTTATACCTGTCAGTTTAATGCCAGCCTCCTGGGAATCCTTCAGCAATAGGAGGCTCATTTTCAGGAGCACCAAACTATCAGGCTCATCATGTTTATGCTCATGTCTCACACGAGGGGATGTGGCCTTGGGCTATGGAGAGGGGCATGTGGGGCTGCCACAGCCTGTCTGGGACTGGGCGTCACTGCATCCCACCACTGTGGCATTAAACCTCTGTGTAAACCTCCAAGCCCCAATGATGAACAAAACCTTCAAATGGTGCAAGGAGACCCCGCTAGTGCAGGGTGGGGGTATCAGTGCCGGGTTAACGTTTGCCAAGTGTTGTCCAAGCTGCAGTAATTCACATTGTGTCCTCCTGCCTTGCTCCTGGTGTAAAATGAATTTTATTTGATTAACAGCCAGCAGCATGCTTGGATAGTGCGAGCTCGATCCCCACCTTTGGGGTTTCACCCCACCTTTGGCCCTGGTAAAGGAGGTGCCTGTGTGGATTGAAGGGCTGGGTCTTGGTCAGGGGGCTGGTTTTGCTGTACTGAGAAGCCCTGGCTGTGCATTGAGGTGCTGGGCAAGCAAAGGCTTCTCTGTAATTCAGTTATGCCTTTATCCAGAGGAATGGCAGATCGAGCCATGAGACGAGCTAGATACGGCCCCAGGATTTGTTGTTTGTGTAGCTGGATCAGCTCAAACACAACAGCCTGGTTAGCAGTGTCTCTGGCTGTCAGAGTCTTCTAAAACATTTTTCTAAGGTGCTTTTTTTTCACATTTATATGAACAAAGTAGAGCACTGGGAGAGGAGCTTTTAAAGTGTCTGGTGCCTCCTTGCTCTCCTTTCTTCCCCCCCCGCCTCCTCCTGCCTGTGTCATGTTTATAGACATGCTGGTTAGCTTTTCCTTTTCAGAGCCAGCTGACTTCCCACAAAATACCTGTTATCCCAGGAAACCTAGAGCTCTGAGTCACCATGTCTTAATGAGTACATCCCCCTGCTCCTGAGTGATGCTTCTGTTTATTAGCCTCTTCAATAAGAGCCAAATCAGTGTGTGTGCCCCTTGTAGGAAAAGCTTGGCAGAGGGAAGGGAGGAGGTTGTTTTCATGGCTTTTCCTGGGGAAAAGGGGGTCTGAGTCCTTTTTCTGGGTGATGGAGGAGCCCCTCCATTGCTGCTGAGGAGAGTGGGCAGAGCTGGTGGTGATTTAATTAAGCGCAGATACAAGCCAAGGGCAGGTCATGGCAGTTGGCTCAAAAATAAACTCTCTGGAGAACTTACCTGGCCCTTTGGCTTTATGGGGAGCAGCTGGAAGTTGATCAGGCAGATCTGCCATGCTGTGGAGGTAATGGGGACCCTGGCAAGTCTCCTTGCAGGTTGGAGCTGCTCTGCCCGTGGCTGCCCTGAGCACAGCAGCTGGGAGCCTGGCCTGTGGCCAGCCCAGCTGGGCATTGCTGCCTGCTTGTTCGAGCTTCATTACATCCGAGGAGCCAAAATGCTAGAGGATCAAAGTTCAGGCTCCTTGGGAGGCATTTGGGAGGAAAAAAAAAAAAAGCTTCGTGGGAGCAGGGTCCAAGTCCAAGAAAGATGTTCTCTCCCCTCCCCTTTCTTGGGCAGTGGCTTTCCCTGTGTTTGGGGTGTGTGGGAAAGCTGGAAATGGCATGAGCCACACTATGGGGGTAGTGGTGGAGCTGTGGGGGAGTGGAGGAGGTTAAAGTAGGATGGGGGACTGTGGCAGGGCACTGGATTTGGCTGCTTGGTTGCCATAACTGTGCAGAAGCTGAGGGACCTTTTGGCACCCATGGTTTGCGCCTCCAAGCTCTGGTTTCTGTGCTGCTTCCAGGACCCAGGAATGGGAGCAGTGGAAAGGATCTACCCAAAAATGTGCAGCTGCATTGAAACAGGATTTGAGATGAAGCTGATGTGGATGTAAAAAGTTCCTGAATTGAGACTACCATGGTGGCTGTGGTTTTGGGAAGTTTGCTTGTGGGTTTGTGTGGGTGGGTGGCAGCAGGTCTGGATTAAGGACCGCAGCCCCTTCTCATCATGGCACTTATGCAGCCCCATACTTGGCTCTTGTCTCTACTCTTGCTGGACTTCTGTTCCTGCCTCCTCATTCCCAGTGCCATATATCACAGTAACAGCCAGTTCGTGGGAGATTTTATTTTCTCCTTTTCCTCCTCCATCCATTTTCCTGTCTTCAAGCACAGCTTGAAGTGCAACGTGTGCATGTGGCTGGCAGGGCTCCCTTTTGGGTCCTAGCTGAGCTAATATGGTCTATCAGAATATCGTCTTGACCATCTCCAAGACCCTGGGCCTTTTTGTGGGGGCTCCTTTCTGCCACGTGCTCTTTGGCACCACTCTGAACCATGAGCTGTTCCTGCCAAGCTGAACTCTAGTGATCCCACACCTTTAGTACATCTCCTTGCCTTGCCAATGTGTGTAGGCCCTGTGCTCTCCAGGAGAGAAACACAGCTGCCTTTGGAGCAGAGCTTGGCAGCTTTGTCTGCCTGTATTAATATATATGTATTTATATAGTTTAGTTTCTGAAAAGCCCCAGACCTGTTTGGAGATGGGAATTGAGGGAATCTGACTTCCAGTTTGAAGTTGCAGGGAGGGTTTAATAAGGCAGAATACGATTACTGGAGCTGATTTTGACCAGGGTACTGCTTCCTCTATAAAATGCCGTTTGATCTTTAAAGACCACAAAATGCTGCACACTGCTGGCTCTCACAGCATATGAAATCCTATGGATAAAGCACCCTTTCCTTCAGCATGGCAGGTGTTTGGAGAGCTGCCTAAAAATGGAAGCTCTTTTGCTTTACATGGGAGCAGAAGACCAAAGGGTGCTGCCTCACCCTGAGGTTTGTGTGGTGTGAACTCCCAGGGGAATGTTTTTTTTTTTTTCTGCACTTGGATTGTCCTTTCATCCTAGCCGGCTGCATGGCTAGTTTGGAGATGGTTTTTTGTGATTAGACATGCACAGGTTGATGTTAGCAGTCCTGAGCCAGGAGTCTGCTCCACGGAGCCTGGATCCATGTCTAAAGGTGGGAGGAACCTGACTGGGCACAGAGGACTGGCTTTGTAGGCTCTCCTCTCAGTGAGTAATGAAAGAAATGCCCTTCAGGCAAATATCATTATTTTTGAGTCTGCCACCCAGAGGAAAAGGGGAGTGAACTTTGCCTGATGCTGCAGGTGGAGAGTGAGCTCTCATTTTTACTGATGCTTTACCCCAAAGTGGTTGTATTTGTGTATTTATGTCCATGTATGCAGGACTTGACTGCCCATCCCATCTGCTTTCTCACTTTGGATGAGGTTTGGGACTGTACGGGGCTGAACCAGGAATCTAGCCTGTGTGTGGAGAGATTCAGGGGCATTGTCCTCCCAACCCTGTTCCCTGAAATGTTGCAGCCCTTGGAAGTTTCCTCCTGAAGCTTTTGCACTGTTGCTTGGCTCTGATAAATGAGGTTTCTTCAGCAATGGAATGATTTTGGACAACTCAGTTCTTGATTGGGACCCCAGGGTTGCTTCCTCCCAGCACTAGCTGAGTAATGGTGATGGAATATTAAGGCAGGTATTGGTTGTGGTGGCAGCTGCACCTATGGCACTTCTTCAGCCCTGCCATCCCACTTCCGCCTATTTCTTCCTTTCTGAAATTGTGTGACTGGGCATAACTGCCTACACTGAAAAACTTTGGATGTAGTGTGCAATAACAAGAACGTACTGCCTCCTGTGTTCTGCAGCAATCTGTCCATGCTGGGTCCAGGCAGCCTGCTGTCCTCTAGTAATACTGACACATTGTCCCTGCGAGGGATGCTCTCTGCTCCATAAGTCACCTTCCAGAGCTGGTGGGGGATGCAGAGGCTTGAGGAGATTGTAGAAGGAAAGCTGGTGAGTGCACAAACATGGGGCACAGCACACCCTGTGCCTGAGAGGATCTTCTGCCCCTGGGGGCAAAAGCAAAGGATGAGGTCCTGGTCACATTGGTGCTGCTGTCTGTTTTTTAAAAGCAGGTATTTTCACCCAGCTCCTATATGTCCTTATGGGTGCCAGGCAGGATGGCTTAAGTGCAGCACCTGGAAAAAACCCCTAATGTGTTCAGCTGAGCTTAAAGCTGTTTCTCAGGGCATCTTCCACAGCTGGGTGTCTCTATATGACAATCTTGTTAGACAGTGCAGCTGTAGCAGCTCTTCTGCACCTGGTGGTTGCTCCTGGCCAGCCTGGGGCCAGGCAGATGCTGTTGGGGTGAGCATGGAGCTCATCTGGACTCATCCAAAAGGTGTTCTGTGGGGGAGTCCTCTCTTCTGAATGCCTTGTGTCCTGTGAGTTGCTTGTGTGTACCGGTAGCGTTTCTCCAGGAACACTACTGAGACACCACCGTGCAGTGGCTTTTGTGTAACTGTATCAGTCCCACACCTTCCCCAGCTGGGAATTGGGTACTTTTTCCTTTGCTCACCCTTTCTGGAAGGGTCTGGTTTGGATTGTTGGGTTGGATGTGGCTGGGCCTGTGGGATGGGGACTGAGTGCATCCTCTGCAGCACCCAAGTACCCCTACGTGACCTTGGCAGGCGGAGCAGATCTGCCAGCTCAGAGGGAGCTGTGTCGCAGTTGTGTGTTTTATGATTTTTACCTTGACGAATCACAATTACACTGTGGGGTTATGCTCATAATTGTTTCTACAAAGCTAGATTTGCTTTCTCTACCCCTCCTTTTCCCGCTGACCTCAAATTATCCTTAATGATGCAAAGTTATCCACTGCTGGGTGACCTTTCCATGCTTTTTGGGAAGGGGAAAACCATGCTTTAGATGGGGAAAATATTGTCCTTGTAAGTCTTTTTCAGCTGCACTTGACTTTAGGGTTCTGTTACCAATTCACTTTTATAACTTCCATGTTGAGGGAATCAAGTCCGTTGTGCATCTGCTTATTAAATGTATGTGATAAGTGCTTTATAATACTGTGAAAGGTGCATGATTCCTTTATGGCTTCCTCATCCCTGTTTGGGATGTGAGGGATGGATAAAAGGAGCTAGAAATTCCCATCATGTCTGTGCTTTTCCCTGGGATGTGGGGCCTGCACCAGTGCCATAGATTTTCCAGCCTTCAGTGCTTCCCATTAACATCTGCAGCACCTCTACTTGGACGAGGCAGGTCTTACTGGTCAAGGGTTTAGAGATGTCTTCTCTCTATTCCCAGTGCAATCAAATTCACATTTGCATGGTCTGGAGCTGTTGTGCCAAGAGATTTGTTTATAATGCTAAACATATCAGGTAATTGAAAGCTAATGCTTGTGTCTGGATTGCGAGGTTTAATATGCCTGGGTGACAAATCAATTTTCCTGTTGCCCTACAGGAGAGAGAAGGCAAATGCTCTGCTTGCCTTCCCTATATATATGTGTATGTATATATATATAAAATATAATTGTGTGTGTGTTGGGGTGCTGTCTGCTTGCTGGCATGCAATGTATTTACTGCCCAGCATCCAAACATGAGTGGCACTTGCAAGGCATGGCTCTAGCAGGGATGTGTCATCTGGTCGGGCACTGATTGGAGCTGATGGCATCCTCATGAAAAGTTTTTCCCCTCCAGTATGGGATAGATACAGATTTGGGTACCACATGTGTACACATGCTGTGTAATACTTGGTGCTTATCAGGTGCCTTTTTCAGCTGTTGACCACAGTGCTCGAAAAGCTGAGAGAGATTAGATAAATATTATCCTTGTTGTATGAGGAGGGTGAAGGAAGGCCAGACACATTAAGTAGCCTCAAGCTAATTGCTTGGTAAATTGTCATGAGGCTGTTTGTTCACCTCTGCCTCATGCAAGCCGGATGAAATGAGCCTGACTGTGTTTAAATCCCCGTCTCCCTTGCTGCATTGGCCCTGGGCTGGAAGGGGAGTATGTGGACCTGTGCAGGCTTGATGTGTGGTCTCAAGAAGGTGACACTAGCCTGTGTTGTCAGACACCATCTTGCATGGTATCCTTCTGGGAATGAAAGGAATTGCTGTTTGCACATGTTTGATGGCTACCAGTCTGCTTGCAGCAAGTGGGGCAAGGTCCTGGTGCTTCTGGAGACCAGCTGAAACCTAAACCCTGTGACCTGGTGATCTTATGGTCAGCAAGAATACTGATTTTCTGTCTGTGTGATGCAGGGGCAAAGACACCTGCTGCCTTGCTGGCTTCACATAGTGCCCTGGGATCTGTGTGAGACATGGAGCTTGCAAGCTGCTGAGCTGGCAAACAGGGCTTCACAGTTCACAGGTTTGCTATTAACTGGGACACAGCACACAAGCTCAGGTTTGACCATTGGTCTGACTGCAGTGGTCTACAAGGCCTTCAACAAGTTGTAAAGGCAAGGCTGTGGGTGCATGGGGGCTGAGATGTGATGCAGAGTTGGCCTCCTAAGGTTAACTTTTGTCAGGCTAACCCCACGCCTTCATTTGGAAAGGTAGCTGATTTCCTCATCAAAGAGAGGACTCTGTGATGAGAGGTTAATTTGATGCTGCATTACCTCAGAAGTGGGTTGTTTCTCTGGAGAAGACACAGTATAGCCCAGGTGTTGCAGGTGAAGTGGGGCAGTGGTGGTGGGAGGTGTTGAAAGATGAGGTAAATACTGAGGTTCCTTGGAGGTGATGCTGGCTCATGGTTTTGTTGAGGACACTGGCACAAAAGGCAGCAGCACGCTCATGGGCTTTGCTGCTGGAGCTGCGGGAACACAAATTGGGTTGAGGACAGCCAATGGGAAGAGCTACAGTAACAAAACCAAGAGACAGTCTGTAATGCCAAGTGGGGTGAATGTAAATGTGGGCGTAATGGGGTTTTGCTGCCAGCTAGGAAATCATGTCCATTGGAAATGACCTGGTGGATAGAAATGCTTGATGCAATGCTTAATAAAGGAGTAAAAACAAACCTCCAGGCTGATGGGGCTGTGATAAAGGCCAGTGTGATCTCAGGCTGCAAGTTGCAGTGCATCCAGTGTAACTGGAGCTGCTCGTGCTGTTATACAAGTGAGACCTCCTGGAGACTGCTGTGTTTTTGGTCACCCTTACTTAAGAAAAAGGGACTTAAATAGGCTGATGAAGAAAATAGAGAGCCATTTTCTATGTGTCTGTCACAGTAGTCCTTCTTACATAGATCACCAAGTGTGAGTGTCTGGGTCTGAAAGCAGAAGCAAAATAACCTCACTGCCAGGACTCTGCCTGAGCAATATATCTGCATCACTTCTGGGGCTTGAGTTAGTATCACTTCAGGGCACTTGAGACAATTTGCCTTGCACTTCACTGGTACAGATGCGCTGCCTTAGAAGAGTTGGCATCGTGTAGCTTATAAATGATAGTTGGGTGGGACTGATTCCTGCTTGCAAAGGAGGGAGGAAGAAGTGCCAGGAGAGAAAAAGAGCTGCTTAAGCAAAAACAGTTTTGACATAAGAGAAAATGGATGTAAGATGCTAGTGAGTACATTTGGGTAAGAAATGTGGAGTGTTTCAGTCTGAGTTGGGAGAGCAAAGCCCTACCTGCTCCCGAGGTGGAATTTGATTGTCCGTAGAAAGCATGGTATAATTCAGCTCTGCAGCACGAGCAAGGAGACCTGGACTGGCAGGACCCTCCAAACATACAAGAATTGTGAGAAGGAAGTGAGTATTTAAGCAAACATGCCCTACTCTCCATCCTCCACCCAAAAAATAAGTGAGCTACCCCATCTGTGTTAGCAATGTGTCTCATATGGTCTCGATTAGAAGTTGGATACGAGTCTAGGTGGATATGCATGTGGTGAGCTCTTCAGGATTTGTGAAGTATGGTATTGCTCTTGGAGCTATTGGGTCTTGCAGAAGAGCAGTTTGCCTTAGTAATAACCGAGGAATGCTACAGGAATACGTACTAAGAGATGTTTGCAGGGAGGAATAAACTGTAGTCCACTGACTGTAATTCATACCTCAACACTTGATTGAGGAGACCAGGGCAGGGCTGGGAGCTGTCACAGCTCTATTTGGTGTGAAACCAGCACCCACGTTCCCACCGGGTTAATGAACCGAGGCAGAGGAGGAGGGAAGGTCTCAGTCAGCGGCAGCAAGTGGGAGGATATAAGATCTCTAGGGCAAGCAAAACCCTGGAAGGAAAAGAGAGGGAGCTAGTTGAGATACTGAAGGACATGAGAGGGACTTAAGTTTCAGGGGTGGAGTTTCTCTGCTTGGTTGGTTTGCTTTCCTGTGCAACCACTGCCAATTTTGCAATCACAGCTTGACTCCTTGAGCTTTCAGAATAAGATGCATTTCTGTTTTGTTTTTTTAAGTGGGTTCAGGTGAACCCAGCCAGTGCAAAATTACACTATTCTTTCCAAAGCAATAGGAAACCCAGGAAAATGGTTTTCCTGGTGTGTCTTTGAGGTGCCTTGTAAACCAAGACCGATTTGTCACTTCTAGGAGCAAGGGTGCAACTCCTGCTAAGTTGAAAAAATCAGAGAAAAAAGGGAAAAAGCCATTTCTGGAAATTCCTGAGAAAGGAAGTGTTTGTATAGCTTAAAGGACTCAAAGTCTTTGCTGACCTGTGCACCTACTTGAAGATGTTATTTCCCTGCATTGCACTCTATGTAAAGCAGCTCCTGGGCTGGGGGATTATCCTATATGTAAATGTGTGCGTGTATTTCCACTGCTGCTTCTCACCTCTCGCTTTATGGGTATTGTATTGTATGTCTGTGTTAAATGTACCAAAGCATATCTGGCTCAGGAAGCTCATGGGCTTTGTTTGGGAGGCTGGAATACAGGTTGTGGAGTTGTATTTAAAATCTAGTGCAATGTCACTTCTAGGGGGGCTTGACCATGGGGAGGCCCCCAAGACCCCTATACCCCAGGGCTGAGTCATCAGAAATTCATGCCTAAGCATGTTGCTGGGAACAAGCTTGGATCTTTTTCTGTCTCTTCTAGAATGCTGCCCACATGGCTTTGAGTGTCAAGTCAAAAATAACCTTGACTTTTTTTAGCAAACACAATCAATAAAACAAGAGCCAATCTGGCCGCCGCCTCCTTCCCAGCTGTGGTTGCTCCATCTCTCCTGGCTTGGGACTGCTCCATCCCTCTCTGAAGGTCATTGCTTGGATGCTGTAGCTTCAGCATGCCCTGATGGTAAACCCATATCATCCCATGCCTCCTTTTTCCCTTGTCCTTTCTTTCTCTTGGAGGACCTTCACTTTGCTATGTAGGAGTTGCAGATTGGAAATATTTTCATCCTGTGTTTGTAGCCTTGCTTAGTTCTGCAATCTTGTGCCCCAGGACCTGAACTGGCAGTCCTGCCCTGACTCGAAAAGGTTTCACTGAGCTGTTGGAACTCCTGACTGACTCCTCCCAGTCTGTGTTTTGTTCTGCAAATGTTCACAGGGGCCTTAGATGTTGGCAGGGAATATGAAACGGCTGTAATAATGTCCTGTTTCTCATTCTGTCTGGGACACAGGCGATCCAAGCCGATGAACAGGTCGTTGAGGATGAACCGTGACTTACACTGTCATGCAGCAGCGGTTGGGAGCTCATGCTGCGTCCTTGCACTAACCCCTCTGGGCGTGCAGGCAATTACGGAACATGTGGAAAGCAGAGGCGACTCTTGTGGATCTCTGCTTTTCTTGGATCTGTATCGCGAGAGCAGAGAAGTACATTGAAATTTAGTCCAGGCTTTGTATTCTTCTTTTTTGAGCTGGATGTTATTTGGGATGTGGCTCAAGGAAGTCCATGTACTTCTGTCACGTGAATTCATCTGCTCTTGTGCAAGCACAAGGTGTAGCAAGTGCTGGAGGAGGAATGTGTGGCCCCTGCAACTGCTCTAGAAGTGGTCTAAGATCCCTCTTCTGCTTATTCACTCTCTGGACCACTGTGTGGGGTCCTGCAGCCTTCTTGCCTAGAATCATAGAATCACAGGGTAGTTCTCAGTGTTTTCTCATCACTCCAACCCTGCATCACTTGGAGATGTTTCCCCTCTCCAGGGTCAAGTCCAAAGCCAACTATTGCATCAAGGCAGATGTGAGGTTGGATGTACATGTTCAGAGACTTCAAAGGTGGGCTTATTTCACATATTGTCCAAGGGGAACATGCCAGATGATTTTCCCCCTTTCAGTTGACTTTTAGAGAAGACCACCTCCACCTGCTTTTCAGTGAAAACCTTCTTGAAAATGTTTGTGCTTTCTGGTGGAAGGGTGTCTGAGTTTAATCTGGAGAAAGCCAGAACTGCCCAAGGACTGCCTGGGGGATGAGGACTGAACTCCTTTTATACCGCCCAGCATTGCAGCCTGTTAGCAGAGGCCCATGGCAGCAGCCACACTGCTGCCAGCATCACTCCTGTGCTGCCGACAACAGGGGACCCTGTTCTCTGGGACTGCTGATCTGCCACCTTCCCCTGGCTCTAATATTTACTGAAAATGATCCTGTGGTGACAGATCTATTTCTGTTTTTGTTCTCTATAACATACCTGACAGACTGCCCCAGGCGACTGAGGAATTTGTAATAAAGGCAATGTTTCCAAACTGAGCTTGGTGCTCTCCTGCCAGCAGCACTTCCAGCCAGCAAAGACTAGGGCCCTGTTTATCCACCCCAGTTAGACTGGATAAATATATGACTTTTTAAATTTGGGCCCTAAGTTTTTGTTGAGAGGTTTTGTTTGCTTTCGCTATTTTGTGTAACCCATTTCAGTTGTGTCTTTGTTCAATGATGTGTGCAGTGAGGGGCAATGACTTGGGCAAGGATGTTCAATGGCTCGGTTGCACATTCTGTGCTTGAAACTGTGGATAAACCCACGTTATTTGACTTTTCCAGAATGCTGGGAAAACAGAATGGGGCTGGGTGGCAGGGCATGATATCCTCCCTCTGTGTGCCATCCCCTGCCTGGGCAGAGCAACCATCTGGTTGTGCCACAGCTGAGCCTTTCCTTCTTCTCCACAGACACATAGAAAACTGGAAGAACTTGCAGACACTGAACGCCGTTGACATGGAGCTTTACACAGGACTCCAGAGGCTGTGAGTATGTCCTGTGCATTGGGGAGGGGAATGGACCTGGGCAGCCCCTTCCTTCCAGCAGAGCCGTGGCTTTCCTCCATCTGCAGTCTCCACGCTGTCAGTTTAAGCTGCTGGATCTGCTGTGTTTTGCTATGAGACTCCACAAAATGGAGATGAAGTGCTTTTTGGTCTTTGCTGGGTCTGTGAGAAGGAAGATTGCTAGCTCCTGACAGCTCTGTCAACACACATCAGCCCTGACCTCTCCCCTCCCCTGCTGTTTTGGTTCTGGGCTTGTGTGTTGTTCTGACTCATTTCAGCCCCACAATGAGAAATTCCAGCTGTCTCCACCAATCCTTCATTGCTGGGCTGTTGGTCCTCATTTAGAACAGTTACCATCACGGTGGTGCTGCACAATAAGGGAATTGCATCTCCCTGCACAGCTCTCTGAGCACAGGGAGAGGTCAACTGTGTGCGTCATGGAGGGGAAACTGAGGTCCATGAGATTGAAGGGACTTGCCAGATGCTTGGGAAGTCTGGCCAAGCAAGGCTACCACCCAATCTCTTTATTCCCCCTCCTACATACTCCTGGATCTGGGAGTGCCCTGGGTGCTGCTTGTGTGAGATGCAGTGTTGCTTGGGGATAATCAGAGACTCTAATAATGTGTTTCACTGGGAGCTTTACATTAAGTACAGCTCCCATGTGGGCTGGAGGAGGTGTATATGGCTGAGCACTCAGTAACCAAACTCCAGCAAGCTGTACTTTTCACACACAGACCCATTGTAAGCAGGCTGGCTGCTGTTTTCATCTCACCTAACAAAACAGCAGTGGCAGCAGATATTGAGAGCTCTTCTAAAACAGGGTGTGAAGAGATTTCCCCCTTCAATGTCCAGAATTCCCGGTCTAAAAAACCCTTCCTTTTCAGAGCTGCAAGCAGAAGGGTTTTCTCTTGGGTATGAAGAGGGGAGATGACTTTGTTGAGGGTTAGGTTTGCTCGTGGCAGTGTTGCTTGTGAAGGTGGAGGGAGAGGAGCAGGAGATGGTTTGTGCCACCCCAGCAAGCCCTGGTGGATGTGGGAGCAGAGCCTTGCCCGACACCTGGTCTGCACTGTGCTGTCGCCATATCGGATGAAGCTTAAAAGCCGAATTTCCTCTTCTCTTGTAGCTCACAGAGGCTGCCTGGGGACAGATGTGCCTCCCAGGGGTGGGAGGGGGAATCGAGGGCTCTCAGGTGCTGAGCAGGGGTTTAGAGCAGTTGTCTGCCTTCACTCCATTGCTGCTCTTCTGCATCTCTCTGCAGGACAATCAGGAACTCAGGACTACGAAACATCCAGCCACGCGCCTTTGCCAAGAACCCTCACCTGCACTACATGTGAGTGCCAGCGGCTCCTGTCCCCTTTTCCCTCTGTTCCCTATGGAAAGGCAACTCACAAAGTGGATCCCCAAAGTGCCTGTTGGGAACAGCAAGGAGAGGGAAGCAGAACGCTGCTGGGGAAAGAGAGGGAGAGGTGGGAAAGGGCAGGAAATGGAAAAGCGAATGTGCAGGGAAGTGGAATGGGCTGCGATGCAGGAATGGGGTGAGGTCCCGCTGGGCAGCTGATGGGTTTGGGTTTCTGATAACTGCCCTGGCTTTGATTGCCGCTCTAACGAGCACTTGCATCATTATCAGCCTTGAAGGGCTGGTGCACGTTTCCCTTTCTGCAGAGTGTGGGGGTGGCCGCCAGCCCCAGCGCACAGCCAGAGCCTGCCCCACTCGTTAGTTTTTAACCAAAGGCTGCTTTTCCAGTACAAATCCTGGGGTGCAGGGGCTGCCAGCTCTGCTCCTAATTATTGACTTCTTAAACTGGCACCTGCAGTAGGCCTGGGGTAGGATCGTTTTGTGCTAGAGAGGCTGGAGTCCTGTTATCATGGGACATTGCACAAGTGTCCAGCTGCTGGGGCATCATTAGCCAACAAGTACAGTGTCACAGGGAATTTCGACATCCTTGACGCCAAGGGCACTGGTTTATTTTCTAAATGTGTATTTACTTTTCCCGAGGTGAAAAATCAAAGCCTGAATTTCAGGCCACTCTGCAAGGTGCTCTATGGGCTTGAAATATCTTGTCCAAGTAACTGTGTCTAAGATCAAACCCCTCTCTATCCAGTCTAGATACAAAAGGTGAAAAGGGGTTGTTGAGAGGCTCCGGCCTTGGGCATGAGCTGGTGGGCTGGATGGAGAGTGTGTGTATCCCTGCTTTTTGGAACCTAGTGCTAGTGGCTTCTTCCCTTTTAAAGTGCATCCATTTGAGTCTGCAGATGCATTGGGCCATCGATACAGACTTGTTCCTGGGGCAAGGAGATAAATGCGACCTGCAGAGCAGGATAGATTTGTCTTTTGATGTCTGCTCAGAGATGATGTGAACTGAAAAACCCCAAAAGCTCCCTTTTTGGAAAACCATTTACAGTTGCTAAGTGACAGTAAAGTACTTGCTAAATAGGAGATCTGCAGTACCAAAGGGCATGAATAGTTGAGGGCATTGTGAACATGGACTGAGCTTTTTTGAGTTTAGAGAATTGCATATTTTTCATAATAAACCCTCGTTAATGCTGACCACTGGGATTTTCCTGATTTCTGCCCTTTGTAATTTTGATTTGAAGCAGGTTTTTTGTGTTTTCTGTAGTTGTTTGTTTCTGGGAAGTGTTCTCTCTGAACCACTCTCAAATTTTTTTTTTTGGAGGGTTGTTTGTCAATTGTGTAGTTGCTGTTTATGTATCTCGCAGATAAAATGAATAACATTTGATTCCTGATGAAATTAGTTTGGATGTCGTAGGAGTTTAAAAGGCCTCGTACACTTGCTTTGAGGCTGAATATGTCATTAATGTGTACACAGGCAATTGTTGCTGCTTTTTCCCAAAGTGTTTGTTTTTGTCTTTTGGAATTACTTTTGGGAGTGGAAAAAACCCCACATCCATCTTGTGTCAAGAGTTAGGGTTGGTATGTGGTGATGAAATATGTGTTTGTTTACTGCTTGGGCCATGTAAGATTGATCATGTTCTTAACATCTTTCTTTCCTTGCCTTTTGAAGCTCGAGGCAAGTAAGTATATTATTTGGTTAGTGTTTGCCAGTGGGTTTTGATGCTGTTGCTGGGACTTGGGCATCATGGATGTTTGCAAGGTGGATGTTCCCTGTAGAGGATGCTGCGCACTCAAGGATGGAAACTTAGTGCTTACAGGGTTGGTGACTCCTTCTTGCTCCCCAGAGGCTCTCAGACCATGGTGCCACTGCTCCTTTGCAGCCAGGCTGCCTTTCCCAGGGTGGCTCCTGAGGCTTTGCACAGCCTGGCAGGCTCCTGGTGCCACCCAGGATCCCCTCATGGCCTCAGCTCTCTGCCAGTGCATCAAGGTGCCTCCTTGGCTGCTCTGCAGGCGCTGCCTCCCTGGAAGGCCTGACGTCCTCTGCAGCTGCTGCACGTAAGAACCAGGGATAAAAGGATTAATGGAAATGTCACTCTGCTCTTGCTCTAAGTCTTGGGCTGCTGCAACCAGGTACAATAGCAGACAGGAGTGAGTGATACTGTCCCAGTCCCCTTGTGGAAGGGCTGCCTGCAGGATTGGGGACTATGGGATGGTGTTCAGGGCTTGTTGAGTTACTGCTGCACGTTATCGCTGCCACTCTGGTTTTCCTTCGCCTTTGATGACTGTTTGGATGGTTGCTGGTGGAGCTGAGTTAATAAGATGGCAGATGTGTCTAATAAATGAGAAAGTGGTTTCACTGCCAGTGAGGGCTGGCACAGGGAGGTGGGAACCCCGGGCCAGACCTTTGCAGGGTGCTACAAGCTGGGTCTGAGCATTTTTTCACATGAAGCTCATGTACAAATTCTGAGGTCTCCAAAGCTGATTTTTTTTTTCCCTCCCCCCTCCCTTCCCATCCTGGGTTAAATCCAAACTTCCTGCTGAACTAAGTTTTTTCCCAGTGCCTTTCATCAAGGTTTCCTCCTCTCAAATGGGCCAGATAGCTCTGCCTTCTCCCAGTAACATCTATTTCTGGCCCTTCCTCTGTGCACGCGCTTGTCTTCAGACCCCAGCTGTGCAATCACAAGCAGATCACTTATCCCAGCTCTAATTGCAAGAGCTCAGGTTTGTGAGGGTTTGGATGAAGTTTGGCTTGGTTTTTTCCCCCCTTCCCTGTCACAGAGTCAGGGTGGAAAGGTGAGATACCCATGAAGGGGATTTTCAGCATTCAGGTGCTCAAGTGGTAGATCTCAGAGTGCTCCAAAGTGCAGCTGGGCAGGGTCATGCCTGTCCTTTAAGGTTTAAAATTAGCTGTATTAGTTTAAGGGGCTGGAGGTCAACCTGATCACTGGAGTAGCAGTGGGTGACCTGGAGCCAGAAGTTTGGATCTAGAAATGGCTTTGGAGTCCTCTTCCTTCTCCTTGAATGGGGACAATTAGGGCTCCATGGCCTTGTCTGATTGTTGGTGATGTGAAGCCTATCACTGCTACAAGGCAATTAATCCAAAATATGGATTTTACAACATGGATCTATGTCTTCTGCTGGCGTTTGGACCAAAAGAGTTGAGTCTTTCCAAAAGAAAGACTGGCTGGATGTGGGTCTGATGTAAACTGGATATCTTCCAGTGTCATTTTGTGCCATTATTTCAGATCATCTCACTGGGAGAAGTTGCGTTGGTGGGTTTCTGGTCCCATTTCTGTGCATCTTTGACAGTCCTTTGGCTGTTGCAGGAATAGTCCTGGACAACTGTATGCACTGGATGTGAGGACCAGCAAGCCTAGGCTGTGGAAGACTTGTAGCCAAGATTCCTGGATGTTGGTGTTAGCAGGCAATGCAGCTGAACATAGAAAATGCTTGGTATTGACAGAAAACCTCAGTCTTTGGCTTGAGGCTGTACAAGAAAACTTTAGTGTGGTATGGTTCCTAAATTTGACACATAAACCATCTGAATACATATTTACTATGCTGCTGTGTTTAGTACAGCTTAGTGAGGAAAGTCTTGCCTGCTCTCAAACTCTCTGTCCCTTCTCCTAATGACAGTGGAAGTCTTTGGCTAATTTATTTGAACTTGATAGAGGGTTACAAGTCATGAGGAGATCAACTTCCTACATATATCATGAAAATAGGCAGAGGCATAGTAAAGAGAAGTTTTTGTAGTGCCTTGTAAGAATTTAGCCTTAGCAAATTCCTCGTTAGGAACTGGGAAGTCCACAGGAGAGCTCAGTTTCACAGTGCACCAGGAACTGGTGCACAGGGGAGGACACGACCTGTTTGCTGCTGGCCAAAGTGTGCAGCCCTCACTGGTCGTGGGACAGCAGAGCTGTGCATGTAAGGAGAGTGAGCTCTCAGCAGGCTGAGTGAGACAAGTTGATATTTGCAGTGCCTGAGTCCCCCCTTACTGGTAAGCAGGTACTTAAGAGACTGCTTCCCTCTAAATATTTTCCTGGGCGGCTGCGTACTCAACCAGCCAGTCAGGAGGCACTGCCTTGTGTTTGCAGAGGGTAATTGTGCACACCTTATTTATTGTGTAGTAAAGAAAACAAATTAAGGCTGTGTAATTACAGAGACAGGCATGTTTTTAAATAAGGCTTAAGTAGTCAGATTTCTATTTGGAAAATTAATAATTGCCATTTCTATCTGCATTCAGAGGCTCTTCCTTAACTGTCTTCTGGAGGTTTATATGTGCTCTAAATTAGTTTGTGGGCCAGCCCAGGCACAGCTTCTGTCAAAGATTGCTCTCTCAGCATTGCCTGCCAGAGTAAGGATGGGGTTGAGGATCAAGCTTTCTCTTCCAGTCTTCACCCGAGAGTCTTAAACACGGAGACCCCGGAGTGCTTTGTGCTGAGCATAACTGTTTTTTGGTGTGGTGTGGTCAGATCACCAGCTCCACAGGTTCTTTTATCTATGTGACCATGTCGGTCCCTTTCTCCCCAAAATGAGGATTAACTGGAAGGTGGTGGCAGGAATGCCACAGGGACCTGCTTTGCCTGGTGAAAGACTGAGATGGCTTGTTTTCAGGCAAACCTGAGCTGTGAATAATCTGGAGCCTTCCAGAACCTCATCTGTCAGTTGTTGTTTTCTGAGGATGAGGATTTAGCTTCAGTGTCCTGGTTGGGTTCATGGCAGCTGTGTAGCGAAGTGGTGCCTTGGTATTGAATGTAGCTTTTTGCTTTGACATGGGAATTCCCGGAGATATGTTATGGGTTTAGGCTTTGATAGGCAAGATACTAGGCTGCATCCCCTGAAAACTGAGGGGGCTGAGGCAGTACGAAGTTGATGAGTTGCCCTCTGCCCTCTTCAGTGCTGCTTCAGGGCAGCACTTGTAGCCCTCCAGCAGCTAAGGATCCTGCACTTTCAAAGGGCTGCAGGCAACCTTCTTGCAAGGCTAGTGAGGTTCACTTTCTTTGCTCTGTGTGTCTAAGAACTTGATCGAGATCTTACATTAAATAAAGAAATAAACAAAGTATCAGAATGCTGAATTAGTTCAAGTATAACACTATTGCCTCTCAGTTGAGGTTTGAGGGTAATTTTCCCTGCTCGGTGGTTAATGATCTGTCACCTTGTTCTGGATGAGCCATTCTTAAACTCTCTCTTTTGCTCTCTCCAGTAACCAGCTCCAGGCCTTGTGCCTGCCTGCAACTCTCTGCTTGATTCTGGATGTCCTATTACCCTTTCTCCTCCTTCCTAATGGTTTCTCCCTGCTTTGTCCTTTCATCACGGCACTGCTGTCATACACATTCTGGCAGGCTCCTAACCCAAACTGTCATGTGTTAATTGCTCTTGATTTCCTATCCGTACTCTTGGGTCAATGCAGCCTAACAAGTCTGTGTGTATCAGCTGGGGCACAATATATGACTATATGTGAGCTCTTAGCTCACTGGGAAGGTAAAGTAAAATGCATTTACCCAACCCACCTACTTGATAGTTTAATGTGTTTTATTTTGCATTTGCTAAATAGGAACCAAATTTCTCCATGAATATATGGAAAATGAGAAGCATGAGAAAGTTTTAAACAGCCTTTAAGTTGTATTAGGTGAATGTTTCTTTAGTATCCTTAACCAGCCAGGCACTTTGAGTACCCTTTGATTCCTATTTGTGCTCCAAGGGTGTTCCTGCTCCAGCCCCTTCCAGGAGCAAACCTCTGTGCTGTGATTTACTCAGGGAGGCACTTTCCCCTGTATGTCTCTAGTTCTATAAAATGCTGGGCATGCTTATGGCGCAGTCTCTAAAATAAACAGCTGTTACATCTCCTCTGCTTCCATAAACTTTCCTGTTCTTCTCCCCATCTGCTTTGCCCCCTAGATACCAGTGTAGTGCAGGTCCTTGCTGATATGCTAATTGGCAGCAGTGGTTTGATGGCATGTTTATTCCCCGTTTATTGCCATAGGTGACTGATAAGCAGTTAACTGCAGCTATTCCTTTTTCTGCAGTGGCAGAGGTAGGTCCTGGGTTTTACCAGCTGTTGTGCACAAGGCCAAAAGAGAGACCAGTTCCCTGCAGCACTGTGGCTTTCCTTCAGGCTGGGTTGAAATAATTTGACCTGCATTCAGAGGACTGGGTAACTAATTTTTGGCTGCAGGCTGCTTCACTTGACTGTGGAGAGGGTTTGTTGCACTATAATAAAAGAGGAGTGGTGATCTTGTGACTAATGTACTCTAGTGGGACCTGAGAAAGAAAGTTTCCAGCTCAAGCACTGCACGCCTTGTGGAAAGATTTGTCCTGCTTCAATTTCAGAATAACACTTGTTTCCTCTGTTTTTATTTGATCTATTTGAAGCCTAACACTTTGTATGATTTCTAATGAAACCTGACCTTGAGTTGTTGTGTAATGCTATTTTAACGTAGGATGAGTTATAACAACTCTATCACAAATAAGTTTTGCCCACTTGGATTCTTACATAATGCCTACCACTCTGGTACCTGGGCTCAGGACTTTACTGTGGCTTTGCCTCTCCTTCCTTCCTTTGAAATGTTGAGATGTTCTTTCCAGCTGCATTGTGAGACTTATTTCCCTTCCTGAAGTTTGATCAATTGTCTTTTGACTGACATGTGAAATGAGCAGCTGTGGTTTTTGCAAAGGTCCTGGGTTTTTTCCCATCCCTTCTTTAAAAAAGGCTGCAGATGGTGCTGGGAATATTTAAAATGAGGTTGTTCCTACATGAGTGTGTGTGTGGTTTTGTGTATTGGTGTTTTTTTGGGTTGTGTTGTTTTTTTGTTTGGTTTTGGTGTTTGTTTGGGTTTTTTTTTGTTTGTTTGTGTTGTTGGTTTTTTTTTTTAGCACAGAATGAGCTGATTTCTGGAGATTTGGGCACGACAGAGAGAGTGTCTTGTTTCTAGGTTTCTGAGGTCACTGCAGCATGGAGGTACTCTAGAACAGCCTCCAACTCTCTCTCTTGCTTGTTTCCCAGACCCTGAGGCTTAGTTGGTTAGATGTGGAGCAAAGCATTTCTTACCTGCCTATGCCAGTATGAGAGGTACTGCACAGGGGAGAGGAACCTCCCTGGGGGGGTACCTGAGGACATGGAAAGCTTCTGGGCGAGAGAGTGAACAATCATGGCAGGATGACTGAAAACTGAATGACTACACAAATTCTCTCCAGGGGTTTTTCTTACCATGGTACTGGTTTACTAACAATATTATTGCAGGGCTGGTTTTCCCTTTTTGATATACTGGCAATAAGCACCAGGGCAGAAAAATAGAAACATTAAAATCGTATGTTATTTGAGCAATAAGATACGACAGGGCATGAAAGATGGGACATTAATTCATGATGGTGTGTGACAAGTCAGGAATTTAAATGTCATAAGTTAGGCAGTCATGGATTTTTATTGGAATTATAAAATTTTATTACAATACTGGTCGAGGGGTGGAGTTTCCCACCAGCCCCCTCCCCTTATTTGTATTTGGGAAGGGATGAGCTGTGAATTATGTCGGATTCAAGAGGCTGTGGGGCGTTTACAGGGCTGCCAGTGAGACCCAAGGGTGTGTCTCCCAGGGGAGCTGTGGGTGTCTTTAGCCGTGC
Source organism: Neopelma chrysocephalum (assembly GCF_003984885.1). NCBI lineage: Eukaryota > Metazoa > Chordata > Aves > Passeriformes > Pipridae > Neopelma > Neopelma chrysocephalum. The sequence continues at coordinate 7,594,770 of NW_020897736.1, forward strand.
TAGTGGCTGCGGATGAGCATGTTCCATGCCTGCTGTCCTTCAGCGTGCCTGAGGTCATGGGTGGCCCTTCCCGGCACTGCTGCCCAGGGAGCTCTGCCGGTGCCCACGGGTGTCCCGCGGGATGGGGCCACGTTCAGCACCACGGACAGGGCCGGCGGCCCCTCGTCCTCCCTGCCTGCAGCCTGGCCTCTGACCCAGCCTCCCTGCCTGCACCGAAGCCTCCCGGCTTCCCCACCTCTTGCTCAGCCCAGCCAGCAGTTTGCCCTGCTGTGCGCAGCCCCTGCCTTCTTTGCCTTTCTCTTGGATCAAGCTCCTTCACCTTCCAGTCCCAGCCAGGCTGTCAGGGCAGTGAGGGATTAGTGCCTGTGCACTCCTGGCTGCAGCTGTGAGGAGGGTCAAGGTGTGATCCTGCCTGTGGGCTGCCCAGTCTGGGTGACTGCTGGAGGTGCCTTTATGCTGCTGTGAAACCAGCCTGCCCAGGTGCCTGTTTGACAGCTGCAATACCTGCAATAACCCTGAAGGTGTTCAAGGCCAGGCTGGATGGGTCTCTGAGCAACATGGTCTCGTGGAAGGTGTCCTGCCTATGGCAGGGGGCTTGGAACTAGATGATTTTTAAGGTCCCTTCCACCCCAAACCACTCTGTGATTCTATGAATGCTAACTTTCTGAACTGCAGTGTTTCCTGGCACTGACTTTGCTCTGCAGCGTGAATGGAGTTGTTTTTGCAGCACCACTGCCTGGCTGCTGTCTGGGGGTTTCTCACATGAGTAGTTCTCTAGGACATCTGCCATCCAATCTCGCTGCAACCGCAATCCGTGGGCTTTGGCTAAATGTTTGTTGTATCCAGTTGTGCGTGTTGGTAATTGTGGGTAATTTGCTGTCTCGGAATAATGAAAGAATGCCTGCTGCACTCTGAAGCACTCAGTTCTTTGCGGTGATTAGTTTTTTCATTTGAAGACATTCCTCACACGGCCCAGCAAAACACACTTCTTTTTAAGTGCATTGTGGATTGAGAAGAACGGGAAAAATGTAAATTCTGTGTCCAGACATTCTTTTTTGTTTTGACAGAGCTAACTGTCAAAGCAAAACGTGTTTCTGCTTTTGGGGTGGTTATAAATGTGGAGTGTAGCAGAGAGGCTTTGCTGAGTTCTGGCTGTATTAAATCACCACCAGTTCCCTGTCCCCCTCAGCCAAGCGTGCCCGGAGCTGTGAGGAGGCACATCATGGCACGGCTCAGGTGTTGCTGCAGGCAGGTCTCTGCTCAGAGTGTTACTCCTCCCTGTGTGCTCAGCTGCTGCAAACAGGCTTTTGGGAAGAAATACTCCTATGCCCATGCTCAGGTGCACTTCAGGCATCTGCTGCCTGCTTGCTCCCCATGCCCACCCCACGGGCCCCTGGGGGGAAGCAGCAGCCTGGTGCGAGGCAGCTCCCTGCTTGGTGCTGTCTGTCTCCCAGGCTGAGTGTTTTTCTTGCCATTTGATGAGGCATAGCTGGAGCATGTCAGCCTCACCTCCTGCTGCGGCCAGGAGCCTCTGCACAGCGTGGGAGGTGGCAGCTGCCATCTCCACTGGCTGATGGCATGGTCCCTTTGGTTCCTCATGTGTGCACCTCCCTGTGCTGCCCCAAGGCCCCTGCATGCTCCCCAGCTCTGGTCCCTCATGGTGCTCAGCTGCTGCTCTCGGGCCCTTGGTGCTGTGGGTGCAGGTAGCTCTGCTCCCCGCCAAGGTGGGGTGAGTGCTGCAGGCTAATGACAGGCTTTCTTTTCATTAGCTGCTGTAAACACAGCTCTCTGGCAGCAACCTGCTTTTCTGAGCCCAGGAAGACCATTTTTCCTTTTATCTATAATTTAGTGAAGTGTCAAGCCACAGAAGTTTTAATGATAATAAGGAGCAGAGGAAATTTATTTATTCGCTGCATAGGTGGGTTTCATTCCAGGGCTGTGGATTTATTTTTTTTTTTTATACTTCCCTCACGAGAAATGTTGGCTGCCTCCCTCCCTCCCAGTGTGCTCAAGTGACCTTCCCTGAGAAGTTCACCACTGCAGTTCCTGCTTGGCTCAGTGGCTTTCCAGCCCTCTCCCACACAGGACCTTTGGGCCAAGTGAACTAGGAAAGGAGAAGCAAGGAAAATATAGCGAGGTGGGAGCATTCATGTGCTTGGTGAGGTGTAATGGGAGATAAGGGATTCATGAGTTTCCCGTCTTTCACTTCCTCCTGTTGCTGTGCATTGCTTACATCTGCTTCCCAAACCAGCCTCTGTGATGGACTTGACTGCTGAGGAAAAGCAGAGAAGAGCTTTTTTTGGGATTACATGTAGCGCTTGCCTTCTGTCAGCGTATGAAGCTGCCAGTGGTGACTGGAGATAAAAAGTGGATTGATGTCATATGGAAGGACCAGGGCTCCTTCCTGAGGTCGAGGAAGGCAGAGGGTGGAGTTTGGGGCTGGTCAAAGATGAGCAGGGGATGGGATGAGGATGTGGGAGAGACAGGAACCAGTTTGGAGAGATAGGGTTGCAAGAAAGGCTTGAAGCAAGGAGTCTTTTGGAAAGAAGGTTGAAATGGAGCAGAAGGGGGATGGGTTGTAGAAGAGTTGATATGGAAAATGGATCTGGAGAGGAGAGGGAGGGTTAACTGGGGTAGGGAAGAAGCATGTGTGTGTGGGAGACCTGCAGGGGGAAGCAGGGATAAGGGAGAAATGGTTTTGCTAGCATGTACTTGGGAACTGTGCCTCTGAACTAACCAGAACCTTCCTCTCCCATTTCGATGTGGCTTTGGAGGCAATATTAGAATCTTCCTAATTATTTTTCTTGGACGAGTTTTACGATCCTGATGATATTAATTATTCTTAAAGGTCAACAGCACTCACTTGAATCCCCTTCTGTTCTATCATGTAATCAGTTAATTAATTGGAAACCATTTAGCAGAGTCTGCTGAGAGCTTACCCTGCCTTATGCCCTGTTGTTTTGCTGTTGCTGGAGATTTTATATATATATATATATATATATATTCATATTTATACCCCTTCTTTTCTTCGGAGGCTCTGCAGAGCTCTCGGTACTATCCCAGTCCATCTCATCCTCTGGAACCCTTCCCTGAGTCAGGCAAATTGGGGCTCAGGCCCAGCTGTTAGTTTTGTCTTTACTAACCCCTTGCAAGAGCAGTGTTTGAGATTATTCAGGGCTCATTGATTTCTGGGCATCCAAGTAGGTGGGGATGTTTAATTTTTATTTTTTTTTATACATAAATTTGATGCAAGAGCCTTCTAACAGCTGAGAGCACAGTGCTTGTTCTGGAGGGAGAGTGATAACTAGACTGTCTCCCAGCACATCTGTTCTTGATGTGTTGGCATTGAGACTCTTGTGTGGACCTTCTCCCAATGTCTACCTGGGCATTTGGAGTGACCTCCCATCTGGAGTGGTACCTCCTGTGCACCTGTCCTTGCTGCTGTCAGTGTATCCAAGGGGAGCTGGTGGGAAGCCTGGAAGTTTGGTGTTCATGGAATCGTAGATTCCTTAAGGTTGGACAAGACCTCTGAGTTCATCAAGTCCAATTATGGCATACTTGGAGATGCTGGGGAATGTCCTGAGGGCATAGATCTGCTTCCCACACCATCCCCTTGAGCTGTGTCTTGCCCACAGCACTGAGTTTCCTCACACAGAGTGATCGAGTTTGTGCTGGGCTCACGGGAAACCTGTGAGCAGGAGTCATTCCCCAGTTGTTCTCTGTTCCCAGCTCAAAGAACAATGAAATTTGAAGCAAACAGGCAGGGTAAACCCAACCCCTCACTGGAGCTGTCAGCTGGCAGCCCTTGTCCTCAGTGAGCATACATCTCTAGTATTATTTCTGCATGCAGAAGCAGGAGGAAAGCCCAACACACAGTTATATTTTGGGCCTGGAATTACTGCAGTTTGGGACAGAAGAGAGAGGGTGAGGGCAGTGCAGCCCTGAGGACCTCTGGCTGCAGGAGGGCAGCCATGGGGAAGGGCTCTTACCTATTGCAGGTTGATTTTTCTTCTCCTTGAGCAGAAGACTGGCCTATTCCGTGGATGCTGCTGGACTCTGCCCTGCAGGGAAGCTGGCAGGCAAAGGGAAAGCAACTGCAGGGCTGACCCAGCTTTTAACCTTTCCTTCAGTCCTCTGAGAGCCCAGATGTCTTTGGAGAAGAGCAATGGAAAGTGCACACAACAAGGACAAGATGATTGTAGTCCAGAGGGTCAGATCCCTGCATCTGATGTGCCTCGAGGCACAGGGGACAATATTACCCACATCTGGTGACGCCTTCCCATCTGTACCACATGCTGAACCGAAACTGTGAGCAACAATGGATTCTGAAGGGTGATTTGTCTCCAAACAAAGCTGCATGCAGCTGGGAGATGCCTCAGAAGAGATGACTTAGAGGGTGTGAAAGTGTCATGGGGTAGGAGATGGCCTTAAAATAGCCCTTAAAGTAAAGGATGGGTTGGGTTGAAGGCAGCAGCAGGACATGGCTTGCTGCATTGGCAAAGGTAGTGGGAGGAGAGGCGTGGGGCAGATGTGCTGCTGGCACTGGCCGTGGGAGCCCTGTGACAGAGGCGTGGTGCCTTACGCCTTCCCACTTGCTCTGCAGCTTTTGTTTTGTAAAGCTGTTGTTTAAAGAACAATGAAGGAGACCAGCCCCTTTCACTTCCCTCAGCACTGTTTCAGTGGCAGATGGGAATTTACAAATCAGGGTCCTGCAACTGAGAAGTGCAGAGGGGTTGGTGGTTCCTCCCCCAGCATCACACCTCCAGGACCTGTGCTATGCATATGGAATGGTAGGGTCTCTTCCTCTGTGTCACCCGTGATGGTCTTTCTCTCCTCTCTTGTGCAGGGTGCTCTGAGTTTGAGAAATTATTGCAGATTCTGACTGTAGCCCTAGAACAAGAAACAATTTGTGGAGAATGAGATGATAATGTGATGGCATGTACTGTGTGACACGCGCCTTACAAGGCACAGGACAGAACCTGTGGACAGGATAAAGGAGTTAGTTATGCTGCCCAAACTCACAAAGGAAAATTGAACCTTGCAGTCTTTATTGCTTCTGCATGTTTGAGGTCAATAAAGACATGGGGGTTGCTGAGGGGTTGCTTGAGTAGCAGAACTGGGCTGTAGGTAATGCCAGACCATGGCTGAGGACCTCTGTAAACTGTCTCACTCCTCCATAGCACCAGTATACACATTCTGGTGATGAGACTGGACAGGGAGGAGATCGAGGAGGAATCCTGGCAGCTATAAAATCTGAGGCTGACCAGTTCCACAACCCTGTTCTGCTCACTCTGCTTCCTGAGTGTGCAAGGTTTGCATGTGCTTGGCATTGCCTGGTCATTTTTCAGGCTGTGTCAAGCATGTCCTGCTGGGGCTTGGTGCAGAGCCATCAGAGATTTCAGTGGAGTCTAATATTTGCAGGGCCTGCTTTGTGAGGAGACCTGTCCTGCCACAGCTTCTGGGACTTGTTGGGGTAATTTTAGCACATTCATTAAGGGAGGACAGTACATTTTTTCCCTTAAAGAGCAAAGCTGCTTACTAAACAGGAAGCAGAGGGAGGGGGACGGGGAAGGGGAGGCGGGTGATGGGGAGTGTAACATTGCTTTTAGAGGTCACTGGAGTTATCTGGCAGGGATAAGCAAGCCCCAGAGTAACTTTCCAGCATTTCTCTGGTTCAAACCCAAAGCTTTAGCAGCTTACTTGCTGCAGATATGAAGCCTGGATGGAGCTGCCCCTACAACAGCATGTGAGGCTGCTGACATTCTCCTCTCCTGTGGCCACCAGCACCCAGCTAAGGCTGCAGCGAGCTGTGAGATGATGGGAAGCACCTGTTGTGCCCAGATATCAAGGGAGTCCCATGCAGTGCCATCAGCATATCCAGCGCTGGGGACCACAGCTGAGGATGTGCATCTCTCCTCATTTCTGCCAGGCTCGTGCTCCCTGAGCCCCAGCTGCTCTGTGGAGTTAATCCTCCACAGTCAGGATTTTCAGAGTGGCACCATGTTATTAAAACGTGTGAAAAACTTCTCCCATGCAGAAATAAACGTGTCAGGTTGGAAACAAGGGCGAGTGGAGGATGAAACTATGTGGAGGAGGCACAGGCATGCAGGGTCCCTCCCCAGCAGCAGCGTTTCTGCCATTGCATTGAGCTGAACTGCATAAAATAACTTACAGTTTAATTACAGGGGCTCCTGCTTGTTGGTGTCATTAATGAGGCAACTGGCTTAATTTAGCTGAATAAAAATTGCTTTAATAGTGGAAACACTTTTGGCTGCTGGCTAATTGAGGAGAAAAAAACCCCCATGCTGTCCTCTCTTCACTGAAGTGCCCTTGTTCTGGGCCACACGGATCCAGACTCCTCTTTGTCCCACACCCACACATCCCCTTTCAAACCCAAGAGCTTGTTCAGGAGATGTACCTCCATGGTCCCATCTGTCACTTGTGCTGGGACAAAATGGCAAAGGTCACCTCCCCTTCCTTGCTGGTCACCAGCAAGTGCCTGCAGGAGCTGTGGGAGGGTGTGCAGGACATGGCATGTCCCTTCCTGAAATGTCGGAGAAGGATGGAGGGAGAGAGCAAGAACCAGGATTTAGCTGTCACTCAGTGATAGCAGCCTGTGTTTGAGGTGTGGGAGGGTTGGTGGTGGAGAAGGATGCTGGGGATAGGGTGTGATGAGCCACCTGCAAAGCAGGAGCCTTAGGAGCACGGTTGCTGCAGCAGGAAGATTGTGGAGTGGTGTTGGGTCTGAGTCACGAGTGGGATGGGTGGTTGCTACCCTGGACCTGGTCTGAGGGCCATCCAACACCTTCTCCCTCCCCAACTCCTTCAAAACCTGCTCTGGAGGCAAAAAAAGACCCTGGCAGCTATTTCTAAAGACTATCTCAGTGGAAAAGAGCATCTTGTGAGTGATGGAGAAAATGTCCCATGGCAAAGAAGCAGTTTGAATATGTTCCAGGAGCACTGATGGCAGGTCTGTCCTGAGAGAGACTTGTTCATCATTGAGAAATACGCAGGGAAGGCATTTTACTTCCCTCTGCCTGTGTTTCCTCGACGTGTGATGTGCCATATTTTATTACAGGTGGAGCTGGTGCATAGGCTGTTATAAAGGTTGTCTGGCACACTTTGCTGCAGGAGTGCTTCCACTTTCCTATAACTCTGCCAAATTTTAATTGCTCAGGCTGAAGTTTTCTGTGTTGGGTGTCTGCTCCTGGCTGAATTCTACATTTTATTGTTATTTCTTTCTAGTTTCACATAAGAACTTTCTCAAATGCTTGAGGTGGAGGAAGGGAGGGGGGAAAACAAGCTGTTTTGCTCGAACTAGAAAATACTGGTGATGCTCCTGTTACAGAGCAGCTGCATTCTCCTTTTGTGGAGGGGAAGAAATTTTGTCAAAGGGCAGATTTTGCTTGGAAGACTTGATTTTGCTCTGGGACATCTTATGTCAGCAGAATGGGTTTTGATCCAGCTGGAGGAAGAAGTTTAATAAAGGATGTTTGGGAGCAGATAGGGCAGAGGAGCAACAGTTCTTGTTGGGACACTGGGCTGGGCTGGAAGGATGTAAAAGTACAGAAGATCATTGGAAATTTGGACATGGATAAGGAAATTGAGGCTGAGAAGTATTTGGGAGTGGTTGGAGAGCAATGAGTAGTGTGATTCAGCCTGCTGGGAGGGGGAAGCAACCGGGTCAGGAAGTAGAGAGCTGGCACTGCCCAGCCATGGCACAGGAGGATGGGGGTTCTTGTCACTGCAAACAAGAGGGATTTGGAGGTGGCCACAGACTTTCAGTCTTGGAAACAGCTGCCAAAAGGCAGCCAAAAAGGCAGAATGGCCAACTGGAACTGGGAGAGAACTAGCTCTGGCTGAAAGTGCCTTCATTTTCCCCAGTCCTCCCTGTTTATGCTGTTACAGGACACTGGGAAACTTGGTGCAGCTGAGGTTTGAGCACAAACAGGATTTACAAAGTGCTGGAGCTCAGAGCTTCACCTGTAGAGCTGTAATTTAGTCTCCTCCTGTGAATGTACTGTGATTCCATCTCTAATTACAGAATCACATGCTACCTTCCCTGTGAAACCTGCCCCATCCAGCATGTGGGATTGATCTCTTCTGGGGAGAAATCAGTGCTGTGCTATGAGGTTTCTCTGGAGGAGCTCTATCTTTTGCAACAAAAGTCAGTAGCTGTACCTTTGTGGAATCCTAATCCTGGCATCTCTGACCTTTGGAGTTTTTGTGATTGAAATGATGTATTTTTAATGTGTGTTTGTGTGCAACCCCTTTCTGTTTCTGTGCTGAGGTCTGTCTCTGAGGCTGAGGAAGGACCTTTCTGACATTTTGAGTGTCCAAGGTGTCTGTTTCCAATGATAAACATGTTCCTCCCCATGTGTGTCCTGACTGTCTGAAATCAGCTGTGGGTGTGTGTGCCCTGACCAGCCCTGCGGAAGTTGATGCTCAGGTCAGATTGAACAGCAGCTTTGCCATTTGAGAGCAGAGTCTCCTGCCAGATGTGTGCCAGGGAAGACCCATCTCCTCTTTGCCTAATGCTGTTGTGGGTTGTTGTCTGGGGGAGGGAGGAGGTGGTAAGAGTTGGTTTCCAAGGACTGCAGGAGATGAGAAGCGGAGCACATCTGCCTGGCAAAGCTCCTTGCATTAGTGAGGTTGTATCCTTCCTCCATCTCTCTGTGTCCTAAATTGTAATAACACGATCATGCTATTTTTGATTCCCTTATTTGCGTGGAAAGCCTGTTGTTTTTTCTCTTCTCTTTCAGAATCCAATTTTCTCTTGACATTTCTGCCTAATGTAGCAAAACATGACCTTTGAGAAAGGACATTCCAGTGAGATTCACTCCCTCCTCTGCATCTCTGCCTCTCTCCCACATCTTGCTGTCTCTCATGCATCCCCTTTACGCTTCCTTCTTCTCCCTGGGCTGGGGGAGGGAGTTTACTGTCTCACTTTTCAGTAACAGTGAGCTGCTCCTTCCCCTCCTACTTTTCATCTGTCTTTGCAAAGTTTCCAGGTGCTCAGTGCTCTGGGGTGGATAAGAGACGGAGTCTTGTAATATTTTTATTCTTCTCTGCTTAGCTTCACCTGCCATTTTTGCCACCTTTATCAGAGGCTGGAAGCAGTTTGTCTACAGCCATAGGAATGGTGGGATCATAGTCATGTGAAATAAGGTGCCTGTGGTTTGCCGTGGTTTCCGCAGCGGGGTAGTCTGATGTGAAGCAGAGACAGAATTTAATGAGGCAGCACTGTGCCATCGTGGTGTTTGGGATTATTCTTCTGCCAGGCTCGTGGAGAGCCTTTGGGATGATGCTTTGCTGTGTGAGCAGCTTCCCCACTCCTAATTGCAGAGTTCTGGGCTTCACAGCATTGCTTGTGCAGGTGGGACAGGACAGAATTGCTTTTCCCTTGCTGCAACCTGGTGTAAGGCAGCAAATAAATCTGTCATCCCAAATCCTCATGCATCAGACCTGTGCCAGCAGGAGCCATTCAAGGGTTTGCTCTCTTGGTTTTAGCATGTTTCTGCAAATTAAACAGGAGCTGGGGGCTGGGTCGGGCAGAACTGGGCTGTCCACTGTCACTGCTGTGCCACCTTACCTCATACCTCCTGCCTGGCCAGCCCAGAGTTGAATGAACCTCCAGGTGTTTTGTGCCTCTGGCCTTTCCTCGCTCTTCCCAGCAGGCAGGGCTGAGGCAGAAGGGTGTCTGCAGCCTGGCACTGAACTGCCCTGCCTGCAGCTCACAGTGGGGATGGATTTGGTGAAGGATGTGAGGCAGCACCTCCTGTGTGTTCTGGAGGCCAGCAGAGATTGGAACATTTGGTTTTCTCCCAGAGCTTGCAACCACCCATCTCTCTGCTTCCCCCATGGACTGGTCACTCGGTCAGGGGCTCTCAGGCTGGCTGAGTGTCCCTGGGAAGGCTGCTCACTACAGAATGTGCTTTATTACCATCTTCTTATGCTGTTGGAAACCCAGTGCTTTCCTCTTTCTGCTTTTCTACCCCACATTTTTTTCTTTTTTTTTTTTTAATTAATTCAGTTGCTTTTCACTCTTTCATCCTCTCTGGCTTTCAGCTGAAGAGATGTCTACTGGGTTGCAAAGCTCTCCCAGGTAGATGAGATTTATGTTTTTGCAAGTTTGGGCAGATGGAGAGAGGGATGGGGAGCTGTTGGCTGCTGTAGCAGTGGTACCCCTGGGTGCAAGAAACACAGAGTCATACTGGGACACCTGGAGCTTACAGCTACTGCAGATCATTTGATAACACCTTGGGTAATCATCATGCTGTCATTTGAACCTGGCTGTTACTATTTTTAACATGAGATTTCTACTTAATTTTTTGTTCGAGTTCTGAAATTAGACTTGTTCTTTTTGCTTATGGTTGGTTGAGCTCCAGATTCATGGGCAAGAATCAGACATTGGATTTTTTTTTTCTTAACACTGCAGCAGGATATAAATCATTTTTCCCCTTAAAAAAAAATAGTAAAATGAGAAACTTTCATTTGGGTTTGTCCTCATTAAAATCTCTCATTATTAAATCTAAACTTGCATGATGAACTGCTTGATGGCATCCCTGTTGAGGAGGACGATGAGATCTGTGGAGGTGGTACAACCACGTGCAGGAAGAACTATTTACTGTGACTACTTCTCTCTTTTTTTTTCTTATTAATTTTCAGAGACCTCTCCGGGAACCGCCTCACCACTCTGTCATGGCAACTCTTCCAGACCCTGCGGCTCTTTGAACTGTAAGTCCTGCCCTGGGGGTACCTCCTGGGAGAAGAGGGGAGGCTGAGAGGGGGAATGATATCCAAATAGAGCTATTTTGAAGCCTGTGAATGATTACCTAAAACTCCAGTGGGCAGCACCATCCTTGGAAGGGTTTCCTGGGTACAGGAGCACCAGAGCAGAACTGCTTCTCTTTTAACTTCACAGCAGCTGGCTAATTAATGTCGGGATGATGAACAAGTCATGCTTGGGATAGTAAACGGTTGACTAACTCTGGGATCACATTAGAAATACTTACTGGGCCAGATTTTGAGTGAATCTTTTCAAATACTTGCTCTTCATCTGTTGCAGGGTAGGAATAACTGTTTTTCTTTAGTTGGTAGACATGCTTTGTAAGATGCCCCGGATTTTTAGGCGAATGATTCTCTTGCTCTCTAACAACAGAGGCACCTCCCAGCTCTGATGTGGGAGATGGTGAGATAGTGACTCTCCTGGGGCACTGGTGGCCTTCAGCCTGCTGAATTATTGATAGTGCATTCAGCATCGTGCTTGAAGAATAAGTGGACACGAAATCAATGGAGCGTTGCCCTGATGACCTGTTTTGTTGAATTTTAGAAATAGTTGTTTGGTGGGTATAAAAAAATATATATGTAGGATTTGTCCCAGAGGATCCTGGGAAGCTCCATTCATCCTCACCAATGATCAATAGAGCTGTAAGCTAGAAGTGACTTATGAAAGAATAAAGACAGTCTTTCAAGTGGGAGTAAGTGTGTTATCACCGGTGTTACTGCAGTGTATTTTATTTCTGTCAAATTGTTAAATGAAAAATACTAATAGTGATATTAGAAAATAGCGAAACGCCCTTCTGATGGGAAAATTTGGCTTGCAGAGTTAAAATGCTGAATTTGGAATTTGTCTCCTCACTGATTACAGCTCTAAATATTTTTCAAGTCTGGCTCGGGTTTCAAGTTTAATAGCATGAGTCATTTGTATTCTTAGACCTTTACTTATTGTCATTGTGCTGTCTGGCAAAACTCAGATTGATGGTTGTTACCCAAGAGAGACCCAAGAGTGGAGGAGCAAATGGGGCTGCAGTCCTGAGCTAGTGGCACTGGCAGGGCCTGGGGTAATGGTGAGCCTGCAGATTAATGGGAATATTTCCAGTGGAGCTCATTTTTATGTGCCTTTGCTCCATTTGCTCATATTTTGTTTCTTCAGGCACGTCCCAGGTCTGCCAGCCCCCATCAGGTTCAAAAAACCAATACCAAGCAAAAAGGGAATTGAGAAGCTGCTTTTGGGGCAGCAAAGGGTACTTTGCCTGATGAAGTATACACCTGTGTTGTCCTGATATGATGATCCTGGCAGGGAGCTGGCGTGCTTGGGGTGGCTTTGGTTGCTGTCAGCAGGGTCACTTGGGGCCAGCACTCCACAGCATGGCAAGTGGGAAGGAGCTGAATTACTTGGCTCACGTTGGAGCTGTGCTCAGAGCTGTTTTCTTGGAGATAACAAGCCCCAATGAACGAAACAATAATGCCTGTAGAACTGTGGGAGATCACAGGGCTAGTTGTTAGGAAGTTGTGATGGAGTGGGAAAGCAAAACCAATGTGGTGTTGTCCATGGTGTCTCATAGGGACACTTGGCATAGTGTGGGGCAGGAGCCTCAGCTGAATCTCTCCTGCTCCAAGTTGTGAAAGGGGTCTTGGCAAACCACTTCCTGGCACCAGCTTCAGTGAGCAATTTAGACCTACAAATGTGCCTGCCCACAGGGGCTGCCTTGCTGTTGGCTGAGCTGGAGTAAGAGCCTGGTGAACTTTATTTTTCCTGAAGAATTACTTTGTCACTGGTGCTTCCTGACAGATGTTCCTCTCTAAGCTCCTTGTCATTAAGGATCCTCCATCCATATAAGCACAGCTGAGATGGAGACTACCAGAATAACGTGATGATGCTGTTCCCCAAACGTGACAGGAGAGGGATATTTTACCTGATACCCACAAGGACCTCAGTGTTTAAGGGGCAGAGAGATGTGCCTGCAGTGTCCTTCCTTGTCCTTCCATGAAACTGTCCTGCTAAACCTTGGATTTGTTGGAAAGAAGGCAGCACAGAGGTGTAGTCTGAGAGGTGTAGCCTGAGCTATGGTCTCTGAATTGATGTTGGAATTAAGGTAAAGGCATATGTTGTCTACATGGTGGTCACAGTGCTAGAAGGATGGGACCTGCTGGTGAGAAAAAGCAATTCTCCAAGATAGTGAGGAATTACTAATGGATGTGCAAAAGTGGGAAATATGGTATTATTTTTTTTTTTTTAGAAATGCAGAGGATGGGTGAGTAAGAGACAGTTTTTTGGCACACTGAGCTCCAAAGAGGCTTCCAGAACCAGGAAAGAGATAGAATATATGGCCCACATAAAATGAGTGTGAAACACTGGTGAAAGCTAGAAAAGGAGTTGCAGATTGACATCAGCCAAGGACTTGAAGTTGAGCCAAAACTCTCTGGAAAGGGAGAAGATGGTGAGCAGCAGAGACCAATACAGAGACAGTAAGCCTGAGGAAGGCAGGCTGAGCAGCAGTGTTTGTGCACAGCAATGGAGAGTCCAGAAGACTCCAGGGACACAGAGATGCTGGCAAGAGTCCGCTCTTCTCCAGAGGGTTAGGGCAGTGTGGAGGGTTGTGGGACAAGCAGATCTGCAGGGGCTCACCAGAGGCACCTTATGTTGAGTGTCAGTGCCCCTGTGCTACCAGGCAATTGCGGATCCAGAGGGAGGATAGTCATCAAAGCTAAAACTGTGACTTACAACAAGGCAGCTTGGAGCAGTGCAGCATGTGGTGAGGGAACTGATGGGAGGATTGTCTCCAGGAGAATGTTGGGAGGAGAGGAGCTACAACTGATTGTGACATGGAGATTGCCAGGGAATGTGAGACCTGATAAAGCCACTCAGAGTGAACAATGAGGAGGAAAGAGCAGAAGACTAATAGGAAGACCAGAGAGGTGGATGGGAACCTGAGGCTTGAAACTGCTGCTTGGCTGCATCCAAGGCATCACAAGCTCATGAACATGGTATGGCTTTAAAGAAAAGTTTCTTGTTCAACATAGCTGAGATTTTCCCCTGCTGACTCATTGAAGAAAGGATGGCAAAAATGAGGCACCCTTCCAGAGAATATTATCTCTTGCTCTTTCTGGCCAGAAACAAGGCTTGGAATGGTTTCCAGTAACTCCAGCCCTAATTCCCACAGCACAGGCTGACCTTGACCAGCAGGGCTCAGGCTAATGAGCACAGAACTCTCCTAAGTCTGAAGCTGAGTGTGTGCAGGGAAGCATCTGACACATGCAACAGCTCATAAACATTGGACTTAGAGCCTTTCTTATCCAGAAGTCACAGCTGGTTTCCTCTGTCATGTCCTTGGCTTCCTTTGTCATGTCCTTAGAGAGCTTAGGGCTGACATTTCAAGAAATTCCTTCCCGGAAAGACCTAAGACTCTGGATCCAATTACGCCTTTGGTTGTATAAAACCTTGTAGTCCTGAACATCTTGCCACTCTGCCTGGCCCATCAGCATTTCTAATACCAACAGTCCCTGCCAGCTTGCCCTGCAGTATATTTCTGCAATGCTACAGGAAGAGGCTTTGGTGGGGATGGGGCACAGCAGCATCTCTGTTAATGTTATGAGTCCAATTTAACATCGTTTCTACTCTAGCTTAGAAACTTCTTGCTGCCAACAGTCACACTAATAGAGCTGTAGCTAAACAGTGGGCACTTGCTTGCTCTCTGCATTAGCTAATCCAGCTGTCAGACACCAGCCATCACTCCCTGAGTCCTTCCCTTTCTATTCTATCCCTTTCTGGCAGGGGTTCGGAAGCAACAGTTCTGGTTGGAACATCAAGAGAAGCCCTGGTTCTGGGAAATACATAGAAAGGAAAAAATTAGATTTTGTTCTCTCTCTGCTGAGTGCTCTTTGGTTCTCAAGCTTAGGCAAGTGGCCTCAGTCCCAAGGTAGGAAGAGTGTTTTAATTGCAAGTGTACAAAACCTTGGCAGCATTCTATGTGAATTGAAACAGACAGGAGAAGTGTGGCAAGGATCTCTGCTGCCCTCTGAGAGGCTTTAGCTGCAGACAGCTTTGCTTTAGCTGATGAGTGGGGAGGCATGGGACAAGGCATGTGTCTCATTTAGCTGCCTAGTCTGGAAAAAAACTGCTCAGTGTGTGTGAAGTTCTGTCTGTTTCAGTACATACTGGAATGCTGATGGCATCTCTCTCCCACACTGGTTCACCCTGGTGTAGGCTGTCCGGGCAGTTTTGGGAAACAGTGTGTACAGCTTTCTGTAGGGAGCAAAGGTGGGCTCAGCCAGGCACTTGTAGGATCACTGTTGCTGAAGAGTTGACTTAGTGCCTATGTGGCTCTAGGGTTTCAGCTTTGATGGGTCATTGCCCCATCAAATGACAGTTCAGGGCATGATTGTCACAGTTTTCCTCTTTCCCAAGCACAGTGTGCCTGTTTTGGGGAGGGGCTGTGCCCAGAGCACACCCTACTGAAGCCTCTGCTTTGCCTGGGGCTGGTGGATGGCTCAGGCTCATGTGCAGATTTCATCTCTTTTTGGGCCAACTCCTTGAGTCACAGAGCAGCTCTGCTCGTACAGAGAGAGCCCAGCTTGCTTGTGGCTGTGACACTTGCTATTTCTTACAGGCATTTTCAGTTTTAAGGAGGCTTGAAGAGGGTGTGGGAGTGTGCACCACTCCTGAGCACCTGCAACCAAGCAAAGCTTTGGCAATAATTGCAGGCTACATGCAAAAAAAAAAAGCCCTTTGGGTTTATTTGTCTGCTCCAGGAGTAAGTTGTGCTGTATACATCCCATGACAAGGAGCCTGCCTTAATTCTCACTGCAGTGCCACTGCACCCATGGGATGGGAGATGTTTCTGCAGCACATGGTGATGTCTTTTGGCCCAGCAGTGGGTTTTATCGCCTTGTGCTTCCCAAGGTATTTTCCTCTTTGCAGAGAAGAGAGGGTGAATTTTATCTCCACAAGCAGAGGGTCGTAGGTAGTGGAGATGTGTAACAGAAATGTGGGAGGAAGAGCTGTAAGGAGCCACAGCTCCTAATGATCCCTGCAAGGGATGAGGTCTGAGGAGAGAATTGGAGATCCAGGTTTTTGAGCAGGTGCAGAACAGCGAGAGAATGGAAATCCCTGCACACCTCTCTGGAGAGCTGGCTGGCATGGCAGGGCAAGCATCAAGCAAGGAGGGAGGGTGCCTTCCACATGTCAGGAGTGCTTTTGCAATGCATGTTAGGGAAAAGGGGTGCACACGTCTGTGCCCCTTCTACCTGCGGTGCTGTGCCAGCTGCCAGTGGCACTTGGTGCATCCAGCCCGTGATGGGAGTTAATTTGTGCAAAAGCCCCTGTGGGGGTCTCGATTAGAGCGAGCTACATCGCTGACGTTGGGGCAGGTTGTGGGGAAGTTCTGCCCTGAAGCCTGCAGCTCCTGTATTATTCATGGCCGTTCATGAATTAGCAATGGGCCGGGAAAGCTGCTGTCTATTACTTACAGAGCTGCCCTTAAGTGCTAGGACAGCAGCTCTCCCGGCAGCCTCCTTTTGTGAGGATATTTGCAGCAGAGCAGAATTTCTCCCCCATTGCATCTGAGCTCCCCCAGCTCCCCGCCAGGTCCCAGGGTATGTCCCTGGTTACCTGATCTGCCATTAGCCAAGTCCACGACTCTTACCTACATGCTTGTCCTGCTGGTAGCAGTGATCCTGGGAGGATTCTGAAAGGAAAGTGGATTCATGGCCGTGTAGAAGAGGTTGTGAAGCATGTGCAAACTACTGGCAGTACCTGTCATAGCACACAGGGAATGCCTCATCACTCAAATCCCACCAAATCACTGTGCTAATCTGTTCTGGTCTGTTAAATGTAGTGCTTTGGCCTTTGAATTGCTTGTCTGAACCCTGTACCTGTGTTGCAGAGGTTTATGTGCTTTTGGTGGGAAAGAAATTAACTGATGAAAAACCAGAGTGAAGTTCAACTCAGTGTTTGCTCTGGGGAAAAAAAAAAAAGTCAGATGACATCTTGATGTATGAGAAGATGAGGGTTCAGTTTTAACAACCCCGGGTACTACCAGAAGATCCCTTCACTTCTTCCTCCTTTTGCAGCACAGTATTGACAAAACAGCAGCTGCAGATGTTTGGAAGGTTGTTTCCAAATCCTGTTACTGGGTGAAATTAATTTTGTAAAAGCAAGCATGAATTTTGCAGTAACACGTGGAACAGAGCAGGAAAAAAAGCTTTTTCCTCTCTGATGGGGGATCTAGATATCATGTGAAGCAATGGTTTGACCTTTGGAGATGACCCTGCTTTGGGGTGACTGAGCTCATCTTTGGCACTGCTTGCTCCACTGGTCCCCACTTTCTTTGCTTTATAGTTATGTGGCGAGATATTTTGTTTCTTCAGGCTGTGTCTCCTATTTTGTTCAAGTTATCATTGCAATCTGCTTTGGTAACTCAGTCTGCCCTGGTTGAACACTGGGCTCTTCTCCTGGCTGGGACTTGCCTTCCTTGCATGTCCACAGAGAGCTGCAGAGCTTTAAAAATGTAAATGAAATGGTTAATAGGTTGGAAAATCAATTATAATAAACATTCCTGGTATATAAACTGTGTGTAAGTGTGGTTTAAATGAAGTACATTAAAGGCAGTGCTTTTCTCCATTTCTCCTGGCCAGGTCAGCAGGGTCTCAGTGCAGTGCTGATTGATTTGATTAAAATGCATGTTACCTTGCACATTAGCTCATGTTCTGGGTCACCAGGAGCTTGTGTCCGTACAAGGAACTTGGGAGAAGAGCTGCCAGCTTCTCTGAGTGCTTGTGGGAGCTGGAGGTGTGCTTTGCCCAGCAGGGGCTTAGACTGCTGCTGAAGTGGGATTTGAAGGTGTGAATCAATATTTTAGGGCAGTGGGGAACTGCCTGCTCCTTTGCTGAGGGGTGACTCTTCTGGGTGTCCAGATGACTGTGGGACTGAGCCACAGCTGAGCAGATCTTGCAGTGAAAGACGTGTGTATCCCTGTGCTGCCCTGGGAGATGTAAAGCCTTGTGTGCACACATGAAGGAGACTGTGAATGCATGGTTGTGTAACTGTGGAAAAGATGGGAATAATAAGTGCCAGAAGACCCCAGGCAAATAACATGGAGACGATTCTACCTTAGCTCTTACACCTGCATGGTGGCTGTCCTCCCCTGGGAGCCTGGAGCCAGGCGATGGCTCTACTCATTCTTCCCCATCCCACCATCCTTTCTCACCTCCCTCTGCCCACAGGAGACTAGAGAGGAACCTTTTTAACTGCAGCTGTGACATTCGCTGGATCCAGCTCTGGCAGGAGAAGGGCGAGGCAAACCTGCAGCACCAGGGCCTCTACTGCATGACCATGGATGCAACCATCATCCGTTTGCAGGACATGAACATCACCCAGTGTGGTAAGAATCCTGGGGCTGCACAGGAGGGAGGCTAAGAGGGTGCCAGGAGGGCTCCTTGTGCTATCCAGCACTGCTGGTTGAGTTATTTGCTTGGAGAGCCTGGTGTAGCAGAATTCCCACCATGTGGTCAAGAACAAGAAGATTGAAGCTGATTGGGGTAGTTTGTGGATTATAAATAGAGTGTCTGGGTAAATGCGAGACTGCTATTGGTGTGTGTATGAAAGATATTGGGTGATCTGGGGCATTTTCTTCACTGCAATGCTGCTGCTTGACAAAGTGTCTGTGGTGAGTCTGTGATGTCTTGAAAAGGGCTGTTTCATGTTGATCTTCCTCTGTCTAACAAAACCTAGAAACAGTGTATTGTTAAAAGACACTGCCACTGTATCTTTTATAATTACTCTTAGGAAATGCATGTCTCTATTCATTTTCCTTTGTTTTATTTTTCAATTGAAATCCCATATCTGTAGGGAAGAGGCAGGAGTGACTTTATATCTCTTTCTGTTTCCCGCTGATGTTTAAAAGAGTCCAGCAGCCCCAGGAGCAACATGAGGCATGTTCAATAGTTATGCCTTTTTCCTTCACCTTGTTCATGCATCAGCTGCCTGTTTGGTGTCAGTTTTTGCTCTGCTATTGCCATTACTGGAAAGCATCCCTTGCAGAGTAAGGAGAAAGAGATGTACCTTCTGCAGAGCAATTAAACTGCCTGTACGCAAGCAGCTGTCAAACTCACGGGCTGAAAAAGGATGAAAACCAGAGGATTTCTTTTTTTGATGATCATCCTCTGTACTAGGAATTTGGGTTTGTTACTTGTAGCAGTAGTAGATAAACAGCATGCACATTTGGATTTGCATGACTTGGGGTTTTTTGTTGTGTTGGTTTTTTTCAAGTTCATGATGGCCTGTTAAACTCTGGAAACTGGCCAAAGTGTGCCTTCATGTGGATGAACTAAAAAGATTTGAGAGTGCTGTAATTTCCGCCCCACATGGGAAGAATAAGCTTCAGGAATTAGAGATAAAAAAAAAAAATCCTTAGGGATCAGGGGCATGAGGAGAGGTGGCTACATCAGTGGTGGCATTAGACTCTAGGAGACTCTAGCAGGGTGCTGATTTGGGAACACAAATGTGCTGGTGTCCAGTATGAGCACCTCCTGTGACCATGCAATCTCCTGGAAGGGCAGAGAGCTACACTGGTCTGCTTTCCTCCAGAGGAGAGTCTTTCTGTTCAAGCATTAAGACTCAAGGGATGTTGTAACAATATTTGTCTTTGTCCTTTGGTGCTGAGGGCTGGTGTGGCTTGATGTGGCCATGTTTGATACCAGCTCAACCTTGAGAAGACCATACATGTCCCTCCCATCTCCCTCTCCAGTGATTCCTACCATGTATACAGCTTTGCCAGGCCTAGACCACTACCTCCTTTCTTCTGGCATCCCCCCAGTCAGTACAATGTTCTTTCCCTCCTTTTGTGACTCCCTGATGGCAACAAAAGAATGTGTGTCCCCATCTATGGCTTTGCATTCGTGTGATGGATACTCCTGCCCTATGATGAGATGGGACCACTGGTCAGTTCCTTCTGCTCTGCCTCCCCAATTTGCTTCTGAAAACATCCCACAAAACCTGTCATATGCAAGAAGGCTATTTGCCCTTCTTGCAACCAGTGCTGTCTTGTTTCATGTTGCAAGGATATTTGGTGCCTGTGGCAGTGAGTAAGGAAGTGGTGTAAATCAGAACCGCCATAAATCAGTGAATCCCTCTGCTACCACCAAGGAAGAGCAAGGGCACCTTTTACTGGGAGAGCTGCAGTTAATATGAGGACACATCCTTGGTCATCTTCTCTTGATTGTTATAAATTAGAGGGACACTTTCCTCACCTGGAGTACTGGGTGCCCTGCGCCTTATCCCTGGAGATGGGGATGCTTTGGATCTTCTCGCATTACAGTTTTCTAATCCCAGGTTACTGCCACTCTGAGCAGCTTCTGTGGGAGCAGCGAGATGGGGATGGGGGCTGTGTGAAGGGAAGGGTGGCTGGAACTGGGCACCAACTTTTGGATTCAGAGATGATCAGAGGGTCTGCTCAGCTGGCACGTTTCCAGTGTCTGCGTTTCACCCTGTCTCCAACATCCCTCTTTCCCTCGGTAGGGCAAGACCATGCTGTTACCTCCTGCTACTTATCCCAGGGTGCTGGAGGCTGATTTGGGAAACAGCTTGGTGGGATCTGAGTCCACACGAGTGTTCTGTGTCTGGCTATAGCAAACGCTGCACTACACCTGAGCACTTTGGTGTTTGGCTCCTCTAGACCTTCCTGAGATCAGTGTGAGCCACGTGAACCTGACGGTGCGGGAAGGGGAGAACGCCGTCATCACCTGTAACGGCTCGGGATCGCCGCTGCCGGACGTCGACTGGACGGTGGCCGAACTCCACTCCATCAACACCCACCAGGTAGGGGCCACAGGACCTCAGTGCTGCCTGTGCCCCGCGTGGCAGGGGCAAAGCAGCTGCCAGGGTTTCCCTGGGTCTGGGCGTGCAGGGCAGAGGATCCGGGAAGATGGTAGAGGCTGCTGTGAAAAATGTGAAATGGCTGTATCAACCATTACTTTCCCCCATGAGAACCTGGGGGCTAACAGAAGGGAGCAAAATCTTCCCTCTGCGTGTCTGGAAAGGGAAGAGGAGAGAGCTTTGTATTTCAGTGATCCCTAATTGAATTAACTCATGTCTGCTCTAATGAAACCAACTGTTTGCAGAGGTGCCTGCAATAGCTGTGGCCAAATTAGGCAGCTAAGCAAGATTTTCTAGAGGCAAAACACATTTATCAGTGCTACAATGCCATGGCTCTCCCCTTCCTGTAGTTCCTCTTATAGGATGTGGTGTGTTTAATCAGGTGAGGGAACACCTCCCTTCACACAGATCCTAGGGTTTTTGAGACCTCCTCACATCTTACATGGGAAGTGTGATCCTCTTCTTCTGGGGGTCGTAGCAGGGAAGCAAGGATCCACCAGACACCAACTTCTGTCTATATTTCTCTTTATGATTTTTAGACCAACCTCAACTGGACCAATGTTCATGCCATCAATTTGACCTTGGTGAACGTCACCAGTGAGGACAACGGGTTCCTGCTCACCTGCATTGCTGAGAACGTGGTGGGGATGAGCAATGCTAGTGTGCTGCTCACCGTCTACTGTAAGTACCACTGGAGAGACCTTGTCCATACAGAGGCTGGAGGGGCTGCCTTGGGAACTATTTGAGTGCGTGGCCACTTGCTACCTGTGACATATTGGGTTTGTGAGTGAGGATTAGGAGGAGCTGAGAACAGTGAGGAGAAGGTGGATCCTCACACACCTCTCTCTTAAGTGTCAGTAATTTTGCTTCCCTGATGCTTCCATTAATCCAGAAATGAGCGCTAGAGCAGGAGAGGAACACCAGTACCGCACTGGTGGTGGGCATCTCTCCACTCATCTCTTGGAAGATCCAGTAGAGTAAGAAAAAGCCATAAAGGGACTAAAAATCCATTTACAAATACAGAGTTGGTTGCCCTGATGCTATGTGAGAGGTTCAGTGACACCCTTGTTAAAGACAGTTTAAATCTTGCCACTGATTTCAGGGATATTAGTGCTTCCCCCAGGTCCATTCCTTCAAAGTTGGACTGCAAATGCCACGTAAATGTGCACATGTAAAATTTCAACTGTTCACTTTTATCTGCAAGTAGCTCAACTTTCTTTGTGCTTTCTAATATAACATAACACAAACCTGACCTTAAGAGGAAGTTTACACAGCTTTGTGGTCTCAAGCAGCTGAGATTTACTATATTTTGCTGTGTCTGTAATATTTGCCCTTACTCTGTATTTTGAAAATCTGTCCCCCACCCCCAACCTTGCCAGGTAGAGTGGAGACCCATGTGGGGTTCTTAGTAGTCTTGGTGAACCCATGCATGCTACATGATGCTTTACTACTTTGATCTTCCTCCCAGTAAGTGCTATTGATGGATTGAATAATGGAGGTGATTAAAGCTCAGCTCAGAGGTGACTGGTCAGCAGGCGCAGGTTTTTTGCGCGGTGTTTCAGCATCTTTTCCTTCACGCCTTAAACAGCACCATGCCCATGCCTCTTTTCACCTGTGAAATCCTCTAAGCTGCTGACAGTTTCTGCTACCCCTGCTCTTGTTGCCCAGACCCATCACTCAAGGCTGTAATTTCACACTGAAAAGATCTGGGTTTGTGCGTGTAGGTGGCTGCCTGTTTTGAATCCTCCTTGCCAGGAAGATGTGAACAAGCCACATGCAGATCTAGGCTTGTGAGTGAAAGAAGGTGGCTGGGACATGACTATGTGGTTCAGGGTAGATGGGTGCTGGTGTGAGAATTTTGTTCATCTCCAACCAGCTCTGCATCTTCTTTTCTTCTACAATGTTCACTGCCTGAAAAACTCAGTTTTTTCAAAAAGATGTGTCGAAGTTGGTGTGTTGTTTTTCTTCGTTGTGGATGCCCCATGGACTGTCTTTGCAGCTGGATGGTACCAGGAAAAGGAGAGTTTTAGGGAAGACTTATATCTTTGTGTCCTTTATCTTTGCACAAAACTTGTTCTTCTAGTTCAGACCTTGCCAGCCTTGGGGTTTGGGACCTTACATGTAGGCGTTGCAAATGGGGTTTCAGAAGTGATAGCAGAGCAACATTTGAATTCTTGGGGTGTCCCAGGGGGGAGACAATGCATATGCAATAAATTGCAGGTGAAGTTGCTGCTTTTCTTATCCCTCTCCCACTCTACTCCCTTTAATTAAAACACCCCTGGAGGCTGTTCGGCGAGTGAGAACTCCTTTGGGATGTTCAGGCAGTCAAAACCCCCAAGGACAGGCGGTTGCTGAGGGATGTTTGCTTCCACAGCATTGCAATCCAAAATTGCTTGGTGTGACTGGAGAGCTCCCGTGGGCACCTTGCACTTGTGTAATGTAGCAGTGCTACATCGTGGTGTCCTCCTTAACGGGAATAGGCGGCCTCCCTGTGATCCCCTGGGAGGAGGAGAGCAGCAGTAAGTGTGTGGACTGGACAGCTCCAAGCTTAGTTGTTCCTGGGCTGGTGAAAGGACCATCCTTGCCATTAATTTGTACCCCTGTTCAGAAGACCAGGAGAGATGGCTCTGGCTCAGATCCTCCTTTCAGGGAGCGTGGAGTGGTTCTTGTGACAGGGCTCCTTCTTTGCAGACATCCATTGGGAAGAGTAGAAGGAGCAAGGGATTTTGGAGATTGTCAATAACCTTAGTTTCCGTGGTGCACAGAGACGTGACGTGGGGTGGAGGTGTGCTGTGAGCCTGCCATGTTTCTCTCTGCTAGATCCCCCTCGCATCCTTACTCTGGAGGAGCCGGTGCGACACCTGGACCACTGCATTGCATTTGCAGTGCAAGGGAACCCAGTTCCCACCCTTCACTGGCTGCACAACGGCCAGGTCCTCCGGGAGACAGAGATCATCCGCGTGGAGTTATACCAGCAAGGGGAAGTGTCTGAGGGTTGCCTGCTCTTCGACAACCCCACTCACTACAACAATGGCAACTACACGATTGTGGCCACCAACCAGCTGGGCTCAGCCAACCAAACTATCAAAGGACACTTCCTTGAAAAACCCTTTCCAGGTAGGATATTCAGTTTATGTCATTAGAGTTCCTTGCAATCCGAAGGTTTTACTGTGGCCCTGACAGTAATCCTTGCGTCTAAACAAGGCCATAACCCAAGCTGGCCTTTGTTAGAGCATCAGGTTGAAAGAGGTGAACTCTGGAAGCCTCTTCTGACTAGTGTGATTTTTCCTACTCAAGTACGTTTTGGTGTCATATCAACTCTTTAATGCTGGGAGAGATACTGACTGGTTTAGATAAATTTGTTTTTGCAATATATTCTGCAGTGTATTTATTTATTTATTTTAAAGATCTTTAGGAATTTCAGCGGGAATAGGATGTAAGTTTGGCCAGTTATTTTGCATCTCCTCTTGAGTTTCCCAAAGAGGTTGCTCAATTTTTTTGATAGAAAGTATTCTGCTACATGATAGTTATAAGGTATAGAAAGGAAAGCCCTTTGAAGTGATGCAACTCTTCCATTTTTTTGCTTCTAGCTTGCATTTGTGAAATGATTAAAGCTGGATGTAGCAGTGTCAGGATTGTTTTCTTTCTGAATGCGGTATGTGCAATTCCAGGATGACAGGTCTACAAAAGATGCAACGGCTCAATTAGTCACTTTGCATCAGTTTGCTGGCATTTCTTAACTGATTGCTTGGAATTCCCTGTTGTACTCCCTGATGATTCAGAGCTTAGCTGCAAAAAAAAAAAAAAAAAAAGAAAAAAGCATTTGAGGACATAAAGATCCAGCTCTTGGGAGTGCAGCAGAGACTTTTGTGGTGGCCTGTCTGCTTTTTATAGGAGTGTCTTGGTCTGCTCTCTGACGTTGCAACACCACACTGGCCATCATGGAGTTAAGATCTATGCTGCCTTCAGGAATGATGCCATGAGAAAGTGGCAGCTCTAAATTGGCCCCTGCAGCCCAAGAAAATCCAGCAAAATAGGGCGTTTGCTAAATATAGAAAAATACCAACGGTACTCTCATTTATTATTTATATCACACCATATATGTACACAGAGTTTTCCCGCAGGTCAAATATCATAAATGCAAACCCAAATCTCTGCCTTGAAGATCTGACAGTTGAACAAATGAGCTGATATGGATGGGAGTGGAAAATTTGTATTCTGACTTGAAGGATGCTGCCCTGTTTGAATATCTGACCTATTTATGTTTCCTTCTGTCAGGGCAGAAGAGCAGCTTATCAAATGTAGGTGGGTGAGGAGAAGCAGACAGGTTTGCAGTCTCAGCTCTCCCAGGTCCCACCTTTGTGACTCAATTTCCCCATCTGTAAAATGGGAACAGCTCTTAAGTAGATGCTGGATCTCCAGAAAAGAGAGGCAGATATGCTGTTCTGGAGAGCTGATTTTGGAAATGGATCTGAGCTATGCTGTGATGTGGGAAAGCACGGTGATATTTGCAGACCATCTCATGCTAGGGGCTCTGGGAGAATGGGATTGTGTGAAACGAATGTAAAATACTGCCCTTGTGAGTGCATCTTCACCCATGCCTTGTGTGTACTGTTGGTGTGGAGCACTTACTGCCCCTGAACCATCTCTCAGCAGGAGCTGACCCATTTCTTTTATTTCTTCTGATCCAAAGTCCCAAGCCATTCCTCACCCTGGCAGCCCCTGTCAGCCCAATGCAGGATGTAATTTACTTTCCTTGAAGCTTGTTGCTTCGTCCACTACCACAGCTGACATATACACTCAATGCAGTTGACGTTTATAATTTCCCATTTGAAGGTAGATTCCTTCAGAAAATGCCACACATTGAAGGTTCCCCAGTGTGATTCACTGAAGCCCTCGTTGCCCACAGCAATTCAAATGTGCAAGGACTTTGCTGTCAGTACCCAGGATGAGGTTATTAGCCTTAATTAATTAATGAAAGCGTAGTGCCTGGAAGACTTCCTATCAGCATAGAAAATGACCTGTGACCATGTATTTTAGAACCCCCTAGTTGAAAACCTCTTGCTGGTACCATGCCACACTGAAGTTTTCCAGGCCAAGAGGAGCAAGGTACTGTTAGAAGCTGGGTGGAAGCTGGGAGATATATGCTACATGTCACATCCCCCCTTCTCTCTGATGTTGGGTATGTAGGAGAAAGGGCAGTGGCTCCCAGAACAGATTTGTGTCATATCCTGTAAAAATCTTGTTGCATGTTGTCATTGGTATCTCTGCCATAGGCTACCATCTCCCTGTTTAATCCACAAAGGTCAATGTACCTGTGATGAGTGTTCAGTACTTTGGGAACTTCCCCCAGAACTCAAGCTGGCTGAAGTTTCTTGGTTATTTTTTTATACTTTGAAAAATAGCGTTTACTGGAAAAAAAACCAAACAAACCCTTTTTGTGGGTTTCTGTTGAATTTGCTTAGTCTAGGAGAGAAAAAATGGAAAGAAGAAAATGTAGAAGCAGCAAGAATTTTATGACTAGACTCTGTCTGCCTTAATAGGAAAAAAAAGTCTCCAAATAAAATATTTCTTCCTTTTTTTTCCCCCCTATTGCTAGAAAAAGCCAAGGAAAGTTACACTTCTGCTCAACTTGAAACAAAAATATTTTTTCAGGTTTTTTCCCTTGGTTTGGAAAGCTGTATTTGTCACCCGGGGATTGTTTTATGCTTCCCTTCCAAAACTCACCCAATGCTTCAGCATGAACATTTCAGCATCCTTCCAGGAGCCCTCTGCCAGCAAAGCTGTGTAAACTCCAGTTAATATCGGGCTCAGTTTCTTACATGGGCGAGTGAATTGAAAGCTGACGTTATTCTCACACTATGTAAACTGAGTGTCACCGAGGGCTTTAGACCTCATTGTCTGGGTCCTCGGCCACCTTTGGAGCTGAAGGAGCTTTCCTGAATAGACTGGAGCAGTCAAGAGGCTGACAGCAGGGACTGGCATGGTTGTCTCGGGCAAGAGGCATCTCTAGGGCAGCCACAGCCTCTGTGTCCGGTTCAGATGCTATTAGCTGCTATGAACAGCTCATGAAAAGGAGGTCAGAGGAGGTCTCCTCTAAAGCCCTGCCCCAAGCTGGGCTCTCCTCCATGGGAGTTGGTCCTTGTAGGACTTTGTCCTTGGGTGAACACTGCCATGTAAGGCAAAATCTGCTTCTCTCCCCTCCACCTCCATCCTGCCCAACCCTGTGTGTCTGTTGAGCTTTGCTCGCCTGTTTAACAATCGTTCAGAAGAGTGGTTAGTGTGCTGCCACTTGTTCTCCTTGTTGGCCTCACAGTAGTATCCTTCTCCTCCTCTTTCAGCCCAGGGTTCTCCATCCTGACCTCCAGCATGTCCTGCTGGCACATACACTGCAGTTTCCAGTTACAGTTGCCCAAGAGGAAAAAAATATGAAAAGTTGGTTTCCTGGGCTCTTTGGGGTGGTGAAATGTGTCTGAGGTGGGTTGGGAATGAGACCCCTCTCCTTTTGCTGTGCTGCTGACTGTGTTGCTTCTCTCTTTGTCCTTTCCACAGAGAGTACGGACAACTTTGTCTCAAGTAAGTGTTTCCTTGCCTTTTACATACAGTGGCTGGTTGGTTTCTGTGGTTTCTCCTGCCCCTCTGTGATTTACATATTCCTGGAGGAAAAATCAGGAAGCCAGAAGCTGTTTGGTGGAGGTTGCACAAAGCCCTGCCTTCCCCACGAATGAGCAAGGTGTCTGGGGAGCTTTTGATGAGCCGAGTAATCTCTGGAGACCAGGAGATGTTCATTTCCATCTAGTGATGTCCTGAAGAAGGTCCTGTAAAGGAAATGGTGGTTGGTTGTGGTGTAGCAAAGGGGGTCTTAACTAGATGCAGGCTGGCCAGTCCCCAGTGACATTTTTCTAGGGTGGACTGGGATGAGAAACAGGGCTCAAATTCTGTAGTGTTTCCACAAGACATCCTTCCTACATCTTCCCAAAAAAACCAACCCCGCAAAAAATTCCAAAAAAGCATCCAAGTTACTGTTTCTTCTGATCAAGTTCTGCTGAAGGCACTCATGTTTTGATCCTACTTAGACCAGTAGGTATTTGAAAACCAGGAGATGGCTCAAGAGTGGAGGGTACCCACTCTGAAACACAAGGCTCCCACGTTTCCCATTTGTAAATCTGGAGTGACATCAGCATAGTGCTGGCCTGTGTTTTCTCTGCTGATGTGCACAGGGAACTCTCTGGTTGATTTGTGCCTTCTGAAATAGAAAGTTGCAACCTCTTTTAGGGGTGAACTGGATCTCGTTAGGTCAGGCCATTGGAATGTGCTGGGCGCCTTGGGAGTCCCCTGGGAGCCACACTGAATCTTCTGTCTTTGGTGTTTTGGTTTCAGTCGGGGATTATGAAGTGAGTCCCACCCCACCGATCACTGTGACCCACAAACCAGAAGAGGACACTTTTGGGGTGAGTCCTGGTCTCTGCTCTGCAGAACTGTTTTGCATGCATTCCTTGTAATTGATGACTCAATATTTGTACTCCTCTGCTGTTTTGAGTGTTTGCAAGGAAAATCTCTTCCTTTATGACTCAAGGCAGCAATCAGAAGGATTCTGTGGCTTGTGTGTCAGACAGGTAAAATACTCACATGAACCATCTGATCCTCTTGGGTGTGCAGTGTGGGACCTGGGAGCTGTTTGAAAACAGGGCATGCTATGAAGTTGCTGCTGGCAGGGTCAGAAATTCTCACTTTAAAAAAGTAGCACCCAGAGAACAAACAAACAGGCAGTCATGTGTTTCAGACTGTTATTGATCTGTTAAGTTTTGCAGGGTGAGTGACTCAGATTTAGCTTGGTTCAGTTCTGTCAATGCCTGTTTGCCCTCCCTCCTGCTGTGCAGGGCATGCCCAAAATGAAAAAGGAAAGAAAGCCTAGGGCTTATCAGATCTCAACATTGTCTTTCTTCTGCAGAATCCAGGTAGAAAAAGAAAAATTAGCATGTTACACAATTGTTCTAATTATGTGAAAGTTTTAAGATACTGAAACCCACCAGAACAAACAAAACTCAGTCCACCGTGGTTTCAGTTCTCATCCAGCTGAAGTGAAAGCTTTGAACAGTAAGGCTGGAGTAATAATGTGCACTGATTATTAAATATAAAACACAGAAAACAAGCTGGGGATGAAAATAGAGTGTGCTAAAATAAAAATTTAAAAATATCATAACAAATGTACCGAGAACAGGGGAAAGGGTTGCAAAATGAAATTACTTTTTCTTGGTTAAATGATGTATTTTCTATTATAGCAGAATGCAGTTTTGTAAAAGGAAGCGAAGTCTAAATGCATCACAAGACCCAGTACAGAACAATTGGACAAATGCCAGAGAAATTGTTGTTTATATCAATGCAATAAAAGTATCTCGAGCAAAGACTTGAAGGAATAAATATTCATAAATATTAAAATAAGCTTGGGATTGTAAACCCTTTAGGGCAAGGAGGTTTTCTTTCCTCTGCTTGCACACTGCCACAGTGGAATCACAGTTCCAGCGAAGGACTTGGACAATGCTGTAGTATCAATATTTACTACTGAAAATTACAATAAATAGGGAACCATTAGAGGCTTTTGGAAACCCAGATGTTTTAGGGGGGAAAAAAACTCAGTTCTACTTAATTTTTTCTATTTTCTTCTTGTGGTATGTTTTTTTTTTCCTCACTCTTTGTCCTGAAGGATGTTTGGATGGAGACAGAATTGCTCTTTCTAAAGAATTTTCTGCTGCTCCTGTGTGTCCCCAGCTGAGGTTTGTATAGCTTTGGTGTTGTAAGGTCATGGCACAGTGCTGATGTCAGAAACGGAGGCTTGGGATGTGATGAGCGCAGGCATTGGAGCAGAGGTCCTTCTTCCCTGCGGATATATGGATGGAGGGTCTGGGGAGAACTGCTGCCAAACAGTGTCACTGATGGGAAGATCCCAGACCTCCCAGTCCTGAAAACAGCCTGTGATCCTTCCAAGCTGTGCCAGAGCCCTCCGGTTTAGCTTGTGTTTTCCTCCATAGCTGATATCCACAGGGCTGCAGCAGATGGTGTGAGCCTACAGAAAGGTTAAGTGAGCAAGGAGGTGCTGTATTTCCAGTTTAGACTCCTAAATTCCTCTATCTTGACTCTAAGGCTTTTTCCTTCCAGGTTTCCATAGCGGTTGGTCTGGCAGCTTTTGCTTGTGTCCTCTTGGTCGTCCTCTTTATTATGATCAACAAGTATGGCCGGCGGTCCAAGTTTGGGATGAAAGGTAGGTGCAGTCACTTTCCTCTAGCAGGAGGCACCTTCCAGGATTGCCCAGCTCTTATAGCACACGTGAAAGGTGTTGTGGTTTTATTCCTACATTGCCAGTGTTGGTGCAAAGCCTCCTAAACAGAACGCAGCCCTCTTCAGTTTGTTGAGAGAGTGACGGAGATAAGCGGGCTGGTGGTTCTCACCTGTGTGTGCTTCTGCGGGCAGAAGTGTGCATGTGTGTTCCTTATCAGTACATAACTGCATCTGCAGGCTGCCCAGAAGACCTTTGAGCCTGCTCCCTCCAGCCATGTGTTGAGAGAGTTGTACTCAGGGCAGCATGCTCTTGGGTGAAACCTGTTTTGTGGACGTGGTGGTGCATGGGCTTCCCCTGCACTGGCTCCAGAGCACTGTGTGTGAAGGGGGGACAGAAGGATATGAAATTGTTCCGGGTTCTGTTGAAAAGTCAAGTGCACCCACTCTGTGACTGTCTGTGAGTGGGGACAGAGACGCTGCTGTCAGTTTGTAATGTCTGTACTGGGAAGGCAGTGGAAGGTCTCTTTCTGCTGCCTCTCTGATGAAAGGTTTCCTTCTCTGTGTCATGAATAATGACTTTAAAAACTTATTCAAGTGTCCTTGATAGTGACTGGAAAGTGAGAAGGTATCTGATATTTGCCAGGCAGAACTGGTCTCTCTGTCCTGCTGACACCAACTCTGTGATGTTGCAGAGCTAATGCCAGAAGTAGATGATTCTGTGCCATCTGCTTTCTGTGACTCTGCTGGTATCTGCAGTTGGGCAGCGTTGGTGGTGCCCAGTGAAGGCTGGAGGAAGAGCCTTCACATGACAAAGTAGTTCCCAGCCTAATTGGTGGCTCATGCATACACTGTTCGAAGCCAGGCTTTGACAAACACGAGCTTCTCCCAAGGCTCCCGAGTCAGAGCCTGTTTCCTGCCCTTGCTGTGGTCTGCACTGCAGGGCAGGTTGATAGGTTTGGGAATGTTCCTTGTGCTTGCCCAGGGCTTTGTTTGCTTTACGTAGACATTTCCTGAGTGGCTCCAGATGGGATTCTGGCTGTAGTTTCTCCTATGCATCCTATGGAGATAGAAGACAGGACATTTAATTAAGTAGTGAATCCTCTACACCAACTTAGCAATATTTAGTCCATATGTCCAATGATAAGAACCATCTGGTGGGGTGTACTGACTAGTGGGTGGAGTAGAGGAGTGGAAGACATGGTTCCTGGGATCAATTCCCAGCTCTTCTACTGACTCAGTGTCCATAGGCAATTAGCTCTCTTAACCTCTGTCTCTGCTTTAATTTCCCCATCTGTAAAACTGGGATGATGTTACGTGCCTTCTGGAGGGATTTGTCAGAACACTTTGGAAGTGCTTGGGCCACTGATGGAGCTTAGAGATACAAATATAAAAAGGAAAAGTAACATCTGACCCTAATGGAAGAATCAAAGAGGAGTGAAGTGAGCCTGATGTGAGTAATGAGTCTTGGTGAACAGATGTGTATATGTGTTTAGAGGTGTTTGGATAAGCATGTCACTGGATATTTTGCATTCCCAGAAAACAGAGGAGTGCTGTGATGGGCCCTTGTGCGTATGGGTTTTGGGAGGCAAATTTGTTTAACCAGAAAAGCCTGCTTTCCTCCTCATTATTCTGTGTTTCTTCCAATTCTGATATGAAACCACAACCCTACAAAGTTTCTCCAAGTTTTATTGACTTTGCTTGGAGAGATGGAGTTGACAGAAGCTAAATACATCTTTAAAAAACAGGGAGATAACTCTTCAATGAGTTAAAAATGTCATAGGCACCACCATGAACAGCCTACTCACACTACCCAAACTCTGCTCCCTGTTGGAGGTTGAGAATTCTCATGCCCTGTGGACAGTCTCCCTAGCACATGATCTTACTTACTCTGAGCCTCCTGTTTTCCCCCAGCATCTCTTCTACCTTCACTGTTTTCTTCAGCCATAACATCATTGTCAGCTGCTATACCACCAGGGTTTGCTTGTGTCTCCCTTTCTTGCATCAGGCTTTCCTCAGAGTCCCTCATTATCAGTCAGTTCTTGCGCAGGAGCTGTCCTTTATGGCAACCAGCATGTTATCATTTACTAAGGAAAAAGAAAGTCCAAATCCTGAGTCTTTTTGGGAAAGTGCATCATTGCCTGATTCAGGAGCTGTTCACCGCCAGCTGATATGTTGCCACTTGTTGTTGAAATCCCAGCTTGGCAGGCCTGCAGGAGCAGGTTTTTCCTGTTGTTTTTGTCACGGATGCAGAACATTGTGTACTTGTGTTGGACACGTTACCCGCAGCACCTCATGAGTCTTTCTGAGAACATCTTTTTCCTTCTGCTTCTCCTAGTGTTAAGCAGATGGTTTATTTCCTAGAGAGAGGTGAACTTGGACTGACAAGGTTGGATGTCACGTTGAGTTTGGAAGGCCCCCTGGGCTAGCCTGATGGGTTGCCCACCAGCCTTAGAACCAGACTAATGGGCTGCCAAGGGTCCGACATCCCAGTTGCCTTTGCTGTAAAGAAAGTTGTTGTGTCTTGAGGCACAACAACTGGGGGAGGACTATGAGAGGACGGTGTATCCATATTTGTCCTCTTCTGGCTGGTAGCACACCCTCGGAATGTTGCACCAGAGACCTGTCAGAGCCACCGCTCTGCCTACGACCCAGTTACTGATCCAGCAGCAGCCAGGCGGTGGGAAAGCCCGCGGTGCCAAGTGTGCCGACGACGGGCTGGAGCGGTGGCACCAACAAAAGCTCCTTTGAAAGGGGCTCTGACGCGCTGTGCTCCTCAGCTGAGCCTGCGGAGGCTGGCTCTGCGCCATCCCCCTCGCCTTCCCCTGCTCCCCCCGGAGAGGGCATTCATGAACACGGAACGGCGGAGGTCAGATCCCCTTTCTGGCCGCCTGTCGGCTTTGGCTCCCGTAGCTGGGAGGGAACAGGGGGTGGGCTGAGGCAGCTGGGGGGAGCTGGGAGATCGCTGGAGCTGGGCTGGTGGAGGCGGCAGGGAAATGGCAAACAAAGCTCCTTTTTGTGAAAAGTGGTGTTACATGGGCAACGTAGAGGCAGTGGAGGGAAAACCACTGGGAAAAGTGAATGTTAAAACTGAGACACATTGAAGTTGCAGAAATGGACTGCAGCCGCTTGCTGAAGGGTGATGTATTCTGAAGGGGGGCTGAGATGCTTTTTAAAGCCTTATATTATTGTAGGAAAAAGAAAAGGGTATTGACAAACAAGAAATTGGGAGTCGGAATCCTTTGGTTTACTGTATGTCTCAGGGGAGTATTTTTTTTCTGGTGGGTTATACTGCATGGGAGTAAGGAGCCTGACATCCTGCTCTCAGTTGCTGCCTGCTCCAACTCTAGACTCGGTGTCCCACGTTCCCTGACTGCCCACCCAACGTGAAAGGATTTACAACTCACCTTCTGGGGTCAGGCTTGTCACTACAAGTCTTGTAAACTGTGTCTTCCAATCAAAGTTTAATCCCAGCGGATGACAGGAAATGAAATTTTGTGATATAATAAAAAAGCCACATGGAAGTCCTGGGACTAACAAAAATTAGATTTTGTAAAAGAACAACAATGGCACAGAAAAATTCTGTGACATACAAAACATTTGGATGGCACAGCTATGGAGGCAGTGTAAATGCTGAGGTTGAGGGGCTCAATATATTCTCCTTTTACTTGTTTTCTGTTATATTTGCAAGTGCCTCGGGATAAAGAACGTGTGCTCATGCATATATGTGTGATGTATTCCTGGTGCTGCACAACTTCAATAAAAAACAAATTGAGTTAGCTGAGATATGCAGAGAAAGGTGCTAGAGAAAATCCAGAGACAAGAGCACTTGTCGTTTTGTTGAGATGAACTGCTTTCCAGGCTCTGAGATTAAAAACTACTTGCATTCTCCAAAAGAGGTTTTCTTCCTCGGGTGGAGCCAGCACCAGCTAATGGTTCAGACTTGGTTACAGCTGGCAAAGGGTCAATTGATTTTTAATCTGATTTCCTAAAGAAATAAGGCATGTGATCGTGCTGCCTCTTCGTGCACATGCGGGCATGTGTGTACAGCTCTGCCTGCCTGGATTTTCCCTTTTTGTGCTGCAGCTTTTGGATCTCTGTTTCACCCAGAGGAGAGGGGAGAGAATTGGAGATGCCTTTTCAGGCATCATGGAAATAAGGGAGCTAAACAGAATGACAACTCAGGTGATGCTGCACCAACAAAAATGCCTTAAGCCTTTCTGGGCATCAGAGAATTCATATGGAATTTCTACCTTGGACGGAAAAACAAAACATGGGGGACAAAGCTTTCGTGGGGTCTGCTGTGGTGGGTAGTGTGTACATCTGTACACGTGCATATATATGTTTTGTTTCTGAATAGGCACAAACAGCAAGGAGGTGGGGGAGAAATGAACAAACAGTAAATAAACACTGCCCACGCTTTCTGTAATGTTTGAGAAATCACATCACTATCAGTTCATTTGATATTTGCTCTAACAGCCCTGATCAAAGTGCTGGCACTGCTGATGTGCCTGTGGATTTCAGAAGTACTTGCAGAGCTGTTCCATTGTAATTTAGTGTTAGTTAAAAGGTACTTAAAGCAGTTGCCCATTTGATTTTGATTGGGGGTTATTAACATTTTTTTCCATAAACAGATGGCAACTGTCCGCTGAGTCGATTGCAGAACAATTCCAGAGTTCTGAATCAAGAGGACCAGCTCGTGCAAAGATATCTTGGGTGCCTGTCTTTTTGCTTTTGTTGATTTCTTTTTTTTTTAGTTTGACATTTTTTTTTGTTGTTTTTTTCTCCTTCATCATGCAATTATCACTCCAGCTTTAAGGGGCAAAATATAATGTATGAGAGCCCTGACCTGCTTTCAGATGAGGCTTAATTCTGTCCTATGTTGCCTTGGCTAAACTTGGCTATAATCATACACTGATTTTATTTCCCTCCCAATTATATGTTTGCAGTTGTATAGGCATGAAGAAACCCCTCTGCAAGTTGGAAAACGTGCACAGTAAGGATTATTTGCTCAGAAGAAATCTGTGATCAGGGTTCTTTCATTCCTTCCTCCTGGGAGCTTGCCATGGACCAGGAGCAGGAAGAAAGAGCAAAGTACTATCAATCTGGCATGGCTACGGGAGAGAGGCAGCCATGCATTAGCAGCCATAGCTAACCACAGGGATTCCAGGATGTATGGCTCACCATATTAATGACCTGGAGATGGGAACCCATTGCTGTTGTGTTCTTTGAGCCCGGGAGTGTGATGCACAGAGCTCAGCAGTGCTGAGGGGCTGAGCCCCCTGAAACACCTGAGCAGAGTGGCTGCGTGGGACTGATGGAGCTCAGGGCTTGTCCTTGCTGGTATCCTTCTGTTTGTTTGAAAATACCCTTGATATACTTCTAGTCCTCGATATTACTTGGTTTTGTTTGCCTGGGAAGTGGACTGAAAGGGCATGTGGTTTCACTGGGGCTTCCTTCTATAAATACCTGTTTATACTCTGCTGAAGTGCAAGCTGTGCTATTTTTAATATTTATTTATTTAATGCCTTCAAGGTGATAAAGCACTGATGAATATCGCTTTCTACAACTACCTGAAAGTAGGTTGTAGACAGGGGGGGCTCAGTCCCTTCTCTCAGGTAACAAGAAATAGGACAAGAGGACATGGTTTAGATTGGGTATTAGGAAAAATTTCTTCCCTGACATGGTGGTCATGCATTGGAACTGGCTGCCCAAGGAAGTGGTGGAATCACCATCCCTGTAAGCATTCAAAAAACGTGTAGATGTGGCACTTAGGGACATGGTTTAGGTAGAGCCAGCAGTGTTAGGTTAGTGGTTGGACTCAATGATCTTAGAGATTTTTTCCAACGTTAATAATTCTATGATAAGTACCTTGCCCTCTACTACACCATGCAGTCTGTAACCGGTATGGTGGCAGCAAGGGAAAGCTGCTAGGAAGCCCTGGGTTCCTTGGCAAAACTTTGAGATCCCATCTGTCCCTTGAAGTGCTGTGACAAGGCTTCTGCCTCTGCCTCCCCTCTCTGCGAAGGCAGATCTGCTCTCATTCCAGCAGTTAAATGATCACATCCCTTGTCCTTTGGTCCCAGGTGGTATTGGTCAGGTGAAGGCTTGAAAAGATGGGGAGATGCTGTTGCTTGTTGCTGTCTGAAGGAGCAGGGAGCCATCCTTGGCTGGAGAGATGCATCAAATGACCCTGAAAAAGAATTGGTTAGCACAAGGTCAGGATTTATTAAGATCTAGAAATAAAACATTTTCCCACTTCCAGAAGTATTAATGGGTTACTTATAAAGGAAATATAAAGTGCACTGACCAGCCATTATTTATTCCAGTGGCTTTTGCAAAACCCAGGTGTCTATTTTAGGCAACTACTAAAAGCAGTTTAAAAAAAAAAAAAGGCAGATCAGTAGTTTTCAGGTGACCCTAGAAGTCCCAAGCCTCCTTCATGCCATGTTCCTGCAGGCGTTCCCTCCCCATGTGTGACCTCCTTCACTCACAGGTGCTCGTGTTTGCTCCAGTCCCCATGCGGGTGCTCGACCCTGGGTGCAGCCCTTGCCCCGAGGGGGCCGCGCAGCACAGTCGGTGTTTGCCCGGGGCAGTTCAGCCTTAGCAGGTGTCTCATCACTGACTTTCACAATTGGTTCTCACGTTGTGGTGTCAAAAGCTGTGAGAGTGACCCTCGTCTTACCTGTGACTCTGCGTCATGTGAACTCCCAGCTGAGGTGCTGGAAAGAGGTTGACATTCATTTATTTAATTTTTTAGTAGGTTTTTTTTTTTTGAAGCTGTCCCTGTTCTGGGCTGAGAGTGTCAGCTCTTCTACCGGCAAAGCTTTAACAAATGGCATTGCTGGGGACACTGCTGCCTGTAGCAGCTTGGTGGCTTCTGTACATGCTGGGCACAACCTGGAGGAGGGAGAAGGTGAGAATGAGCCATGGCTGCTTCCCTCAGACTGCAGGGGTGGGAAGATGTCCTTCACCACTTGCCATTCAGGAGCAACTGAATTGCTTGAATTCCTCATACAACTTCTTGCATCCGTCTTTGCCACAGCTGTGGGACTGCCCAGGCTCAGTCACCTCAACAGCCTCCCCAGAGGTCCATGCAGAAGGTGCTAATCCTCAGGAGGCTCCTCTACACAGCAGTGATGCTCCTGCCTGGCCATTCCTTGCCTCTGTGGCTCCAGCCTCTGTTTGCTGCTTGTTCTGATGGTATCTGTCTGTCTTCACGTGACTTTGTTTTAGTGAGAAATGCTGGAATGACAGCACAGAGCCAGAACAGTTCTGTTGGTCTCCAGAACAGGAACCACATACAGCAACAGGATAAGCTATTTATTTTTAAACAGTATGACTAGTCTGATGAAGACCCACCATCTCTTCAGGCCTTGTGTCCTGTGCACTCTCTTGGGCTTCTCTGAAGGCAACCAATAACCAGACAACTAAATGTCAACTTTGATGTGGCTTTAATAAGGTGCAGGGCAGTGTGGGAAGAAGCAAAGGGCTTTAATTAATATTTTAATTGTAGTTTGTCTGTACTGCAGCTATCCAATTATTTTTTGACAAAGATTTTTCTACTGCTAATGCTGATAAATGGTCCTCTGGGAGGATGTCCCTGGTGACTTTATCACCTCTTCCTCCTCGTGACTTGCTGTAGCATTGTCATTCATTTACGTGGTGTTTAGCCAGGGATGCAGAGATCTGTCACTCTGTCCTTCAACGTTGGAGCAGGAGAACTTTGTGCTTTGTTAAGGGACGGGTGACTGCAATGTAAATGGCAGCATTGGCGAGGGAAACATTTGGGAGCTGTGAAGGCAAATGGAGAGAAGAAAGAGAATGGTGCTGCTTGGTTTTGAACCCGGGTTGAATGTGCTTGAAGGAGTGCCTAGAAATTTGGGAGCAGCAGAATAACCTCCCAAGGGAATGGATGAGAGCTGTCACCTGAGCTGTTCAAGTTTCGACTGGTGAAATCACTGAAGAAGCAAATTGTAGAGAGCACTGGAGCATCTGATGATCTAATGGGCTCGTTCCACCTCCAGCTTCTATTTCTTGTGGTGCAGTAACAAGCCTGTCTGTGTCCAAGACAGTTCCAAAAATCTCCATCAGCAGCACCAGTATTTAGCATCTGTTGATGAAAGTGGGATGCTCAGGCATCTAATTTCAATCTACAACCATGCTATTAAAAATCAATGGACTAGAAGATAATGCCTGTACACAAAAGCAGCTGGGTAGTATTTTGTGCACAGGAGGAATAAATCACATTTGGATTCTTATATTTTTTGTCTGAGGAGCTGGGTTATAATGCTGTTTCTCTTTGGGACAGTGATCTTCAGTTTGTGCTGTGGCCTTGGATAATGGGGGAGAATAGAGGGGATACTCCGTTACCCTGAACTCAGCTTGTGGTTCAGGAAAAGGACTCTGGAGATCTGACTGCCATTCTCCACAGGTCTCCCTTTTGGCTCTGTGTGTGAGACATGGCTGCCATCAGGGTGCATTGAGGGGCACCATGCTGGGAATGACGTCCAGCACACCCACAAAAACTCAGCCCAGTCATCAGCCATCAATGTGCTCTGATTCACATTCAGGCCCTGAATCTTTTGCAGGATCTCCCCCTGCTCAGGCTTGTGGTGTGAGAAGAACATGGAGTTCGTGTTCATGGACATCATCTATGTCTCATGGCCTCTTTGCTCCCTGTATCTGCTGGAACCTGGTAGCTCCAGAAAAGCTTTTCTTCATTGTTTTTGCCTTGGCCTAGCATCTGCAGGAGTTACCAGCCTCTTCTGGAAGGGACTGTTTCACATCAGGACCCTTACACTGCAGCTCTGCATCCCATGCACCCTGGTGTGGAGGAGGTTTTGTGGCTCTGCTGGCTGCCCTCTGAACTTGCTGAAAGACCTCACTTTGTGACCAGCAAGGGGTTTTCCCTACCAAAAATAGGAAAAAGCCATTTTGGATGAGATGCCCACTGAGAAGCATGATCTCTGGCCAGGTGGCTTTGCCACATCTGCCTTCGATGCCACTCAAACCAAAGCAATGCACGGCTTCAAAAACTGCAGAAAGTGAAAAACCATACAATTGCTGCAAAGAAAAGGGATATATGTCTGCTTCAATTTTGGATTAACAACTATTTGACTCTCTTCTCATTCCACCTGAACAAGCTATAGGAGGAGCTGATGCTGTTTAACCTGCATCTCCACCTTCTCTCTGTCCCAGCGCATGCTTCATCCTCCCCAGCAAACTGCAAGCTCTTCCCAGCCTAATGCAGTCAAGAGTCAGACAAGAGGCTGTGAATTAGTGTGAGAGGAAAAACATTGTTTTCCTTCACCTTGTTTTTGTTTTATTGTAAGGTTCACATGGCATGGGCTGAGATGCTGGTGCTGCAGTAGCTCCAGGGTGGGCAGTGTGCCAGTGAGGGTCCCTGGCACTGGCGGCATCGCTGTCCTGATGAAATGCTCATGTGGGAGCCTGTGGTGCTGAGAC
The DNA here is from genome assembly GCF_003984885.1 of Neopelma chrysocephalum. NCBI lineage: Eukaryota > Metazoa > Chordata > Aves > Passeriformes > Pipridae > Neopelma > Neopelma chrysocephalum. The sequence continues at coordinate 7,634,167 of NW_020897736.1, forward strand.
AGCTGCTGGGATTGGGGCAGGGGAGAGCTGGCCTTTTTGTTGCTGACAAGACAATTTCATCTGAATGCTCTGAAAACTCTTGTGACATCCACAATTTTCCAGATGGATAATGAAAACCTGCGAGCAGGGGCGTCTCGGCGGCTCTCGAAGCACTTGCCTGTGGAGCTGCGTCCATTGGTTTCATATCTGCTGACAGGGCTTAATAATCATTACACTAAGTGGAGCCGGCACTCAGGGAGGCAGGTAAAGGCACTGCTGCCCTTGGGCTCAGACACATTTCTCACTGTGCAGCACAAAGATGTGCAGATTCTCCTCCTCCTCCCAGGCCATGGAACAGTGCAGGAGCTGCTGGCCAGATCTGCTCACCCCTTGCTTGGGAGTCTCTTGGCACCTTCTTCTGGATCCAGGCATGCTCCTTGGTCCGACTGAGGGGCTGTGGTGCTTCCAGTGGGCTCCTTCTTTGGGAAAAGCGGAGCTGAGTTTGCCTCAATCAGCAGGTGCATGGTCTGCGCAAAAAAAGCAAAGCATGGGTTTATCCAAAGTGCTCATAGGAATGATGTGAAAGAAAATCATAATTTTGAGGCAACAGTGGTCTAGGATCAATATTTATTCTTATTGATTTCTCAATCAATTTCTCTAACTTTTTTTCAGTTGGGTTTTGGGTAGATTCCCATCCCATCCCTGAGCACACAGCAGTGGAATGCTGCAACAGGCCTGAGCAACTAGTGAGGAACTCTGGTGCAGCAGGAAAAGGCAGACACCCTTTCCACTGGTGAGGTGCAAAGGTGGGAAACCAGCTGCTGAGTCCTTGTGCTGCTCTGTGCTGGTCACCAAAGGTGCTCTGGGCCTGGACCCAGGGGCAGGGCAGGCTACACCCAGAGAATTGCCCAGTCTGTTTATTTAACTTAATTCATTACATGATTTACACCCCACACTCCTGGCTGTTTGTCCCCAGTGCCACTGCAGTTGGCTTTCCTCCCACAGTGCTAAGCAAGGGCATGGATGCAAACCCTCTTTCATCCCAGCTCAGTCCTTCAGCATTGTCATCATGTTTTTTTTTGCTGTTGCCCTTTGCCGAAGTTCCTTGGCGTGTGGGAGGCTCCTGGCCCTGTACCCAGAAGGGTTGAGGACTACCCCGGGTTTGCTCCCCCTGGTGCTGGATGGGGACACCTCTTCCTTGTGGAGAGCATGGTCCTGCTGTCCTGCTCCCTCAGAGGCTCATAACCCATTTGCAGTCTGGGAGCACCACCAGCCCATGAGGAAGTTAACTGTTTTCCAGGTTTCTGCCTCCCAATAAATTGGTGATTTATCACCAAAACTTGTTTTTATTTAATATTTTTGAAGTTTACATTTTGGTTTTCCTACTTCTGCCCGTGTTTGCTGCCTAAGGGATGCACTGCCCCTGTGTGACTTTGTGCCTTTGGCGTCTCTTGACTTAGGGGAAGGCAGCCAAGCTGGTGAGAAGAAACCAGCTCTGTCCAGTTATTGAGCCTTCATATGAGTGGTGGCTTCAGAAATTATTGTGGTCCCATCTGGCCCCCTAAACAGACACACATCACCACAGGGCCTGGCTTAAAGCCTGGCCATGGTTATGCCACCCAGACTGGCACTAGGAGAGAAGAGCCCTGTAAATCAAATTTACTGTTATTAGTATGACAGTGCTCATATCCAAGCCAGTTTGAATTAATTTTTCAAGAAATTTTCTTTTCTGAGATACCATCAAATATATTGCAGTCTTCATTGACTAATTTTGTAATTCAATCAGGGGAAAATAAGGCATTGAAGGTAGTTCAGCATGATTTGTTTTTATAGACCAACTGCTTCATCCTCTTGATTTCACTATCATTTAGGCTCTTAAATAATTTTTTTCTAAATATTTCCTTTGATTTTTCACTATAAATTTAAAGTTAGGTTTATTAATTTCTTCTGTGCACCAGCCAGGAAAGCAAATACAAGCTGTGTGGGTATACTTGTATATAAAGGGAAGAGTCTTTACAGATTTAAAGAGCTTCTGCCTTCTTGACAAGTTTTTCAGCCTGGAATTAAATTGGTATCAGCATCTGGTAATGAGACTTCATGCCTTTTGGGCTGCTGAGTGTTTCTGCTGAGTCTCCTGCACTGGTCTGTCCCTTGATGTGTGGGACTAAGAGAGGAAATATTGCTGAATTTTCCAGTAAGAATTTTCTTAGCTGTTTTGACCATTCTTTAATTTTATTCCTTTCTGGTTTTTTGTTTTGTTTTATGCTTTATTTATATTTAAAGAGTCTTAATTCTTCTATCTCCTGTTTGCTCTCAGTCTCCTTTGATCTAAAGGATTGTGATAGAAATTGAAATTAGATACAGCCTTTTACTTCTGCATGTCTGCAGAAATCCCTTTCCACTCTGCTGCTTCAGGGCAGCTGGATTTTAGATTTTTTTTCCCTGTTTTATATTGTTATTTAGTTCCTAATAACAAAACATATTGTCTTCGCTATGTTTCTCTTCTATCTAAATTTATTATGCTGCTGGTGTATTTAGAAGTGATTTGGGCTTATTCTCTCTGTTTAAAGATTTCAAGTAATGCTTCTTGGCTGCTATTGTCTGTTAACATGATATCGGAGTTAATGGGATGTCAGCATGTGCCAAAACCCCTCATCAGCAAAGCACATGTATTCCACCCTGGCATATTAAAACTGAAGTTGTAAGGGTAAAGCAAGGAACCTTCCTAGCTTTTGATATGTATAGGTAAAGGCATTGATTTAAGTTCTGCTGAACTCGTTGTGATCAGGTTGCACCAAAAAAACTCACTACCTCTTAAGTGCGTCCCAAGAGAGGAGCTGAAATCTGTGTTGGGTTCTGGGATGCTTCAGCAAAGGGTATCTCACTTGGGTTTGCTCCTGCCAGAGCTTTGCCAGAGTTTCAGATGGTAGTTTTGGGACCAGTCACATGGGCAGGCTTTGTGTTAATCTGCCAAAAAGGAATGAGGTTCTGTTTTTCTGCTGAAAGAGGTGTTATTATTAAATGCTGTTGGTTGAGTCTTTTGCTAACATGTGCTACTGGGCCTTTGAATGTCTGCCAGGTGCCTCTCTTTTTTTAATTTAATACTTTATTTTATTATTTGAATGAGACAAAATCTGGCATTTATTTACTCACTAGGAGACAGTTTGCAGGAAGCTGTGTAAGCTCTCTTTTTGCAAAAGGTACATTAGTTCAAATTCCTGGTTGCTGTGCTGCTCTGCTTTGATACCTACCTTTGGAAGCCTTCCTGGATGCAGGCAGGGAAACTGGATGGTACCTGAAACTGTGCCTTGAGGATGAATCCTGGTTTCCAATCATTGGTGAAAATCTATGCATTATTCCTGGATCAGGCTTTACCTTTACATTTTTGTTTTTACTCATCTGTGGTTTTCAAAGCCATCAGGCTTTTGTGCAAATTCAGGATAACTTACAGGTCTTCTGACATCCTCCATTCTTAGCAGAGAACCTTCAATCTTGAACTCAGCTCTTGAGTGCTTTTCCCAGGAGCCATTTCCAAGTATTTTACTTTCAGATGTCTGTGCTAAGCTGGCATGTGCATACAAAGCCCCACGTGCTTTGGGACCTACGAGCTCTCTTCTATGGCGTGTGTGTCTTCTGAAAATTTTATGGCCCTTGCACCATCACCATCTACAGGGCATTATGACATACAAAGCTGTTGTGAAGTTTGCAGTTGGGAGATGAGAAGAAATGAGGACGTGGAAGGATGAGGGAGAGATGATGCAGCAGTCCAGGCATGTATTTGACAGCCTGATGCTTCATGTCACCCTTACCAAACAGGTGGGGAAGGAGGGAACTCCAGTCTCTTCTACCACGGAGCACAGGCATTGCAGACCAGGGATAAAGGTGGGGAGATGCTTTATGAAACTGTTGGTAGCTGGTGGTGTCTGTTTATCTCCATGGAGCTGCAGAGGCCAGGAGCGGCTGGAGGGAGACTTGCCGTAGGGCAGGCTCTGTTAGGGTAGATAATCTTGGCTGGAATTTGCACTAATGATTTCCCAAGCGTGCTTGGCATGTCTTGATCAGTGGAGGAGGAGGGAAGGCAGCGCTTCTGGCTTTTTTTGGGGTGTGAATGGGGAAGGCAGGAGGAGGCTGGAGAGAGGAGGGAGCAGCAAGCATTTCCCATTTTGGTTAGTGGTGTGGGAGATGGAAGGTTGGTGGCTGAATTTGGATTTCTTTTATTGGTCTAGTACGACGGTAACTGTGGGACATGCGTTACCCACGGATGTGGCTCCACTGTACATGCTGGAGTCCTTGAAACTTTCCACTGAAAGATGTTGTCTTTATCAAGACATTTGGTTGATACAGAATCCAGCACAGTTCTGTCAGTTTAAATTATTGAAAAGGTACATATGGCTGTCTTGATTAAGAAGGGATAAAACAAATGCAAAATACACAAACCTGTGCTAGTGCAGAGCTGGGGGAACTGCGTGGAAGCCTGCAGTTATTAACCTCATGTCTCCACCACACTCGGAGCAGACTCAACAAAACTACCTCAGTACCTTCCCGAATTATTACAGGTCTGAAGATTTGAATTTAGACTTACACATTGAGAGCCTGGAAATAGGTGTGCACGCTCCTGCACGTGTTTTGAGCAAATAGGAGCACTGCAGGCTCTGTGCTCGTGCTGCAGCTGTTGAAGCACAGGGGGTAAAACACATTGTGGTACCAAATAAAACTGTCAGGATATCAAGCTGTAATTTCCTAGAAGTTGTAGGCTGAGGGAAATGTTTCTAGTAAATATTGGCTCCTAGAGGATAAAGAAACTATCAGTCCTCATCTGTTTGAGGTTGTTCTTATTTCTGGAGTGTATCATAAATGCACAGACCAGGCTTTTGCTGTGTCTGTGCCTTTCCTTCTGCTTCAGACATGGGAAATGCAGGCTGGGAGATGGGAGATGCTGTGTGTGCACTTACAGAGGAGTGAGGACCCAGGGATGCACCCCTATTCCAGCCTTCCAGCCTCCATCAGCTGTGGCAGCAGCTCTGAGCCCCACCATCTCAGTGGTACCTTTCTGGGGATATGTGCTCCTCTTACCAGATTAGCTGAGCTTTACTGAGAAAGCAGCTGGTAGATAATTTCATTAGTGGCCACCTGTTGAGAAGAACATGTGTGCCAGCATTTTTCTAAGCATAGGAGTTTAAAAAGTAGCAAAGGGAATTAATAGACAAATCCTACTGAAATTCCTCTAACATCCTTCGTCAATCCTGGGTTTAATGTCTAACGAGCGCTGAGATATGTATGATGGGAGCAAGGGATGGTACTTAATAAAATGTTTCATTGGAGGAAATGGGCTTTACTCACAGTAGCTCAGAGTGGGTAAGTTTGCATGGTCTCAATGAGAAGATCAGGACTGAGATAGGCTTGGGGACTGAGACAGGCTCCCTACTCTGACTGGCAGACATATGAGCCATTCGGAGCATTCAGGGGGTTAAGGGCCATCCAGGTAGAAATGACACCTCGTAGACTGGTAAAATGCCACGGTTGGATTTTCATTTATCCTCTGCTAACAAGTCTGTCTTGGACAGTTCATCAGTTTGATGCTAGAGTAGCTTTCACAGAGGCTTAATGAGACTAATCACTGCAGACTCTGTCCACTGCCATCCAGGAGAGGGAGGTTCCTAATTAGGTGGATGCAGAAGAGTATGGAGCTGTCTCTCTCTCACCACTAGTAGTAGAGTGAACCTCAGGGCCATCCATCAGACTTGGTAAAAGACTGGGAAACCCAGAGATGGAACATACTGAGGGTGAAAGCATCCTGAAATGCTGTCCTGAGCATCTTCTTTGAAGGGCAGGTGTGAGTGTTGACCACCTGCATGGCCTTTGATCAGCATGGGCTTGCCACAAAGTGGCACACATGGGTTTTGGGAGAAGTCTAAGTGTCTTTTGAGACGCATGTTCCTGGCAGATCTTTGTCTGCCTATGAGAAGTGCTTCCTCTGCTCTTTGTGGGAGATTGTTATTATTAAACTTCTTATGGTGTCAGCTAGAAGAGGTGAGGTGTGAAGGAGGTTACATTATCACAGCCTTTTGCAGGCAGCAAAAGGTAAAAAATGAGAGATTAGAGATGTTTTCAGAGGAATGAATAGGCAAAGAGCAATGGTCTGAACTTCAGGAAGATTTGTAGATGGGTTAGGAAGGTTTTGGAAGCATAGAGGAGGATGGTGTCTGGCATGGGGCAATTTAGGGCTTGGACAGGAGAAGTGGATCCAGGTTTCCAAAAAGTTTTGTGTACTATGACCCCAAGGGCCCAAATCTCTTAACATTCCTCTGCTGTGAAGGACAAACTCCCTGGAAAAGCTGTCAGAGGGCTTGTATGGACTGTATTGCTGGCCATGGGGCAGAGTGGCCATGGTTGCTCCTGCCTGCACTCCCCTCCATCCCCTCTCTCTTCTGAGTTTGCCTCGCTGGCTGCTTCACCCTCCTGCCCTGCTTCCCCCTGGTGTTAGGCACTCAGTCCAGCTTTCAGTTTCTGACCACGTCCCTCACCTGGGGAATCAGCCAACACCCTCTAGCACAAGCACAGAGCTGCATCCCTGCACTGGGAGGCTCACACAGCACATTGTTGGCAGCTGAGCCACAGCCACTTGGATGTTTTTCTCCTGACAAGAGCAGCATGTACGGATTTTCTGCTTACCACCCTGCGTGCTCTGGTTGTTCCCTGAGCCCGAGTTAGTTACGGCAGCTTCCAGCACGCCCTGTGTCGATCATCACACTGGCGGACACGGGTATTTCATGCGGGAAAAGCTTGCTTTTTTCTTTTTTTTTTTTCTTTTTCCCTTTTTTTTTTTTTCCTGGAGAATGAGTGAATTAAGCCATGTGTTTACTACCACTTGAGCAAAGCGCTCCCAGGCTGGGCCACAAGATATACGATTGGTGTTTAAAATTAAGAGAGCAAACATCAACATAGAAAACTAGGAGAGGGGAAAAGAGCCTGGGTAATGGAATTACATTACTTCCACGCTAATATGACCTTGGAGATGGTCTACTGCTCTGCAGGGATTTGGGGGAGTAATACATTTGATAACATCATCTGAGAGGGCGTGCATTTGTCTGTGCATATTTATATCCAAGCTTACATATTTGTGTATATGTGCATGGTGTTTATTCTTTCAGTTTATTCTAGAGTGTTTTACCTATACATCACCAGCTCTGTGGGACCCAAGGATGTGTTGCAGGAGATGCTGTGGGGTCCTTCCGTGGTGGGTTTAGTTGCTGGGTAAGGGGTTAATGCCCTTTCCTTTAAACTGCCACCCGAAAAGCCAAAATAAAGAGTATTGCACCCCTAAAAGTCAGTACACAGTGGCAACCCCCCCAGGGAATAGATCTTCACTCCTTAGTCTCTGTTGGAGCCAGGAGGGCAGGGGGGCATCAAAGGAAGAAGCTACTGCCTGCTAATGTGCCCTCTTTGTGCCATTAGTAGTGTGGAGAGGAGCAGCAGCATCTTTTTATTTCAGCTCTTGGGGTACCACACCAAGGCACATTGATTGTTGAGGTATCTGAGGCTCTGGCTCTGAAGGGAGATATTTCCAGCTCAAAACCAGCAGTTTGGATACATGTTGGTAGTTAGAGTGCTGTGGCACTGGGCAGGTTATAAATTATTAAAATCAATTTTTTATGATCGGCAGCCACAGTAGAAGCAAGTTATAATGAAATGGGTCCAGCTGTTTATAGACAGGGAGCATAGGCGGGGTGGGAGAAGAGCAGGATTTTCCCTGTACAAAGTTATCTTTGGGGAGCTGCTTCTCTGGGTTAGGATAACCAGAAATATGTTTGTATCAGAGGGAGCTCACCATTCCCTCCGGACTCTGCAGCGCTTAGCTTTGTTTTAGACAAGAGCAGTGATTTTTTGCCTTTTCACCTTTATTTTATGATGTCACTTTTCATTCTAGAGGATATGTGCAAATAGCATTTATGTATCAAAAGCAAAAAGAGACAAGTTCGTGGTTTAGAGGTAGGGACAGCCTTGGGTAATGTGGGAGCTTTCTGTAAAATATAAGGCAACTGCTCAAGGAGAGAACGTAGCCCTTCCCGGTCTTCCTTGGAAGTAAACTGGTGTGAAGGAAATGGGATGACAAGAATGAATGCTTTAATGGCTTAAGTTGCTAATGAAGCTGTGGAGTGCATGTAGTTTCTGCTGAGGCTGCTCTAGACACTTTCTGGGGCCATCTGCTGATGGAGATCTTTGTTTGAGAGTGGCCGGTTAAACCTGACCCAGCATCCTCACTGCAGCTGAGTTCTCTCCAGTCACTCCTCATCTCTGCACACCACAACTCCCTGACCAGCTCTCAGTCCCACAGGTCCTTTCGTGTAAAATGCATCTTCTTGTCTTTTATTGTGACGTAGTTTGTGTGGAAGAAGGTTGTGTATTTAATGTTATGTTTGACGCTGGTCTATTCTAATGTATGCTTCTGTTGCATCCTGAATCCTTGGGCAACAGTACCACCTGCACCAGGCAGGTCACCCTGCCCTGATATTGTAGATGGAGATGTCTTCCTGCCCCTTAGACCACAGAGATGGCCTAATTCAGTGAGATGAATGTTGGTCTGTGTTCTGTTCCTGTATTCACCATGGCATGTACCTGGGCTGCTGATGCTGGGGGAAGACTCTGTGGTTTTGTGGGACAATGTGACCTGCCTGAGCTGAACTGGCTTGGGGTTTGAGAAGGTAACAGCCCCAATAAGCCTCTGCAGAAGGGGCTGTGAAAGAGTTGTGTTGGGGCTGTTGGATAACCCTGGGCTCAGCTCTGAACTGGCTGTACCTCCTGGAGGCAGGTCTGAGGCAGCACACACAGATGAATCTTTGCTTGCAGTCTATAAAACAGACAATAGAAGCTGCTATCCACATCCAGGCAATTAAAATGTCTACTCTGTGTGTAAAAAAAATCTAATAATAATAATAATAATTGTGAAGATTTCAGATGTCTTTGCAAACTGACCTAGGTTTTGTAAGTTCAAAGATGCGCCGTGTTGCAGGCCCTGTGAGTTTGGGGAGTTTTTCTCCCTCAAGTGCTTCAGGCTGTGATGAAGGTTGAGCATCCCTGATCAGGCAGCCTGTGGTGGGGCATGTCTCATCCCGAGGGAAAGAGACATTAGTCAAAATGCAGCCTGGAAGGGGTGAGAGCAAATTTGTAAAACACTCTGCCTGATGCCTTTTGGACAGAATTCAGAGAAGAGCAACTAAAATGATTAAGGTCCTGCAGGGAATGTATTGTAAGAAAAGATTAAGAGAAAGAAAAGCTAAATACATAAAATATAGCTAGACCAGAGTGAAGGGAAGTGATCCCCAGCGGTGCATATTTAGAAGACTTGAACAATGAAGAGCTAAAAAGGCTATTTAGGATGCTGGAAGGAAAACATGGGGTGTATAGAATCAATTAAGCAATCAAAAACCTGTGGGTTGCATATCTAGATCCCTTTTCCAAAGGAAAGAGACTTTTCCCTCTTTGAATCATGGAAGAGTCTCTGAAATGGATGCCTCAGCCTTTGGAAACTTTTGAGTTGGGCTGAGGGGGGCAGATGGCAAATGCTCACCCCATGGCATGGGGGTGGAGATGTTCTCACTGACGTCCCTGCATGGAAACCTCTGGCCAAGTTAAGCTTCTGCTTTCTCCTTAGTATGGAGGGGTGGCTGGGCATCCCCCTCACCCTGGACTGCCTTTTTCCTTCCCTGCTGCTGTGCCGGTGCACGAAATAGCAACCTGGAAAGTGTGATAGGGACGACTGGCTGCAGTCTCCCTGCCTTGACTGATTAATTAACTCTTCAGATTAATTTCCTTTCTGATTACTGCTTGATTAATTCCTCCTAACTCTGTGAGACCTCCTCACCACTTAATCCTCTTTATAAGCCCTCAGAGTGCGATGCTTGAAGTAAACATCAAACAAAACAAAAAAAAAGGCAAACACTCTGAAATGCAAACACAACACCACTGCCAGCAGGACCCCTTCCTGTGCCAGGACTCAGCACCCCTGGGCTGCCCCTTGGCACCACACCCCAAAGGCTCTCCACACTCCCCTCTCCTCGGAGCCCCAGTTTTCACATCGTTTCTCCACCGTGTCTGTAGCAAATTGCACAATTTCACTTGTTGAGCCTGATAATTACTGACAATATCCCGGTAATTTGCAAAGGGGGCAGGAGGAGGGAGCTGTGCTCGGCTGTGTTCAGCAGCAGGAGAGGAGGTTTTTTTTCTCATTACTTATTTAAAGGGAGCATCTGAACTCATGAAGCAGCCTTTGGTGTATGCAAGGGCACAAAATAGTGTGCTGGGCATCAGGATTTGTGCTGTCTCATTGCTTAGACCTGTGGTGTGGGGCAGGTCCGAGGGGCCACCAGCTCAGAGGAGAGGTGTGCTGGGTGAGGAGGACACCAATTTGCAGATGCCCAGCAATGCAGGTGAAGGCAATGGACTCAGAGGGAGAGGGGTGATCAGGCTGGGCCTTGCCTTGAGTCTGAACAGAATCCACACGAAGGCAGCAATCCCGATCATGCTGGGGATTTTTAATTTCATTATAATTTTTTCCCCCCTCTTTCTGGGCATCTGTTCCCAAAGGCCTCTAGATGCTTTAATAAAATAGAAGTAAAAACATAACTTATTATAAGGAAAGAAATGTAGCCAAATGAATCCCCAGACAGGAACAAAAGCTTTTCCCAATCTTCCCTGCACTCAATAACCCAACGCTTACCTCTGGGAAATGTAACAGTTCAAGAGCAACAGCACTTTCTTGGACATTGTTTTTGAGGAATGTTTTGTGGTTGGAAACAAAGCTGTAGTATGCACCAGCTAAGTCCTAGTGAATTTGTTCTTGTGACCTCAGCTGCAATGGACACAGAAGAATATTTTGCACCCAAGAGCCAAGCTTTCTTTTTGTTTTGTGGCTGTACAGCATGTGTCATCCATAAACGTGACCTAAACTAATGAATTTGGCTGAATTTGAACTAGCAAGTGGAAGAAAATGAGAAAGATGGTGTGTGGATAGAGGGACAGGGTATGATTTATTTTTGTGTTGACAGTCAACATAAGCAGCTCTTGGAGGTTTTTGGAACTGATGCTGTTCCCAGCCTGCAGCCTTTGCTATTTGTGCTGCCCTGTGCTCCCTGGTGTAACACCACAGTCATGATATTTGAATCTGTCTTTAGATCTGTTGGAACCAAATTACTCTGGTGAAGGAGATTGAGCTGCACACAGAGAATCTGCTGTTCTTGTATACACAGCTTTAAGCACAGCCCCCTAACATTATTGTGGTGCAGTGCACAGACCAGGCAGGCTGCAGCCAGTAATCTTTGGCCATGAAGTCACTTGGGCCTGAGCTTGTTTTCCTTTATGTCACTGCCTCTAAAAAATATTCATCTTGGCTGTGCAAACCATGTTCTAGGTGGCATATGACAAATTACAGCTGTGCTCTGCTGCCTTAGCTTGCGCAAGTCTGCAATCTAACGTGGGGTTCCTTTTTGTCCAGTGTCCCAGCTTCTGACTGCAGGAACAGGTTAATGGTCCATTCTGGTTCTTTCTGAACTTCTGAGATGATATTCCTGCTCTGCTGGGATGGGGTGAGGAAGGGGTGGAGTCATTGCTATGACCTGCATCCTTGGGAGTTGGCAGCACCAGAGCTGTGCACGGCTGCGGTTTCTGGCCTGGGAAGTCCCGTGTCCAAGCAAATGTAGGTGGAGGTGGATTAGAAAACCTGAATTGGGCCCCTAGCCTTGCAGCTGACCCAGGTTTCAAGCCTCCCTGTCACCCATGTGTAATGGAAGCAAAGGCCACCTACAGTCCCTAAAAAGCTCCCTGTTTTCTGTGTACTGGAGGTGCTACCATGGCCTGGGGAGGGGTTATTCTTATGTCTGAGATCTGCAGAAACCTCTTTTTGGGTATCAGCAGACAGAGTCCTGCATGTGTGATTTTGTATGTTTGTCACATTGTTAATTGTGAAAAATATTCCCTTTATTTGCCTCTTAATATCTACTATTAAAGTTTTACTGCTGGCCAATCTCCAATTCCTACAAAAAATGGGGGAGAGTAAATTGGAATCTTTGATCTCCTTTGCTCTACTTCCTTTGTCCTTGCATCATCTTTAAGGCCATATTTCCTCAGCCACAAAAAAGTCAATATGAAAGTAAGAGGGCAGGGGGAAAAAAAAAGCAGAAATTATTTTTGTTGTGGTGAAGGGAGTGTGCATACCAGCAGCAGTAGGAGCCTGGCATCAAAAAATCGTGTCTGTGGATCAGAAGCGTTGGTGGTTGCATGACAAGGGGGGACTGTTTTCTCCTCACACCTGAAATGCCTGCTGTTTGTCAGGCTTGGAAAGGGTGGGATATTTGTGGGGCAGCTGTATGGGTCCAGGTCAGTACAGGATTGAGGTTGTGCCTGTGGACATGCTGCTGTTGAAAATAGGCAGAACCTCCTCCAAATCCATTTGAAACCTTGGCATCACCTTGGTATCATCTCATCAGATGGGTTTGTGATGAGTCATGAACTGAGTGCAGAGTTGCTGAGCCCTTTGGAGGTGCAGCATCTCTGTCATAGTCAGAGCTTCCCAGGACAGGGCCAGTTCCCCCAGGCTGGCAGGAAAGCAATGCTCTCTCCATCTGTCATTCCTGGAGGATGACGGAGTAGCTCTGGGGTCGCCTTTGGACCTTGTCCCATGGCTCGTTCCACACTTGGCACGTGTGTTCAGGCATTACTGCATGAGGAGCTTAGCAGGGTTTCAGCCTGTCCTAAATCATGGCAAGGATGAAGCCTGCAAGAAGGCAGCTAATGGTTGTGAAGTTCCTCAACAGTTTGTCTGGTCTGAAGGTGTTGTCTGGATCAGAGGAAATTAAATTCTGAAAAAGGGAAAAAATATATTCTTACTATATCCTGAAAATCTAGCCAGAAGCAGCCAGAGCAGGGCTTGGTGGAACAGTGCTGGCACACTTTTTTGGTTTCCTACGCAGCTTGGAAACAGCAGCAAGAGAGAGCTGAAAGGCAGATTTGCAAAGAAGGTGCTAAGTCTGGGAGAGAGGGGAAATAACAGACCGAAAAGAATGGATGGATTTCTAGCTCATGCAGAGGATCCAGATATGCACATAAATTATTGTTGAGGGATGAAACTGTACTTTTAAAAGACGTTGCTGCCAAAAATCAACAGAAAAGGTGCTTTGGTGCCGAAGGAAATTTCTCATTTTGTAAGGTGACCAGAGGGCGAATGCACAGTCCTTCGGGTACTGCATTGTATCAGAGCTTCCTGCCACACACCCCCCTCCCTCCATCCCTTGCCCTCGGGCCACTTCACGTCTGTAAAGATGACTTAGCACATGAAGGATGAGGAGGGATTGGATCCTAATCAGATCATTACTGCAGCTGTGAAGGAATATAATTTTCCATCCACAAGCCATCACATCTTTCAGCATCTTCTTTATTTATTTCTAAATAACATATATATATATTCTTTTTTTTTTCCCCTATGTGATCAAAAATGAAATCACTCTGTGTAAAAGGCAAGAAGAGATGTAAGCCAGGTTTAGACAGCGTGGAAAATGCTCTTCTCTTCAGAACCAAACCCATGCAAAGACCCCAGATGATTTGAAATCTAGTGCTGAGATAGACACACACATAAACATCTTCACTGCCAACCAAATAATATTCTGTTGTGTCCAGAATCCAGCTATTGGACTTGTCTGTTTAGCACAGCGGGCTTGTGTGGCCACAAGCTACAGAACAGAAGGGATGGGAAGAAGTGAATCTATAGAAAAAAACCCCAAATGCATCAAATCCCAACACCATTGCTGCTGTAGCAGCATGGCTTAAGATATGTGCTTTGGGTACTGCACGTTCAGCATCAGCTCTAGCACCGGGTTTGGGCCAGTGGTCTGCAGTGTTCAGATGTCGGTGAGATACTTAAGAGGGACTCAGGAAAGGTGATGGTTTACGACCAGAAGGTGCAACAGGAACCTTGAGCACCTGTAGGGCTCCTTGAGTTACGACAGAGAGTAAAGCCTTTGATAGGTGCGTTGGCCTCCCGTTCTTCATGTCTGTTCAATCACGGTTTCCAGCCATGGCTGACTTTTGCTTAAGTCTGTGCTGATAGAGATGCTGGTGCTGGAGAGTCTCAGTCCCCAGATATCAGCTCTCTGAGGGATGTGGGCTGGTTTATTTGGCTCTCTCATGCCTCTGATTTGCAGGTAATCCCTATGTGGTTTCATCAGCTGTCCTGGAAAACATTTTAGCTGCAATATTGTACTAATTCCATAAACAGAAGATAAAAACTGTATGTATGGCTAAGGAACATTGTGTGGTGTGATTTGTAGTTTTGGTGAAACAGTTGAAGCATGACACGTGCAACCTTTTAGCAGACAGTGGGGTGCTACTATAACCCAGTTTTGGGGGAAAACTCTGATTTCCCACACAGACTCAGAAAAGAAAGTTTTGATGTGATGCTGGAGAAACTCTAGAGCAGCCAAAACTTGGCAGAACCCTTTTTTAGGAGTCCACAGGTGGAAAAGAGTGCCACAAGGTCTGCTAGTATGCGACTAGGCATGAACCACAATTAGGACCACAATTGCATGGATCGTCTGCAGTGGCAGGTTGTTGATACAGATTGATTCAAGGGACCTGCTCTTAACAGCCCTGCATAGCTTGGCATGCAGCTTTTGGGGTGAAAACTGTGGTCTCTCATGCATAAGTCTTGCTCTGCTGGCAATAAGTTCACAGGCTGTGGGTTAGCCTTGGCTATCAAACCATGGGATCTTCTCTGTGGAAGCCTGTGTGCACAGAGCTGTGCATGTGTGTGCATTGTAATTGTGTTGGAAGGGCACTGTCCTGCTAATGGAAATACGGATTTCTGTGTCTTAAGGCATCAGCTAGACAAGGTTATGGTTTTGTTTGTGTGTTTTCAGAGGACTGGAGGAAGAGGCTGGAGCAGGGAGATCCTGCTGGGTGGCTCAAGAGTGCTCTGCCTACATAAAGCTATCTCAGCAACATCACTGTTCCCCACTTGAAATGCTAAATTATTCTTCTCCTCTCTTGTGCGATTGTTTTATGTGCTTTTCTCAGCAAAATCAATCAAGAATTGATAATTTATAAGCTCTTATTTGCATTTTTCACTCTTCAAGGGGAAAGAAGAGAAGGATAAAGCAGAAGGTACTGCTGCAAGTAAAGGAGTGGGAGGGATGCAGAGCTGAGCATCACCTCCCTTGTCTGTGGGGTCTGAGGGTGCTGATTTCTTATGCTGGTGAGGGGGTTGGTCTCTGCTGCCGACTCCTTAAGGATCTGCCCTTGCTGCCCACTGAAGGAATGATGATATAAGAGGTGTTGATATGAGGTGTGAGCTTGTCTGTAGGGAAAAACAGGGGCTCAACCTTGAGAGGTGCCAGGCATGGTCATCCCCAGCAAAGTTATATGAGCATGGGCGAGAGCAGAGCATTGCCAGGTTTGTGCATTCCTGTGTTTACAGAGTGCCATGGAAAGAGAGAGATTCGACTAGGCAGGTAGAAGGAGAAAGCTGGGTCAGCTGCCATCCCAGCTTACACCGAAAAAGAAATACCCTGTGGCAGCATATTCCACACTTCTAAGCTTGAACCCTGCCTGCTGTCACACACATCCCCACGCATGCAGGGATGAGTCCTCCTGCCTGCCCACCTTCCCACAGCCACTGCTGCCCTGTGGGCACGTGTCCCATCTCCATCCCACCCCACCAACCCCCCACGATCCTCCCTGAACTGCAGTGAGGACATGGGAGGAAGGAGCCATGTCCCCTGGGAACTGCCCTACTTGGGGAATTTTGTGGAAGAAAGCAGCGCTATTGTCTTAAAATAGAGACAAATATTATAGCTTTGTAGAAAGATAAATAGAATAAGTGAGAGACTGCTTAGAAAAATAAATGGATAAACACTTTGATACAGTAAATAATTATGTAGACATATGGGTGCACAAGTCCGTAGACAGGGATGATATCAGGATGCTTTTGCAGAATAGGAAATACACAGTAGTTATATTGCCCTGATCTTGCTCTGAACTATTTGTTCCCTTCACTGATGCTCTTGCCAAGCAGTTGTTTGCATGGTGAGCTGCTGCTTTTTCTTGTGAAGGCTTGTTTGCCAGTCTGTGCTCTACAAATTTCCAAACATTGCATCTCCAATTTGGAGAACAGGTTTGGAAGAAAGAGCTTAATAAAGTCAGGAAAATCCATTTATGAAAACAGCCCAACTTGGACCTGCCTCCAGTTTTGCTCCTGTGGGTTTCTGATCCAGCATGATGAGGGGAGCTGAGCTGTGGGTAACACAGGTGTGGATGAAACAGCTTCGGCAGCTGTTCATGCCCCTCCAGTGCTCGGGTGCTTGCTGGATGCAGTGACATCTGTTTCGCTGCCTCTACTGCCTAGTGGGGTTTCATCCTTGAGCAAATTACCTAGAAATGCAAAACAAAGTCTCAGAGTGGACTGTTGACAACCTTTTTTTGTAGGATGTTAAGAATTTTATTCAAATAGTCTGTATTTGTCCTGGGTTTTTCAAACTATGCTTTGGATAATTTGGCTGGGAAGGTCTGGAGACCTGGCTGGCTCCCAATGCTTTCATGTTATAGCTACTCCTGCCTCAGCTTTCGGCTCTTGTTTTTCCACTCACAACCTGAAGCAGGAGTACAGTAGTTGCTTAAATGGAGAGATGTGAGATTCTTGTGGTTTCCTAGAAAGACTTGGGTGTTCAGCTTGTCTTTAGAAATGGCAGAAATTGGTGTGGGTGATGCTTCTTCTAAGCAATTCTGTCTTCTTTCCAGCAAAATGACCCTTTGTCTGCTCTGGATTCCCAGTATAACGAACACTGATCTATCCCACTTGAGTCAGTCTCGGAAAATAGGTGTTATCAGATGGGTCAATAGGTGATACAAAGTGTAGCCTGCGGTGTGTTAAGTGATTCTGACTGGTTGTGATTTAGGCAATGGTATAGTTTGGCAAACGAATTTGTTGTGTATCAGTCTCTTCTTGTGCAAGAAACTTTCCATTCTCACCCACTGACGCCCATTTTAAAGGAAAGCCAGCAAGATTTTGTTAGTTTTACCAGCCACCTGCTTATTAGCAGGGAGGGCCAAGACTTGACCATACTATTGAGAACAGACTCTACTCCCACCTTCAAAGTTCAGAGTAAAGGGTGAAAAATCCTCCCGATTCCCGCTTTCCAAGCCTTCCTCTGACAGGCTACTGGCAAAGATATGTTATTTCATCACACTACCAGAGACTGCACTGAGAGCTTTGTTAAATATAGCAGAGCCATGCAACACCCTCATGTGCCGGACGTTCAGTCTGTTCCTTGCTGTGTGCTGAGCGAGGAAAGTGGTGAAGCAGCTTGCTCTTCCACTGTTTGGCAGAAACTTGCTATCTTTGTAGTCCTTGTGGGGGCTGGACAGCATGCATCCATGCCCTGGTGAAGATTCCTCTCAGCCATGGGAGCAAAGACTGGGCTGATTCATTTGGGAATGACCAGAAGATGGGTTTTCTCTATAGTGCCTTCAGATGGGCACTGCAGGAGTCCATCTGGATCCACATCTTAGTTTATGTGGGTCCTTTGGCCATTCTCATTAGAAAATATGCTTTTGAAGAACTCGGTGTTTCCAACGATATATCCTGGGGGTCTTCTGGTCCCATTTTTTCATGACTTTCCTCCCCCAACATCCCACCCTTCTCCAAACTCTCATTGTGGCACAGCTGCAGATGAAAAGAGCAGCTCCCTGCACTGCCACTAATGGAGCTGCAGATTGATAGCTCCTGGTTGTAGAAACACTTGTCACGGGCTTGACAAGCTGCTCAAGATTGCCTGATGTTGCAGGGTGGAGAGAGGGAGCCGGTGAGCTCTGTGCTCGTGTTTTATGGCCCTCCTGGTGAGACTGGTAGGCAGCCTGGCATAGCAACTGCTCAGGGCATTTACTAAGAGATTTATGAATTTGTAATTTTCAGAGGCCCTGAAGCAAAGGTGTCTTTAATTAAATTTTGATTCTCTCCCCTCTTCGCCACTCCCCTGCCTTCCCCTTCCCTATTCTCATCCCTGCCTGTGGTTTGTTTACTGAGACCCGGCAAAGCTTTCAGAGAACAGGTAGGAGTCTGTGAGCGTAGCCAGGAGGAGCAGAGGATGGCAAAACAAACAGGCAGATGGCGGATATGATAAAGCAGCCCCCAGCCGCTCTGCCAAGCTCAGAGAGGGCTCCACAATGCAGTTCAAGGGTCCCACAGTAAGAGCTTCCTGCATCCCTGTGCTCCGGACACGGACTTGGCAAGGTGACCGAGAGACTGATGGCCAAGCTGTGCTCCTCAGCTCTCATTTGCCAGGTGCTCGGGTCCTGGCATTGTTTAGGGCTACCTGGAGAGTAGGGGTGCTGGGGAGGAGACAGCCTTATGCTACTCTGTGTTGCCCTGTTGCCTCTGACATGCATATGCAGCCATCGATCTCCGAGTGGTGGTCCTCTCCAGAGGGGGAGCATATGAACTAAAGGAAAGCAGGTAGCTCCCAGATATTATTATTATTTTGGGTTCTTTTGAAAGAAAGTTCTAGAAGAATAAAATGAAAAATTGGGATCCCTCAGGGGACACTGCCTTGGCATTGCCTAGAACTTCCCCCATTGCCAGTCTTATTTTGTGATCCCTCCCCAGCCACTGACTCAGTGGCAGTGTCCTTACCCAGCCAAGCGATGTCAGCCCTGTGAATAGATTTCTATCAACCCACTCATCCCTAAAGAGCTGTAGTTAAAAGGCTCTGGAGACATAATTGTGTCTGCGTAACAGCAGCAATGATTTCCTTGAGAGGTAGGATGAAAAGTGGCTCCATTCCACTACCTCTGCAGAGACTTGATAGCTGCTTCTAGGAAGGGGCTTGGTTGTGGTCCAGGAGCCCCCACCACCACAACTTTCCCTCTCTTGTGCTGCTTTCCAGCTGCATGCTTGTGCTGTCTGCACACTCGAGCCATGGTCTGCAGGGGTTACCAGTCCAATGGGTGCCTCCAAGCAGGTGAATTTGGGAGTGGGTTTGGCAGGGTCTGCTGCAGGATGCTCCGGCAGCCTGAAGTGGGCTTTGTGCAAGGTGCACTTGGCCTGATGCTCGGCAAACACGTGTTGCTCCCAACTAGAAAGCCAACAGCCTTGCGTAAGATATTTATTCCCCCCCCCCCCAATGACATGCTGTGGGTGAGGATGCTGTTTATTCCATTTACTCTTTCCTGCTCCCTTGATGGTGCAGATGGAGAAGTCACTCGACCTCCACGAGTCTTAAGGTCTGGCTTCCCAGTGTGGATGTGTTGTTGTGTCACTTGTTGTGAGCTACAAAGCTGTCAAGCAAGGGATGTGTTTTGGGGGCATGGGGTGTGGAGCAGGGAGACAGCACTTAGTCATGGAGGTAAATGCTGAACGCCCCATCTTCCTCTGCCCTCATGGCTCACAGGCTAATGTGAGGCAGCTTCCCTCCCACCTGCCTTTGGGATTTTGATGAAATAGCTTGGGAGAAAAATGTGAAATATGTGTAGGGAGACAGGGATTTGGCTGGTGATGCCTCTTATACTCTCATGCTTTAAAAGCTGGTGACTGAGGTTGCAAGAATCAGCAGAATCAAAAAGAGACTCTGAAGATCCTTCCTTAATGTCCCTTAATATTGCCAGGCCATTACTTGTGCCAGCCATGCCCAGGACAACTGTTGTGATGCCCAATCTGTTGCATCCAATCAAAAGTCCTTTTGGTGTGTTTTCCCCCTTCTTCATACCTCTGTACTGGCAAGAGAAAGAAGCTTGTTTTGGTTCCCCTGCCTCCAGGGCTGGCATCACGTTCAGGTGCTGCTGGTCTCACATGGAGCTTCATATGACTTGTCCCCATTCCCCAACCACCCACTGCAATGTGTCCATCTGGTTGACTCCCACCCTTTGTTTTTTTTCCAAGGCTGCTCTGTTTCATTGGTGTCTTCCAGCCAGAAACCAGTGTCTTGGTTATCTCCTGATGTTGTCGAAAACAGGGAATGATTCCTCATGGGGGAGCTGGGAGATGAGATGTGCTCTGCCCCAACCCCCACACTCATGTTGGGCATCAGCTGTTTGTTCTCAACCAGAATCATTAGATGCTGCATTTCTGCTTATTTTAATTGATGATTTAGACTCTTGGTGCAGAAAAACCGGTCTTGAAAGGCATTAGTGTCGGGCTGATAGGGAGCCAAGAAGCCAAGAGTTTCTAGCTGGGCACTGGAGGACTTGTAGAGCAGGGAGGCACTGGGAGGTATGAGGCAAGCTCCTTGCAAGGTCTGTGGAACAAGTCTCACCCCAGGACTTCCAGCCAGTGATGAGGTGACAGGTGATGCATTTATGAGCATCTGTATTGAGATGCAACTGGCGTTCCTCGCTGACCTCGGATGGGAGCCACGTCCACGCCTGTGGCTCACCGGTGAGGAGGGGAGTGTGCTGTGCTCTTTAGAAAGGGAAATTTCCCCAGGCCTTGGAGGATTATTTTATATGCTGGACTCTTGCCTTCTGACAGATTCATCTGAATTACAGATTAACTGTCAGTGTGGGGACAGAGGAAGCCATTTCAATGAATAGCTCTCTAATTTATTAAAGGGGTTGTTTGGGCTGGTGAATCGGCAATGCAGCAAGTCTCTGAGCAGGAAGATGTTTTCTGTCCTTCTCCCTGTCTCCCAGCCTTTTATTCTCCACTTGTTTTATCTCCCTGTTCACAGGATCCCTCTCAATACTGATGAGGGTCCCAGCAAGGCCAGTGGAAACCCCAAATCTGCAACACTTTACAAATGAGCTATCAGCCCCCAAAGAGCTCTAATTTCAGAGCATTTCTCTAGGGGCCATTTCTGTGACTTTTAAACAAAACCATCACTTTTATGACCAAGGACTATAAATTTTGGAGAAAGGCGTAACAACCTGGAAAACACCAGTGTATCAATGTAACAGTAAGTATTAGTTGAGCCAAAAAACATCAGTTCCTTTCCAATCAATTCTGACTTGAGAATGTTAAGGGCTTCCCTTTACTCTTTAAGTCTACAGAGGTTTTGTAAAAACCTGCAAAACCTCGTTTCTTGTTGGTTCTAGGGCTTGCAGCAAAGCTTAACACACCCAAAAAACTGTTACTGATGTGAGCATCATGGGCTGGAGAGTACCAAGGCTGCCCAAACCCCAGCCCTGCTTCTTCTCCCAGTTGCTCAGCATGAAGGAAAAAAGATTTGTTTATTTGTTCATGGATATTTCTGACATGGACTTCATACTCCAGAAGAGTCTCATAATATTACGGGAGCAGATTCAGGATTTAAACCATTATAAAAGTTAAATAAGTTTTGATTCTGTAAGCAACACACTATTTATTTTGGGATAGAATAAATCTGAAAGACTGATATCACTGCTGGAGATCATCTCAAGGAGGGCTGTGGAGGTGGAAAAAAAAGGGCATTTACTTTTTGAGAAGCAGAAGTTTTAAATTTTCATTACCCTTATGCATGAACAGACACAAACTATGACTGCAAGGATTTTTTATTATTTTTTTGACCATGTAAGGATTTATCTTTTGGCCTGGAAGCAAACATCATGATTCTGATTTTAAGATTGGGTCTACAAATTTGCACCCTGAGCAAATGCAGCTGCTTGCTTGCTGGCAGGGACTGGGCACGTGAGATGTCTTCTGGAAGTGAACCCATTGGCATCTGCAGCCCTGACGGCGGCTCAGTGTTTTCACAAAAATCCCATTTAAAAACACAAAGGTCAGAAGTTGACCAAAAAAACAACAACCGAACATTATTTTTGTTTGAAAAATTACAAGTGCTGTTAATTACTGCATGAGAACCAGATGGCACTGGCCAGTTTAGTTTCATGGTCCAAGCAGGATCTTGAAAGAAAACCAAGAAGAAAAACACAGAGCAAAGACAAAACATGTGTTGTGCCAGGTACTTTACATTTTGAGCGCTCCTTCCATTTGAAACCTCTGAGCAATGCAGAGTAAGACATTTATTTATTTTTTTTAACATCTGATTTTCTTTTTTAGCTTGACAGAATATTAAACCAAAATAAGGAGGCCTGAAAATTAATGTCCTGTAATGACTGCAAAAATCCTTCGTCGTCTTGGGAGTCTCATAAATTGGATATTTGGAGAGGGGATGTGCAGCTCCCTGGGCTTGGAGGGACTCTGGTTACCATTGGAGAAAATAAACCACCTCAGTGCAGGGGCGGCCGGGCTCCAGGGAGAAGGAGCTGGTGTCAGCATGAAGTGATGTGGCTGGAAGATAGCCTCGTCAGGCTAATTGATCTGGAGCCTTTGCCTTTCCTGCCAGGGCTGCCTGTCTCCTTACCCATAATCCCCACCTCTTTGATGGCCTGTCAGGAATATGGGACTTGGCCCAGTTTTACATCTATCCAATAACATTATGAAATTGATAGTGACACTTCCATTGGCACTGATTTCAGTAAGAGATTGGAGCCAGAGGACAAGCGTTTTGCTCTCATGGCGGCTAAGCTTTCCAAGTAGATCAAGATGACCCAAGACTGATCTTGCAGTGGCCAAGGCATGGGAAGGGAAGTGGAGGGAGGGGGATCGAGGTGGCTGGTGGACACGGAGCTAATGAGAAACATGCCTAATTCTTGCCCTCAGCCTGTGATTGTCCTGGCTGGTGGGAATCATATTCTGCTGCTGCTGGCAGGGCTTTTGCTCCATGGATGGTGTTTATTAGGCAGCATTGGGCACCAGTCTCTGCAAAGGTCAGGAAAAGCCTCAGGCAGGAGGACAATAGTGGTCCCAGCTGTTGACTTTCAGACCTTCAGTAGTTTTCACTGTTTTAAGTGTTTTCTGGCACAGTCACAGGCTCCTGCAGCATCACGCTCTTGGCTCAGGTCAGTCATCCAGCACCAGGCTGGACGTGCTGGTGGTGGAGCTGCCAACAGACCCCTCAGCAAATATCACTGGTGGCCCTCTTGCACTGAGGGAGCTCCACACTGAGCTGGTTAGATAACACTTCCCAAAGCTTTCACCCAGTGCTGGCCACAGTGTTGAAAGTGATGTAGTTGCCACAGCCTTGATCCAGGCAACATGCATGTTCTTTGCAGGCTGAATTGCAGAATAGATGGAGGTATAGCTTATCCCCATCCCTGGAAGTGTTCAAGGACAGGTCGGATAGGCCCTTAGCAACCTGGTCTAGTGGAAGGTGTCCCTGCCTATGGTAGGAGGTCAGAACTAGATGAACTTTAAGATCCCTTCTGACCCAAACCATTCTGTGGTTCTATGATTAAACTAGTTCTGCTTTCCTCTCCATCTGGCAGCTATTCAGCCAAGGCCTTGTTTTGAGATGGGGAGAACATAGCCTCGGTGCTGAGCTGGAGTTTGCAGAAGATGAACCCTTGATGCTGCCTGCCTTGTCACGCAGCTTTTTCCCCATTCTCACGCTGCATTTGCATGTTCACCCAAGGAAAGGGTCAGGGAGAGTGTTTATCAGTTTGTCACAGTCTCCCTCTGCGGTGGCTGGAGGCCAGGAGAGAGGATAAAAAGCCTTGGGCTGATGATAAATTGGAAATGCAGAAAGGAAATGTGTCTGCTTAGTGCTGAGCTGTCAGCCCTGCTCCGGGCATTGGTCTTTGGTGTAACGTATCCTCTGGATGGTGCTCATGAGGAGGTAAAATGCCATCAGGGCCACGTGTGCTAAATCCAGCCATAGGGTCCTGAGGGCGTGGGGAAAGCGGACGGTGCTGCTGCCTCTCCCATGTCCCTGTGTCGGTGGGACTGTCCCCCTTGGTGTGCTTGGCAGCAGATCTGGGCATGCCTGGGTGCCCATCAATGCTGAGCAAGCAGCCATCCATGGTGAAAGGGTGTGAGCAGGGGAGCATCTCCCTTTTAACAAGTGCTAACACTGCCCAGGGCTCAGCAATCACATGTTAGCGCTGCTCTTGTGCGGCTGAGGCGCGTTGCTTTGGGAGACCTCTTGGCACCTCCTGCATGGAGCAGGGGGAGAGCTGAGGTTTGGACCTGCAGATCCTGAAGCTTGTCACTGGAGGGGCTGAGAGCGAGGAAGTGACTGCGAACGCCTGGGCTGGGGGGTGCAGAGCTGCTGGAACCTCCTGTAGACAAGCTGTAGGAAACGCTGCAGTATATAAAGTGAACAGAAGAGATTAGAAAGCTGATATGATGTTATTCCGATTGATTTTGCTGTTGTATTTATACCTGGAGGTAAAGAGCAGACATACTGGAAATCAATTGGCCCCGTGCTCTTCCCCACTCTCTCTGCAGCGCCGTTTGAATGAAATGCTTATATCATTTTTACGGTGTGTCTGTGATAGGGATGAGTGAGCCAAGAGATTAATAGGCGCTGCTGAGGCCGTTGCCCAGTCATTGCCTGGCTCTTGTCTTGTAAAGCCTGCACTGCTCCAGAGTTCAAGGTGCCCCTGATGTGACAGCTTGGTGACTTTGTTTGGAACAAAACAAGAGGCATATCTAGTCAAGAGGAAGAATGGGGAAAAAAGGCGATTGGCAACAAGCAGATGATTTGGGGCAGGCAGGATGGTGCCCAGCTCTGGAGCTGGGGGCTGGGTGCAGTGGAATGATGGAGACCTGGGGGAAGAAAATGACGTTTTGGCTTCAAATGGAGCTGATCCCATAATGAGGGATGGAAATGATGGCCTTGTGCATTGAAGATAAGGCAACAGGAATGTCATTTTCATGTATCATAGTGCATCCAGTACCCCACAGCCACCCATCCTGCCCCACCAGTCCTTTCTGGACCTTGACATTGGGGCTGGGGCAGGAGAGCTGCAGCAGGGCCATACAGGGAGATTGGCCATGCACAGATGCTGCATTCTCAGGTGCCCCTGCTCACTCCTCCTGCCCTATCCAGGTGCATGTTTCTCTGCTGCTGCTGGCTCTGCCATGCCAAGATGCAATCACAGGAGGTTTCTCTGCAAGGTTGGATATTTGGTTGTGCTGGCTCTTCCTCACACCCCACAGGGAGCATTCATACCCAGCAATGGGAAAAATTGGCTTGTTACCAGCAGATGGGGAAAGCTAGGTGGGAGGAATTGTGGAAGGTGACTGAGGATGGCCTGAATGCCAGCACCAGCATTGACAGATTAAATACTATCTCCCTCCCTGCAGTGGCCCTTGAATAGAACAGACTTTTCTTCCTCTTCCTGTTGCCTGCACTATTTGCTAGTTCTTTCACCTGATCTCAGCAGTGAAAACCTTTTCCTCTTGGCAAAGGAACTGACTTCCCAGTATACGTATGTTATTACATGGGGGAAGGCATTGGCTTGTCGATCCCTCAGGAGTCAGCAGATTCCTGGATTCCAGCATCTCAGGATCTGAAATATTCTCCTGGTTACACTGTGGCCTGTTTGCAGTCCCTTTGCTGGTTAGACACTTTCTGAGTCGAAGTCATTTGGCAACACTGGGCTGGAAGCTTTATGCCTAGATGTAAAAATTCCTGCCTTGCCTTCCTATGGCTGCTGACTGGCTTTGCTGTCACACATGGCTCTGGCTTGTCAGATCCTACCCTTTTTAATTATCAGATTGTATCACCATTTTTACTGTAAGCATTTTCTGTTTCTTGTTCTGCTGGATTTATGCATTTGTGCCGTCATAAGCATTGACTTTATGTTTTATATGATTTGATCCTAATGTTTCCGTTCCTGAGTGTGAGTGCTTAGAGGATTGGTGTCTAAGCTCAATAAATAAGCTTGGAGAAGAGTGGGAAAGCAAAGGACATGGGAGGAGTGAGGGAGGTTTGGACATCCTCTACACCGGATGAGGTTGGAGTGATGCTCCAAACGGGAATGCCAGGGTGGCTGGAGGCTGAAAAGGGTGAAGGGAGGATTAACAGGGCCCTCCACAAGAGCTGCCTACTCCCCACTGCAAGCACCTGAAAAAAATCAGAGAGGGAAGGAAATGTCAATATATAAAGAGGGAAAGGGGCTTTTGTAAATGGCAGTATTTTGGCAGAATGTTGCATCAGGAAAGAAAGTGCTTTGAGGATTGCCTGTGTAGGGATCGCCCACTGACAACAGATCTGACAGCTTTTTTATTTTATGTGATAATGGATCTGCAATGTATAAAGGGTAGAAGTGGGGGAAGAGCCATGTGTCCAACCCAAGTGGTGGTGGGTGCAGAGATCCTGGGCCTGTCCCTCACTTCCTTTTACCTCAGAATTCACAGGGATCTTCATCTTGAAATTATCAGGGCCTCAAAATGATCATCTCATTGAGGAGAAGGGAAAATGTATTGCTGCTTCACTGTTTTCTCTTGCCTTTGTTGTTGGAGGGGCTGGAAGCTGAGGATTTGGAATACACCCCTTTGAGAGCTCAGATTTGTGTTCTTGATGTCTTCATCTGCCTGCAAAGCTCAAGGATATGACTTTTTATTTGCGCTGTTTCCCCAGTGTGCTGTGGCAGAGAAGGGATTGTCACCTTTGGTGGCTCCGCAGGCAGCCACAGTGGGGTTTGAGCAAGGGCTGTACTGTAGAGGTCAGCCTCTGCAGCAATGCCCTCCAGATCCCTTGGCATGATATGGGGATAACTCAGGGTGAATTTGGGACACGGAGATGGAATTAAGCTTTATGGGTGTGGGAAATGCTGCTTGGACATGGTTGAGATGGTGGCAACAAAGCAGGCGCCAAGAGCTGGAATTAGGGGGCATCTCCGGATAAAGCCCAGTGTTGTGTACAAGTGAGGGGTCTGCTGTGGGTCACGGGAAGAGATGCTACATGATGGACTGTTCTGTGGTTGGGATTGGCGACTCTGGGGACGAGAAGTGGCTGCTTCCCATTGTAGGAGGGCAGGGAACAAGCTGGAGGCCACGGCAGACTGGCTCCAAACAGGGCCCGCGTAGGCACCAAGCGCTGCCTTGGCCCCGTGCCCACATCTGCCAATAAAAATTAAGAAATTGATTTCCTTTTGTTTGCCTGAAAGGACGAGGCTCTCTTTATGAGACAGTAAATGCAATCTTGCTCTGAGCATGGCTGGATTTTTAATTGTATTTGTTGTGCTTTCACTCATTGTTTTATGAGTTTCAGTTCCCCTCCTTCCTGGTGCAGAGATCAGCCCTGGGGGGGTGGTTTGATTTCAGCTCCAACAAAAGGTTGGAAGTTTTTTTTAAGTTTATTTTAAAGTTGTTTGTTTTCCTGATAAACTGAAATTTGAGGTTATTTTTCTGTCCGTGTGTATGTGTGTGCATAGCTCTGAGTTGTTAAGCTGGGCTGAGAGATCTGGCCTTGGAATTATCTACTTGCCAGTTGGTGATATGACCCTTTGAAGAACAGCATTTAAGATTATGATTGGGGAAATGTGGAAGTGCCAACAGGGGTTTGGAGTCGGAGGAGAAAGGGATTTTATATACAATATATATTGAAACTTAATGAGGTCTGCTTCAGTGCTTGCTATACAATGCATGGTGACCCACTTTACTAGGAGAGCATTTTTTTTGCTAGTTATGGGTCATATACAGTTCCTAATTAAGTAGGTTAATTATATGGCTCCTTTATATTACAAAGGAGAATGGGGATGGCACAATTAGCTCTTGCAGTGATCATTTTTGATCAAAAAATGATGTTCTGCATGACAGCTCCCAGAGGCGTGGGTGGCGAGAGGGGATTGCCCTGCAGCCTTGAGCACTCCCCTCACTATTCTCTGCCTCAGCAAACTTGGTTTCTGTCCTGAGCACGTGGCCTGGGATGTGGATGAAGTTATCCTTTCTGAAACCACACTGGAGAGACCATGGCCCCATCCTGGTCCAGTGCTGTGCCCGCAGTGCCTCTGATGCTGCCCAAACCTGGTCTGCAGTGCTGAAGAGGTCCCTGCTTGGAGTTTCTTTGGAAGCATCAGAAAGGGAAGATGCTGAGGGCTTTTTGGTCACAGGTGAAAAGTGCTGCAGCCTCTGAGGGCTCTGAGCAGCATCGTTCTCTGTAGCTAAACTCTCCTTGAAAGAAATTTCTTTAACCTTTCCCTTCCCAGCCTGGCAGTGGCTGAGCCCCCGCAGCATCCCTGGGTTATCTGTTCCAGATAAACCCAACCAGCCGTACCGCCAGGCATTAGGGAGAACATTCAAACTCTAATCTCCCTCAGTGCAATTTAAACCTATTATTTCTTGTTTTATCCCCAGTGGATGTGGATAACAGCTATTATATTTCTCTTTGCTGCAACCTTTTACATATTTGAAGGCTGTTATCACGTGTCCCTTCAGTCTTCTCCTCTCAACACAAAGCATAATTCTTTCAGTTTTCCCTTAGAGGTCATGTTTTCTTCACCTTCAATCATTTTTGTTGCTTTGGAGAGGCTACTGTGATGCCAAGCTGGAGTTTTTGTTGTTTCTTTACCTGTTTGCCTTGGGGCATTCATTATGTTATGGATGTGTATGAAGTGACCATTATCTTCTCTAGTCTGTGGTTATTTATAAAGTACCCTATATTCCTGAGCCTATGTTTTATTATGAAGTATAGCTCTTAGCCTTGATAAATAATTTACCATTATGATATGATCTCACAAACAGGGCTCCTTAAGCTATTTATTATTTGCTTTATTTTTCATAAGTAACAAGTCGTCCATGTAGCACTGTGAATGAACTAGGAGATTCACTGACATGGACTGAAAGCTATATCCTATTCACAAAGCTTCCAGATAATCAAGGAGGTGAAGGTAAACACCGAGCCAAACTCCAGTTTAGCCACAGGGAACAATGCTGAATAGAGAATGACATATTTTCTGAAAAGCAGAGATTTGGGGGTAATCTGTAGGAGTATATACAGAGATGATATTACCAGGATGGATGCAAAGTGGGAAGAAGAGTTGGGACGTTGCTGGGATGGATTGACTATAGCCTGACTGGGAGATTGAGGGAGAAAAGAGGGTGGAGATGAGACTGGGAATAGTGGTGTTTGAGTGAGGTGTCTTTCTCAGGAAAGAGGACTTGGCTGTAGAGAAGATGTGGGAGGGAAGGCAGAACAGCACTGCTGCTCGTGACATTTCCAAAAGTATCAGTTTCAAGCTGCCTCGCTGCTCTTTGGATAGTATCAGATTAATATGATCCTGATTCCGTGGTCATTGTGGTTGACTCTCCCACTGGCTGGCAGAGGCTGTAGTGCTGGCCTGGACCAGGGGCTGCCTGCTTCTTCACTCAGGGGCAGCCCTGGGCAGCTCTAATATCTCCTCAGCCTTTCCCCATAGAGAAAGGGAGTGATGGAGTGCCTTCATCACTGTTGCTGACAGTGCTTCCTTGTCAGGAAAACTGCGTGGAGCTGGTGAGGAGAACAGCTCAACTCTGTCCTTGCAGACAGTGTGGATGCTGCTGGCTGACGAGACTCCTGCTTGGAAGGAAGGAGAGCCATGGGAGAGCCTTTCAGAGTATAGATGCAACATGTTCAATGCTCAGAATGGACACAGACTTCTTAAAGTATTAACAAATAGGCTCTTTTTATAGTTAATATCCATGGTATGTTTGTCCATAGCACAGGCTGAGTTATTCACAGAAACAGGCACTGCATCACTGTTCAGAAAAGCTCTGAAGTGTTTTGTATAATGTTTTAAGATCACAGGATAGTACGTTAGGAATTACCCCAAGTTACCCTTGACTATTATTCTGCATTTTTACTGTACCAAACTGTCTTCTTTTTTATATCTGTCTGCCCATTTCCCTGTCAAATGGAAAGTAAACCTAAATCTTAAAATCTGTACTCCCTCTTTCTTTTGCTCCATTTTTTCCCTTTAACCTTACCTGGAAAATGTACTGGTGAAACCAGTGGGAATTCTTCCAAATAAAGCCATTAATCAGCATTATACATCAGAAAACTCAACCTCTTCGCCTACTTAACAGCAAAAAATATGTACTATTGCCAAGACAGATTTAAAGTCTGGGTAGCTGCTTTATTCCCAGGAGTTACTAATGGCAGTGTATATTTTGAGTCAGAGCAATAGTCACACCTATAAAAGTGATCAGTGACTACTTGATATCCATGATGTTTTCTAAGTTTGTTTCAGGCTTGTGCAGTGAGTGCAGCACTCACCTGACTCTAAGAGTGGCAACAGAGTGGCTGTGGGCTTAGAGGGAACTGGATCTCAGCTGTGACCAGCCAGAAGAGATGGGAATGAGAGAAGGAAAGTGATAGAGACCATGACTGTGCTGTAGGAATTAATGTTGTCCAGATTTCTACTTACCCACACCCCTCTCCTAAAAAAAAAAAAAAAATTAATAGGAGAAACTTGGAGAAGTTCACAACTGAAAATTATGTCTTTTTTCAAATTATGTTCTGTGGAGGATATTGGGATGAATTGGCTGAATAGCATGTTCTAGTCCATGTCAGGTCAGGGCCTACTGTCATCAGAAATGTTTTGGAAAGCTGGAAACCTAGTGCAGCATGTCCATCGTGTGTGTTCCTTAGGACTCTGGAGAATGGGATTTTTTTTTCCTAGACCTGGAAATACATCTGGAGGCAATAAATTGTCCCTGTATTATTGCAGGGGCAGAATATCCTTTGTGAGTTGTGCTATCCCTGTGGTGTCAGGACTGCTATTGGAAGTTCTTGGGGTTTCCCACCTTTGCAGAAGTGGGAAGGGGTTGAGATAGTCATGAAGCATCAGAGTTCAGCTCTGAGGCTTTTGAGGGTTGGTAGGTCTTGTGCATGGATAAGCTTGTCAGCACTGACTTGAGCTGGATGACTGAGAGGCTGAGTCCATTTATGGGACCCAGTGTTCATTGGGAAGTGGGAGTGCACCTGTGGATCAACTGAGACATGGTTACCGCACAGATCAGGGACAGATTTTGGGCATGAAACTAAGGGTAACACATGTAGAAAGTCCTCCTAAAAAGTAAGCCACAGGAAAAAAAAAACTATGGAGCATAAAGAAGGTCAGACTCTGGATCTGTTTATTGGCAAAGAAATGACCATTGGAACAATGACTAATAGATGCTTCCTGTGCTTAGTTTCACAAGTACCCAACCTTGATTATGCCCTACTCTTTTAGACATAGCCATGTCCTGCTAACCTGCATGTGCTAAAGGGGCACTGCCATGATCTGTGTTCCTTAAAAATTAGGAGGTGCTGTGCAAGCAAGAACAGCAAGGGAAAAGTGATATCAGAGCTTTGTGAGGCCCTGAGGACCATGTCCTCAGCAGGGTCTGTGTCAGCCTGGTGTATGTCCCATGGTTGGTTACAAATCCTAATGCTGCAGGAGATGTCCTCTTTGCCCCTTGCCACAAAGGTGTGATTTCTGCTCTCAGAGCAGAGGACAATGAATATTTCGTTCACATAAAATCATAGAATTTTGGGTTGGAAGGGACCTTGAAGATCAACTAGTCCAAGCCCCCTGCCATGGGCAGGAGCACCTTTCATGAGACCAGTCTGCTCAAAGCCTCATCCAGCCTGGCCATCACTCACTAGAGAGGCCTTTCACATCCCATTGCCTAATGAAATACCTTTCTTTTGAAGCAACACCTTGGCTGCTTAGGAAAAGCTGTAAATTCTCAATAGCCTCTCACACCGCCCCACTGCAAGGGAGATCTTTATGTTCTTTTCTAAAATTTTTTACACCAGTCTATACCAGCTGATATTTTTATGACTTGTTTTTTGAACTGCACCTTAAATGCAGAGCTCTCCACTTCCCACCACAGCTGGGCCGGCCAGTGGTGCAGGGTAGGGACAAAGAGATGTGCACACCACACAAAACCCACTCCTCCTGGTTTGCCTGCAAAGAATTGTCATCGCAAAAGAACAAAAGTCATTCAAACCAAAATTGCCTGTCTGCTTTTTGTGTGTGGAGAAGTGCAGTGTGCATAGTCCCAACAGAGGCATCTTGCGACAAGAGCTGAATTTTGCCTTTGCATCTCGAAAGCTGGAAGTCACACGGGCCCAAGGAGTAACGTTAAAAAAGCCAGAACCTGCCAAAAGGAATTCACAATAAAGGGAGAGACTTGTTTCTCCTCGTGACTAAAACACCTGTCACAGCTGCCAGGACTCTGCTAATTACACAATAACTTCATTATATCCCACTTGGAAGAACAAACAATACTTGAAGCTCCAAAAATGAGCAGCCTTTAGACTAGATTAATGCAGGCAGAATGACTGCATGGAGCCCCATCCTACCAGTAGCTCCAGAGAGTAAAATGGCTTGAAGACTCCCCTCTTCTTTGCTAGTGCTACATAATAAAGTAATGGTGCAATTAGAAGTAGATTACTGATGGGAGATGAGCATTTTTTATGCAACATAGGTAAAAGGCTGGCTTCTCTGTATAGGTTTGATACCTCAATGCAGCACCTCTGCTCCTTTGTACTCGAGCTTCTGGCAGCTCCTGGTAGCATCCACACAGGTTAAAAGGAGCATCACTAGTTGAGTGTGGTTTCTCTTCCCATGTGAATATATTAAGGAGGTCTCATGGAGGATTTCACTGTGGTCTCTACTTTGTCCAACACCAATGCAGCAAGAATGGCTGCAATATGGATTAGAGGGTCTAAAAATAAAATAAAACATAAAGCCCAAAAATGAAATACAGCTGAATATTGTGAAATATCTCTGTGAAGGAAGCAGGTCTTGGCTCTCAGGTATGGATGCTCCTTCCTTCATCACTTCTTTTCACCTAAGGGAACCAGCCTGCTGTTGGTTAGGGCAAGATCATAGTTGTTGCTCTTGGGCACAGACATTGAGTGTAAGAAATCATGGCTGGAGCAGGAGTCTGAAGGAGCTGGAGCATGGTTGCTGGACCTCTGCAGGACAGAGATCAGTGTGGGTGCTCTTGGGTGCACTGGTGCTTTGGGGACCTTCTCCATGGAGGTAGAGAAGGATGCGTAAGTGGGTGCTGGAGGACTGGGGGAAGGCATGTGCTGAGGGCTCCTTGTTCACAGAGCCACAACTTCAAGACATTGCACAGGGGTCAGTGCAGAGAGACCACCTTGAGCTGTCCACCAGGTCCCTCTCAACCTGGTGGGGATTGATAACAGGCCCCATGAGCAAGGAGCAGATGGGGAATTGGGAGTTAAGAGATACTTGAGATGGTGGCAGATGAGTTAGAGGAGACGAGGAGTGGGGAGTCTTCTGGGTTTGTTGCAGCTCAGCCTAAAGGTTGTGGCACTGCCTTCTCCATATCTTGCTGGGGGCTCTCTTCTCTGCCATCCTTGAGTGCCTGTAGCCTCCGAGGGATGCCAGCGTGGCAGAGGGGTCCTCCTTTGGGAAACTGTCTCTGTGCCCTTGCTCCAGTGAGAGCAATTAATGGACACCAGAGAGGCTGTGGAGGAATAAGAGTCTTCCATTGCTCCCATCTTGGGGGTCTTGCCTCATTTTCTTGCCTGTGTGATGGTGTTGTCAGCTTTTGGGGGTCAGGAGGGTAAGAGGGAGGTGTTGCCAGTTGTGGTGGTGGTGGTGGCGGTGGGAGGCAGCATGAGCTGAGCAGGATCTGCTCCAGTGCATTGTGGGTCCCTGTAGGTATCAGCCTGACTGAAGGGCTCTGTGTGCCCAGGTGAAACTGGAAGAGGGGAAACAATATGGGCAACATGATGGGCAACAGAAATGGCATAAATATGGTTTTGGGGTGAAATAACTCTTTGAGGATGGTGTTTCTCCAGTCTAAGCTTGGTCATAATTCTGACAGGATATACAGACACTACAGTGACTGATTTCTCTTGTGACAGCCCTAGGAGAGGACTTTGTGGATAACTCACCTTTGATGTGGTGTCACCTGTAGCTACTTAACCCTTCAAGATTGTTAGTCTGGTATCCCAAAGCCAGGAAAGAAAACTTGTAGCATCTTCCCTGCCCTGTGAGCTGCCTGGAGAAATTAGCCCTGGGGATGGGACAACTGCCAGGACTGCTAGGAAAGGCATCCTGTCCAGGAGCAGGTGCCAACCTGCAGCAATCCCTACCCGCGTGGTCAGCAGGTCTCGTCGGCCCTTTCCCCCTGTTGTACCTGACAAGTGTGTGTGCCGTTTGCAGGTCCTGTGGCAGTGATCAGCGGAGAGGAGGATTCAGCCAGTCCTCTCCACCACATCAACCATGGCATCACGACACCCTCATCCCTGGATGCTGGCCCGGACACAGTGGTGATCGGCATGACCCGCATTCCCGTCATCGAGAACCCCCAGTACTTCCGACAAGGTCACAACTGCCACAAGCCAGACACGTGTGAGTGCCCGATCCGGAGCCCCCCGTGAGGATCAAGGGATGGGCTGGGGGAATGGGGGGAAGGAGGACGAGGAGGAAAAGGTTAAGAGGATGAGGAAGAAGAGAAGGAGGTTTTTGAGGAGAGTGGGTCTTGGTATGGTCCAGAAACCAAAGTGAATCTCAGGTCTCAGAAATCACAACATACATGTAGATGCTTCCAGAGAAGACTTTCCACTCTCACCTTCACCTCCCTTCACCCTCCCTCCGCCACCCACCCGTCACCTTCCCCCCTTGCCTGAAAGTGCCATTCCAAGCCAGGCTCTTCCTCATCAGCTCCAAGCATGAGGTCCCAGGTGTGAGCAAGAGCCACCTGAGAGCATGGGGATGGACATGACCTGTGCTTGGCTGGGGAAAGGACCTGCCTCCCCTTCCTCCTCCAGCAGTTTCCCAGTCACAGGGCTGCCTCTTTGGCTCCCCAATGGGCCAGGGAGAAGCTCAGGACTCATGTACATAGGTGGGGCAGATGTGTGGAGATATCTTTATCTCCAGGGGTTTTAGATGCTGGATGTCTTGTTTTTACGGGCTTCTGTAAAGCTTTTACACCTTTCTTGTATAAATCTGGGTCACGAACTGAGCTCATTAGACTAGCAGGTGGTGATCAAATGGTCCTCTCCAGTTTGCCTTTCTAAATTCTGAGTATAAGAGAAAAGTGCTGTGTAAAAGGATGCTTTTCTGGGAGTCCTGCACCACTTCCCACGTGAGTGGTGGGATGCAGCCCTCCCCAGCATGCGGCTCACAGGTGGTAGTTGAGCTCTCCCAGGCCTCTTGCCAGCTCTGAGATGCAAGCCAAGCAATGCAGGGCTTTGGGTAACGTTCCTCTGTTGTTATTGCTCATCCTTTTAGTGTGTCTTGGTTCCGGGTAGAACTGGAAGAATAAAAAGCTTGGAAAAAAAAAAAAAGGTGAATAAGCCTCAACTTGGGCTAACTCTGTGGCTTAACCAGCAGCAGGGAGTGCTGCACTGGCCACCCCTGTTCATCCCCTGGCTTCTGCTGACTCATGGGTGTAGGAGACATAACTCAGCTCCTGTAAACAGGGAGAAGGCTGATTTCCCATCTTGTGGGAACCCATTTGGCATTAAGTGCTCAGTAGGAGCAGACTGTTCCTGTTCTCCACTCCTCTCTCAGGGGAAGGGGAGCTGGAGCTGCTGTTCCCATGGAGGTGTCCGTGGGGCAGCCCCTGCTGTGTACCCTCCTGGGTCCTGCTGGCTTGTGTCCAAGCCCTTATCACCACCCTTCACTTGCCAGAGTGATGGGATGTACTCAGTGAATGTGCCTGGCTTTCCCCTTGATTTTAATTTTAATGTGCTAAATTTGTTCTGTTTGTAGAGAGGGGAGGATGAGGGCGGTGATTAGGCAGGAGCGGAGAAGCTGAATGTAGCTTGTTTTTTCTGTGCCGTTAATTATATATTTTACATTTCTTATAGCACCTCATCTCAAAATGATTTACAAACTCTGATGGCTTGGGAGGGGGGGCTCCCCCGCTTTACTTTTTTTTCCTTTCCCTCCTGTGCTGTCTCAAATCTCTTTAATCTGTGTGCCGACCATTTCAAGACGTGGGTGCTGTTAAGGCTGTGCAGTGGCAGAGCTTAAACCTCAAAGGATTAAGTTTTGCTCTGAGTGTTTGCTCCGTGGGGCTTGTTAGAGCTGGGTGGGTTGCAGAGGAAGTTGCTCACAGCAGGATTTGGTTCACAGAGATGCTTGGGATGGCATCTGGAGGTGCTT
The DNA here is from genome assembly GCF_003984885.1 of Neopelma chrysocephalum. NCBI lineage: Eukaryota > Metazoa > Chordata > Aves > Passeriformes > Pipridae > Neopelma > Neopelma chrysocephalum. The sequence goes on from NW_020897736.1 coordinate 7,670,008, forward strand.
TACCTGTGGAAGGTGCCACAGGAGGGGATGGTCCAGATTTTCCAGGGCTACAGGGCAGTGGGGCTGAAACCAAACCCCACAACAGTGGCACTGCCTTTGGGTAATAACAAGAGGCAAACCACAGCTGGATGTTGGCAGGCTGAATGCCTTAATTTTTTTAGATTTCTTTGTCATTCATGGGGCAAAACCCAGGCCTTCAGCCCTCAGGTAGAGTTGAATTTGGTGTGCGCTTTGTGTTTTAGTCCCCAAGACTTGTCTTGGACAAAATTTCTAACTTCACTGGTGGCTTTGCTTGAGGCTGGAAAGTTTCATAATTCACCTTTTAAATTAACCATGCTTTGGGGAGCTTTTGCTGTAAGGGGTTTGTTTGATCTGATGTGCTCTACTCAACTTAAGCCTGAGCTAGAGAATATTTGTTGCTCCTGTTCTCCCCATGGTTCTCATGCTGGAGGGTTTTTCTCTCCTCCTGTGCAGAGCTTGGACACAAACAGTTCTTCACTTGCTGTCAGTTGTAGAGAGAACTCCTCTGGGCTGGGGAGTGCCTTAATGCCCAGCTGAGCTCCTGCCACCCACCTCCCACAGAGCTGCTGCCCACCTGTGAGCAAAGGTGCTCCATGACACCCAGCGTCTTTCCTTTGCACTGAGTTGCATCTTCAGCAAGCATTTTTCCTCTCCATCATGAAGCTTTTCTCCCTTCCTCACACAAATATCTCTGTGCTCTTGATGTTGTCTGGGTGGAGGACATGCTGATACCCATTGCCAGGCTGCAATGAGGAGAGCAAACTCTGTATGCTTAATGCAGTATTAATAGTACATTGATGTGATATAGATTTCTGTCACCCTCTATACTAGCAAGCATCACTTATCACACAGGGATGACGGATGTTTATTCCCAGCCACTTAGCTCTGCATAATGGAATTGCAGCTGAAATATGGAGACCAGCTCCCTGCCTGTGGAGCTGCAGCCCCTCTTGCTCCCGCTGTGCATTGCTGTCCCATGGGATCTTCTTGTTAACGTGTCCTCAAGGAGACAGAAACGTGTTCTTCACTGGGAATGTGCTGTCCTCGTGACAATGAGATGAAGGGCACAGGAGCCAGCTCTCATTTATGGCTTCCTGGGATTTTTGCAATTGTCTCTTACCCCCCTTCTCCTACTGCCTGTTTTAGAGGAGCAGGTGGGACAAACGTGACTTAAAATTCTCTTTCCCTTCCTGGATGAGAGATTCTCAAAGAGCCATGGAAGAAACCAGCACCGCCCTGTTTTCTTGTGATGAAGCATTGAGTCTTTGAGAAGATGCTTCCCCAGCTTTACGCTGTAACTCCATGGGATGCTGGGCAGCACTGGGGTTTGTATCCAGTCCTTGTCTCAGCTGTCCTCAGCCCTGCCTGGGGAGGGTTAAGCAAAGAGTTTGGCGATGTGGACAGTCCAGCCACAAGTCAAATTCAGAAGAATAAGCTAAAACTGCCTCTTTCTCCTGACTTTTTGCACACTGAAGAGAAACCAAGTGTATTTCTTCTTGGCAGACATCAGCAGGAGGAGCGACAGGTTGACAGGAGTTTGCACCTCTCTGTATTTGGAAATAAACAGATGAGAGGAGAAGAATGGGACTTGTGGCAAGCACTGTGGTCAGAGTAAGTGATGAGGATGAGGGTGTAGGACCACATAACATCAGTCTATAGTCAGAGGATTTGGTGGGGCAAAACATACCCTCATTGATGTCCAGAAGGTGGCTTCTGGGCAGGATTGGCAGTAACAGCAACTTCTTACCTTATCTCCATCTCTTGAAGTTCAGGGTTTTAATTTCCAAAACACAAGTTTTGTAATTATGAATAGCTGGAGATTTCTGTGGTGAAGTATTAGTAATGTTTCAGAAGAATCATTTTGGAAGATTGTTTTACTTTAATAATAGTAATTAAGTAGTCATTAATTCTAAGCAATAGGCATCAGATGCAGATTAGTTCTTGGATCTGATCTCTCGAGCTTTACTCAAATGCCACAGCACAGTTTTGGAGTTGTTCAGTTCCCTTGTATTTCTCATCTAACAAAACAGGTCTTCTGGAGAATAACACAAATCAGAGAAAAAAATCCAAACCTCAATGGAAAAAAGTAATCTGGGGGGACAGGTCCCCATTTGTGTCCCAGCAGTGGATGTTCAGTTCCCACAAGCACAGTGAAGCTAGACTTTTGGGGCAAAAGATTTGATTTTGGGGGAGGATTTTGCCAGACACAATCGGAGCTGGCTGTGTTTTCCAGGACTGGCGCAGTCTGGGGACTGGGATGCATTCTCCACACGGGTGGAGCAGCCGTCCTTTCGTACAGTCCTAATGAGGGTTTTTTTCAACCTCGTTTATTACAGGCTGCCCTGACATAATTACATATTCGAAGTTAGTAATTACACGTATTCATGCTAATTAAGTAATTAGATATAATTACACCAACTGTAAATACATGGTAATCGGCTAAAAAGAAGTACTTCAGAAAAAAACAAGGCAAATCACACAATAAAGGCGCCATCAGCACTCTTTCACTCAGTACCCTGCCTTTATCTTGTGTTTCAGTGCAGCTTAAAAGGAACATTGTGGTCATTTCAGAAATCATATTTCTTAAACAAATAGATTTCCTTATCTCTGGTTCTAATAGGTCTTGAAAACAAAAATGAAAAAGATATTTACTCTTACCACTGTTAATTTTTTTTTTTTTGCCTAGTATGTTCTGTTCACCCTGGGCATGGGAAGATAAAAAGTATGCAGCATTTCTATTTTTGGTCAGTTCATGTTCCAATTTTTGCCAAAAACAACATGAAACTAAAGTCATAAGTGCTTTTAGTTTTATTTGCCTAAAAAAGAAAACTGAAACAGTTGGTAGTGAAAAGGAGAAAATTTTCCTTTTCTCCCTTTACTTATTTTTTTTCTGTCAGGGATAAGAAGATTTGTCAAATATTCTTTTCATGCAATATAAATGTGGAGCCCAGTGTGAAGTGACAACAGCACTCTGCTGCCCCATGGCCAGCCTGGGGCTGGGCTGTGCAGATCTCAGCCCCTCCCACAGTGCTCTGCTGTTTCTCCAAACTTTTCTTTTCTTTTTCTCTCCTCTGAGACGAAAGCTCCAACCTCTTCTCCAGCAGAACCTAGCTCCCATTGCTCTTCTGAAGTAGGCACTTGTGGTCAAGTCTCTTCTGCACTGGAGTTCCCACTGTTTTACAGTCTTGTCCTTCTCACTCAACCCATGTGAGATACTTTTAAGGGTTTTGACAAAGACCTGTGAGTAGCTATATACTCATTTATGTGTGTTTTGCTACTCTGTTCTGTGTCTCCTTATTGGTCCTAACAAAGCCTGGGTTTGTGTCTTGGTTCTATGGAAGAGCCCTGACCGACCTCACCGCTCAGCTTCTAACAGGTGATGGCATTAGAGGTTTCTGCAATGACCTTCTGCTCCAAATTTCCCTTCTTTCTAGTTTGCTATTGATTCTCCCAGAAAGTGCTCTGAACTCCAAGTGTTGATGTGAAAGTCCTGCAAAAGAGTTGTACATCGAAGAAACCCCACAGGCTCTGGCTGGCTGTTTACAGAGCAGATGTTGTAGGTATCTGAAGAAACATGTGAGCAACCAAAATTACTGCTTCTGTCCCTCACTGGAGCATAACAGAACTTCCCTTGTGCCCAGCATCACCTTCTTGTCCTTTGCCCAGACTGCAATATCTGACTAACAGGAGACATACCATGGACACTGGAACTTGATCCAACCTTCTCACGTCTCAGGTGATTTTTCTTACCTGTGGTTACTTTCTGCTCTGCATCATTTCATCCAGTTCTGAAACAGCAAGTGGAAGAAATACCACATTTTCCAGAAGTCCAACCTTCATTTGCAGACGTGGAGTGCCCATCCCACCTATTACCCCTGCACTTTGAGTTGCAGCCTCACGCTCACTGAGTCACACTTCAGACCTTCCTGCCATGATGGTGCTGCAGAAATGAGACTTTTTTGGGATGTCTTGGAAAGGCTGGCAAAATCCATTGCATATACCATGCCTCTCAGCCAGCTCTGCAGATGCTGTCTGTGTGGATTAACCATGAGAAAAGCAGCATGGCTCTGCCTGACCTCTGCCTGCTTCAGGAGGAGCTGCTGTGGCCAGCGGTGCAGCCCTGCTTGCTCCAGATGTGACGGTCACCCAACTTGGTTTGAACACAACCTGAGCACCTTCTGCTGCTGTTTGGATTTTAGATCCAATCTCTGTTGCTTTGTCGTGTGTTTACTGGAGATATTTGTAACAACACCCAGGATCAAAGGGGGCTGGGCAGGCTCCAGCCCCGGCACGGGGAAGTGACGCTGGCAGCAGAGCTGGGTGAGGATACACTGGGCAGAGATGTTCCTGGTGATGGGGAGCCACAAGGAAGAGAAACCCTTAAATCAAGCAGAACTTGGTTTTGGGCTGCTAGTTGTGACCTGCCTGCAGAGAGACTGCCTTAGTGATGGAAGTACTGCAGGATACAGACATCAAGGAGTTGACAGGGAAGTATTTCCTCATACAAAGCTCTGCCTGCTCCTCTGCCTAAAAGCATTTCCACTGAACTGTTTAATCTTGATATCTGTGGGGCCAGCAAGCAGTGTTGGCTCGCCTGGGGTGATTTCAGAAAGGAAGCCCTTGATGTGTGAACTGTCAAGCACTTAACAAGCCAGATGAGAGGAGGTCCTGACCTGGTTTCCTTCTGGATTTGGAGTGGCTCTAGCACAGCAGGCTTCTCTTGCTGCCTGGCAGCCTCGTCCCTGCAGCAATTGGGTTGGACCGAACTGCCCAAGACATGAAGTATCTCATGGAGGATGTGTACGTACACCATGATATTCTGCCTTGCATCCAGTCCCCTGCTCATCTCATATAGGGGCTCACACACCCTCCCACTCCTCTTGCAGCGTTCCCTGACCTCCACACCCGCACCACTGTCCCTGTGTTCATGGGAGAGTGTTCCTCTTCCACTCACCCACACACCGTGGGATGGGCACGGTATAAAACACTTGCTGAGTCAGTAACTCTTCTCTCCCCGTGGCTCAGCTTCCTGCACAGTGACACCCACACACCAACCCCCTCTGCCTCACAAGTGCTGCTGCTGCCGAAGCACACGTGGATTTCTGCTGAGCGCCCTCCAGCTCTGCCTTTCCTCAGCAAAGCCAGGGATGCCATGATGCTCCCGACCAGGCAGTTCCCCCACCAGGGATTGCCCTAAGCCAGCAAAGATGGTTGTGTCTTCAGTTTCTGGTGGGCATTCAGAGCTTGGAAGGACAGGTGGGCTTTTCATGGTCTGGCATGAGTCCAGTCTCAGTGTAGCAGGGTGAGAGGAGTGGGACAAAACAGGGATAAAATCGATTTACATTCCAGTGTTACTAGCTGCATGCCTAGGTATTGGTACCTTTCCCTATCCATATGCACTTGTATTGTGCTTGAACCTGAAGGACTTGTCCATGCCAGAGAGAGCAGGGCTCTGTTCACCCGCCAATGCTCCTCATGCCTGTGGTTTCATCCCTGCAAGACAAGAGGTAGCAACACAGTGCATGACCTGAGGCTATTGCAGACTCAGGCAGCCCTGGTGTCAAGGGTAATGAAGGGGATTCAGGAGTGTTCTCCTTATGGCTCATTGATTGTTTGAATTTTGCTGTGGGTCGCTGTAAAAATAGCTGGTGTATGTATGTGTGTGTGGGCAGAGTTGTGGTATTGATTTCTTTTGGCCCTCATTTAAACATTTGTCTTGCTTTTGAATGAGTTTATTGTGGCTTATAATCCTTGGCTGTTGGGAAAGCGTCTGGAGGCGGGAGTACCTCTGCATTCCTGGGACAAAGGGGATGTACCCCTGAAGGCACCAGGAGCTCCCAGAGTTTGCAAGGGCATTGTGTTGTGACTTTTTTAGTCTAACCAGGCTGTTTTTCAGATTTAATATCTCTCAGAAGTGCAAGGGGCCACATCGTGATCAGACAGAAGATGTCTCTCTGGTTCGAAGATTGCAGGCTCTCATTGTTTGTTCACTGTCTGGTTAAATTGTGATTTCTAATTAAAAATAGCTGCTATTGTTTAGGAGTTGGAGCAGTTTTGCACGACCGCACACACAGCAGGAACATTATTAGTAGCGCTGCCTTGTGGGACAAGAAGTACAGCCCAAAATGTAGCAGAGAAGCTACAGATGTATGTCAGTAGAGGGTAAAAAAAAAAAAAACAAACCCTACCCTTAGTGCTGCTTTTGGGCTAGACAGCCCAAAACAGCCTGTTCAGTCCTGAAAGCTGGGGAAAGACCCATGTAAAAAATTATTCTGCCTGAAGAGTTTCTTGTGTAAAAGGAGGGTTTTGTTTCCCAGCCTCTTGTGGTGGCTGGCTCTGGGGAAACAGGGGTGGGCAAGCAGGGGTGGCTTGTGCTTCCCAGCAGGACGGGGCAGGTAGAGCAGAGCACGATTGCTTCATATAACAAAAATGCAGAAGTTGTCATTCTTGGCTGCTGAACGTTTCCAGTCTGCCTCAGCATCCTTCTGGCCACCTTGCTCTTGTTGGTGGGTGCAGACAGGGAGTGGGGTCAGCGGGATGAAGGAAGATGCTGCTGCTAATGGAAGCACCACTTCTGCTAGTGTGCTCCTGAAGCAGCTGTCTTGCACTGTGGTTAAGTGTAAAGCACTGGCCTTGTTGAACAAGATGTGATTTACTGAAGTGAACATACCCGTTTGAGAACTCAACAATCCCATTTCCATGTGTAGCTGATGTAAGATTTGTATGCAAGTGTCTTGAGGTGAAAAGTACATTGAATTCACAGCATGTGAGGATTGCTCTCAATGCCTGGGCTTGTCTCCCATTAAGACAGGGTTTATTGCATAATCCATTTTTAGAATCCTGCACACTCATTCCCAAACACGCTGCAAGTTACCTAATGCTGAACCTTGCTTGAATCTGTTCAAGCCCTCTCTCCCTGCCCCTCCCTGAATAGATCTGTTTAAGAAATGGGAACAAACCGAGGCTCAGTGAAAGCATGAAAATTTCTGTGTGTACCACATCAAGGATCAGGCCGTCCTGCCATCTGCAGTCAAGCGTGGTCAATACGGGATGCAGTACTCAAATTAAGTGATGATTTACAGCTTCACATAGACTCAGCTTTTCCTGATGGTAGTTCCAAGTTCATGTGCTGATGTTGCAGCAGTTCCTGAAGTTTTCTGTCACAACTCTGGGTCTGTAAAAATGTCACACCTCTATTTCAGCCCTACTAACCTATTTTTCCTCTAAGAATTGGAGCACCAAGTCTGAAGGTTACTAAACCTATCTATTTTTATATATAAATCTCATATATATATATATATATATATGTTTGATCTGATTTAAATGTACTGGTTTATAGTTTATGGACGCCTGTTCTTACTAATACATTTTAATAGATTTTTACATCATCCTTCCCTATCTCACCACCATACTGCCTTTTTTTCCCCTTTCAGAGGTAAAAGGGATCTTTTTTTTTTTTTTCCCTAAAAGCATCTTTTAAATTCAGGACAAGCAGTTTCTCTGGCTCCCATAAGTGTGACAGGAGACAAAGCAGCTAAGTCTCCTAAGTGTATATGGCAAATTGCAATTAGAAGAAAACACTGGAACAAAATTACTTTAGTCCTTGTCATCCTTCCCCCAGCCCTTCTCACCCCTCCACCTCGCTCTTGCAGGATTAAGCCTAGCTAATCCTCAGATGAGCAAGATCTTCGGGAAAGCAAAGAGGCAGAGTAAAACCAAGGGAAGAGAAAGAAAAATCCTTCACACTCAACACTAATAAGGAAATTATGGGCGTCCTACATTATGAATTGGATGAATTTTTAATGGTTAGAAATGCAGTTGATTTATAATGCATCCATCCTAGACTGCAGGGCCTGTCGCCAGCTAATAAATAAATGACAGGCCCTTTGTATTAAAAGTATCAGTCATTTTACATCTCTGCACTGTAATTGATGAGGAGCATTGAGCAAGGGAGATGGTGGCCATCAGGTGTATACCAAAGCAAAGGACCTTGTGCTTCAAGCCATATCTGAGGTCTTGACTTACCAGAAAGCTGCAGCCCAGTCTTCAGAGGCTTCTCTCAGATGGGCCACAGCTTCTGCTCTATCCCATTGCCCACAGTCCAGAACCATAAAGAAATAAAGAGCTTGGCAAAGGGCTACATGATTTTGAAAGGTCATTTTAAGCTCAGCTTAGGGCCCTGTTTAATATGTGTTATGCTCTAGGACAAGGTTAGTTACCCCTGGAGAGCAGCGGTATCTCCATCTGAGGTGGCTGCCCAAAGATTCCTTCCTGCATGTGGAATGAGACAGGACACTTTGGGTCTGTATCATGTTAGACTCCTTGGGAGGGGTGGGGGAGATTGTGCCGTCTGTTCTCTTGACACTCCCAGCTATTGGCACAGTCAGGGTGAGACGAGCTCAGAGTCAGAGATCAGCCCGAATTCATACAAATCCCACCACAAATGTTCACACTGAGTCTGTGTTAAAAATAAATTCTGGGCAAATTCCAGAGATGGGGTGGGGTGGGACTGTTCTGTTCTTGTGCCAGATCCCAGCAGAGCCCAAATGTCAGGGGAACCTTACTGAGAGCACAGCAGGCAGCTGAGTATTTGAGGGATGGGGTATATTTTATCATCTTCTTAATGAGGAGAAGTAACTCAGCATCTTGTATTTCTACTATTTCCTGGAAAGAGGCATTTTTCCTTCAAGCCCATCAAGGCACTGTCAAGCATCTTCATCTCTATTTTATGGATGAGAAGAGGCAGCTGGAAAGACATCAGTTTGCTCAAGGTCACACCAGGTTGCTGACAGCTAGCAGCCTGGCCCATGTTCAGCCCACTGGACCATGTTGCGTGTTTACAAGTCCCCACCTGAAGTTCTTTCACAACCAGTCTTTTGGAGTCAGGGGTTTGGATGGACAAAGGGTCCTTGGAGCTGTCAGCTGTATATTATGATCCCAGAAAATGGCTATTCTGAGCTTTACCTGCTCCTTTCCAGATAGGTTTAGATCAAACTCTCCCTTTCCACTTTCATGGAGGTCAAGCTACAGTCTAATGTGTTTCTGCTTTGTTCTCTTGACTGCTTCTGATGAGGCCTCTCCTTGCTCATCTCATCTCACCTAGGCATTGCCTCCCTCACTGGAGTTGGTTGGAACCTGAGTGCTGGGCTCAGAGGAAGAACATTTATTTTTAACCTTGGCTTCAGTTGCTGGCTGAAGGAATTAAGCAGGGAGGCTGGGATATGAGCCTGGCTGCCCAAGGAAAGCCCTGCTCTCTAAGATGCAGACTTTCATCTTGACCTGGAGGAAGGAAACGCTTATTGCCTTATTTATTACATGTCCCCAAAGCAGTGTAAATACTATATCCATGATAGATATGGATCTTATGAATAATATAGAGATTTGAGCTAAGTAATTGCTGTGCTTTTTTAATACAAGAGATCCTCAGCATCAAGTAGTATTAATGATCTGTCTTGACATGGGCTCTGCAGAGGGTGATTGCAAACCCCAGTTCCGTGAGAATTTGAGAAATTGGGGGAGAAATCCTAATGTGCTGTTCATCCCTTCTGTTCCCTGTGGGACACTTCAGAAAGAGTATCCTGTCTGCTGATTTTTCTCAGCTTTCCCTAGACCCTCTGAGGACGGGAAGGCTAAGTGAGTTTTGGGAAAACAAATCCCTTTTGTAGGCAGGCTGGGCTGGGCTGTCAGAGGAGGCAACTTTGGGAGGAAATGTAATACAAAGATCCTAGCAGCTCCCTGTGGTCACTAACAGTTCTCCAGACATTTCTGGGAGAGTAAAACGATTAGTTACAGTGAAATTGCTAAATTCAGGCAGAGGTAGTGATACTTTATGTCTCTGCTGATCTGAGCCTCGTCTCTTCTCTGTAGCTTTAATATGAAGCTCTCCTTTCCCCTTGCTCTCTGAAACCCTTGTGCAGCCTTGCTGCTGTGCACTGTTGAACAGGTGGTTACGTTATTATGAGAAATTCTCTATAAAGTCCACTCTTTAATGCCTTAGAATCTTTGGGGATGAATTTAAGATATTAAGAAGTATTGAGATTTAACACCTTCTTTGCAGTGACATCATTGTGGGGGAAGGGATAAGGGGATAGTAATGGCAGCATTGTGGTGTGGGCCACTTTGTGCCTTGCATCACTGATGGCAGAGAGCTGGTAGCCCAACTGGCTGGTGTGTCTTACTCCCTGCCACAGAGGTGCTGAGTGCTGCTGTTAGAGCTGCAGAGCTCTAAGGCCTTTTTAAATTAATGGAGCTGTCTGAGAAGGTTATGAATGCCTTCTCAGTTTCTTTTTTCTCCCTCAAACATAACACCTCAAGCCTGAATTAGGCTGTTAAACTTTTTCATTCCTCTCTTTCTAGCCACGTTCCTCTTTAAGGTTGTTTCTTTTCCTTCTTCCACTATCACCCTTTTAACTGGAATGAGGGCAGGTGAGACCTGTGGACTCCGTAGCCCATGTTCTCACCTTGTCAGTCCAGGAGGAGCAGGTCTTGCTGACCTCTGTGGGCTATGTGGAGCAGGGACCGTGGGCTCAGGTGTTCCTTTGCTACAGGAATGGTAGCTCATTAACACTCTGTGCCCTGCAGATAACTTTTATTGATCATCAGCTGCTTAATCAAAAACTCTATCACAGTTTGTTTTGATTATTTTTTCCATCTCTTCATCTCTAGAGAATCAGCTTAGCCAAAGTTAATGTACTCATTATGCAGTTGGGAAACCACTGCCACAGACTGCTATGTAAATCAAGGTTTCAGGAAGGTTTGTGTCCTCCTTCCCACATGTAGCAGGATGAATTTATTGGGTGCATATTCCCCTGCTTGATGGGGTAAAACAGGCACTGGGGACGTTGTGCTGAGTTGGGTTTTGACTTGCCTGGGATGGCAGTACTCACCTCCCAGGTTATGCAGAGCCCAGGCTCCACATCTACATCCTCACAGTCCCAGTACAGTGATGAACAGCACTGATGCTACACCCGGTGCTAACCCACCCGTGCCTTTCCAGAGGTGTGGGAGCCTCCACATCACCATAAATACCTACCAACATGGGCATCTGGACAGCTGGAGACCTCCCTCCCTTCTCGTAGACAGATGTTTGAGTTGAAACCCTCAGCAGTTGGGTGATGAAGTGAGGTCCTGTGGGTGACCAAGTGCTCAGAGTGTAAGAGAGCTGGGTGGGGGGTTATCTGTGGAGGGGTACGCTGAGGAAGGAGGACGGGGGTGTTTGAGAGGTGTGAGCTGAGGAAGGGAGATGGGAGGACAACTGAGTGCCAAACCATAATGGCAAAAGTCTGTGCAGCTGGACCACGCATTTATTTTTTATTTTCTGATGATCTGTGTGCAATGTATATATAGACTCAGAAGTGGTGACTTACAGAAAAGTAGGACATTAAGTCCCCTATCTAAACAGATCTGAGCACTCCTGAAATCAGCACCTTGGATATGTTGCTCTTGGGCATTTTGCTGATACAGTGAGGGCCAAGGCTGCAAACTCTGTGGCTTTACTCTACTGGAAACTGTCAGAGCTCCAAAGAGGGGAAGTGATGAAGCTGTGCAGCAAGTGGCAAAGATATTTCCCAACTTTTGCCATGTCTTCAGTTACCAGTTCTGAGGAGTGTCAGGCCAGTTTGACTGGGGGCACAAGAAGGGTTTGAGAGGGAAGCCCTAAGCTGCTTGTCCTTCGACTCCAAACATGTTTCTCACTCTGGCTATGCTGAAAGTCCTGATATGATTAATTTCACTTTTGTATTTTAATGTTTGCTGCATGAAATCATTCTCCTTCATCCTATAACCTATTGGGCTACATATTCCATGCTGGTTATGGTGTTGCAATGACCTAATTTGATTGCAGAGGGTCGTGTCCCGTATAATGTTGCTTTGTTTTCTCAGTAGTCGATACAAACTCAATTTTATTTTCTTTGAAAAGAAGGGGAGGCAGGAGCCCAGCATCCACAGCCAAGATTATACCTGCACTCTTACCTTGTTGCCTGGCTGTGAGGCTGTAATGGCACATGTAGTTCAGCTTCAGTGGGAGCTGCAGGCTTGTTTTATTTATTTATTTTCCTGATGGTACTGAAGGGGAAAAAGGATGAAGCTACAGCAAAGGCCCTCATTCGTAGCTGCTAGCACCTCTAATTTGCCTCAAGGAGCCATTAATCCAACAGGCTGGATGCTCTCTTGATGGAGCTTATCTCAGGAGGGGAGGGTTAGCTGTGTCTCCCTGTGGGACCTGGGTGAGTGTTCAGCTTTCTCCTCTTGCCTCCAATTAGATGCTCAGTCTTTTTTACTGCCATGTTTCACCTGCCTCAAAGACCCTTCACCTGCCTTCCGCCTCTGTAATTTATGAGTAGCTTAGAGGGGAAAAGGCGAGTTTGGTCTCAATTTGTGTGGCTCATTTGCATGTGAAATAAGCATTTCACTTCAGCAGCAGTGCCAGCAATCTCCTGGCCCCGCTGGTCTCGTTCAGGGCGGCTTTGACATCTCCAAGGCTGTGGCTCGGTGAGCAGTGGCAGGGCTTGCTCATAAACTGGAAGTGTCACCGTGTTTTTGCAGAGCTCGTTCAGAAAATGATGTTTTTCAGCAGCTCATAAAGGAGGTGTCAGCCCAGGGTTTGGTCTGTGAAAAAAGAACCTGCTTTTTCAAACCACAGAGTGCACGAGCTCTCAGCTCTGGCTCGTAGGCTATATCTGCTGGCTGGGATTGCTGCTGGGGGAAATTATTCAGCTGATGGTTTCATTGCTATTTTCCTCATAGGTCCTGGACCTTCTGACTTTGTTCTCAGGGTATTCCTCATTTTCAGTCCTGCCTTTTCCTGTCCTGTTGGATGTTCAGTGGGCCTTCAATTAAAATGGGTCTGTTGTGGTGACAGAGCAGGAGACAGAGAAGCACTGGCAGGCAAAATGGATCATGATTTTGCAGCTTTAGCTGCATGTAGAAGTTGAATGAATGAGTCAACAGGTCACCTGGTATCCCACCAAGCAGACTCCCTTGTCTTGGGTCAAGGATTTAGTGGGAAGAGGCCAGGCAGTGGAGTGGCAGTGGTCTGTGTGGCTGGGCGAGGACCAATGGAATAGGATGGTAAGCCTTGAGGACAGGAGGAGAGGCAGGAGACTGGATATGGGTCACTCATGTGATCCTCCTTGGCAGAATACCAGGTCTTCATGAAACAAGTGCAGATCGAGCCCTGATTTGTTCTCAGTTTCGAAATATTTAATCAGAGAATCAAATATGAAATCTCTTTAAGAAGAGACTGGCACATGGCAGCTGGCTGAGTGTTGCAATCAATGTATCCGCTGTGAAATGTTTCCTGCAGAAATATTACATCCTCTCTCATTTACTTGATGATCTTTATGTGAATCAATCAAAAGATGCCGCACACAAATAGTTCGACCTGTGATCCTGTGGGTGTCCATTAGAGAGGCATTTGCTTCATGTTAATGGACCTGTTGATTAACAAAAAAACCATTGCTTTTTAAATAGAAAGCTGTTGTCTGATGGTAATTGTTGGCATTGGCTTTTCTGCTACCTCCCCTCTCCAGTACATCTCTCACTCTGTGCCAATGCATGCGACTGCCACAAAACCCAGGGAGAAGAGCACTCATATCTTGCCCAAGCACTTATCTGAGGAGAACCTTCACCTGAAGGTGTTGGGAAGGGCAGAGAGAGACTTTTCTGCACTCAGCATTTGATTTCACCACTTTCTGCCTTGTTCCATTATTTGGTTTCTGCGCCCATCTGCCTTGTCATGTGATGTCCTGTTGGACTCCCAGCTATGTCCAAGGGAGAGCTTCCCCTGAAATCCCCAAGAGGCCAAGGCTTAGTAGGTCCTTGAGGAGTCTGATTGGGTTTTACACTAGCTGAGTGCATGGAGTTTTTATTTGGGTCTGTAAAGCCTCTAGTCTGTTGGAGCAACAGTGTTCGTTTCCTTTCCTTACAATATGGACATAGGCCAAGTCTCCACATTTCTGGGTGAAAATGTGCCCATGCTGCAATGTTAGTTCTTGCTTTTCTGATGCTAGCATGACAAGAGCCCCAGCTGGCATTTTAAGCATTAGAAGATCAGGATGATGCCCACTGCACAGAAGATGTCCTTACTTTTGAAAGCCCCTTCACCAGCCTGAGTGGACCCAACCCAGTGATGACTGAAGCTGTGAATACAAGGAAGCAGCATATTCAGTGCTGCCAGACCTCTGGTGTGGCCCTGGAAACATATCCCAGAACAGACCACTGTGCTGAGCTGTGTAACACAGCTCATTGCAGAAGCAATCACGCAGCAGGGCTGACTGGTCCAAAAGGACCAGGCTTGTGGCTGTGGGTTGTGTTCAGCCTCATGCTGGTAGTTGCCAGCAGCTGTTCTGCTTTCTGGGAAGCATGTTGGGATCCTTACCACTCAGCTGGAGGCTGTGGGAGCATTTGGTCCTCTCCCAGGCTGCTGGTGCAAAGCAGCCAGTGTTCAGTTTGGCAGGCCAAGCATCACTTCAGCCCACTGCAGAGGGGACCAACCCCCCCCCCCCCGTGTCACTTGTTTATTTCTGTCATTTATTGCTACAAACCAGCTCACCCAGAGCTGTCCTTCCCACAGCTGGTGGGAGTCAAAGTGCCGAGGCAGTTAGTGGATTAGGGCAGCAGAGTGAAAACCATTTGGCGTTTCTATCCTGATTCTTCTGGGTGCCTTTAATTAGCATGATTGCTCAGCACGGATTTTGCCATGTTCTTTAGCTCCCCTGGTTAGAATAATTATTCCCCCAGCTCCTTTTGTTCCAATTCCTGATCGCTTACAAAGTCTCCCGTTAAAAGCCATTAAATCCGTAATGCGAGAGTAAATGTTCAGCAGCAGTTCTGCTCTCGGCCCCACACGTGCGTGCTGGCACTCCCCGGCCCCTCTCCCGCACTCCTCTGCTCCCTGCCACGTGCTCCGTGCCGCAGCATCGCTCCCTGCTTTCCTCTCGCACGCTTCCCCACCGGCCATCCCACGTGTCCCACTAGCAGCAGGTTGTGTGCACGTTCTCCCTGCTTCCTGCTGGCGCTTTTGGCATCGCCCAGCTGGGTTTCCTCTGTGCACGGGCTGGTTTTGGCAGTGAGGCTGAATTAAGGGCTGTGGACTGTGATCTCTCACATTTAGTTGCATGTTGCAAATGTGAAAGGGCCATTAGAAGTGTATGTTTTTGCATGATTTTGCCCTGGTGTGGGTAGTTCTTGCTTTGAGGAGCAGCTTACGTAGAGGGAAAAATGTCACAGCTGGGGCAGAAGGCAGGACTTCCGATGATAGATGATGGAGAAGAAGAAAGACTTATTTGCCTTCTTTTTAAAGTAAATCTGTTTTCCTCTTTCTCAAGCATAAAAGCCTCTGGCAGAGGGAAAATGGGTTTTGGATAGGATAGCCGTGTTCTCAGGAGTTTCCATGTTGCAGTGCCTCCCCACCCGGAGGCCTGTGAGCTCAGCCCCTTCACTGTCCCTCATCTCTGCTGATATTTGATCAGCCCAGGCCAATGGCTTGGCTGGGGCAGGCACACAAAGGCTTGCACAGAATGATGTGGTGTGAAATAAGATTGGGCTGAAGTGCTTTAAATGTCTTGTGCACTTAGGTGACTTGATGTGAGAGGGAGAAGGGAGAGAGGGAGACTTATTTTCAGACCCAGAATGAAACTGGGTCAGAGAAGGGTCTGGCAGACATGTAGATTGTTAAGCTCAGAGCCGATTGCCGGAGCAAAAATTCACAGCCAGACCACTTGCTGGAAAAAACTTGCGGGAAAGAAACCCTGGTCCTTCCTCCCTCATTTGAATGAAGACCCCTAATTGACAGCAGCCACACATTTTGGGCTTAGGTCTTAAGCTGCTGCCCTGCCGTGCTGTGCCAGACCTTCCCTGCTCTGCAAAGCTCACCCTCTGCTGTGGGGTGGAGTGAGGGTCTCCTTGCACAGCAGCAGCCCCCCTCCAGCAGCTTGGAGGGCTCCCCACTCACCTTATCTGTGCTTTGCTGGCTGAAAGGAGCTTTCCAGGCATTTTGTACATTCTCATGCAGAAATATACCAGGTTTCATGTGTGTTTTGTGGAAGCAAAGCCCCTTCTCCTGCAGAATGAAGGCCACCACAAATACCTGTCACTCATTTGGTTGGCACTATCCAAATGGTCCCATAGGGGCTTCATGATGTTGGCATAAACCCATGTTTCTCTGTCTTCAGCTGGGAGACCACAGCCTTCCCTGTACCCTGGGGTGTGTGTTTTAGAGTTTGTGAATTGTTGGAAGGTACCAAGACATGGTCTTGAAACAAAATCTGGAGCCAGGAGCTCTCCCTTGAGAAGTGTAATGACACTCTTCTGATGTATTTTGGTGCAGAAGGCAACTTATTTTGAGAACCATCTAGTGGGGCAATTGTCAAGAGCCAAAGAGCTGTGGGGACAGCTTCCATTTCCAAAACAGTCCGCACTGGAGAGACACGGACAAAGAACAATAATTCCAGACAACACAGCATCCAAACAGCCTAAAAAATCAACAAAACCTTGTTCCTCAAGGCTCCCTGCTGATCTCACTGTGTTTTAGCCCTCAGCTCATCCTGTTCCCATTTACAGCTCCTCTGTAGTACTCGGTGCCTCCTTGCCTGCTGAGATCTCCTGCACTCCTCAGTTTCCATCCTCGGCTTGTAAACTCCATGAAACCATGTTTTCCCACAGGATGTTCTTCCTGACACTTCAGACTCTCGGGCTTGTACCACTCCTGGGCTTCCTGGAGGGCAGCTCTGGCCTTTCTAGACAACATAAGGTGTTGCTGGAGCAGATGGCAGAGTAAAGAGACTTGAATAAGCAAGGATTTATTCTGGGACTTGATCAGCTCCTCACCAGCCTCCTCCCATCCTTTGAAGAGCAGGAGAACATCACTGACACTGCCTGGGCTGGGAAGGTCCCAGCTGCAGACTGCAGCAGTTGTGTGCACTCCTTTCCACCATCTGTGTTTCTTCTTGGTGTCTGCTCTCATATCCCAGCCCACTGGCTTTACCAATCACTTCTGTCCCCTTCTGGACCCCAGAGCTCCTGGAGAGGATGGGAATCTGGAAAATGGGGCTATTCACTGTTCAGTGTTCACAATTATCATTGGTTCCTTTGGAGACCTTGGAGAAAACATGGTCCTACTTTATGCCACCGTTTTGCCATCTGCATAAAGAATATAAGAGCTCCTTCCTCCCCAGGGAATGAGCAAGGCGTAACAAATTAATGTTTATGAAGCACTTTCCAGCTCAAAAGGAGTTTGCAACAGGGCTGTTGCTGTTCTAACTCAGGGGCTTCCTTTGCTGGTTGGCCCTTTGATGTGGCGATCTGTGGTGCTGGTGGATCAGCTGTACCATAATTGGAATTAATCAGCAATTAAGGAACACGAGCCCAACCAGATTCTTTCCCAGTGGATATTCATTTCTGGGCACATTAGTCAGTGGTTTCAATAACTCCGTAAAACGCTTAGGGTAACTATTGCTATCTGAAGCAGCTGGGGAACAGAGGCAGTGTCAGAGGGACATGAATACCTGTCAGGCAAAGTGGAAATGAGAAGCTCTTGTAGCACTGTGCACAGTGCTTAAATCGGCAGCACTCCGAGGGCTGACTTGAAAAAAAAAATAAATTAAAAATTGACAAAAGAATATATTTGAAAACCAAAGTGATGAAAATGATGTATTACTTGTTTGGATGGGATCTTTCATGCCGGCTCCCTTGGGCTTTGTGTAGTGCAGAGGCAGCGAGAGTGCAGAGTGGTGAGAACTGGGGATTCGTGAAGGCAGGGAGACATGTTTTTTTATCTCTGGCTGGTGAGAATGGTAGAGGAGAAGGCTCCTGGATGTGTCAGTGCAAGAACACAGAGGGACAGAGGCAGGGCAGCAGCTGGATAATGCCCAGGCTGTCAGCTACCACCAAACTTTGCAAACACTTTCCTGCAGCTTGTTTTCATGGCTGACCTGCAAACCCCAAGAGTTTTGCCACGTGTCTTTGCTGTTGTGAGGGACAAAAGAGCCATTCTCTTTGCTCGGGGACCTTCTCTCTGACCTAGTATCACTTAAATGAGGCAGAGACTAAGCTCTGAGTGTCGTGGGCAAAACTGCTTGGTGCCCGGTTCTTCCCCTTCCCTGGTCCTCTTACAAGTCATTTCACATACTCTGGCTTCAATCTAACAAAAACAAAACCAATGAGGCCCAACTGATCTGGCTGCTTTCCATCATGCAGTGGGCCTCCGAGTGGCTTTAAATAGCTGCACCTCCGTGCAGCCCAGAGAAAAGCACTGGCTGTGCCTGGACAAGCTTTGGCTCAAGTCACAGGCCATCTCAGACCTGAAAATAGTATTTTTTTTTTTCCTTGGTCTTAAATAGATTTTTTTTTCTTCTTATTTTTCATTTTTATACCCTGTTAAGTGCTTTCCTACTTTGGGGCTTTTCCTAAGGGGGATCGGTGGGGAATCTTGGAGCTCTGCCTCCTGGGCTATCAGGCTACATCATTTAGTATCTTGGAACTACTCCATCCATGAAAGAGTTCCAGAGAAAACAAACTTGTGATCCCGGCTAATATGGACATGGCCTACATTAGTGGCGGCAACAGTAGAAACGCAACGGATACTGGAATTCCTCTGACCGAAGGTTTAATGAATCTTACAGAGTCTTCAAGAGTTCACTGCATGGAAAGCTGTGAATGCTGCCTTTTCTCAAGGAACACTGCTCGGCTGTTGAGTGCCTGCAGAATTCTCCTACTCCTTCCTCTGCTCTGGTTAAGCACTAGAGAAATTTATGTGGAAATGAGATCTTCTGGATCCATTTTCTTCCTCTCTTTCTCTTGCTTTCAGTCCATCTCTTCCCTTTCCTGCCCTCAAGAACACATGTGGTGCTGTGATCCCCTGCTCGTGATTTTCGGTTGTGGAGAAGATGAAGATGCCTCAAACCGTAGCTAGAGCTCCATCTAGCACGTTCCCAAGAGGTTTCCAGTGACATCAAGTCTTATTGATTAAAGTGGAGACTCTTATGCCTGAGGTTAAACCATGGTAAATGAAAAATGAAACAAGATGAGCTGCCGTGGAGGGGAATAAGGACCCTGTCTCCCTGAAAATGAATGATTATAAGCATTTCTGTAGCTCTTGGACCCTTTCTGTGAATCTAAAAAGAGGTGTTATCTACTTGGAGATCTGCTTGAGCTCTGTGTATTGGTGTGAAATTCATCTGTGGACTGAATTTACTTGCTGTTCTCCATTGCGGTCAACAGTGTTGGGCTGGTGTAAGCGAGAGGAGATCTAGGCTCTTTGGCTTTACCTTGCACAGGAGAGGAGATGCTGTGCTTCTCTGCAGCTGAGAGCATCAGGGAGAACCTCCCAGTGTGCTGCTGCTGAGCTTCTGTGACCTGCTTTGTTGTGGCAAGTGAGGCCTCAGACTGGGCTGCATCTTGCCCTGCTATATGGTGGGAGGAGAAGAAAAAAAAAGAAGATGGTTTTGTTTCCTAGCCCTGCAGATGAACCCATCCATGACAGGAAACCTGGATCATTGTGTTGCTCCCCCTCAGATATAGATGTATCAGTGCTGACTTTGACTAGACGGATGGCTGTTTCCTTCGCTCTGGATGCAGGCCAGGCTTGGTGGTTTTCATGCCTTCTTTGATGCTATTCATACTTCATATCTGTGCATAGAGAACGATAAAATGTACACTGTTGTTGGAGTCTCCTATTGCTTTTCCTTTATATCATAAATTCTGCTGTAACACGGAAGAGAGCTCAAAGCTCTGTTGCCTAACGCGAGCTGTGTGGATAGCCGTGTTATGTTTGGCCAGCTTGTTGCCCTTAATTTGCTATTTTTGTTTAACCCATTTTTGCCAGGCGTTATATGACATCCCGTTGCTTTTCTCATCCATTCCTACAGCAATTTATATTGCTGTTTCAGAAGCAGGTTCTATGCCTGGGTTTCAGAACCGATCTGCACGACTCCTGCTGTGGCAGATAGGGATGGCGTGAGGAGCTGTGCATCATTTTCTGCGTCATTCCCTCGCCTCCCTGTGTCACATTCCCTGCTGCTCTTCTCAGGTGATGTGGAGCAGCCTCAGGTCTCCAAAGTCCTAGAATCATGCTGTATTGAATGGTAGCAATTTTACCAGAAGGCAAACAGTGAAGGCACAGCGAAATTATCTGTTTTGTCTCATTAGTCTTGCTCTCATTCAGAGGAGGAAGTGTGCTCCTGGCAGGGTACTGTCTGTAGGCTGGATTGGTATGGGCATGGGGCAGAATGGCCAAGACCCAGTAACCAGGGTATTGGGAAACACAAGAGAACTCTGGAGGACTAAGTGGATGGCCAGGGTTGAGGACAAAAACTGAATGCATGGTTTGGTTGCCTTCAGTTTTCTTGTCCTTTCATTGCCACATCCATCCAGCCTGCTTAGAGAAATACCCCATCTGCCCCCTCCATCTCAAGCTGTTAGAGCTGCACAGCAAGTCTGAGCTCATTCCTCCTTCCCTGTTCTCCAACACTCTCCATACATTTATTCCACTACCATACCATGGCTATTAGTAGAGGCAATATTATGTTTTAGTTTAAAAAGTGATCTCAGTAGAACAGGGAGAAGCAAACAGTTTAATCTGTCAGACCCTTCCCAATTTTGTAGGTCTTTGGAGATGCTTTTGATTTGAATCTACAGGGTGGGGATTTTTTACCTCCTTACTATTTTCGGGCTTGCATAATGGAGTTTCCCTCCAAATCTGCAACCAATGTCAAAAATAGTATTTTTCCTCCCATTTTCCAGCTGGCACTGACAAATGTGAAACTCCACAAAAGGGACTGTTTATTTCCCCAACTCTTTCTAGGAAGCCGAACATTTCTAGTTCTCTTTTTTTTTTTCCTTTGGAATAAAAGGAAAAAAGTAGAACCAAACCCCCACATTTTTTAAGACATTTCCAAGCCAGTTTTTCAGAAGCCAATAGCTTGGATGGTGGATGACATTTGTCATAGCAGCATCCAAACTCTGAACCTGTTGAGATTCACCCATTTTAACCCTTGACATCTCAGTGAGCATCATCCATCTCACATCTGACAGTGAAGACATAAGCGTAGCAAGAGCCTTGTTGGTTTCTGCTCCATACAAGAGAATGGGGTTGAAGGTAGCATTACAATATGGGAGACAGCAGTGAGAAAGACAGAGAAAACCAGTCAAGAGAGAAGCATGCTTTTTTTCAGATTCTTTGGGGACTTTAATAAATCAGAAGGAGAGGATGCCAAAACGACCGATGCTGCATTGCATTCCCAAGTCAGTGGTATGTGTGTTCAGCCCCTGAGCTTCAGAAACACAGGCTGTCCTCCTGCCACGCTCCCAATCGTCCCTCAGCAGTGGCTGCATGTCTGTTGTGGGATAACCCCTCCTGCAGCCCCTTTCTGCAAAGACCCTGCTGTCACTGGAGGTCCCTGCAGGTGCAATTCACAGCATAGAGCTGATGGCAAAGAGCAGAGCCCTTGGTGTCCCCAGCCTTAAGTCTTGCTGATCTTTCACATGTCCCTTTGCTGGGGCTGTGTGTCCCCAGTGGGTTTTTAGGTCTGTTGGATGTGGTCCGGCAGAAGTTAAATTGCCTTAATTTAGCAGAGCTAAGAAATGAAAAGAAAATAAAGCAGACTGGAGTTCTCCTTGGAGATACTCGGTATTGTTGAGGATAGACTTTCCCAGCTATCCTTTGGTGGCCATAAAATATATTTATATTACGAAAAACAAAACACGATAAATAGTGATGTTCAGGGATGCTGTATTTATTTGTGTCCCAGTGCATCTGATAAGAAATGGACTTAGTTTACATTCACATTTCCAAGCTTCAGCACTTTAAACCGTGAGAGTTGAGCTAGGCTCTTTCTCACTACTAATGATATTTCAATGCTTGGAATTTGCCTATGAATATTATTTATGACACATGAACTGAAGCTGAGCCTGGCTTATTCTCCCATGTGGATCAATCCTTAAGGGCCACTGAGAATAACAGATAGCTTCCCCCAAACAATTTTAAACAACTCCAAAGCAAACAAACAGCTTTTGTCTGCATCCTCAAGTCCATCAAAGGAGGCATGTGTTTGATGAGCAGATGGAGTAAGATAGTGCAGGGAAGAAATATAAATAGATATAAAAGAAAGAATAGAAAGAAGAAATAGGAAAACAAAATCCTCTGGCTGGTGTAGATTTGGTGTGGGAAAATTTCTTAGCCTATTGGAAAGCATCTTTCCTACTGAAATCAATTCTTAATGGCATCCAAGCTGCTCCATGCTGTTCTAGTGATGGCAGACTTGGGCAAACTTAGCAGATTTTTTGAGGATCCTGTGACCATATGAGGAGCATGAGCATTTTCCAAACCTGAGAGCAATTATGTAGCCAAGACATCACAGGAATTTTCTTGGAAAAACCCGTTGGACCCATGAGAATTTGGAATAGATTAGAGCAATCCCCAGGATCCTGCCATGCATGTCTTGGTTGTGGCAACTCGATGCATCTGTATTGGCTGTTTTGGTAACATGGCATAGAAGCCTCTTATGTCCAGATACTTGATCTGAGCAAAGAGCAATTTCATTGCAGTCTTAGCAGCTACTTTCAATGCCCCATACCTATTCCTGCCATGTCTCTTTCCAGTCCCTTGGCATGGCCTCAGTTCTAGAAATACCTTACAAATGGGTGTCTGAGAAAGTAATGTAAGAAATGGTGACACCTGAAGACAAAGTCATGAGTCTCTTCTGCAAGAACTTGATGGACTTAGCACAAAGATGATAGAAAACAGGGAGGTTGAGTCAGGAAGAAGGGAAATGTAGGGTAAATATCAGGAACAGTGAACCAGCATGTGCCCTCCTTCAGTCAGACCTTGAGGAGAGGGCTGAGGGACTGGGTGTCTTAGCAGAAGGATTCCCTCCTGGAGCTCACACCCAGTGCTCCATAACAGGTTTACTTCCTGCAGTTCAGACAATTCTCTGACAAGTCCTTGAATATTTGCATTTATTTGGCTTCAGACAATAATGTTCATCTTGTCATGTCTGGACTTCCCACATGGATGAAGAATCCATAGCAAGGAGGATCAGTAGTTAATGTCCAGTCATATCTGTATTAGGATCATATAGTAGCAGTGAGTTTCCCTGGCAGGGGCATCCCAAGGCAGGAACATTCTGAAGAGGTATTTCATACAGTTCTTGAAAATATTGTATTTGCCCAGTAAATTTGATGGACTGAAGGAAGGAGCTTGCCTAAGTTCTCTGCTCCTGTTATTTTTCTTTCTCATCTGGGCAGTATTTCTGGCAAATTCTAAACCTTCAAATAACTTTTAGAGAGGGAGGATTGTGTAAGGAGAAGATGCCTCCAGCATGCAGGATTCAGTGTAGATGGGACAGCTGGGATTAAGAGAGGTCCACGGGGTTAGGAGAGTCAGGACTCCCCAGCCTTGCAATGGTACTCTTTGGCTTCAGGAATGTTAAGCCAGATTAGATAAATCATGAGACAAAAGTAGACGTAGGAAGGAATATCTATTTTCCTCAGTGTCTGCCTAGGGGAAAGATGGACTAGATAGGAATTTGGTCTTAGAGGGAACACCTAGAAAAGAGCTGTTCCCAGTTCTCAGTCCAGACCTCTTGCATGCCCTTGTCCTCAGAGCACTTGTGCCTGCACGCTCCACATGAAATGATTGCTTGCTCTTTATGGAGAGATAGAGCAAGGTAGCCCTGCCTGGAGAAGACATTTTGGCTTTAATTTAACAGCAACTGTTTGCTAGTTATTCATTTGGTTCTTTTTTATATAATTACATGTGTGTCGATATCTCTCTCTTTTTTTCTAGTTTTGCTCTTTTTTGTTTTTTCGTTTACTTTATTTTGCTTTTTTCTTTTTTCTGTTTTTTTTCCCCCTTTAGGTTTCAGAGAAATTATGTTGAATCCAATAAGCCTCCCTGGACATTCCAAACCTCTTAACCAAGGCATTTATGTTGAGGATGTCAGTGTTTATTTCAGCAAAGGACGTCATGGCTTTTAAAAACTCCTTAAAAGTCCCTGTTCTGATGTCAAGTTTATAGGCTGTGCCCTCAAAATGGTGGGAAGCAGTAAGCGTGGTCTGTATGGATTGAGGTCTCCTCCTAATAGGACTCTACAGCCCTGCCTGTACACACGTTAAAGCCAACTGAAACTGTGGTTTTTCTGTCACCAGATAACAGGGTTGTTCTTTTCCTCCAATGGTCGCTGTGTTCGTTAAATATTCCTGCAAGGCACAACAGCAGCAATGAGAGCAAATAAAGAGAATTAAAACCCAATTGAAAGGAGTCATCCTAATAACACAGTAAATAATTGTACTTTTGCTTTAAAATAAAACACAAAACAAAAACCAACCAAGCCAACCAAACTGACACCTTTAGTCATGTCCTCCCTGCTTGGAGTTTTCCTTGTAAGCTTGTGTCTTCGCAACACCCAGTGAATGCTGCCATCACCTCTTACGTGGCACCGCCATGGGAGGTCTCCCAGAGCGAGCCGAGGCCTGGAAGAAACTAAAGCAGAATGAAGACTTTTGGTAAGAACAAAGGCAGCCCCGCTCCCAGTTCTTGCACAGAAAATAATGTTGGAAGGAATGAGGATGGAAAGAAAAAAAAAATCTTACTTCTCTGACAGGAAGAGAGTGTGGTTATCTTTGAAGTGCACATATTCTAGGAGGCTTTTTTTGTCTGTCTGTCTGTCTGTCTGTGTTAGAGCGGCTCGTTGGATCTGACTATATCGTTGTCGTACTCTGGTCTCTCCCTGCTGCTTAAATGATGAGCTTTATCTGAGGAGTTGCGTGGACTTCCCGCATGGATGGAGAATCCATAGCGCAGGAGGGTCTGTGTCCTTGCCAGGACTAGAGCAGTAAACAAAGTGGGAAAGCATATCAGACGCACGCAGGTCCCAGTTGCTGGGCCTTTTCCAGCCCCCTTTAGCTCTCCCCTGTATTCCCACCCCACTAGAGATTGATTGTAACCCAGTCACGTACACAGAACCATCAGCTCAAGGCTGGCTGACTGAAGGAGAGGAAAAAAAAGTATTCTGCTGCTTCTTCTCTGGCAAAAACAGGGGTATCAATCCGGTTCTGGCCAATATTCGTATTCTCTCCCCTTCTCCCATCCCACTTTTGTCTTACTTCATCCAAAGCCTCTCAGATGGAAAAGTAAACCCTTTTATCCTGTCCTCAAGAGAAGGCAGCTGCCCTTGTGGCAACTTGCAGGGCTTTCCTTGGACTCTCTGGATGTCACATGTACGGGAAACACAGATTTACTCACACATATCAATCATAACCTATAAGCAAAGCAGATTTTTTTCTAGAGGACAAAAACCTTCCAAAAGCTTCAGGTGTGGCCAGATCCTTTTGAGAGGAATATTGGACCAGGAGCTTGCTCACCAGCCACTCAGCTTTGCTTGCCTTCTTGGTGGCCTGAGATGACCTTATCACATCAGGGGTGTCTCTAAATCACCAGCCCTCAAGGGTCACTGCCACTGGAGAAAGTCACGGTCCCTCTCCACCGGAACTGGGCAGAAGCCTCAGAATGGTATGTTCTGCTTCATCCTGCCTTTACAGGTGACCTGCACGAACCAACCTGGAGATTGCCAGGAGGTTTTAGTATCAGCTGTTCCATAGGGATGTCCCTGGGAATATTCCATTCTCTCGCTTCTTCTCCTGGTTTATTTGCATAAAAAGGTAAAGTGCAATAGAAGAGTACTGGAGAGATGGTGGCAGATTGCTTTAAGTTAACGGACATGCCTTAGGGGGGCATCTGCATTAGTACGAGGAGACCTGGCTCAGGTTGGATGGCTTCAGAAACCATGACCAAATCTCCCAACAACGTTTCCTGCCCGCATCGGAGCTGGAAATGCAAGAGGTGCACTGCCAGAGAGGACCTACAGCCGTGTGTTGTTGACACCTCAATTCTGCAGATTCACAGAGTGAGGAGGAGCTTCACCGAGAGTGTGAATCACTGGGTGCTTGTCTGAACTGAATTTCCCCATCTCCTGGAAGTCGCCCACCTGACCTGGGGATGTCTTGTCCGTCTGAACTGTCTCCTCTCCCTAGCACTGTTCAGGGGACTCTGCTTTCAACCGTGTGTATCAGTTGTAGAGATACATCTGTGGGCCTGGACCAGAAGCCTATACCCAAACACCTTAGCAGAGGAAGGGTTGAATTTTGCAGCTCAGGTCCATCTCTGCTTAGAAGAAATCCTCCGGACCGTACAACGTAATTAAAAGCAGTTCTCCCCACTGTGATAGATGTCTCAATTTGTTTAACACCAATTAAAGTCTCTGGTTCCTCACTGCTGAAAATGAAAGCCAGTCGTGGCTGTTTGCGATTGGTGGCTTTAAGTAGCAAGTCTAAGGATGGGGTTTTTTTAAA
The DNA here is from genome assembly GCF_003984885.1 of Neopelma chrysocephalum. NCBI lineage: Eukaryota > Metazoa > Chordata > Aves > Passeriformes > Pipridae > Neopelma > Neopelma chrysocephalum. Next base: position 7,696,375 of record NW_020897736.1, read on the forward strand.
TTTTATTTTATTTTTAATTATTGTAAATCATTACCTCATTTTCTGTCAATGAGATTCCTCCATCTTTGAGCATTCTTATCTTGCCATAACTATCATCCTGTGCTAATGGGAAATGGGACGGTCCCTTTTCACAGAGACTATAGGGGTGTTCAATGTCTAGTTTCTTAATAAACACTTTATTTTCTAACGAAACAGCTGCACCAGGCCTCTTCTTTGAAGACAAAATAAATAAACGTTCAGAATGACATGTCCTATAGTCTACTTCTTCGTGAGAATGGTCCATGTGTGGGGATTTTGGTTTCTTTTCTTCTTTGGTGGGTGCGGAGGGTGGGATTTACTTTTGTGATGGGAACATTGCTCAGGTGTAGCTCTTGTTTCTGTCACTCTCATCGGGCACAAAGATGTTTTCTTGCCTGAGAGTTTAGCTGCTGCTGATCTCAGTTGACAACCTGCTGGGTTTTGTAGCTCAAAATGGTCATATTCTCAGGGACGAGCTGCTACTGCAGAGAGTTTGTGTCAGAGTTTGCCAAGATGAGTTTCTATAGTTAGTGGAAAAAGTTTTATTAGAAGCCTTATCTCTCAGGGAGCTTGACATTAAAAGATTGTTCTGGCTGCAGTGCTTTTGTTTCAGGACATGTTGTTGCTTCAGGTCTCCTTGCTTGCCTGTGCAAATTGATCACCTGTTGAGTGTTGGATTGTTTTCCCGTCCTCAGGAACAATTAGCCTCCTGTTAACTAGCAGGGATGTGTTCGATGTAGAGGCAGTGGGATACAGGTGAGCGCTACACTCAGGTTCCTCATCAGGAGTTCATGTCCAGATTGTTGGATGCTCCAGGAGGAGAAAGGAACCATTCTGCAGCATGCAGGGCTTGGCTTGAGGATGTGTCTTAGTGGTTGTGTCTTAGAATTGTTAACGGGAGATGTCATTTATGTAACTAAAAGCCTCTGTGCCAACCTGCAGGTGACTGTGGGCATGAGGCTGGGGGTGCATTTGAGCAGATATTGGTGGATGGTGCTGGAAACCTCTTAGAAAACCTGGTGAGAGTTTTGATGAGCAAATTAAAAACATGTTTTCCAGCATTCTTCTGTTCCTATAACTTTCTAGCATGACTTTCAAGTGAATGTCTCAAAACGATGCTATGAGTGAATTTCTGCATGCCATTCCCTTCTAATGACTATGTCTCTAGAAGTGATTGGATGCTGTGGTTTTCAGGATTAGGTGATGGCTGAGACCTTAACCTTTCCAGGAATGTCTTTAATGCCTGAGGCAAATGGTTGTCCCCTGACATAACCTTACACAAGGGATGAGTAGCTGAGCTGCATTGGATTTCATCCCTGTTTCCTTTTCCTTTCTGAGGTGTGGGAAACAAAAGTGAGTGTTGGAAGCTCTGCCTCTTCCTCCCCACTACTCCAAGATCTGTTATCAGATTTCACAGACCAGAAACATTGCAAACAATGGTTGAGTAGCTAATTACTTAGGCTGCTGGTATGGTGGTCAGCTTTGGTTCACTTGGCTTTGTGTTTCAGGGCAACTGACTCCTTACATAAGTATTCCCAAAATATTTTTAATGCTGCCAGTTCCAAAGGAGCTGGTTTAACTATGCCCACAGGCTCTAACGTGCATTGCAGAGGGATTGGGCACTTGTCTCTCCTTGTTCTTGCTTCTTGGTCATCTCTTATTGCCTGAATTACCTGTGTGAAGGCTCCGTCTTCTTTGTGACAGCGGACCATGAGTTGATGCTGCTGTCCTGCTCTCCCTCCCAAGGCTGGCTTCAAATGACTCTTGATCTGATTTCAGAGCTTGCTACTGAGGAAGCTCATGGTACTGGTTTGGTAGGGTGCAGGCAGTGGTCCATGTCAGTTCCTCCTGAACACCACAACCCTGCCTTCTCAGTTCTTGTAGAGTGTAGAGCCTGTGCGTGAGTAAGCAAAGAAACAAAGTTTTGGTTCTCTGTATTTTGACTCTAAAAAGATGGAATCATGTTTCTTTTAGTTCACACTTGGAGTCAGCATGATGGGCACAGTATGTTTCTGGCACTGTAGCTTTCTGCAGGATGGAATCAGTGCATGGCCTGGTGGGACCTTGGGCTCAGACTTGCTGCAGGGCAGTGTCTGATGTGTGTGATGCTGCAGGTCATTATCGGGGTATATTGAGTCTCCACAGCTGCTTATCCACATTGCACCAACCGAGTTCTGATGCTCTTTGTTGCTCTTTTCTTTATTTAGATGTGCTTTTAAGGAGTCATCCCTTCTTTCCAAAGAGGCTAAAGCTTCTTTTGAAAGTGGTGGTTTTATCTACCAGGAGGTCTTTGCTGTTTCCCTGTATCTGTGACCTGCTGTCTAGGGAGGCAGAATTCCTGGGAGCTGTGGGCAGTCAGAGGGAGCTGCTTCTGCTGATTCAGCAAACTGCAGCAGTGCATCACTGCTTTGCTCTGACTTGTACCCAGAACAAGCTGCAGATCCTCAGGGTTAAGCTCTGGCATTAGCAGAGGATAAAGAGGCCTAGACACAGGAGTAAAGCTAAAAACCATGGGTTTGGAGGAGCAGCAGCAAGAGACCATAAAAGAAATCAATGCTGAGTGACTTCATTTTTCTTAACATTTGGAAGCGCTTTTGGTGCAGTTTGTGCAATGAGCCAAGGAGTCCTTATTAACCATGTACTTACCAGTGCCTGCAGAGCCTGAGCAATTGGAAGAAAAGTTTTACAAGCTGTGGGGAAGTGCATACAGCTGCTTTGAAGAGAAGAGAGTATGACAGGAGACCAGCACACACACAGCTGGAAAATGTGCTTTACCTGGTGTAGTGATGATGCATCTTCTGCTCTTGTGGTGAATTTTGCTTTGCCTGTCTCTTTTGCGGTTTCTCCAGTGTCATCCCCCCTGCATTCCTTGTGACAGACAGGCTCCTTGGTGGTGCCAGCATGTAGTCTGATGCCACAGAGCTAGAATAAATCCCAACCCACACTCCCACACTGGTAAATAACTGCAGGAGGGTTCCTTCATAAAGATGATAGTCTCTCCAGCAGTAAAGCAGAGTGCAAGTAGAAGACAACTACATTTGAATTTTTATATTAATTTTGAACTCGTGAGTGTAACTGCTGACTAATCAGCAGGAATAAATTTTGGTTGTTCTATACAAAGTGGAGGGATTTGTTCCAAGCGCTGGTTAAATGACTTGCTCTGCTGTTAGTGAGTCATTTGTGACCTCTGTTTGATTCCTGCAGAGAAGTTGGCTTTTTGTAAGGATTTGCTTATGATTTCATAATATTTGGCCTTTTTTTCTCAAAGGTTTTGCTTCAAATATTCATGTTGTGTGATGAGTGCTGGTTTTGCTCTCAGGTTGGATGAGTGAATGTTTCAGACAGGCAGCCAGAAATGTAATATGCAGAGATGCCCTTCATTCAGTCATGTGGTATTTGGGGTTGTCCTTAACCCCATGTTTCTGTTCTGTATCTTGGGACCGGTACCATCCCGAGAGATCTGTCTGCAGGCAAGAAAAACTGCTTTTGCCTGGGCCTTTGGAGTAGTTAAGAGCTTGTTTTCAGAGCAAGTAGCTTTCATGGCTCCAGCCTGAATTCTGGGAGCAGGCAGTGTCTGACCTGTGCGTGGGTCTCCATCCACTGATGGCAGTGCAGGCACTGCTGCAGGTCAGCCTTGTTCGTGAGGAGTCAGGCAGAGCCACACTGGAGTTCCATTAGGCTCCGTAAACTGCCGGGATGTCTGAACAAACTGATTGTGGCCAGGTCATTTTAAGTGAGTCAGAGATGTGTCTAGGCTGTTTATTAAGATAATTGAGAGAGGGAGGGAAGGATGTTTGCTGTTCATGGACAAGGCCAATGAGGTGGTGGAGTATATTGCAACATCTGATACAAGCGAGAAGGAGCTCGTGGTCTTGCAAGCTGATGTATCCAAGGCCTGGTCCTGCCGGGATTCAGCTCCTGGTGCCAATAACAGGCATGTAAGGTGACATCATGATAATACAGTGTACACATTTCAAACGTCACTGTTGTGAGCTTGTCTTGCCAGGCTAAAGAGTTGTACCTTTGCTCAGGTTTCCTCATGAGGCCTTGTTGCCTGGCAATTTTAGAGATATTCTGGATCAACCGAGCATTTTGGGTTTGCTGTGTCAATGTCAGACAATATTTGGGGATGATAGGAACAGCTGTGCAGTCACTTCTTCCTTGATAGCACCTGATCCAGTCCCCAGCAGACTCCCGAAGGTGGCTGCAGGTTTGCTTTGTGTATTCTGAGAGACATTTTTTCATCGGATGGTCCCAGAGGGTTTGAAAGTTTCAGAGTGTTTAAGCTCCAGTCACATGCTCAGCACTGCTAGAACAGCTCCAGAGGTACCCGTCTCCCAAAGCCACCATATCTCACGGGGAAAAAATGTTGCAGGCGACTGAGAAGGGACTCACTTAAAGGCAGGTAAGTGTCATTTTTCTCCTTTCAGGGAGCTGTTGTGTGTAATGTATTGAATTCAGACCTCTAGCACCAATTATTTTGATGGATCTGCTCTAAATGCATAAATGATAAGTGACTGCATTAGACGGTATCAGTGAGAAACTGTCAGTCCCTGCTCAGGAGAAAGCAGGGGCTCTTCTGGCTGGAAACGCTGCAGATCTGGCACTGTGTGGGAGTGGAAAACGAGAAGAGCCAAGTGCTGCTGGAGACCAGGGTTAACACCCACGGCTGCTCCTGTTCGACCACCCAGGTCAGGTCTGGCGACTGGAGGATGCAGCCAGGGTGCCAGCAGGTATGGCAGAGCTGTGGGAGGTGGTTGGCATAGCTGTTCACTTCTTTAGAAAACTTGGGAGCACAGAACTGCCAGAGTGACTCCTTGATGATAGTGCCAGCTTCTCATTTTCATTAGCAATAAGCTAAAAAAGGCTGTGGTGGGCCTTAACCCTCCTGCCTGGGGCCAGCAGAGCATCCATCACAGACGGATAGCCTGTTTTGCAGCCATATGACACACTTGCCACTCAATCCCAGCAGAAGATTTGTACAGCCACGGCTTCAGAAGAAGGTAACAAAATCCCTGACAGTGTATCTTGGATGATGGTACCATCCTGTGACTAGACTGAGTTCAATTTAATCCTGTTAACCTCAGTGGGGACTCCTGGGAGCTGGGTACTGTTCTCTGTAGGTCCTCAAGCTTCTCTGCATGGTTGTAATGCGTGAAGCATCTAATGTTTTGCCAAATTTCCTTCTCTGGATTCAGCGGTGCTGGCCTGAACCTCAAAAAAGCTGAGCAGATTGATATCAATAGCAGTCTCACAAGGGAAGAAGAATATCTCTCACCAAAAAGACAGTCATCCTTAGAAAATAAAGAAGACTCCTGAGCATAAAAGATACCATCAGGTATACCCAAATAGGTAAGGATCGACAACATCCCTTCTAAGGAAGATCTCTAAGATTCAAAAGACCAAGGACATGTGGTGATCATGAGCTGTAGATACAGCACAGACTGAAACCTGGCTCTCTGATCCCCCAAAAGACCCCTGAAAACAAAGGGCTGCACAGGAATGTATTTGGATGATCCCTTGAAGGGATGGTTCAACCTTTTGGGGCATGTCTGTGCCCTTAGTTTATAGCACTGTGAAGCTCGGTCTGCCATGTACCTGAGCTGTCGGTGTGCCAGCACAAGGAGGGAGGCATCCCAAGCTTGCTGGACACGAGCCACAGAGAATTTTACTGCCCAGCCATCCCTGTCTGAGACCTCTCCATCTCTTGCCTGCCCATTTCCCTGTGCTCCCTTCTGAGTAAGAACAGATCCTCGTGGGTTGGAGCTTTCACCAGATCTTACCCAGCTCCATGCTTAGGTTCCCCAATTAGAAATCAGAAGATCACCATCTCTTCAGTTGTTTCTTTGACATAACAACTCTGGAATTGCCCAAATCGGTGTTCTTGTCTGGAGAAGTAAGTAGATGTTCTCTGATCATGGTGCAGGGGTGTGTGTATGTTTGTGTTTGTATGCATAGAAGGAATCAAATATTCATAATGGAAAGATGGTGTTGGATTTCCAAGGGAAGAGACACATTCATTAAATGTGATCTACAGCCCAAGGCAAAGAACTGGAAGTCGGGACGGTATCGCCTTCAGGGGCTGTGACATGGAGGTAAGTTTTTGCTGCAGCTTCCCCATCTGCAATTCTGCATAAATGACTGAAGTCCCCCACAGTGCACTGATGGATGAGAAGAGCCTGGCTCTGAGCTTGTCCTGGGTGTGATTCAAGACAGCAGCTCTCGAAACCCTCAGTAGCAAGCACGTCCCTGTGTCATGGAGACTGAGCTGGTGTCTCCCACAGAGCTCAGCTTCAAGCTCAGAACAGCTTCTCGGGTTTGGAAAGAAGCAGGGAGCCACAAGGGTCCTTTCCCAAGGGACATCCAAGCCCAAGTGCAGGCATCACACATCCCTGCTCCCTCACAACCCCCTGAAAAAAAGACTCTTTGTTCTAGGAGATATAGATTATATATATTTTAAGGCTCCATGAATCATTCATTGCCCAAAGATGAAACTGAGCATCAGAGCTAAGAAAAGGCTGAGGTTGTGAGGCGAGGAGCCTTCCATTATTTATTGTACTAAATCTTGACCTGGTAGTACCTCCTTGAAATCTTGCCTTTGCTTTAGGAAACCCTCTTTTTCTCCTAAAAATCTGAACTATTCTCCTACTTTCAGTAGATAATTGTAGCAAGAACCTAATCAACTGCTTCCCATGTTGTGCAGCTTGATGATTGGCTTTCAAAGAGGTGTATGTCCTAATGAGCATGTGAGAACACAGTAGGGCTGTTGAGAAAATCATGGACATGTTGGCTTGGAGTGAGAATGAAAGAGTCCTAGTGATGCTATGGGATCAAATAGGGTTGAGGGGTTAACACTGAATCTGACAAACAGTGGCAGGTGGGGATAATTGAATAGTTTGAGAAGAGAGGCTGGGTGTTTTCTAACTGAGGCAGGCACCTCCGGGCTCAGTGGGGCACAAGCCAGCTGTGAAAAAGGGCTCCTGCTCACTTGTGGTCACTTGGTGGTCAGCATGAAATGAGTTTGTGGGTGTCAGCCTTGTTCCTGACAGCCAGATGTCCACAGAAGCAAATGCCAATAATTAAATCCAGAATGAGGCTGTATGATGCTGGTTTGTGGTGTCCTGACCTCCTGGCAGAAAGAAATAGTCAACACAACCTGTCTGGATAGCAGCAGAACTCTCAGCCAACAAAGTGGAAAGGGAGGAAGAGGCACTGGTTGGTTGTTTGCGTTTTCTTTGTGTTTTGTTGTTGTTTGTTTGATTCTGTAATCTAAGAGAAGGGCTGGAAGTTGAGCTTTCACTTTATAAGATCATGGTTTTCCTTCTTACATCAGTTGTATTACAGCAGAAATTCAGGTTCTGCTTGTCCTGATTAAATGTCAAAATGCTGTACCACAGCAGTAGGAAACTATCATGTTGCTTTACTATTGCCTTTTTAATTACTGTCACCAATTCATTGGCAGGAGTCATCTTACTGCTAAAGGCTGGAGACACCTTCCCTTTCCACCACTATACAGCCCCAGGGGTTGTAAGATGCACTTTTGGCAGTAAGGTGAAATAAAGAGAACTTCAATTGTTTGCTGCTCTTCATTTGTGCCAGCACAAGACCTTATGAGGCCACAGTCTAACCTGGGTGTCTAGTATGGTTCAAGTTAAAAATAACCCCACTTCCAGCCCTGCACTCTCGAAGGTTATTTTTCACCCAGAACCTTTCAGGGCACTGCTTTGCCAAACAGCAGTGACAGAACAAGGGAGAGGGTGACCCGTGGTGGAGTGGGGTGACAGGCACCCACAGGGTCAGGTGCGTGGCCAAACCCCCAGCCGGTTTCACCATCAGAGCTGGCAGCTGATAGTTTGCAGCAAGCAAACACCGTGACACCCAAGACGCTGCTGCAAAAACTGGGAGAGAAATGATTTGGAAATGTGCTCTTTCTAAAGCTTTTATTTTTTAATAGAGAAAACCTTTCAGGCCCCTTTTTAATTCATAATAAAGAGCAGGTTGAAAAGAAGGAGAGGGCAAATGAAGACAGCGAGGCTTGCTAACTTCCTTTAAAGTTGGAAGGTCACCTTTAAAAATGGATGAATGCAGCATTTGGAGGAAGCTCCAAGGCAGCAGGCCTGGGGTTCAGCACTAGAATAGGAGGCAGAACAAAGATGAAAAGAAGAATCCAGTTGGGATCTAGGAATAGCTGCAGAGCTGCAAATCCCCGTGGTGGACTTGGGTGGAGGCGGTGTTTAAGGGAGCTTCTCTGCCCGCTCTCTGAAAGCTGCAGTTGTGCGTGGTGATGTGCTGGGAAAAGTTAAATTTGGAGCTGGATAGCCAGCTGGACTGCGCAGGGACACATGGACTGGTGGTATCACTGTAGGAGTAAACAGGGATTTGGGATAAAATTAAAGCACTGCCTGCCCATTTGCATTCAGGACAGTGAGTAACCCTACAATTGTCTCACCTGTTTTGGTTGTGTTCCTGATGACTTTTCCCCTTTCCTGGGATTCCGTGGGGAGTGGGAAAAGGGTATTTACAGCATGAGTCCTGGTGATGATTTGCTGGACAGAAATCTTTTGGTCTGTATTTTGGATGCTTTCCTGGCTCTGGCTACTTTGGTCCTCTTTGTGAGCTGGTGAAATCCAGGGCATGGTAGCGCTGCTGTGTCATATGGAGTTATGTGAATATACTCCTCCTTACCCCATCCAAATCAATATACTGGATGCTGAGATACAGCCATATACTTCACTCTCCTCAGTTACCTCAGAATTACCTGAGAATTACCTGCTTCAGAAATCAGGTAATTCCTCCCCAGAGTACTCCAAAGATGAGATGTCACAGGGGAAGAAGCCTGACATTTGAAAAGGTAACCTACCCTGTGTCCAACATGGTGCTTTCTCCCCAATGCCAGCCCTTCCCACCTTTCCTTGAAAACCCCAGATGCATCCTGGGAGCTGTGGACACCAGGGGAGGAGTGGGAACTGCGACAGGGGAAACCTGTGACCCTGGTGCTGGTCTCAGCTCTGTTTGCCCTGGGCAGAAGTTCCCTCTGTTGGGAGAACAGTTCTTAGGATTCACCTGAACTCATTTCATATTTAAGCACTTGCCTGTTTTTCCCTCTGAGCCAAGACGCAGGGGCATCAGACATGTGCTATCTGTTGCTTATTAAGTGGTTTAACAAGCCCAGCTAATTGCAATGTACTCAAGGATTTTGTAGCTTATGAAAGCAGTCCCTGTTTGTTTGTGTCAGTGCTTTAATACATTAATACACCAATTAAACCTCGGGAGGAGTGCGTGCTCACACAGCTGAACATACGGGGAGGCACGTTGATGGTTTTCATGTCAACTGGGGCTTCTCTGGCTGTTTCAGCTCCAGCTCTGAAGGGATGCTTGTGGTTTTGCACACAGCCTTGTCAGTGAAGGGACATGCATCCCCTACATAAAAACATCGTTCTCCCTGCCCAGAATTATGTTGTTTTACAAGACTCAGGCAGACATGGGCACTCTGTTGTTACAGTTTCAGTCTCTCAGACAGGCTTGGGAGAGTTTCGCGGTCTTTCTTTCCTTCTCGGTGCTGAGGATACAGGCAATTTGTGCATGAAAGAGTTGTCTTCTCTCCCTCAATTAGTCCCAAGGGGTCACCAGTGGGAGCATGCTGTCTGTGGCATAAGTATTTGTGTGCAAAGGGCCCGGCACATTCATTAAGCTACACAGTAACGAGCAATAATCAGTGCACAAGGCGTGAGCCAGTGCAGGGATGGGAGTGGAGCAGGCAGGGAGGGTCGGAGGTAAAAGCGTCCTCCAGTGCAGTCATAGCTCAATGAAAAGAAAGCAATTGTGGGGGGAGGAGAAGGAGAAATGACAGATTAAAGGAAATTGAGCAGCTGTAATAAATACACTTGAAATTGAAGTGATTATATTCCCTGCGGAGCTGAAGTGCTGAGGAGGGTCTGCAGAAAGGGCAGCTGCACAAAACCAGTGGCCTTTCGGCAGACAGGCTTACAGGGAATGCAAAATGAGTTGAAGAAATCTGTCTCAGCTTTAGTGCAGGTCTTTCAGATACAGTTGGGAAAGCTGCCCTAAATATTCAGTCTAGTAAAAATAAAGATAATAAGAAACAGGATGAAGGGACTGACATACACCAGACTGGCTAAGCAAGAGATTGAGACTGTGATGGGGCACTGAGAGCTGGTACAGAGCATATGGAGGAGAAGGTGTTTATCTTGAGCATGGTATGTGGAAAACTTAGACTGATGACAGAACAAAAACCAGCTTGAATCAGCAATAAGAGAAGGATTATTAAATATTTTTGCCAGAATTGCATCCAGCTTTGTAGAGGATGAAGAGAAAGATCTCCCCATATGAGTGGCCAGCTGTTCAAGGGCATGGGACAAGGTGAGCATTCTCTACAGATGGAGAGCGTATCCCATAACGTACACCTGAGGGCATCCACACGAGTTGCAAGGCTCTTTGCTGACATTTTAAACTGCCTATTTTAAATGGAGCAGCTGGATGAGAGTTGGAAGGGTTGGAAGGTGGTGGACATAATGGGGACAAGAGACAGACCAGTAAGTTTAATGTTTGCTCTGGGAAATTCTTGAAAAGCTTCTTAAACTTTGAGGGATGTTGTGAGAGAACACCTGGAAAGCAGCGGTTTGTTAAGGCCAAACTTACGTGGCTTAAAGTTGTGGGAGGTCACACTCAGCTAATCTGTTGGCATTCCCTGAGGATGTCACTGCCACTATATCTAAGGGAAATTCAGTGGATATAGTACACTGAGATGTTCCACAAATATTTGACAAAGACCTGCATCTGAGATTAATGACTGGGGTTAGAAGCATCAGTGTAGGATTTAAAATAAGAACCTCTGTAGAAATCTGCCCTAAGAGCAAGGGACAGAAAAGAGCTATGGTTAAAAGTGTTTCTGATTGGAAAGAGATTGAAAGTGATGTATCCTGAAGGTCACTCTTAACCACCTCTTTCATGATGTCTGCCAACGAACTGCAAAGAAAACACTGAAGGAAGAACCAAAGTCCTCCCTTTTGAATCATCACGGACTGAGGAATTTTTCACCAGCTCTGACTATGGCCAGGACCCCAAACAAAGCCAGTGCCTCTCGTGATTTGGGATGCGTTTGAGAGAGAGGGATCTCAAGAGGGAGAAGAGAAGCAGAGAGAGAGAGAGAGAGAGAGAACACCACTTGGACCTTCCTGCAATACTGTGAGCAGTACTGGAAATGTACCCACACTGGAAGAGGCATGGCATGGAGAAACTGCAATTTATGCCACAGAGACACAGCACTATCCATTAAGGAAGGAGAAATGAAGCAGGCTGGACAGCATAGAAATTTGTTGTTCATTGATCTCCTTCCAGAAATGAAGAAGTGATTTTTGACAGCTTGGCAACTATTTATTCCTTCATTATTTTTTATTTTTGTCTTCTTTCTCTACAATTCCAGTTTCTAGTCTGGGGACCTCAGGTGACTTGATGTGAGCTCTGTTTGCAGAAGAATTGCAGCCGACTGTGTAAATGCAAGAAGTCTGAGTGAAGTTTTGAACTTTGGGTGTTCATATGCACTCAGATATTGATCTGAGTAGGTTTTCCCACTAGCTGCTTGAAAAATCTCTGCCCTGGGAAAAGGTTAAGAGACTTGATTTAAACTCTGATTGATAAAGAAAAGACATCAAGGTGACCTTTTTAATACAAGCTGAATTTGGGGTCACTTTACAAGCTCAGATTGCAATAAGGAAACAGGATTTGCAGGCAGACTGATGGATTGGATTAGTGGACACTGGCCTCTGATTTTTCCATGTTACCATCCCAGTATCTGATGATGGCCCTCCAATAAAGATAGTTCAGGAAAGCAACATATATAGTCTTGTTCAAGGTATTTTCTGATGAAATGAGACCTGTCCTAGGCTAGTGAGGAAAAACAGCTAAAGGCATATTGAAGAACTTTCCACCATTATACTCCACTCTGTGCTCTTCAGCTTCACCCACATATATTCATCTACAAATCGCAGTTGCCAGCTTTGGGAGGTTCTTTTTACGCCTCTGCATCCTCACCTAACTGCAAAACAGTATTACCCTTTCCCACCTTTCCCAGCAATCTTGCTGATTTTTCTCCTCTCCACTAGCAGTATGTTCTTGCTGTAAAACTTCAGAATGCACATTTAAATTTAAGCTGTTAAGCCATATATGATACATATATAGAAGTATATATATATAATATTGGTTTTGTAGCTGAAGTTCCTAGTGGGTTGCCTTCCCCATGTGCCTGGAATACCAACTTAACAATCATCCAGTCCTCACACATAGTTCGGTTAAAGCTGAACATGCACCTTTCCACCATCTGCAATTAATCATGTCTTCTGAAGCCACCAGCACTGCAGAATGTTTTCTTGAGTCTCACCAGGACCTTTAAGAAGAATTAACTGGCTATTTTTCCCCTGGTGCAGACACTGATGTTTGGCCACAGGAGAAAACTGTAGGATTCTTTTTTTTTTTTCCCTCTTGGACTCAGTGAAGTTTGTGCTGTTTTTTATGAAAATTCACCCAAATGAGCTGGCTCATAATGGCGTGAGACGTTACTGAAAGATGACAGACTGACAAATGGACAAATGTATATTGTTTTATCATGCTGGGAGTGCCAGAGACAATAAAACAAGATGGATTCTCATCACATTAAATGCAGGACATAGCAGGGATATGGTGAAGCAGTGCCATCAGAGAAGGATGCCTGTGGTTCCTTAAGTAGCACTGAACTCCCAGTGATGAGGGATTTCCAAAGCCTTGCTCAAGGAGACCTTTTTTTGGTTCACCTCTCATTCCTCAAAGAGCTCTGTTTCTGCCAAGGAGAGGAAGGTGCTGTTGACTGGACGATGCCTCTGCTCAGCCAGTGCCTGTGAGACAAGTCGGATTCCACCATGGAGCAGCTCTGGAGTCAGTGCATGGCTGAGTTGCTGCATTTCAGGGATCCTCTTCTGTGGGGTGGACCCAGGGTACTGATGGGCTCCTTTCTCTCATTTAGAGCTGCTTTGCTGTTACCTTCTTTCTTTTTCAGCAGTGAACCTTTCAGGGGAACCCCCCCCTTTTTAGGAGAACCTTTTTCTAAGATTCCCTTTTTTCTATTAGTGTGCAGAATCACATTAACACTAGTACAGCATTCATTGCATCCTACTTGTGACTCAGACATAGGCCAAAGGAGCAGGGGAAGCACACACCTGGAGGGTTAAATGAGGACCAGCTGCTATCCCCATCAGATTAACTAATTCCTTTGTAAGATCCTCCTCCTCTTTATCCCCCTCTGCATAATTTGCTGCCTCTTAACAATAGCCTAAATCACCCAAACCACAGTAATTTTAGAGCCCAGCAGGCAGAGCTGTCTCACATTACTCCTCCTTCAGGGGTTTCCTTTTGCAGGAGAAGTTGGAAAGATGGAAAAAGGGATGTGCAGACAGAACAAGTAGGGAGAAAGCCAAGGAAACCTCAGGCAGAAACAAAGACGGAACAAGGTCCGTTTGGGATGTTAGGAAAACGTGAGTCCGAGGGAACACCTCATCAAGCCATAGACATAAGCACAATTCCTGTGTCAGTCCTGTGAGAAAGGGAGTTGGGAAGGAAGGGGAGAGATGGAAATTGGGCAAATTGGAGGGAGACTTTCTAATGAAATCCTAACTTGAGCCTGAGATCTGTCTTTCAACACCTCATGTTTTTACTCCATATGGCCTTACTTTTGGAATTTTCTTGTTCCGTGGGTTTGGCTGCATTAGCCACTTGTTTAATGACCACCAAAGGAAGTTGGTGGTGGCAAAATGACTGGGAATGGAGCAAGAAACGACGTTGCTACCCAGAGTTCACAGTTGCCCAAGAAAAAAAAAAGCACATGATGCTGTTTTTTCAAAAATTGTCTTTTCCTTTTGTGATGATGCTGAGGATGGGAGGATGGCAACAATCAGAAGCATTTCCAACCTGCCTGGAGCTCTAGCTGGAAAATGCAGAAGACGAGACCCTCTCACCAAATTTCCTGCTTTGAGGTGGTTCAGAAATTCTGTCGCAAGAGATTTTTCTTGAAATCTTTATGAACTTCCATATCTGGAGGGAACTGCACTTTGTCTAAAGATACTTCTTCATTTTGCACTCAACCTTGGGGCCAGTTCTTACTCTGCTCAGAGTAAGGGACCACAGTTGTAGTACAGCACGTAAACCACTTCCAAACCATACCTCTTTCTTTAATGCCACCCTTCTAATAGTCACATAGTTTCCAGAGCATATTCAATATATCTGGAATTTTTTAGCATTTGTAGTGGGGGCTAGATCCTTCAAACTGTGGATCAGGAAAGAGACTGAACAGCATTGAAATAGTAGTATCAAAACCCCCTGTTAATCCTCAAAATTACAAGGAAAAGCTTAATGCTGTGACCTGAAACCTCTGCTGCAATACCTACCTGGCTGTGTCAGCAACTGCAGCATGGCACTGAAGTTGGTGGCTGGGATGGGGATGACACAAGCAGGATCTGGCTGGTGAGGCTAAAAAGGGCGATGATTGACCATGGGATGTCTGCTGGTCACAGATACACCCTGCTGTGGGGGTCAGTACTGGCTGGGCTGAGCTCTCCTGGGTGCCAGCAGTGGTGGTACATGGCACACTGTTGTGTCTGCCTGTCACTCCGGGGGCAGGAATGTCATCTAATCGAGGCTGTTGCAAAGATGAGGGAGCATTTCAGTGCTGCTCCCAAATTAAGGAGTGTGAGGAAGACCTGGTGCAGCAATGAGGGTTGGGAGAAAGGTTCATGTGGCATGAGCCAGATAACCCAGCCCTGTGTGACATCCTCCTTCTGGGACATGGGGGTGCCATAGCCCAGAGGACCGCAAAGGCAAAAGTTCAGGCTGAGTTTACTGAGAGCAAATTCCTTCCTACAAAGGACCCATCATCTCATTTCTGGCCTAGCAACAGCTCAGCACAATTCACATGCAGCCATGGAGGGGCTGCTTCCTGCAGCAGGCACTGGAGTCTGTTCCCATCTCTGCAGTGAAGCTTTGACTGGGGAAATACGAGGCCCAACGCTGCCTGAAGGCAGGTGCTGCCGGGCTCCTGGCCCCGCTGGAGCAGGCAGAGCCATGGCAGTGAGCTCACAGGCTGGGGGAGCCGATAGCCAAGAGCCCCTGGGACCTCGGGGTAGAAGGTAAGCCTCTGCATTCCTGCTGGGAGACATTCTCAATGCTGGGAGGCTGCTGGCGAGACCCAGTCACTTCCAGCTTTCTTGTGATTATCCATCTCGGCAATAGGATGCTGTTAAGTGTCTGATTACTGTGTTGTTAAAGCCTTAAGCCTGAAATCTGGCTATCACGTGGTCCCTCAAGGGGCAGCCGATCCTCCTCCATCCCTCCACCAGTAATCCTTCCTTTCCCTTGGAAAAATAATAAAAAAGAAAGACAAGTGGTATCTGTCTGCAGCAGCACTTTCCAATCAAGTGAAAACTAGCTGGAAAATCAAATCAACCGGTAAGTTCCTGCAAAACAGAACTCTATATCTTTAAAATCTCCTCTTTTGAAGGGATGAGCTGAACGGCAATAGCTGCTGATGTAAAACAAACCATTATTCCTTGTATCTCCTCTCCAAGCCCCCCTCCCTGCAGATGCATGAGTCTGAGGGAGGCAGATGCTCTCTGAAGACTATTTTCCTCCGTTAAATAAATTCACTTTCAAATAATGTGTAATTAAATGTGTGGTATTGAATTAATGTTTTATTCTGAGTGCTTTGGCAGCAGGGGACCTAGGGGCCTGGCTGGTGGAAAGAAAACATGCTCACCAGAAAGACTCCCTTCTCCTCTCTCTTTCCCTTTTCCTCCCACCCTGCCAAGAATCCCAGTCTCTATTTCCAAGAGCTGCTGGAGTGTATCAGTGAGTCAGTGACGAGGATGCTTTGTGTAAGATCCTTTTTGTGATACATTGCCATGGGGCTCTTGGGCATTTCACCCGGTGGAAAGACCTCTGTAGTCCACTCCTGTCTCTCCTTCTGATGGTCCCAGTCTTCCTCTTCAGAAGAGCCCAGCTGTGTGTTAACCTTTGTATACAAAAAGCAGAGCCCGAGTGTCCCCTTGGGATGTGAAATTGGTGCTGGATGCCTAAGGAGACAGACTGCTGAAGCTGGAGAGGCAGTTTATCTTTCCAGCCTAGTGCCAACCAGAAATTATTTGAGAAGGTGAAGAAGATGTTGATAATCATTGGATGTTTCTTAGCTCTTTTGTCTGGAATGTTAATAAGGTTTTGGTCCCATCAGCCGTGTTTTGTGTTCCTGTGGGAGCCAGCTGAGGAGGAGTTGGTGCATACAGAGACACTGGCAAGCATGGGGTGAACCTTTGCTTTTTCCAGGGATCTCTGTGAAATGGCTGTTTGTTCTGCAGGACTGTGCAGGGGCTGTGCATCCCAGTTGAGACTGCTCAGCATCTAGTAGCCATGGGACACTTTGCATTGCTCTCTTCATAAAATAATTACTAAGTGGTTTGTACTCAGATTTATGTGACTGAAATGGATGAGAAGGGTTTGAAGTTGTGTTTTGTTTTTATAGAAGTGTCAGGTTGTTTAAGCTGGGACAGGCTTTTCTGCTTAGTGTCTGTGGAGTGGTGCCAAGTGCATTCTAACTGTATTTTTTTTCCAGATTTTTTTCATTAAGAAAATGAGACTTTGGTTTGGTTTGGGTTTAAACTTCACAGGTATGTCACTCAGGTAATGTCACTCCAGGTAATGTCATCCGCTTTGGAGTGGTTTTCAGTGTGATGTAGTGAGGCAGCCTGGCAGGTTTTGGACTTGCATCTGGTGAGTTGTTGGTTTAAGGTGTGATTGTGCTTTGCCTTTCTCTCAGCTCTTTTACACACACACACACACACTCCCTTTCCACTTGCCTTCAGCTCTGAGAGCACTGTACATGTGGACTGTTGGTGGTCGCTGTGTGGCTGCGTTCGGAGCTGGTGCTGCAGCTCAGGTTACGGCAGCTCAGCGGGTGCTAATCCAGTCACTCCATGCTGCAAATCACATCCCTCTGTGGAGGTTGAGGGCTGTTCTGCAGAAAGGCAGCTCTTCCTCAAATCAGTTCTGGCTGGAGTTAGCTGAAAGGCAGCCCTTTGGGTCAGGGCTCCCTCTCTATCTGCTATTGCAACAGCAAAAGCCAGAGGAGCTGATGATGTCCTGATTGCCAGAGGTAGGCTTGAAAGTGGTGGATGTAAGGTATTTACAAAGCATCAGAGATCTGCAGGCAGAGGTTGGTCTGTTTTTCTGAGCCTGATTAAACCGACAGCTCCTGGTTTAGACTGGCATTCCTGGATAATTTTTTTAACCTAGATTGCCCAGCTAAATGCGTCAAGGCTTGTTATTTTTTACCGAGGTTCATTTAGCAGCATGTAGTGCATTAGCTCTGGGTCTGCTGGGTCAGATGGGCAATAATGCCTCCTTCCCACCTGGGACCTGCACTCTTGCCTTGCACTGCTCATAAGGAATGAAGCCGATGGTAAGAAAATGAAAAGAACTGCAGAAACATAAAATAGTTATCTTTTAAGGTCTTTATGGAGTGTGATCCTTGACTGAGCCAGAGACTGTAGTTGCTCCACCAGATTCCCTAAGATTCAGATATGCTTTGCATAAACCTCTATGATTTGTGTCAGAACTGCTTGGTACTTATAATCAACAACTCTTTTGAATCCAAGTCCTTGAAGGGTGTCTTACAGAGGAACTTGGCAAAGAACCAGTGTCTGGGCACAGCGCCGAGCTGCTGGAGCGTGTACCCAGGCCCTTTCCCAGAGGTGGCTCATGTCAGAGCTGGGAGAGAAGCCACCACAAGTGGAGGGCTACCTACTCAGAGTCCATGCAGAGATGAGAACCAGCCTGTTTATGTCTCCATTTTTTAAAATGATGTGGGACTGATTCTCCCTTTGTTTACACATACTTCACAGCAGCCATTGATTGAAATCAATATCCTTCATTGACTTTGATGGATTAGCGCCAGGCCAGGAGGGAGACTCCACCTCTGTGCAGCCTGCCTATGCATTATCTTCTCTCACTATTAGACAAGTCTGTGAGAGAATGACTTTACCAGCCCTCCAGTGGCAAGGCTTTTTGATCTGGTCCTACCTGATGTGCACGCTTTGCTCTGATCAGGTACATCGGATAACTCATCAACATGTTTCGTTGACATCCAGGTTGCGATTGACTGCCTGACATGAAAGGCACTCTGCTTGGTACTTACATGTCTTAATAAGAAGATTTCCAGTATAAATTGTAAGCTTTGATTATTTGATTTTAATTGTCATGGAGCAGCAAAGCTATGCAGCTTTTATTCATAAGAGTTATTTCAGCAGTATCAAGAGAGAAATGAATGAATCATATTGACTAAGTGAGAACTTTGCTACCTTTTTGGGGACAACTTAGGTATAAAGAAAAGAGACAATTCTTTGGCATAAATTAGTTGTTACAGCAAATGACTCAGCCACTACTAAAAATGTCATTGTTGTTATCATTTATAAAGTGCTGTTGATGCAAATGAGACTTTAGAAGCTTATGAAAATCAAGGCCATATCTACAAAGAGCCCAGGATCAGACTCAAATCAGGATACCCTAGAAACAGATCTAAAATAAGTCAGTTTTAAACCAGGGCTTGAACAACAAGAGGGGAAAAAATAGAGAAGAAGAAAAAGAGAGAAAAAAATGCTATGATTTGAAAAAGCTGAGGGAGGGAGGAGCTGGTGATGGAGAGGTGCAGGAAAGGACCTACCTTTAGGGAAAAAAGGGCCACATGTGAGAAGGAAAGAAAAAAATTATAGAAAATTGATATTGGTCTTTTCTTGGCTAGAATAGAAATCTTCTGGTAAAGAGAGTGGCAAAAGTAAATGGAGAAATTTCTGTAACTTTTTTCTGTTCAGCCAGCAAGCCACATGTTGTTTGTGAATTAATAGTCCAAGATCAAGAAACGCACTAAAAACACAACAATGAGACAGACTGCTTGCTAGTTGGGAGTTTGAAAGAAGGAAATGTGAGGAAATAATTGAAATGAATTAATCTAACAATTGAAATTGACCTGGTGTAAATGATCCAGCATTAGTAGTTTTGCATTTTACTGTAACTTAAATACTGGCACTGCTCATGGTTTACTCTGCTTGGAGTTTGATTTGTCCATTTACCTCCCACTGTAGTCATCTGTGTCCAAACACAATTGTGCATCCAGGTTTCAACTGTATTATCAAACCATGGTTTTAAGGATTCTGGCTGTGATGGGAATCTGAAATACAGCATTTGCAGTGTCACTGAACCCATCTCTTCTTTGTCTGATGCCCAGGACTGATTTAGAAATGAGACAGTAATTGGAAAATTAGATTCATGAACTGTACCAATGCAACGTCCCAATATCTGCTCATGTGATTGAAATCTGGTGGTTATTCAAAACAAGTTGTTTTCATTGCACGCAGTCTGTTACCAGCTCCATATGTTCTACCTGGGATTTGGAGATTGAGTTGGGTTCTTTGTGCCTTGACCTTACCATAGGCTAGAGAGACTCTGCAATATGAGCATAAAAGATGGGAGAAGAGTCATTGAATCAGTGATACAAGTGGAAAAGTCCTTGCTTTTCCAGGCTCAATCACAAGGGCCAGTGCAGAAGTGACCCATCAGAAAATGGTAGATTGATGTATAAGAAAAGCAGAATTAACCTTGTTCCCTCTTCTTCTTCCGCTGTATCTCATGGTTGTGCTGGGTTTGCAAGTTTAGCAAACTAGGATGTGTTTGTGTCAAGGAGAGGAACAGACATGACTCAGGACGCATGGGTGCAATGACGGGGAGGAAGAAATTTCTGCTTTTAGACAGCCATTTTTCTAACTAAATTCACTTTAAGCAGAGATCAAGTCAGTTGTCCTGCAAAAAGGTTCAGAGGTGGTTAGGTAAGATCCCTTTGCAGATCTGCAGCTGCCACCCTTCTGCCTTGGTTCTTCCAGCGAAAGGGAAAGCTTTCTGCTTTGGAGGCTATTTGTAAAGGTGGGTGCAGTGTCCCAGACTTATTCTTGTTAATGCTCTAACTTACCCTCCTGCTGCCGTCACTGAACTGAAGTCACAGGCCATTTCCAGCCAGCTTCGGGTTGGGTGCTTTCTGGTGTGGTTAATGGGCTATTCACAACAAGAGTTTGAAACACTTTCTCCGTGTGTTAAATCTTGATGGACAAGAAGGAAGGTGGAAAATCTACCCAACTTTCCTTCTGTGTCATGCAGCAACATAGTAATCCCAAAACAAGGACTAAAAGATATTCCATTTTAAACTGGAATTATTTTGGTGTTGTGTGCTCACATCCTTCCTGCAGATACAGCACGGCTTTGAATGAGTTCCCATCATGCTGTCAAGTCTGCTTATTTTCCTGTCAGGTCTTGCTGTGGCTCCTGCAAAGGTTCTTCTTTTGAATCGTCTTGTTGGCTTGTTTTTATAAGTTAATGGTACAAGGGGAGAAAAAAACCCAAACGAGTGGTACTTAGTGGAAGGCAGTTTGCATACACCTTGTCTACAGGGCTGACTGCAACACAGCCGAGACAGATTAGCACACCACTGCCTGCCTAAAACAAATAAACACCAGCTGTTTATCAGACAGGGCTCAGCTTTCTCCAGGAGGAGGTAAACAGATTTATGCAGATGAACCGCTGAGGTGCCCTTGCAGCAGAGCATCCTTCATGGCTACTCTGCCTTCCTTATGAGTTACAGCCAGGACAGACGAGCACAGAGATGCAGGGTTAGCACAATAACACAGCCATCTGCACTGTGCTGGGGTGGTTTGTCACTGCTTTATGGCCAAAGCCCATCTTTAATAGTAATTTAGAATTAATCATAGCGCTGATCTCTCTGTGAATGGAAGAATTTGGTGTAAAATTCACTATTTTAGGCCTATAGCATGTGAAAAAGCAATTTATTATAACTCACTTATTATTCCATTTGTGTCTAAAATGCTGTGAAGCAAAATTTATGGCCAATTGAGGTTGAGAGAAATTGTGATCAGCAAAAGTACTTTTCTGATTCTGCATTAAGATTGTCCAGTTGCTGTCAAACTACTTAACTTCATGACCTTTTTATTTTTATAACCACCCAAGTTTATTTTAAATCCAGCAGTTCTACATGCATCCACCACTGCAAAAGTATTGCTCCTCTCTCAGT
The DNA here is from genome assembly GCF_003984885.1 of Neopelma chrysocephalum. Lineage (NCBI taxonomy): Eukaryota > Metazoa > Chordata > Aves > Passeriformes > Pipridae > Neopelma > Neopelma chrysocephalum. The sequence goes on from NW_020897736.1 coordinate 7,717,556, forward strand.
TCAACTCTGCCTGCTGCAATAGCACCTTTAATTCCTCATATAAATTTTCCCTGAAGCTTCTCAGGTGACTTTAACAACTTGCTGCAAAATCTGGTCTTGAACACAGATGGGATATTATTTTAATAATGTAGACATAATTACACAGTTTGGATGCCAGCTCTCAGAAATGTCTGATCTTTTATTAAGATGTTGTTGGGAGGAAAAATTGGGAGCTGAACGTTTTGGGCAAGACCCTGGAGAGTTCAGAAAAAGTAGTTTGCTTCAGTTCTCATGGTGTTGTTCACAAGAAGTATAAACATTCTCCAATAATATTGCTGGTTATTCTGAGACAGTTTCCTTTTTAACTTTATCTCACACCAAACAGGGCAATCGGATTGCAATTGCTACATTTCTGAGTTTTTTGAAGTGTCCTTGGGCTCCTCTTAGTACCAGATCATTCCCCTGCAGCTTTCTTGACTGCTGCTATTCAGGAGACCAACAATGCAAATATGTGATTTGTCAATACAGTAAGTCCAAGGTACTGTAGTGATGAGTGTTATAGAAATGCTTGCCAAGAGAAAGAGGAAAAAAATCCTTTCTCTCTACTATATAAAGTAAATTGGTACCATTTGAGCTTTTCTTAGATTAGGACTTTCCTCACCCAAGTGCATCACTTAACATTTCAACACATAATATCTCAGATTTCTCAAGGTACTCCTTAAACACTCGGCTAAACCAGGTGGAGAAGGCAAAGTCCACATGTGATTTGTTCTCCCTGGCTGTCACTGCAGGTTTAATACCAGAATAATTTTAGATGTGCCTACCACCCTGTGCCTTAATGTTACAAATGTTATTAATATTGGTAAGTAACACTTTTCAGTCTGCAGAACAATTAACAAAAAGGTCAATGGGAATTCCCCAGAGAGGCATCTTTCATTACAAGGCCCATTGCTTATGCAATCTCACGGCATCCATCTTCCCAAACAAGCCAAAGGCCCAGAGATGGCAGCTCCTTAAACCTGCCTCTGAGCTCCTAATTAAAAAGCTTAATTGTACAAGATCCATTAGGATGCTTGTCTTCTAATCCCTTGGAGTTTTGATGCATTGTGTTACCTATGTTGTTGTGGGGCACATGCCCCCCCAGGTCGATACAGGTACCCGTTTGGACACCTGGGTGGCAGGAGCTGGTGGCAGATTGTCATCTCTGTTAGTGACATGTCCCTGCAGCCAGTCTGAAACCTGGAGTTAGTCACCTCCACCTCCTGGATCTGCAGTGTCCCACGGAAAATGCACGAGCCAAGGGGTGCGTACCTGTGCCAGATGGAAGAGATGGAAAAGACTCAAAAGTGGTCCAGTTTGTGAGCAAACATATTCAGGGTTATGAACGTTTCAGGGTAGGAGTGGAAAAAGGGCACTGACCCACTTAATGCCTCTGCTTGGGGAGACCTGTCATGCATCAGCTTTTGCTCACCAGACGCTGGAGAAAAGTGTACAGCTCTCCTCTGCCCTGCCATGACCTTCAGGCTGAAGCTGGGGGTGGTCTGTGGTGCCAGAGTTCTCAAGGGAGCCAGTAAACCTCACTGAAGGACAGTTTAGAGAGATGAAGTTTTGGGTACTATGCCTCCAGAAAATGCTATGGTGGCTGTGCATCTGTAGCTGCTTCCACAGCTTCTTATGGGCATTAAGAAACCTCTTCGTATTGCTGAGGAGCTGCAGGGGTGCTGTGATGTCAGAAAAGTGCTTGGAGGTTTGGTAGCAAGTAGCTGTGCCCTAGTATTGTTCCCAGAAGAGAATATGGAGACCCACAACTTCTCCCAGCAACCAGTGCCATTTAATCATGCCAAAGCATTAGTGGATATCCCATAGTCACTTACCCGCCCTTTTAGGTGCCTGATCCCTGGGCTGACCCAGCCCTTAGGAATGACCTGTTAGCCGAGCAGACCAATTTTCATTGGCCTCTGTACCTTTGGTAAATTAATAGCTACTGCTCTTCTGATTCTTCCTGAAACCTGGGTTGCTATTCTCTGTCAGTCCTTGCCATCCTAAATGTCAGTGGAAAGGATCATTGAAACTAATGGATTCAGTTTGTCTGTTGTGCCAGTAACTGTATCCTGGGATGACCTTCTTTCTGAGGTAACAGTCGAGTAGAAGGCTGCAGGGTCAGGGTCCTGCTGCAGGACAGTACTCGATGCTTCCAGCCAACTCCTGCTCATGCCCTAACGTGCATGGGGGTCAGTGATCCTCCTCCTCTTGGGAATGATTTGACTTGCCGAGGTTGAACCCCAAAAATCTGCTGTGTTTGAATTTAAACTAATCCCATTTGAAATGCAAAAATCAACAGGATCTTCTAATCTTGCCTGGCCTGGCATCAGAAGTATGTGACCTTTGCTACGCCTCACAGGAGATGGATTATTTCCAGGATCATTGCAAAGAGATTCAGGTCTTTGTAGCAGAACTTGCCCCAAAGGTTCCTCTCCCTGTGGAGAAGCTTGCCACGAGCTTGTCATGAGAACGTGATAAACCTCAAGTACTTTCCTTGCAGATGTTTTGCATGAGACTAGCTCCATCCCAGAGATGGCTGCGTTCTGTGGGTGGGTAAAAAGATCCCTGTAGATGTTTTTGCAAAGCAATTTCAGATCCCTTGCAGCTTGCAAGAGAATTGAATTAGTTGTTTTCCATTCCCTGAATTAACCCTGATTCATTCTTCCCTCAACCCTCTCCCTCTTCCTCCCCTCCCTCCAACAGATGTCCAGCATATTAAGAGGAGAGACATCGTTTTGAAGAGGGAGCTGGGAGAAGGTGCCTTTGGGAAGGTGTTCTTGGCCGAGTGTTACAACCTCAGCCCCACCAACGACAAAATGCTGGTGGCAGTGAAGGTAAATCCCAAGGGCGAATGGCAGAGAGTAGGGCAGGGGCTGGCTGGCAAAGCGAGACTGGATGAGCCTGCATGGGAAAGGGAAGCAAGGGAGGGCTGGGGGCCATGGGCGGAGATTTATTTGATGCTGGAGATTGTGGTAAATCCACTTAGTCACACAAAGTTTCAGTGTTTCGCTTCAAGGTTGTCTGTTCTCACCAATGCCAAAACCTCCCTTCCTGCCGGCGCAGCCAGGAGACAGACAGGGAGGAGAAGCTGGTCTGGAAGCCGTGAGCTCCCGTGCAGCTGAAGCAGCGCAGTGTGGATCCACCTCCCTCTGTGAGACACTGGGGCCCTGCTCCTTCTGGATTTTATCTTTTTGTGTAACATGCAGAAGCTGAAACAAAAAAAGGACTCAGCAAAAATAAGTACTTAAAAGCTAAGCACGATGAACCAATTTTCTGGGATCAATTTGCCGCAAGATGGGCGAAGCAGCTCGGCTCAGCTCCACTCAGCTCCTGCTTGCCTAGCCACAGGTCGCTCCTGTTTTGCTTATTTTGAGCCAACACAAGTTCAGCTTGGCTTGTGCCGTGCTGCTTGCATCCTGTGATAGTCCCTGTGTGAGCTGTGTCCCATCAGCGTGGGTCTGGGCAGGGGAGACCACTCAGTGCGGATCTGCACTCTCCTCTCAAGTGGCACCAGTTGGCAGACACACACAGTCTAATCCCTTGGATTTAACCAATGCCTCCTAACTCCTTGGAACAAGTTCTGCATTAGAACCGATGCTCTACAGGGGGAAAGGTTCCAGCACTCTCTCCAGCATGCTGGAGGCAACCAGTTACTTGAGAGTTGTTCTAATCATTGGCAGCTCAAGCCTTTTTTTATTTTTAAGCTCGTGTATCCCCTTTTGCTCCGGCAGTGAAGTGCAAGGTTGAACCTTTCACCTCTGAGACTGGTTAAAGCTGAGGCAGCGAAGACACCCATATGATTAATTGCTTGATTACAGGGCTGGTACCTGCCTATCAGTGTCAGCCATCCCTTAGCAAGCCGGGCTCTTGAGTCTCTTCTGAGTTTCATTTGCATGTAGGCAGAAACAGCATCTGAACTTGTTTCTCTTAATTGCTACTATGAGCTTACATCTCCAAAATGCCTTTCATCCTGCAAGATCATACAGTTCCAGCTGTATGGAGCAGGGCCTTGGAATCTGGCTTCTAGCCAGCTCTGGGAGTGGCAGGAAAAAAAAATCCCTCTAATTTGGGCCACATTAGAAGTCTGAGGTAAAATAAAAAATAAAAAAAAAAAGAAAGGTTTTATATATTAAGTTGAGATTTGGCTGCATTTCCTGAAGATCCCATGCTCCTGATAGAGGCTGAGAACTACCTCCCCAGTCACTGCAGCTCAGGGCAGCAGCAGGATATGCTGGTTAAGGGCAGCCGAGTCCACAGCCCAGAGCCTGCCTCTGCCCTGCTCTCAGGGACTCTCTCCCAGGGCCAAATAAAGTGGCTGTGTTACTCACTCAGTTAAATGGACTCAGATTTTCAGCAATATAGAGTTCGCAGCCCCGCAAATAAGCTGAGTTTTGATGTGATGACACAAGCTCCCTGTTTTATTCAGCTTGCTTCTAAAAGCATGCTAAGAAATGCACAAAAACTATATCCAGCGAAGTGTTGAGGTGACAAAGTCAAGTACTAGAAATGCTGGAGGGGCTGTATTCAGGGCACGTCCTTCAAACACATATTTTTCATTTCTCTGTGAGCTGCTCCATTGTGATGATCACTCCTGTGCTGAGAACTCCCTAAATGTGAGTGTGCCTGTTTTCACAGCTTCCCAGAAAGTTGCTGGGGTTGTATCATCACCCTTTTGCAGGGGATGAAGGGCAGATGGAGAAGCAGGAAAACTGAGCTGAAGGGATCCACTTAGGTGGAAGACAGAGTTACTGACCTCCCTTTCCAGCCCCATGGACAGCAGGTACCAGACTCAGAGTGAGCCCTGCTGCAGTAATAAACACATCATGCTTGTGGAGACCTGGCCATGATGCCACATAAGAGGGGATTTTCCAGGTAATATTGAAACAACTGGCACTTCGTGACAACAGCTGCAACCTTGCAGATGCTCAGGGACTTGCCAGAAATTATGGAAGAATCATGTGATGGAGGCACCAAAAAATCCACCTCAAATCTTCCTGGGAGAGTCATTCCAGTGATTTTACTGAGACATCCCTTCTCTTCCTCTGGTTCTGGTCTTTTTTCCCTGTTCTATCCCTTCCAGCTCCTGTTTTCCTCATTTCTAAATGTTTGACTGTGCAACTTTAGTAATGTGGAGGGCTTTAATAACTTTTTTTTGATGTGTCATATTTACAAACTTACAGTCCTAACACCTTCTAGAAATGATTGTGTGTGAAGGGGAGGAAACCTAAGCTCACTGCAGCTTGAAATACTGTGTGCAACCACAGGAAAAAGGGGGAGAAAAGAGTGATGGGGGAAGGGACTATTTCCCTGCAGAAAAATAGGGTAGCATCAACATTATGAAGATATTAAATGACTAAAAGTAATTGGGTGCCTGAGATAAGGATGGATGCTTTGCCATCTGCACCGTGTAACTAACATTCATCTAAATATCTCTAGTCAAGGTATCCCAAAGGACAAAGAATTAAAATAGATCTACGCCATGTGTCTAGTAGTTTGGGGGCAGAAAAAGAAGAAGAGGTAGTGTCCTAAGGCTTGGGGAAAAACCTTCCAGCAGATCTGCTCCGAGGGGAAAAGCACCTGCTCTGAAGGACTCACAATATCCAGCAGTACCATGGGCCAGCCAAGGTGCAGTAACAGTGTGCTGGGTCCTGTCCTTCAAGCACAGTTTTCTGATGCTTAACATCTCTTTTTAAGCATAAATTGCAGCCTGCACCTGCTCATGCCACTTCTCCTGTCTGTATGGGGAGATCGAAGGCATGGGGAAAAGGGAGAAGGTATATTTGTGTGTAGGCAAGGGGAGAACTACCTCGTGTCCCTCACCACTGAGAGGGAACTGGTGCACATCAGAGTGACTCAGGACAACTGGAACAAGTTTCCTTGAGTCTTTTACAGCTCCTGTTAGGCTGAACAGTTAAAGCCAGAATTGGTTTTAAACAGTCCTGGCATGTGGAGGATGGGGAGGATGTAACTGAGACACAGCAACTCAAAACCAGATTTGCCTCTTCGTTTCCCTAAATGTTTGCAAAGACCGTGCTGATTCTCATGGCTGTTCCATCTTGTCAAATGGTCTGGACTTCAACTTTTTTATCAAGTTCTGTTCCTTGATACCCTGAGATAACAAGCTGCTTTCAAACTAACTCACCAATGCAACTGCGCAATAATGCACAGACAAGCCAGACTCCAACTCTGGGAATTCCTCCTTGATTGCCGGCTGCACCCACAGCAACATCTTCATGGCAACTCTGCAATGTCAGGCTGGTCCTCACCACCTGGAGCCTGCAAGCTGCCCTGCAATGGCAAAGTGGCATGCTCAAATTGTGGAAGATGAGATATTCTCAATAAGGATACCAATTTCAGCATCAGTCTTCCAGGGGAGCTGCTATAAACAGCAGAGAATAAAAACATGATTTTAAAAATTATGAGAAAACACTTGACAATGTCCTTCTTCGGAGGCAGTTTGAAAAATCCACACAATAACTGCACAGCCAGGCAAATCCATCTTCTGAATAAAGGCAGTGTAGTCAGCTATTTCAAAATAAAAGACAGATAGCAAGGACTGGCTGGCTCAGAAATTTAATAATAATGAGATATGAAGCCATTCACCCCTAGGTCACCAGTACAAATTCTGCCCAAGCTGGGAATAATTGGAAGCTATTACCCTCTGAGGCATGTTTGCTGCTGCCTAAGAAATGAGCTGGGGAACCCACTGGGCCAGTAACTACATGAACAAAACATTTAGGTGGTGCCACCAGCTCTCCCAGAGCAATGGGGCCAGTGGCAGTGGTTCCGCTCCCCTCCCTTCCTTGCCAGCTCCTCTGTGATGCTGTGACCCATTTGTTCTGCTTTTTCCTCGCCCGAGCCCACCCTGTGCATGTGTGTGTCCCTCATTTCAGGCACTGAAAGACCCCACGTTGGCAGCCCGCAAGGATTTCCAGCGGGAGGCAGAGCTGCTCACCAACCTGCAGCACGAGCACATCGTCAAGTTCTACGGCGTGTGTGGGGACGGAGACCCGCTCATCATGGTCTTTGAGTACATGAAGCACGGCGACCTGAACAAGTTCCTGAGGTAAGTGTGAAGGAGGGCGTGGGAACTGCTGTACAGCCACCCCAGGGTGAGTTCTGGATCAGTGCTGCCCCAGTGACGTAATTAAGTGAGCTGAGGAATGAGGGATGGTTGTTCCAAGGGCAGCTTGTAGGAGATGATAGTCCTCACCAGATCTGGTGCTTTATTAGCCCTGTCCCAACATTTCCTCTTGGGTAATCTCAATAGTGGTCTCTGTGAGCTGTGGAAACCAGGGGTTTCTTCTCCCACCTCATCAAGTTTGAAGCTGCAGGAGGTGTGTCTGCAATCCTCTACCCTTTGGGGGTAGAAGAACATGATACCACAGCTGTCAGCAGCTCCAAGTCCTGTACACCCAGCAAAGCCATGTCCTGCTGAAGCAGGAAGGCCACTTGCCATCACTCCCTCAGTCACCCAGCTCCTGCTTCAACAGCACAAGAACCAAAATATTCCTTTCAGAAACTTGCTGGAGTCCTTGATCTGGTTGGTATCCTGGGCATTTACTGGTCCCTAGTTCTCATTCCTGTATTCATAAAAGACCTGAGAAATGTTGGAGGGGCCTCAGGCAATGACTGTGGAGTCCATCCCTGATCCCTGGTCCCCATGCCTCATCAGACAGAGATCCCTTAACCTGTAGCACCACACTGCTCAAGAAGCCTGGCAAGGCCTGAAAAAGTGCCGTAATTTCCTTTCCTGTCTCTACAGAGATGTAACTTGCTGGAGATCTCCCTGCCCCCCATCATTCAACCATTTCATCAGCGTGAGGCAGATCATTTGTGTGCCCTGCACCCACCAGCAGCAAGGGGCAGGGAGCAGCTGTGGGAGGATGTTTATGGTGCTCTTCTCCCACAAAACAGAAATTCCGCTCTGAAACCTGCATGCAAGTGGAGTGGTACTTACCTCTTGAAATAATTAGTCGTTTTATTTCCCAATATTTAGAAAATTGGACCCTTGATATTTTCCTGTTTTGACTGCTAAGTGTGAATATGATTACAGGAGGAACAAGAAGCTTGTGCACTGCAGGTCTAGATCTGGGGTTGGGATACACTCAGTGAGTATTTTTCTGCCATTACAGTCAGTTTCTGACCAGGAGACACAGGTTTTCCCGTGAGGTTTTCACTTCCAAGCAATCCCCTACACCAGAAGAGATATGAAGAAGGATCCTAGAGCTTTCTCCTTTCGTCTGTCAGGTAGTGATAACCTCTCTGCAGCTCCACTGGGGCATTTGCTTGGCAGTGGATGAGCTGAGAACATTCCTGCATTGGTTTTCCTCCTCATTTTCCTCATCTGTGGGTAGAACGAATATGATTTAAAGCTCAGTCCCTGTCTCAGGCTCTGGATAGGTAGATGACATCCTTGGCAAGGTAGGACAAGTGAAGGCTGCTGCTACACTGGCTTTACAGAGCTCCTCAGACCCACGTTCAAGGGGGAGCAGCCTTGGTTACCCTGGGACCCTCTCTTGTGGTGCCTGCAAGGGCTCAACAACCTCCCAGCAGCAGCAGATTGAACTCTACCTACTGGCATGAAACCATGAGTTGGACTGAAAGGTTGTTTTAGCACAGATTGGTGATGCAGTGTTAAGGACAGTGCCTCAGCCTTGTGACTGGAGGAAGGCAGTCTGAAAAAGAGCATGAGACATGGTGTTCTTAAGGTGCCTCACAAAGAAGAGTGGAAAATTGACCCATCATTTTTCCTGGCAGAACCAGCAGCCTTAATTCACTTAGAGGAGGGAGATACTACGGCTGAGGCACAACCTCTCACTGCTCTAGCTGACCTTCCGAACAGTGTAGTCCAAAGCAGGCTCTCCTACTGTCTCAGAAAGATGTCTTGTGCCCACTGCCAAAGCCTCATGGAATTACTTCACACAATAGTGTGTCCCTAAGGCTGATATCATGCTGGAACCATGGACATCCTCATCCCTGTCCCAACCCTTCCTTGGGACGTGTCTGAGAAACACTCATGCCTGATGAAATTCATCTCCAGTTTCACTGGAGAAGAAAGCTCGTTGTATTATCTTTGGCCTTTATGAAGGAAAAGAAACTTTCCAGATGTGTGGTCCCTGGGATTGCAGCTCCTCATCTTCCAGCTGCATTTAGCTGCCAGCTTCCCCTCCCTGTGCAGCCTTGGAGAAAGCAGTTCCATGCTCTCTTCTCTGCATGCTGGTGTGTGGTAGGCAGTGAAACCCCTCTGCATCCCAAAGGAAGCTGGCTTTGGGAGCAAGGGAGCTTATACCCAGCAAACAGGAACTCAAAATGCCTAAGGGGGCATATGGAAAGAGAGTTGTGGTTTTGTTTGTCGGGTCAGGTATCTGCTGGTGGGAGACTGTGGAATGGGAACTGCAAGGGGGTAAGAAAGGGTTGATGATGCAGAGCTGCCTAGCATCCCTCAGCAAGCAGCAGTTTTTATAGTGTGATGATTCACCCAGCCCACAGCAGGAGACAGTGAATCCCAGACACTGGAGGCTAGGGATGCTGGGAGTCTGTAACAGGCACTCAGATGGACTTTTCCCAGTTTAACTGCAGAAATCGAAAAAGCAGTAAAATGGAAGAGGCTCACTTTAGACTCAGTTTCCTAGAGAAAAGCACAATAAATAAATTCCCCTAAGTGTTTTTAGATCTTTGTGTGCTTCCTAGAGAACAGAGAGTTTTACTGGTCTGTAATATTGACTGGTGTGGAAAAGGAAGGCACTAGGATCAACACCTACCTGCTGAGTTAGTGGTGGCACACACTGGGATGGCTCTACACACCTCCCAGGGCCCCTGTGTGAAAGACTGTTGCTGGGGGAGCAACAACAAATCCTGCTGTCTGCACCAGGGGAGACTGCAATTGTGGTGTTCTGCCTAATAGATAATATCAATAGACATGATCTTGATGTGGAGAAATACAGGCATTCCTCTCCAGGGAGCACAGCATCCCTAGGGATGGTGTGCACAGGGGCTGGAGTCTGCCAGGGTGGGTGGGTGGCAAGGCTGGGTGTTCCCAGCACACACACCCATTGCTCAGGGGTCTGCAGTGACCATGTCCCTCTCTGCTCAACAGGGGTGTCCATCACTTCCCCCCTTCACTATTGTCACTGGTTTTCTGGCTTTTGTTTTCTGTCTGGGACAGAAGGAATTTTGAAGTAGGGATAATTGCACATTGCCATGACAGACCCTCTCTGCAGTCTGTAGTAAGTTGTTGCCACTCATACAGGCAATAGGTTTTGTTAGAAAAGTTGCAAAATTCTGGTGGTTTTGTGTCAGCCCTTCTGGTGAAGCAGCCCCACAATCAGACTGTCTTGGGACAGAAGAGGAATTTCAGAAGAGGAAGTTAGAAGGGTGATTTTTTTCCCAAAAGCCTCCACCACTCCATAATGGAAAAAATCTCCAGTAGTTCTTTAACAGGAAATCCACCCAATTTTATGGCCTCTCTCTAAAGCTGAATTAAACTCCTTTCCCCAGAAAAAGATGGACATACCCTTCTCATATTCCCTGTAGGCTTCTTGACACAACTAAATGTACTAATATCCTTCCTGTTTATATCATAAATGTGTTGATTCTTCTTTCCTTTGGATTATAACCATATGGGATAAAGAAAGAGAGGGAGGGACATGTACGTAGTAGAGAGGACATACTGAGATGTGTCCTGTATAGTAGGTTGTACAAAGAGCCAGTGAATTAAAGGTGTTGGCTGACCATTTTTTAACCACCACATGTTTCCCTCAGACACAGACACTTCTTTGGGGGCCATTATTGTATTTAAAAAAAGTGGCAGTAATGAGATAGTAATACATCCTTCACTTCTCACCTAGGAATGTTTACCTTTGATGACAACAGGTACCAGCTGTAGCTAAATATGGTGTAACTGCAAGGCATGACTGGCACAAACTGTCCAGAACAGTTTTAGAAGCTATTGTTTGTCCTGCTTTGCTGTTTTTAGCTAACCTGCTCAGTCCTGGCTCAGCTTCACCTGCTGTCAGCATTTGTTGTCACCACCAAGTAGTTTCCTGGGGTAAACATGTCTGTGGGCTGTTTAAATAAGATATCAAACTGTCATTTCTGCATGCACTCTTCTGCAGCTCCTTCAGCAGTTCTTCCAGTGTACTGCTGCTCCCACCATACCCACAGGGCTCCGAGATGCCTCTGGCAGCCCCGGCTCTGCTGCTCACGCTGCTGCTCCCAGACAACTCACCCCACATTCAGCAGCACCACCTACTCATGGCTCCAAAAAAACACTCCTGGCTCCTCAGCAGTTGTTTCTGCAGTTTCTCTCCTCTTCCAGCTGTCCTTTCTACTAGGAGAGGACCTTTAGAGCCATGTTCCCAGTGGTAGGGCAGCAGAAGGTAGCTGAGGAGGGGGGCATTTGAAAAATTGATGCTTGAACCCCAAACATCTGGATGCTCATTTCTTTGGTACACCCTCAAGCCCAGCACAATTCAGGAAGAGAGATAAAGGTGGGAAACAGTTTGGATCTTGTGGTGTGTTGTTCAGTCCCATGTCAAGGAAGAGGGAAAGCTCTGAATGTGCAGTTTCAATTTGCTGTCTCTCTGTGGGGTTACTGCTGATGACAGGGGTAAAATGCCAAGAATAATTTCAAAGAGAACAGTATGAAAGCCTCAGAGGAAATGCTGTACTGTGTCTTAGTCACAAGAAGGAAGGTCACAGCAACATTTCTTGCATTTCCCCAAATATGAGGGCTTTTGTTGTTCTACCTTCACACAAGTTACCATAGGGTGAGCTCTATCAGGGGAAGAGACATCACATGGCACAGAAAGGCTTGGTACATAGTGATGAAGGGGACAAAAAAAGGACAGAACAGGAATTAGACTGACCTAAAGTCCTGCATTTACAATGCACCTGGTTCAGCAAAATATTTCCTTTTGTTGCAGAGGATGTTCTCCACATCTGCTGACAGCCAGAGCTAAACTTTACACCTGTACTCATGCTGTCACAGTTCACAGTACCTGTGTTACCTCTGGGATAGTTCAGGATATAAAAGGGATTTTCCAGGGATGAAGCTGCTGGTGTTCCTCTGAAACATTTTGTGTGATCTCTGGCTGCACGGATATCAGTCAGGGGGTGGTTGGTTGGTGATACGAAGGAAAGAAAAGGAGGCTGTTTGGGATTGTTTAAGAGATTAGGTAGCAAGAATATGACAGGTGTGGAAGAAAAGTGAGTGACATCTTTACCTCTGGGAAGTTATCAAAGGTGTAAGAATTAACATAAATATAATTAACATAAATATCCTGAGGCTCATTAGTTCTGTGCAGGTCTTGCCAGAGAAGAGTGTCCATGTTGCATCAAGCCAGTGGTCCCACTGTTCTGGCATTCTGTCTCTGTCTGTGGCCACAAGAGGTTGTGTGCAGGAGACTAAGGATAGGATAAGAATGTATGGCACCCACTCAGCCACCAAATGTTCCCCCAACTTCCTGTTCTCTTAAGCTTTCATTCTTCCTTTCCACTGGAGCTTTGTGTACATCCTCACAGTGCAGAGCTGTGGGTCTAGGCCCCGCTCCAGCAGGAACAGAGACTGTGTGGGGTTCCCATCTCCTGGTCACTTCTGAGACGCAACTCTATGCTTTTTGCTTCTTCCTCCCTTTAGGGCACATGGCCCAGACGCTATGATCCTCGTGGATGGGCAGCCTCGACAAGCCAAAGGGGAGCTAGGGCTATCCCAGATGCTCCACATCGCTAGCCAGATCGCCTCTGGAATGGTGTACCTTGCCTCCCAGCACTTTGTCCATAGAGACCTGGCCACCAGGAACTGCTTGGTCGGAGCCAACCTACTGGTGAAGATTGGAGACTTTGGGATGTCAAGAGATGTCTACAGCACTGATTACTACAGGGTAAGGCAGCTCCAGCAGCAGTCTGATGCTCAGAGCAAAGGGAGACTAGGAAATGTTACAGTAAATCAGTTTTTGGAGCCCTCGGGCTCACTTGCTTCGTTATTTCCTCACTGAAATGTGTGCAGAGATGTTGATCAGGCATCCCTAAACACTGTCCTTACTCCTGTTCAGTCCTGGCCATGCTTGTAGTTCAGACATCCACGCAGATGCCTACACATAAACTCTTTGTGATACCCCAGCAAACAGTCACATGCTTTGGGATGGCTCTGAAGTCATCCCATACTTACTGCCTATTTTTATTCCCTTTTTTTTGAAGACATTGATAAATTAAAGGGAATCCAAAGAGATGATAAAGACTACAGGCTGTGACCTCTGGTGTTAGATTAAAGAAACTTAATACAGGGACCAAGAAGAAAGGCAACTGAAAGACTGACTGATAAGTGCATAAAATATGGAAGAGGAAATAATAGTCAATTTAGGTTCGACCTCAGAACACTTTTTTTCCCAGCAGGGTCATCATTTAGACAATGGAATAATTTGCCAAGGGTAGGTTGTTGAAAGCCTGTCATTAAAGAAATTCAGGAAGCAACTAGATAAAAATGCCTGGGTTTAGTGCAGAGGCTAATCCTGCACTTGTCTCTGGGGACAGACTCAATGAGCCAGGAATGCCTTTCCAGCCTCTTCTTGTGTGATTTGTGCTCGCACTGTCCCCTTGTCTTGCACACTCCCTTTGTACCTGTCTGCACTGTCCCACCTGCCCAGGATGGCAGCCTTCCTGAGGGAACAGAGTGTTTCTCACCCTTCCCCAGCTACAGGAGATGATGTGATGTGTGAAATGTTTGAAACACACTGGAGTAGGTATTTGTCTCTGGACCATCCACCAACAGGGAAGGGCTTTTCAGGCTATGGAGCCGTGCTTTCCAGCCTGATGCTTGGACTAAGGCTGGTTTATTTCTGCTTACAACATGGATGTTTGGCTTTGAGGATGATTTCTATCAGCTACTCGTGAAAGGGTTGACCTATGGTCTTGATCTGATTCAGAAAGTTTTCATTATGTGATAGACAGCTGCCAAGTGGAGTTACTGTGTTTGGGAGGAGGAGAAACATGATCAGATTTGTGCTGAGACACATCACCTCTCCCAGGCCAGAACATCGGCTTACCACTAAATTTAATTACCAGTGAGGGAAACAATCTTCACTGCACAGCAGAAAAGCCTGCGCTGGGAAAAGGTCTCAGTGCAGTTACTGGGCAGTGATGAGGAAAGAGAGGTGCTGTGGTCCCACCACAGCTGAAACTTCAGGAAGGAGCGAGTAGGAAAGAGAAGAGCCCAGGGGAAGATGAGGAGCAGCACATGTGATGGCCCATATTCTTGCCTGCCTTCTTCCCTTCAGCCCTGTTAGTCCTGCCCCAACCACAGCCAGTGTCACACTTCTGGGGACAATCCCAGCTGAGCTGGTGTTCCTGCAGCACCGAGAGCTCTCTGTGCAGTGGGAGAATTTGCTGTTATTGGCATGTGAAGGCTGGGAGGGCCCAAAAAAAGTGAGAACTGAGATATTTCCACAGTTTGTCGTTGTTGGATTTTTCGTCTTCTCTATGGTGCTGTCTTGTAGACCTCATCCTGTCTGTGCAAAGTGCTTTGCTGAGGACTGCTCCATGATATCTCATGCAGTGTTGTAAGTCTTTTTAGTGGACTTTTCTCTACACAGACAAATTGCCATGTATGACTAAAGTAGTAACTAGTTATCACCTGTTTACCAGAACAAGAGCTGAGTTTCAGCCCAGCCCAGCCTTTTGTTCTTAATTGATTTTCCTTTCTTTGTTTTCACTTATTTTTAGTACTTTTAAAACTCTTGCTCGCTAAGTTCATTCATGGAGGCCTTTTCTCTCCTAAAGTCCAAAGAAGGGTCCTAGCAAAACAAGGTTCTGATTGCCCACACTTATACTGGTGGCATGAGGAGCAGAAGGTTTATGTGACTTGCCCAAGGCCAAAGCAGGAGTCAGTGGCAGAGCTGGCAAGCCTACCCAGGCCAGCAAAGAGCAGAAGTGCAGAGGCCAAGCGTCCTTCATCCATCCTATAGCCACAGTCCAACCAAACTCCTCTCAGCAAATGAGCAAAGAAGCTCAAGTGGGAGAACTGAACTGCTCCTGGGTCTCACCTATGAAAGGTGGAGATGTGGCTGAAGATTTGTACTTTTGAAGACTTTGGTGCTGTCCCTGGTCACATCTACAACCTTCCTGGTGAAGTTCCCAAGTCTGTTTCCTGGTTTTTGTGTGTGGCACCTCTCCCCTTGTGCACAGCCTGCCATTGCCACCAGTAGGACCTGAAGTAAAGTTCTGCTTCATATGGTTTCTAGAAAATATTGCTTGGTGTGTCCGAGCTGCAGCCCTGGGAGAAACTGTAATTTGTCATTTTCTGGAAACACAGGGAAAGATTCCACCTCTAAGCTGACACAAAGTGACAGGTCTGGAGCATTCTGCAAGCAGACTCACTTCAGTCTGCCCTGTCCCTGTGTTTGCTCCTGCCCAGGCCCCACATGCCTGGATAATTGGGCATGTGGATATATGATATCTTAAGTGGGATATATGAGCATGTTCCAGGCTGAGAATTTGTTCCTAGGCATTTTCTTTCTTTCCCATGTTTTAATCTTTTAAGACAAAGAAAGAACACCATCTGGCTCCAGCATTTGTGGGATGCAAAAGTGCTTTAACAAAGGTGAGCCGCTTAATTTTCTGTTGCACATTTGGATACAGAAAACAAATATTTGAGTAACAAAAGCAGCAGAGAGGCTTGTTTCCCCTCTCTGCAAGGCTCTCCATGTTCTGCCTGAAGACAGATGCGTCCTTTTCCTCCTGCATCACAGAGGGATCCCGTCAGCTGTTTCCTTTAAAACTCCTTTCAGCAAGACAGGATGGAGAGAAGATGGTTGTGGAGGTGGAAGTGGTGGGGAGAGGTGGATCAGCATCTGATTAGAAAGCGGAGAAAAGTGGAGGAACTGGGGAGACAGGGAGAAGTAGCCCAGCTTCTGTGTGAAGAGAAAAGGCGGGGATGCTGAAGAAGCGTTTCTGTGCTGTGTTGTGTAACGTGCTGTGCAATCTTTGGTGTGGGTCTCTGTGGGAAGGCAGGATGGAAAATATCCATACTGCAGAGAAAAGATTTGGGCGGATTTCGTTTTCCTTGTTGTTTTCTTTAAAAAACTGTGTGAGTAGGCGACTTTTTTTAGGTATGACTCAGGACTGTGACAGCAGGTGGTGGGACGCTGCAGGTCAGGGACACTGTGCCTCAGCCAAGCTGAGTGTGGCATGGAGACTGCAGCAAGTCAGGCACACGGTGCCTGCCCGGTGCTGTCCAGGGAGCTGGGGGCTTTCGTTGTGTCTGGGGGAGGAGTGTCAGAGCTGGAGGCATCTTCAGGGCTGAGATTAGAATTCCCAGCTGCTCTTTCACCCTGCAGATAGGGGTTTGGTTGCTCCAAGAGCCCTTCTGTGGCTCTGAATCCACCCAAACTCCAGTAAAATACAAATAATTTTCATTTGTCCCCCAAAATGCATAATTCAATTCCAAAACAAAATCATGTGCACTGTCCAGGAAAAGGGCAGCATTTCTTCATCTTTAGAAGAGAACATAGTCTTAAATTGTAATCAAGACTTCTTAAGAAATCCCAAGGTAATGTCCTAACGTGGATAGGACATCATCAGTGAAGACACATGTCAGATAGAGGAGGGATTTATGTAGGCATTAAACATCATTAAGACATTCCTCTGTCCATATTTCCTCTATTCTGCCCTTCTGGCATCCTGCCCCAAATCCTGGGCTGGGCTTGAGACCTCTTGGGGATTTAGTTCCATCCTTTCCCAGAGGTTTGTGCTGAGTGTTCTTGTGGTCACAGTTCATCACACAAAGGACACCTGCTTGTCAAAAAAAGACACATGAAGGACTTGCAAAGGGCTCTGAAAGTGTTTTTGTATTTCTAGCAACACAGAGATAGATAAACATAATAACAAAAATGCTCCCTGTTTCTCTGTCCTCACTACTCTGGAACATTGTTTGGATTTGGGACAGACAAGGTTTTCAGGAAGAAGTAATATCTTTTAATAGAACACATGATATTGTTGGAAGGGGGAAAAAGAATGAATTTTAGGTACACAAAGCCTCTCTGAGTTCTTTTTTTTTTATTATTATTTTCAGTTGTGTCGGTTGGTTTAATAAAAGATTAATATCTCTCCCTGTGAACCTTGGTCCTCACACCCTTAGACCATCAGAACCAAAACATTTTTGCTATGACTTTGGCCTTAGGTCAGTGTTCTTTAAAAAGTCTGGGATCCCTCCTCCTCTGAAGCATGAAGGTTTACTGTGTAAACATTTTCTTTCTTATCTTTCTTTAAAATGGTCAGTAAAAACCCCATATTCTTGATAATTTTCAGTACCCATTGTAAGGTTGCTTTCTGATGACCATCTCCCATCTAGACTATCTCTCCAGTTGTTTTCCACTGGAGCTCAAGGTTGCTTTCTTCCTCATGGGTACAGCTAGTTATTTTTCCAGTGAAGTTTCCATGTGAGCAATAGATCACTGAGGTTTAGCAGCTACCTGGGTCATGCTCCTTTGGAGCCCCTTAGTGCCCATGTGGATCCATCAGCTGTACAACACCCACTTGCATGTGTCTGATGCTTTCTTTGTTGTTTTGCTGTCCGTCTCATGCAGAGTGTTTACAGCATGGGAGGTGGATCCTAGCAGAGGGAAACTGCTGCCCAGAATGGAGGGAAACTGTTAGCACCAGAATGGAGCCCTGTGATGAGTGTGCCAGGGCTCTGCACCATCACCTGCTAAGAGGAATGCCAACAGGCAGAGAGGAGCAAAACTCCCTCTAAATTTCTGTCTGGGATATGGTACTGCCTCACTCTGGGAGAAAAAAAAGCTGCCACTCTCAGGTTTTATGGCAGACCCGGCGTCCGCTGGCAGTAAGTCAGCTCTGGACAGAGAGCTGGCCAAGCTCCCTGCATCCAGACAGTGTCCTCAGGCTCAGATTTAGTGCTGATGTGTGGGGAAGAGCAAGCTTAGTCCCTGGCCATGCTGGCTGTTGAGTGGGATCTCCTGTAGAAGGTACAATGTTTTGTGTCACATTCGGCTTCCAACAGCAGCACCATTTCCAGCACCTCAGTGCTGTGCAGGTGCTAAGCATCTGTGCATTGCCTTTTGTCTCCTCCTACCCCTTCTCTGAGGTGAAAAATGTGATGTGCTGCTCTGTCTCCATCCTTTCTGCTTGGGTTTTGGGAAGGGTTCGTATCTGTAAATATATATGTCATTAAGGAAAGGTTTTAGAAGTGAAAAGTGCTTTAATTTTCTCCTGTCTTAAGATGGACTCTGAAAACATGTCTTGTTTTGTCATACCTACATGAGTAAGGGCAAAAAGTCTGATAGTGACCTGAAGATGTGACCTCTAGTACTGATACAGCTGTGCTGGCCAGGCAGAGCCATAGTCTTCTGTGTGCAAGAGCCCATGTCTGAAAGTATTATATCCCCCTCTTGGCATCTGTTTATCCCGTGTATCCCATCATCCCTGATTTGTTATTTCTTTCCTTGTTCTCACTGCTGCACAGTTCTCATTCCCCCTAGATGACACCTGTATGCACCATGAGGTGTGGATGGCTCATGCCATGGTGCCTCAAAACTGCCCTGACGCTGGGTTTGGGGGCAGAGGAACCAAATTCCCCCCAACTTGCAGTAGGGTTGAAAAGAGGGGAGGTGAGGGAACCGCTCAATGTGGGTACATGGGTTAAGTGTCTCTGTGCCTGTCCTGGTGTGTTCTGCTTGCAGGAAAAGTCAGCGTGATATTGAACGTGCTGGTCTTTGATATCTCTGTGGCTCCTATAAAAACCCCTGCAAATTGAATTCGCAGCACAGCTTCTTATCTCCTGAAAGGAAGATGTAACAGCATCATCTTGTGTTTTAGCCAGACGTTTCCCCTCAACACTTCCCTATTTCTACACTAAAGGAAAAACAAATGTTGACTCTTTTTTTTTTTCCCCTCCTGTTCGAAACATTAAGAGCCCTTCACACAAAGCAGCTCAAGTGCAGAAGAATTAATTGGGGAAATTAGGGTGTGCTGTATTCCTGGCATTTTCTCAGAAACAGTAATTGCCCTAATTCTCCACCCTGTCAAGACCTGCATCCGCACCCTGTTTTCCTCCTCCCCTTTTCCTCACTGTCTACCTGTTGTTCTCCTGCTTGAGTTGCTGTTTTCATGCTGTTGCCATTTATTTCATTCCAGTAATGAGAGGGATGTGGCAGGTGAAGAGCTCTCACAATCTGGTGACATCTTCTTTGAAGCACAGGCACAAAAGAGCAGTTTGTTTTTGGGAAATAAAAACTCCCTGCTCTGGTATTGACCTCCACGCTCACCTCTTCTCCTGCTTGGGGTATGTTACTGCTGTCACTGGAAGTAATTTGGCTCAGGATTTTTGTTTAATATAGTCTCAATATTCAGCTAAACACTGACCTCCATGCTTAACCCCTCTGTGTTCCCCCCAAACCACCCAAACCCTCACACACTTACTGAAAGCTAATCAAACTCAGGACCTTTCAATCAGATCTCAGCCCCACTCCCAGGCATTTCAATTGAGGCTTTTGATTTCTCCCAACCACTGGGCTGAGATCCAGAGGCCTGGGAGCTGAAAGCCGTTCAGTTTAGCTTCCTGATGGTTTTTTAACCTTCCATTTGCAGAGATCATAGATGTAGCCAAACAGGGAGGAATTTTTTGTTGTTCAGTATTTCCTAAAACTCCTGGTGATGTACATGGCAGGTTCAGATTCGATGGAGGTGACTCTTCCAGTCTTCCCCATGCTGACTGGACTTTGGCTGCTCTTAAAAGCTGTCCAGGCTGATGTCTGCTTTCTTGAGAGCTGGAGAGAGTGCTGGGAGTAACCAGTCAAATGCTGGAGCCAGGTGAGGGCTAGTGACACCACCCCCAGAAGTCAGAGATTCAGTTCAGTTCAGAAAGCTGGGGTTGTCTCTCAGTGCAGCCAAACTACCAAACCCTGTCACCTGTGCTGTAAAAACTTGAGACAGCAAATTTCCTGCAGGGAGTTCAGGAGCCCTTTCCTTCAAAGCAATTTCCTTCCCATAAAACTTAACTAGGGAGGGCAGAACTCTTTTCCATTTTCAGTGTTCCCTGGGTGCAGCCAACAGATCCAGGGAGGCAAGAGAAGCTACTTGTGATCCCCATCCATCCTTGAGTAACTTTTCCCTCCACCTGAGTGTGAGACTGTTTTTTCCCCCTGTTCTAATTTTTTTATCCAAGTGTGATTCCCAACACCTGCTAGAGGCTGCCTGCATGCAGTGTGCTTGCTTCCTCCTGCTGTCCCCACTTGGAACATCCCATTATCCTGAAAGCTGTGACATACAGGGAAAAGAACACAATGCCTCATTTTGAGCCATGAAGGACCCTCCCATGGTGGAGATCCATCCAAAAGTGTCACCAGAAACAAAACGATTTTGTAAGGTCAGGTCAGAGAAGCTCATGGTTCCTGGGTTTTACCAAGGTGGCCTGATTTAAACTACAGCCGCACCAGAAGAAGGTAGAGAACCATATGCCAGCAAGCTTCATTATTCCAGCATAGGTGGACCAGAAAGAGTATAGGTCCTTCTGAGCATATGGAAATGAACAGTTCATGCTTTGGGAGGAGCACTGCCACTTGCAATTGAGGGTGACTGGGATGTGTAAATGTAAAATCCTCCCCTCTCGTCTAGGTTGTTGAACCCATTTCCTCACTTCATCCCAGCTGGCCACTGGCCTCCTCCTGCCTTCCCACCTGCAGGACCATGATCTCAGCTCTTCTTTACCATGGGTACAGCCAAGGGATCACATATTGGTCAGCAAAGGTGGAGAGCATCCCCAAACCTCAGTATCTTCAGCAAAAGAACTGGAGGCAGAGAAGTTATAAGCCAATTTAGTGAGAGCAAGGATAAATTATGCTTTACTTCAAGACAAACTGAAGACCTCTTTAGAAAAATTAAGATGCAAATATCTTCATCAACCTCCTTAATTAAGATGCTTGCATGGAAAGAAACCACTGCTTTTCTTTTTTCCTCCTGATTCCTGCATGGTCAGAGTTTCTGTGTACTTTCCCCTCCCGATCCCCCCCAGTTTCATAGTCCTACCTCTCTCAAAGCTCCAGCAAGCTCCTTCTCCCTGTCAACTGGATGGAGAAAGCCCCTATTTGCAAGCAGCTGTCCTTAATATATAGGCTGTTTAGGGCTCAGCTGTCAAAGAGAGCATGTTCAATGTACAATCAAGGGGCAACGATGCACAAAATTGCACACACACACGAAATGGGAATCTTTTCTCAGTGCGTGTTGAGCTTTGAACGCTTAAGTGATTCCACCTCTCTCTTCCCCATCCAATTACGTGGGCAACACATGATAAGATTGCTAAAGGAATTAGTGAAGAAAATCTTTATACTGCCTGATCAATACTGTTCTTCTCAGCAGAAGGCATCTCCCCCCTCTGGCCTCAGCCATGTTCTCATTTGCCCTCTGAAAACACCAGTCCACCTTCTCTCTATTTGGGCTGTGGTGACCAAGTGGAACAACAGCAGTGTGTCTGTTGGAAATGATAGTAGTTTCAGGGTTTCTTCCTTTCCTTAAAAAAAACCCAAACCCTAAAAAAAATTAAAATGCAGTAGAGCCCTGCCAAATCCATGTTTCAGGTTTTAAAAAGGTTTGCTGTGTAGGCCAGAGAGACCTTCCATCCCTTTCCGCTGTATGGCCTTACAGACATGGTCAGCAACCTTATAGGCAAAGACAAGGGATGATAATTTTTCTGAGCATCACTGAGGCAAGACGCCAGATTTTATGGGCCACTAGACTGATCCAATATAGCAAATCCTGTGTTCCACTGTGGATTCTGAGACCAAATTATCAATTAATGTGAAGCATTAAAAAATTCAAATCCCTTTTAGTTCCCTGCAGTCATTAGTGACAAGATACAATATCTATAGCTCAAATGCTTTGCCAGCATCCCCTGGCAGCAAGGCAGAAACTTCATTCCTATTTTTTCAAACGTATACGAAGAAAACATATGAGATCAGTGGTTTTTACAGTCAAATTCGGCTGCCTGTCCATATTTACTTAGATGGAGGAATAAATCAGGTTTGGGTTACTCTTCGGGTTAGTTATTTGTTATTGGAATAAATGCATGGTAATAGATCTGACAGAGGAAGATGTTTCCCTTTCAGCTCTGTGTTTGAGGTAGAATTTGCTTTGTTCTGCACTATATTATATTGATGTTTTTTTCCCACTGCTGGATGACTTCATTTGCTCTGCTTCTTTCCAACTTCCATACCTCTGCCCCAGCTGGCTTTAGGATACAGCTTTATGCATAGATTTCTCTTTACTTTTCCCCTAATTGTAACACTGTAATGCAAAAGCAATTTAAACAACCAGCATGAACCAATTTTCTAAGCCTTTCCCCCTCCCATTTCCTACCTTAACTTTTTGGGAAGGGAGGTGAGTCAGTCGTTCTTGGGGCAATTCCCCAAGCGGAACGAGCTGTCAGTTACATTTAGCAGCTTGGTTTCCACTGCTAGTGCAGGGTGGGAAGGTGCCCAGGGCAATGACCAGCTGGACACACCCTGAGGCCCTATTTTGGAAATTCCCCAGGCAACTCTCAGCCTGAGCTCCTCAGTAATACAGTGAGAAGTGTACCACCAAATCACCATGCTCACCAACTGCTCTTCCATCTTGGGATTTTGTCTTTGCCCCAGTGGGAACACAAACAAGCTCACTAGAAATTCAGCAGAGCTTATGCCAGTCCTTCACTCTCAATTTGCTCACTGAGGTCCCTATCCCTTTTCCTTTCTCCCATTCTCCAAATCTCTCCTACTTTGATGCAGAGGAAAATGTAGTCCTGTATTTCCTGCTCCAGCATTTTGTTTCCCTTGTCCCCTCCTAAGCTCCAGTTTTGTGAGTGCTGGCAGGTTTGTGGGTGATTGGAAGCTGTGAGTTTAGGTATTTTCTTCCCCAGCCTGTCACAGTGCTGATAGGACAAAGACTTTGGGCAAGTGTAGGGTGATATGTGAGGTGCTTCACTGGTACATTTGGCCCTTAACTCTGGCTAGCCTGAACTTGCTTGAGTAAAGATATCAGGCCTGGGTCTTGTTCTGCTGGCAGAGGCAGATGAGTCCCTGCACTGTGCCCAGGAGGGGTGGCAATGGGCAAGGAGCAGGATGCTTAAGTACCAGATATGAAGGAACTGCTCAAGCATCCTGAAACTTCTCTTGTCTGGAGAGGAATTCTGGGTCCCCCAAGGGATGACATTCTATATGAGCATTCTAGGTGGCTGACCAAGGAGAAGTTTCAGGAGGCTGAGTCCCCCTTGACTGTTGCCCAGCTCGCCCTCCCTCTGCACTGGTGCAGGTGATCATGTGGGGTGCAAGGTGGTGGTGACTGGGGCCAGAGGGTCTCACCTGCCCCTTGCCCTCACAGCAAGGGCTGCATAGTTTTGGGATGTTGCAGCCAGTGAAAGACTTATGGTTCAGTTAAAGACATACCCTTTCCCTTCTTGTCCCCTTGCTTCATCCCCCCCATCCCTCCCTCCCTCTCTCACCCTTCCCTTCTCTTTTGTTTGTCTCCTTCCCTTGTTTTCACCCATTCACTGTCAGGAAGGGCCGCGTCCGAAGGGCCAGTTCAGCGCAGCGTGGCAGCGACAGAGACTGGCACCGCCGGCAGCTGCAACAGTGAGTGCATCTCGAACCCTGGGGCAGCTGGAAGCGGGGGACTGGTGCTGCTTGAGCATGAAATGACACGTGGGGTTGAGTGGCTTTGGGACTAGGTTGGGTCTAGTGCATTTTGGCAGCGAAGGGGCTCTTGTCTGTGGTGGGAACTGCACACATTTCTACTCTAGCGGCTCTCTGGAGCTCCTTTATATGGTGAGATAATGTGGGGTGAATGGAGAAGTCCTCAGTGCAGCCTTCCTCTGCGAGTATCCAGGCTGTGCCTGCACTAGTGGACAGTGCAGGCTGTCCTTGGGCTCCGCTGGCAGCAAGTGCAGCATGTTTTGTCTCTGTGCAGCTAAACCACCCCATGACTCCAAGCAGGTGGCATTTGCACTGTTCACTGGGACTGTCCCCTCAACAGCTGCTTAGATGGTCAAATTGTCATGGACTGAAACCAGACCATTTGAGCAGCTGGACTGTCAGATGCCAGCCCTGACACTTTTGTATGGTAGTGTGGACACTTTCTCTGTGTCTGACCAGTTGGGTGCCTGCAGCTGCAATTGAGTGGATGTCAACTATCACTGCCCACTGCTGCTCCCACCCCCTGCCCAGAGGGGAGGCAGTGAGGGACTGGTGCAAGTTTGAAGCTCTGACAGAGCAGCAGAGCTTGGTTTTGCCAAGGCCGTGGCTGATGGGAACCATGTGAACTGTGTGAGCCCGCTGAGGGCCGGTAACACCTCTGTCTACCCTGCCCTCCCTCCAACAGAGCCAAGCCAGCATCCCATGGTGCTGCAGCCTCTGTGTAGGATCCTCAGCCCGGTATGTCCCCAGCTGTCACAGCATCACAGCACCCTCCTCCAGCCAGCTGGAGGGTGAGCTGCAGGAGCCTGTGAGAGGTGGAAACATAAAACTTGGTTGTCCTGTGGGATTTTGTTGCTGGCACACAACACAGTGCTCTGTTGATCCAGAGAGTTAGGGAGTCTTTGCTTGAGCCCATTCTGGAAGTGGAACGAGCTAATCCACCCAAGCTGCAGAGCAGTTATGACTCCTTATAAGTTAAGACTTTCTTTCTCAGTAGCTTCCCTGTGCCAGCAAGCCCACAGAGATGGGCATAAATATTTACAAAGTAGCCATGGCAGGGATAAATTACCTGGGTCCAATCACCCAAACCTCGCTGTGGCATTGCAAGGGGAGATATGTACTCCTGGCCCACTGATGCAGGACTGGCTGCCCCACCACCTGGTGTCATGATCATTCCTCCTGCTCCAGCAAATGCTTGCATAGTTTTAAGCAGCTGAGTGGATCTTCCAAATCGAAAGAGCAGGTCTCTGGCACTTCCTTGACTGTTGCCAGAACCACGTGGGAGTGTGAGTTTAGATATTGCTGATTTTGCAGGGGATATGTCAGCAGATAAGATTTGCCACTGAAAGGTGATTTTGTTAGGTTTATGCCTTTCTGAGCCAAAATTGAATTGTGGGGTGTGGAGGGGAATTTAGTTCTAAGCACTGATGTAATTTTGTATCCTTGGCCCTGAAGGCAGTTTTTAAAAAATTATTTTCCCCTGTGCCCTGACACTATTTTTTTGCCTTTGAATCATGTCCTTATGACAGAACAAATACTAGGGTTGACCTTTGCAATGTGACATAATAATATGTGACTTCTTTATAGCTCTTTTCATCCAAAATTCTTGGCACACTATGAATCTGATCTTGCAACCACTTGCCACTGGGCTTAGCACTCACTGCTCCAAGCAATCCCTGGGGAAGCCAGAGAAGCATAGAAGTGCTATACATGGTGTTACTGGAAGGATCAGGCCTTAGAGAAATGTAGCACATGTCTGTGAATAGCCATATTTTGGAGAGAGATAGCCTTACCCTCTGATTTATTATTTTTATTTGCTATCAGAGTGCCATGCCCAGCACTAACATGACAGCCTCCTCTTGGCTACAGTATCGTGGCAGGTAATGCTGGGGCCGTGTTGATAGCTATTATCTACCACCCTGTTGCCTTTTTATTATTATTTTTTTCTCAGTTCTAAAAGCATGTTAATTAATAAAATCACTTAGCTTATCCTGCACCATTTGATCCTGCAGAAATCACAGCATTTTATCTTATTAGTAAGTAGGAATTAAAGAATTAAAACTACTCAGGGGGGAAAAAAGAACATAATCACTTTCCCTGGTCATCCCTTCTGAGACAACCTTGCATTGTGCCCTCAGAAACCCCAAGCTCAACCCCTATGGCTTGGCAGAGGATGGAAATCCCAAATCAGTGAGTGCTTGATCTGAAAACTACTTTGTGTTCTGATATTCCTGCTGTGAAAGGGAGATCCCAGTTAGGTGCATGGAGAAGAGTCAAGTAGTGAGATCCCAGCCTTGGACTGGGCAGCAGGTCCCTTCTATGCTACTGATGTCCTCTGCTGCCATTGGAAATTCAGTTAGTTCTCCTGTGCCTCAGTTTCCCATTGTTAAAAGGTGATCCCTGCTCATCCTCACCAAGGAGATTCACATGAAAAAAAGATTGCAAGGGACGCAGTCATTATGGTGTTGGGAAACAGGTAAGTACCTTAGGAATATGTAGGGAATCTGAGAGCTGAGACATTTGTGGTGATGTTGCATACAGTGAATTTTGGAAGTACTTAGTAGCTGTAAAATTCAAAGAGTGAAGCAGGTAGGATCCATGCACCCACCTATGTTCAAGATGGGTAGAACCAGGAAGGAGAACTGCTCCAACTTTTTGTTGATGGGAAGTGGTTAAATCTGGGGATGGAGACCCACTAACCTTCAGTAGGTATCTACACACCTCAACACTGTTTGCCGTCAGTAGAGCACTGCATCCTCCCCACAACCTTAAAAAATCCCTTAAAAAATAAATTCATTAGGAGTAAAGAGATCTGGAAGGGATTCCCTGGATCATCAAACCTAATCCCCTGTTGCATCAATCACTTCAGATTTATCCTTTTCATAATCAAGCACCACTATTAAATGTGCTCCTAAGGGAAGACAGTCCCAGAATCTCATTGCTTTAAATTGGAGATGCTCCTGATTTTCAGTCTGTGCTTAGTCATGGCCCGTTTGTTAAACAGCAGGTACCTGGCACAGGAGCCAGAAATTTAACACAGTTTTCTTAAAATAACCACCCAGAAATTCTATCCACAAAAAAAAAATGCTGAGGTTGCAAAAGAGAACGTGCAAGGTCAGATAATGATAATGGGGAGGCCTGAGCTCACACTTGCCTCAGCCTTGTAGTACAGACTTCACATAATCGCCTGCTGTTAACTTGTCTGATCCAGGTGAGGTACAAGGCAAAAGTACTCACAGAACAAAGGAACTTCTTTGCTGTTCTTCGCCATCATAATCATTGTGTAACCCTCTATTTTTTTTTGCCAGGTATAACTAACTAAATGTTTATAACTAAGCTAAACATTTGACTATTTTTTCTTTTGCTGGCAGGCTTTTCCATGCCATTTATATTTTCACTGTACAAGCCATTACCTGCACAGCATTCTTGAGAAGTCAGTGAGTTCATAGGATCATAGAATGGTTTGGTTTGGAAGGGACATTAAAGACCATCCAGTCCAACCTCCCTGCTGTGGGCAGGGACACCTTCCACTAGACCAGGTTGCTCAAAGCCTCATCCAGCCTGGTCTTGAACACTTCCAAGCGTAGAGTTCCATTACCCCATTTTACAGATTAGGAAAGAAATTCCAGTGCTATCAGCCATACAAACCCATGGAGCTGCAAGGGCAACTTCCCCCCTCCAAAATGCCCCAGGGTTTATCCAGTGCAGTCTGATTCACTCCAAACCATGCAATTGCTGGTGCAGCAGTCTGCCCTGTGGCACACAGTGTACAACGCATGTCATGGAAATGATGGGATGCTCTAGACTCATGGCTTGTCCAGTTAGTTAATCAGAGTGCACAGTAAATGGGCAGAGGGGAGAAGCTGGTGAGTGTAGGCGGAGGCACAAAACCTCAGTGTTACCTGTTAAATGTGACCCAGCCTAGTTGTGACCCAATGGCACATGGAGTCAGGGCTTAGCTCGGGCCACTGCTGCACAGCATGGCCAGAGTGACTAAGGAGAAGGCCTCATTTGCCAAAATCAGGTTTGGAACTAGGACGCTGCAATCCCATGTTTGCTTATTTAACTTGGCAGTTGTTCAAGTGAAACAGGCACAGAGGGGAGGTGTCAGAGCTGATCTCGGTACCCGCGTGTGGGATTTTGACTTTCTATTTCAGTGCTCCTGTTTAGGAAAGAAATGCATGCAAACCCACCCCCCTCTCCTTTTTTTTTTGTTTTAAAGCACTATTTAAATGTCGTGAGAATGATACAGTGCCCACCTTAATGTGCCTAACAAATTAAAATATTTTATTAGCCTATAATCTGAAAATCATTACTGTGCTTACTATAAAAAACTGAAGGTCTTCAGAGGGAATGATGTCAGTGTGTCTAAAATGTATGCAAATATATTCCATTGTCACAAAGGTACCAGGGGTCAGACAGGCAGCCCCCAGCCCTAGGGCAACAGGCTGTTAGTGTGGGAGGGAATGAAATGCATCTCATAGTGGGGAGGGAGAAAATGGATCTCTTGGCTGATTTTCCTGGAGTTTTGCAGGGTGAATGCCTGGGGCTGTGCCTGGCTGGTTGGGATGGTTTCAGAGGAAAACGTTCGTTGGTGCTGCTCCCACGCACATCCCTTGCAGTGAGAGTAAGGAAGCGCTCCAGACGGCTCATCCCAGTCATGGAAGAGCTGCTTGGAACCTCTGGCCCTATCCTGCTTGCACAGACAGCACGGAGGCCTGTTCCCCTCGGGTACACACGTGCCTCTGGTGCAACCTTCCTCCTGCAGATGGCTCTGGATGTGTCCCTCCACATAACTGATTCCTAACACAGGACAGGCAGAGACAGCTGCATCCAGTTCTAAGAAAGTGGCCCATAGCCACTGCCCCAGTGGCAGTGCTGGTTATTCCTCACCACCCTTGGCAAGTGTCAGATGGTTCAAGGATTAATGACCATTTAACCAGCTGTATATCCATCTCTGCGGAAGGCTTCAGTGGAAAAGACAGGAGTACTGGGATCATTTACCCCGGTATTACACAGCAGATTACCCTGTACTTACGAGGTCACCAGTTACTGTGTAATTAGACCTCCAAGCAGGGAAGTCTGTGATAGGTTTCCAAACCACTCTTCTTCCCTGTGTCAGAGAAGCAGAGGGATGGCAGCAAAGTGCAGGCTGAAGCCTCATTAGGTGCATTTAAAGCTGTTAAATAGTTTAAAATTCAAGCTGGGGGAGGTGCAATTAGAGGGCAGCAATGCCACCTGTACCTGTCAGAGAGAGGGAGGGGAAAAAACCCAGAACAGTTTGTCTAGGAAATGCGGGAAAGCCAAAACAGAAAAGTGGGCTGTGAGGGAGCTCCCTGTGCCAAGTGGCTGAACAGCAGCAGCAGCTGCTGCTGCTGCTCTTCAAATTTCAGCAGGATCAGCTTTGCCAATGGTGGAGGGCTGTGCTGAGCCACAGACCTTGCCCTGTGGGATGATATCCATGGAGCCATGGAGGATGATGCAGAGGGGATGCCCTGTGGGTCAGGACAATGGGTGGGCAACAGGACACCCTCCCCATGCCTGCTGCCTCTTGCTTCAGATTGCTTTCCTCCATTTCTCACACGTACCCAAATCAAACACCTACTCACAGAGCGTTTGGAAGAATGACAAATGCCTTTGATTATCAAGCACAAATTCCAGTGGCAGCTCATTGCACCTCTCGTGTGGCTAATAAAGCACCGAGCCTGTTCTGATCAATATACAGCAAGTAGCGCTGTAAAGTGAGATTGTGCCTGCCCCAGGCCACGTTGCATTTTGTCTTTATAAACCATGTCCTCTTCGAACCAAGCACAGTCTCTTGTGGGGTGGCAGCTCCCTAGAAAATGTGGTTTTCAGTGTGCCAGTGAAACAAATGATGTTCTGAAGCCCTCCATGTAAAGGACCCAAGCCAAAGAGTGAAGCGTGTGCCTCTACAGCAATCATTATTTTAAATACTCTTTTTTGACACAGTCACATGTCCCTGACTCAGTCCAACAACCTCTGTAGAGGTGTGGCAGAAACAAAGACAATGTAAAACCATTGATTACTGAGGACAGAAAGAACTGTATGTAAATACTTTGTCTAAAGAATGATCAGAGTGGGGAGATGTGCTACCTGATTGCAAATATTTACAAAGTAGTGAGCTTGAAGGTTAGAAAATGTTGAGAGAAGTATATAAAAGTTAGCATAGGGATAATGCAGTGAGGATGAGAGTGGGGAAAATCAGTGTGGCAAGCAAGAAATTTCCATCGTGTAGGCAAGATTTGCTTGTGATTTCCTGAGGGAGGCTGTGGGTTGTTCACTGGGATATATGGATTGGCACCCATCAATACCTTAGCAAATCCTTTAGGGCCTGCTCTCACAAAGGAAAGAGGGAAGAATGAAATTTAATAGGGGTTTTTTTTCAGCTCTACTCTTTGGGCTGTAAAGTGTTTCCATAGGCAGACATGCGTGTCATTGCTGGTGCATGCTGCACACACACACCTAACGCTCCTGGACTAGAGCGGCTTATCCAAAGGCAGCAAAAGCAGCCAAGGCTTTAAGCCCAGCATTTGTAGTCACGTTTATCCTTGAAGTAAATGCTCCAGCAATGACATAATTGAGGACCGTCCTGTCTGCTCAGCATGTGTCTGCAGGGGTCATTCATTCTATCCGACACTGCAGAACATTAGCGGGTTTTTAGACTCACTTTCTCCTTCCGTCCTTTCGCTTGTGGCTAACCCTAATGGAGAGCTGGTGGCTAGAGACTCCTCTAGGAAAACTTCCCTGTTTTGGAGAGCTGACCATCTAGAAGCAGTCCTGTATTAGGGCAAAACTAGTCAGATGGGTCCTAGCGGGTGCTGGGTTTGTGCAGTGGTCCCAGCGGGGCTCACTGGGATGGAGTGTCTGGATGGCTGCAGGAAGGGGACCAGAAGGCAACTAGTGATATCTGTGATGGCCACTTAGTGCTCGAGGGCTCTAATGGCATCTGGAAACCGGGTTCTTGTGTTTGTGGGTTTGCTTATTTATTTATGCTTCTGGCTAAATAAAGTAGGGAGGAAGAATTTTAACACAGTGGTTAAAATGCGTGGGACTGCAGCAGCTCTGTCCTACTCAAGGGCATCCGGGAAACTTGATAAAGAATGGAGGGAACTTCAATGCACAGAAAGTCTCAGCTGGAAAAATAGAGAAGAAGAGGATGCAGAGCTTGATTCCTTCAAAAATTCAAATTTAGCTTGTTTTCCAGCAGAATCCTGCAGCCAAAACCCACCCTCACCATCTGCACGTGTGACCATTTTGGCTATCGCTGGTTTTAGTTCTTTCTGTTCCCAGTGCTGCTGCTGCTCCCCCATGACAGCAGTGATCAGATGGGTGCTGTCACTGTCTTCTCCTGTGCCTGGCCCTCTTGGGCTACTGTCACCATCTGCAGCCTCTCCTCTCCTTGCTACACCAGCTTTGGACAGGGATGCTTGAGTCAGTCATGTGAAGAACATATCAATGGCAACCTCCCCGAGTTTAGGTCTGAGGAAGTTCAGCCATGAACATCGTTATCTCCAGTGTGTCTCTACAGTGGTCTGACTCATGGGGGCGGGGGTTGTGCAGACTGGGATTTGCCTCTGCCATGAAATGCAGCTCTGCATTCAGCAGTGCCAGAGCTGGCACAGCTTTCCCACCGGCACTGATGAGTTTAATCACATCATTAGTAGGTGTGACACTGCAGCCTCCAATGATGAGCTCTTTATTTTAACACGGCTTGCAGTGTGTTTCTCTGAGATGCCATCTGTGCCTGCACTGCCTTCATTAGGAGAGAAAGCCTATGTGTCTTCTGATGTTGGTCTGTATTTCAGTGATGTTTCCCTGCTGAGAAACCACTGTTCAACTAGAGGGTGAAAACTCTGAAGGAAAGCATCAACGCCCAAAATGCTTAAACAGGCCAAACAGACCATTAGGAAGTGCACTGTTTGGAAGAATCCTCAATTGGTCTACATGAAACTGGCTAGAAGGAATGATCTGGTTATTTTATTCCTGAAAGATTTTCATCTTAGTAAAACACTAAGGCCCCATCCTTTAATCTAAAGTACTGTAAGTTTTCAGGAAAGCAAAGAACAGATTTTAATTTTTATTATACTGTCAATTTTTGTACCTCCGTGCTATGATTGTACATAGAATTCTCTGGGTTGCTTATCCAGGTTTTAGATACAAAAGCTATTAAGATTTGTGGGTGCAAATCAGAACATATAATATTCCCCCTTAAAAACTCCACAGTAAATGTTGTAAATATGATAAACTATATACTATATATCCAGCTATATATTTCTGTAGCTTCCCTTGATCACCAAACGGGCAGCATGGTGTGCTCAGGGTGTTCCACTGCTCTTAACAAGATTCACAAATGACGAACCAGGCAGGCGCTGCCACATCACTGTCCAGCTACACGTAAAGAAAAGAACTGTTCCATAGGGAGATCCATACCCTGCCTTGTATTAGTTTTCTGTCTGTATGCTGCCAGGCCGATGCTCAGTGAATTTGACATTAACAAGAAATAGATTTCCAAACAATCTAGCCTAATGAATTTTGAATATTATTATGATTAATGCCAAGGGAGTTGAACTGATTATCCAATATCCAGCAGTTAAGTAATGGAGCCTTATCTAGATCTTGTGTAGTCCTCAGTCAGGAATGGCTCTGGCTGCAGTTGAAGATGGAGCGTTGTTGGTTACCCAGAGGGGAGTCACTGTCAGGACAGAGAGAGAGACATGATGGAAAGGGAGATTATGAAATACCCATCTGAAAGCATTTTAGCATGGAGTCATCACACATGCAAGTTATTGCTCCTATTTCCTAAGCTGCATTTCTCAGGCCATTTTGAGACTTTGCCTTTATATCACTAGGTTAAGATTTGTTGGGCAAATCTTTTCCTTATTTTCCAAAGCCAGAAACTGAGTTGATTTTCATTCCCCGCATCTCCAAAAGAACGGAATCCTAATGGACACATTTCTTGCACATGATGGTTTAACTTAGCTTCTATCTGATTAGCTTTTGAGCTGTTAAACATTTCTTGTAGTAATACCAGCAAAATGATAATGCAGATCAGTCATGGACAGTTTCTGTTGGCAAGAGCAATCTTTGCACACTTCAGATCGCCTTTGAATCTGGAACCAGCCAAGAGCTGTGCTGTCTCATGGGTATTGCACCTCTCTGAGCAGGCCTGTCCTAAAAAAGTGTGCTGTGGTGCAAGGGTCTCCAGCCTGGTGGAGACAAATTGGTAAATTTATAAGGTACCTGACAAACTGCCTGAAGGCTGTAGTTTGAATAGATTTAATGGCATTCCCAGCCTCTGCTGTTATCTGGGCAGTGACCAGGAGAAAGGCTGCTTTTGATCAGCCCAGATGTGTGCCCATGTTGTGGCTGTGATGCAGAAGACTGCAAAGGCCACCATCTGCATGCACCCCCTGCGCACCTCCCCAGTGCCAACTGGGCAAACCCACCAGAGAATCCTTCCCCAGTGCTACAACTTTCCTCCTCTGTCTGATATCCTCCTGTGGGGTCTTGTTATTCTGGGCCACAAGAATCTTTCAGTGGATCCAGGGGATCAGGAGGCTGGTCACCTCTTCTTCAGCTAGGAAGGCTCTAGGAGGAACCTTTAAGACGAGCTTAGGACCTACTAGGAGCTGGTGGTGGCCTTCCTGATCTCTTTGCTAGGTGCTTTGCAAACTACAGCTGCTCTGCTCCCACATCCTCCCAGCTGAATGAGGCATGGATGGGGTTTCTCACAGTTTATGTCCTGGTGTTGGAGATCATGGCTTCTGGAGTTTTTACTTAGATGAGCACATGAAACTGGCCATTTCTCTGCAGGCTGGTTGTGCAGCTGTTCCCAAGCAGTGGGTGCAGCTGCTTTGAGTTTTGGGAAGAAGAGGCGAAGGGTGAGTTGTGGTAAGGTGTACACCAAACAGATTATTGGCAAATATAATTAAAAATGTATGTGTGATTACTCCTCTGTTTCCCTTTTCTTAACCATCCTCTGCATTACCTCTGGCATTTTTAGGTAGTAGATAATATAACTGAGAAGACTCTTGGGCACAGGCAGCTCTTAGAGCAATAGTGATTTATCTCAGACCATTTTGAGACAGCAGAATTTACCTCTAGCTACAGCCACCCCTCCACGTCTGCCCCCTCATTTGCATAAGTAATTGTCAGCTTGTTAATGGCTCATTAGGAATGCTGAAAACCGTGGGATTAAAAGGGGCTCAGTGGAGCAGAGAGGGGGGGAAGGCCACTGTCCCTGCTTGCAAATTACACTGCTTGATTCAACGTGATTCAGAATTACAGGTAATAAAGCAACTAGATTGTTAAATGAAGTAAGGAAAAACAATGTCAATGGCAGGCTTTATTTTTAGAATCATGTTTAAACACAGTATGTGCATCCAGGGGGAACAAACAGCCCCTTGCCAAACAGTCCTACTGACAGCAGGAAGCTCTCACCCCTTTCTCAGTTTCACATTAACACTTCCCGGTCAGTCTTTCTTGTTCCTGAGCAAGTCCACGTAGGTCCTTACATCACCTCATGGCAGGAACGTTTAGTTCCTTTCCCCATTCTCTCTCTGGGCAAATCAAACCCACTCCCTTCTGCCAGCAGGAAACCAGCATCTCCCCTCCTTTGGGCAAGGCTGGGACACCCGGCGCAGCTCCATGCAAGTAGGAGAAACAGCTCCAGGTTGCTTCATTCATTCTGTAAGTCTCCAAAATCCCTTGGAAATTGCTGTGAGATGCCTTCAGTCACTGGCATGCTGGGATGCAGCCAGCCTTATGCTGTGGCACTGCCACTGCAATGGAGGAGATGGTTGGTGTAGCCAGTGAGAATTGGGAGAAGATCATGTCTACCATTCCCACAGAGTGAGGCATGGTGAGGACACAACTTGTTTTCAGATAAGTTGAAAAGTTTGATGGAAGCTTTTTGTTGTTTGCTGACTGTGTTTAAGCTCATGTTCAGCACTGGCTATGACAGCAGCGACTGCAAAGGCACGAGAGGTGAAGGCAAGGACAGGGCTATGATGGCTTTTGAATCACTCAGAAGAGGCTCACCCTGGGGCTGGTATGGCCATAAAGCATGATGCCTTTCAGACAGGAGAACACCTTGGGGATTTTTGGAGGCCAGAATAATTCTGGCAATGGTGCAGTCTCAGATATAGCAAGCACCATTCTTTCTGGATAGGCTGAAAGGAAATTACAGATAAAGCACTTGGGAATCATATCCAGTCACAACTTGCAGTTAAATTCAGCTGCCTCTGATCTAAACTACTTGGGTACTTAAGAGCCTAGTAAGGTGACAGTTAAAACTAGGAAGTGCTGGACAGCTAAGAGTCAGCAAAGCTCAGCTCTGTCTGGCATGTCAGAGTTGATCCCTCTGCTTTGCCAAAGGTGCACAGGAATCTGTCAGGACTCAGAGAGGCAAAATACTGGCACATCTGATAGGGAAACATTTCTCAGTGCTGCTGGATCCAGGCTGAAGGCAGGGAAGGAGTGTTTCCTCCTGGATCCCCAGCCATGAGCATGTGCTGCCCTTCACATCACCCCTGAGAAGCCACCTTCTTGTGCCCCAGCCTGAACTGACAAGCATTGACTCACAAAAGCATGATCTACAGCAGTTTTGTTTGTTGTTTGTTCTTCTCTAAGAGCTCAACTTAGCCAAACAGAGGAGCTTTTCCTGCTTCTTGCTTTCATTGCTTTTTTTTTTTGCCCTTGCGTCCTCTGAGGTGACCCAGCCACCTGTGGCTCTTATTCATACAAGGCTGTCCAGAAGTGCTGAATTACAGCACATCCTGCCCACAGCAGGAATCAGCGTGTCCTGATGGGAACATACATCTGGCTGCTGGGGGAAGGCTCAGAGCTGAGTATATTCCAGGGATCATCCAGCTCCTAGTGCTGAGGTCTAAAGGACATATGTTCTGGTGCAGCCCAGCCTGGGATGGCAGCCAGGTCTGCAATTAAAGAAGATCCCAGGTCATCCCTACCTACAGCAGCAGGAATGGAGATGGCAATCAGAGAATTGTGTGTCTTATCACTAGGTTGAGTGGATTGGATGTTGAGTGGATTTTCCTGGAGAGGAAGGGTGCCAAGGTCTCCACTACTGCTACATGATTCTGTACAAGCTCAAATGTCTTCACTTCCTGCACATAAATGGGAAGTTCAAATAATGTTTTGCCATACAAATCCACCTACAGTGGTTGTTGTGGCCTTTCCAAGGCAGGAGCAGGAGCAGAGCCTCCATCAAGTATGCCAGGAACAGGAAGAAAGGTGTCAAATGACCTTGGAAAGGAAATGTCAAATGACCAAGGAAAACAAAAGCACTGATTTTTTTTTTAATTTTATTTCAACATTGGGAAAAAAACTGCACAAAAAGAAAAATAAAACACAGCCTAAGAGTATGCCAAAGACCAAATCTGGTTTTAGCTGAGATCAGTGAAGGAACTTTCAGCTGTGGGCATGGAGTGAATGGCTCAGTAGTTCCCCTCTAAATGCTATTTTGGGCTACAGCCCTGCCCCTAGTATAAGAGTTGGGAGGGGGAAAACGTGTCTTCCCACCAAAGGCTGCCTTTAATATGTTAGTAGCTGTATTTCCACCAGTCCTAAGTTCTCATGAGGTTTTTTCAGCCCTACTCTGGTTTTGATTTCCGCTGTATCTCTGTTAGTGGCTTAAACTGTGGATAAATTGCACAGTCTTCTCTGAACACTGCTGCTCTACTACCTGCTGCTGTACTGTCAAACTCACTGGGGATAACATGTCATCTTTTCCTTTCCTAATCAGCTGGATGTCATTCAGAAAGCTAGGACAAGGAGAATTTTCCCCCCCAGACACCAGCTTTCCTTGGTAGCAGACAAACCTCAAGCCTTATAATACTACTTGTACATAGCACTTATATAGCTTTACATCCTCAAAGTGCTGTACTAGCATTAAGTAATTATCTCTCTCCCTAATGGCCATTAACACTGGCCTTTCATGAACCTCCCCCAGCTCCCTGAGGTTCATGTCTAATACAGCATTAAGCTGCTCAGAGGGAGTGACTGGCTGTCTTGCAAGACTATGGGCTTGGGTATGTAATGAGGCTTCAGAGCAGAGGCCAGATGCCCTGGAGTATCAGAAACATGTGGCTGTAGCCCAGGTCATGCACTTGGGAGCATCCGTCGGAAAGGGGTGGAAACGAGTAGGTGATAATGTGATCTTGCAATGGAGAGAGAAGAAGAAAACTTTGGTTGCTCAGAGGATGTGCACTGATTGCTCTATTTATTACCAGGATAGCACTGTGAACAGAAAGAGCAAAGCAGTGGGAATAGCGTGTCAATGTGGGCATGGAGAGTTGATCTAGGGAGAGAAAGTTAGAGAGCTAAAAATGTCAAGCAAAGCTAGACAACCATGGCAATGGGATAAAGAGGCCAGTCTGCAGGTCTATGAAGCATTGAGATAACAGGGAGAAAGGGCAGCTTGGCAGCATCATAGGATTTTAAGAGAGGAACAGAAGAGGATTTACTTGTCTTATTTGCTTTCAAGCAAAACCCTCTTCCAGGCTGCGGAGTGTCTCTAGGGAAGATGTTGCAATGCCACTGTTTCAGAACATTTTACCCTTAAGGGTCTTTAGAGGATGAGCCGATGTGATGGGTGGGCTCCCCCATCCCTGGATCACAGAGAAAAAGAGAAGATGGGGTGAGAAGATGACGTAGCTGTTTTGGAGAAGTCTCAGAAGTAGCATGCCCCTAACAAACACCAGTTCTCCATGGTCACTAATTTCTGAAACCTGCCAGGCCCAGCTCTGAGAAAGCAGAGGTTTGACTAAAACAAACTTTCACCTTCTCCCTGAAGACACGGTAATTATTCTTTCCAAAGCCAAGGACATGCCTTATAAACTGGCTTTGCAAAATAAAAAAAGAGCATCCTTTTTTTTCAACCTGATTTAATAGCATCATTTTGTTTTTATGCTTCTGGCAATGGCTGGTCCTGTAAAACAGTTATGTAGCTGTGGGAATCACGTGCAAGTCTACAGTGGCAAAACACAGCTCACAGCCACTACATGTTATGCAAAGGATTTCTGTCACCTTGGACACACTCAGCTTCCTGTGGCATCAGTAGCACAATCCCTCTATGCTCAACTCTAAATCATTTTGCTACATCAGCAAATAACAGGGTATGGCTGACTGCAGACCGGGAAGACTTGACTTGGCATTCACTCACTACACAGCTTCAGAGCAGGGCCTTTCCCTGCCTTCCTGCATCTGCTTTCTCATCTGTGAAATGGGAATTTTAATCCTAATCAGTTTGCAAGGGAAGCAGTAAAGGATAGGCAAAGGTGATTCTTTAAAATGTAATAGTCAGCCTTATGTGCTAGGCTAGACATTGGAGTGGTTTTATAGTAGAGTTTAATTGATGCCTGTTCTGCTTATAGCTAGTAACCGCAAGGCTTAACATTTGCTCTCAAAAATGTGGCTCCCTCTTTGAGATGCAAAGGATACCTCTGCAAGGAACATCTTATCACTGAGCATAGTTGGGCCATGTTTTGGGATCCACACATTTCTGGACGTTGCTTGCTTGTTTAGGTTTTTTTTCCCAAATTAATTTAATTATTAATTATTACCAGATCAATTTTTAGTAAAAGCTGTCTCACGTGACACACATGGTTGGGAGGAATGCTTTGGCAGTCCCTAGACTCCACTATATGAGCTATGCCAAGGTTGTGTCATCACATCCTTGGGAAAACTGTTGACTGTCTGTGTCACCTTGTTGGCAGTTCTTCACCAGGATGTGGTCTATAGCAGACCAAAGACCTTAACTTTATTTTGGCTTACTAGAACTGAGATGGGACTACTGGCTTCTCTGCAATGTTTTCAGGGCCAGATCCTCAGGTGGTGTAAATCAGAGCCCTCCCATTTGAGCAGTGCTGCTGCAACACTGTGTAAGCTGAGGACCTGTTTCATACATTCTGAACCTGTTCAAAAGGGAGCTAACTGTGCTCACTGCTTTGTGCTACCTGTAATCACAAATGATCCTGCAAGGTTCAGGATATTGCAAATGGTTTGCAATACGTAAATCATCTTGAGATTGCTGGAAAACTGAGGAGTTAGCGCTACTTAAAGAAGAATAAAATAAGCATTAGCACAAAACAGTTTTTGCCACAATCAGGTTTGATGTATGTCCTGTTCTGCTGGTAATGTTTCCTCAGAGCCCTTCACAAGAAGGGAAAGCAACTTGTAAAAGCTGGGAATGCAGGAAAGAGCTGAAATTGCAGCCAGGGTTTCAAAGGAACAAACAAAGAAAAGCATATTTCCATTTCCATTACTTCAGAACATTCTTGGGAGTTCAGAGCAGCAAGCTGAGAACACGCCAGCCCAGCCATCTCTAAAATAGGAGGTGTAG
The DNA here is from genome assembly GCF_003984885.1 of Neopelma chrysocephalum. Taxonomy (NCBI): domain Eukaryota; kingdom Metazoa; phylum Chordata; class Aves; order Passeriformes; family Pipridae; genus Neopelma; species Neopelma chrysocephalum. Next base: position 7,756,634 of record NW_020897736.1, read on the forward strand.
AGCTGCAATGAGCTTTTTATCTTCATGCATCTGCACTTAGGAAGAAAGATCTTCCTGAGACTTTTCGAACTCCTTCTCTTTTTTGAGGAGGGTCTTTTTCAGAGTAAGGAAGAAGGTTGGTCTGCAACCCTCTGAGTACAACATTGCAAACCTGAGTCTAAATTCTGTCAAACCCCAGAGAAGTCTGAACCCCTCTGTGCAGAAAGCCAGCTGAGCATCCTACCACTTTCACACCCTATTCCAACACACCTCCCCCTTGCTTCCAAACCCTGCAGTATCTCTGTACTGACCCTTCCCCACACTAGTTCTGCTTTAATCAGTCAAAGAAACCTGTGGAAAAACTGGCAGCTCACAGGAGAGCTCTTGTTTGTACAAGAAATGTTTTCATCTGAGTGAGCACAAGTCTCATTATTTCGAATAGCCACACATATGCTGGAATCCTGGACAGCAGATACCTTCTTCCCTCACCCTTCATGGGACCAGAGAGATTTCTGCCTGTTTGATTCAGCTGCAGTGCTACAAAGTTATTAGCACTTGCTTTTTTGGTGTCTGTAATGAGACAAGCAGCCTTCCAAGCAGCACCACGAAAGCGCTTTTTCTCATCTCCACTAAGACCTCGAACACTTTACCCTCAGCAGAAATGAGTGCTGGAGACCTGCAGCCCTGCTGCTTCCAGCACCAGCTGGTTGTAGCAATTAGCTGTTTTCCCACAGATGGATCTTCTTAGCAGAAGGACAGAACAGAGAAAAACTTATCCTGCTCAGAGACGCTTGTTTAGGAATCTCTAGTGAATCCGCAGGTAAATCCATCTGCTCTAGAACTGTTTGCATGTGTCCTGCAAGCCTCCTGTACCTCTGCTGAATTCATGTGCCATAAAGAAGGGTTGAGCCTTACCTGGGAAAGTGCCCTTCCCTGGCTTGGCATACCCCACTTTTTATACACCCGTGGGCTCTTCCATTTCCAAACTCTCCAAAGGGGCTGTATTTCCCTCCTCCATTAAACGCTGGGCATATCTCTGCCTGTTAGAGCCTGTTTTTACCAACAGACTGCCTTTTTGCAGTGGGGTCCTTCAGTCATTTACATATTCAAAGCACTCTTTGAAAAGGCCTGTAGCACAGTTTTATGAGCACAAAACCTTTCATGCAATTAGGTGATGCACAGATGGCTGTGCAAGGGTTTTAGAGAACCTTTCTGAAGAGGGACAGACCTCACTCTGTATTTCTGGTGGGTGCCTTGGAGCACTGAGGCCCTGCAATGCTTTGCTGGACACTGTTTCTTCCTGTGTGCCTGGGTTCACCAGACTGTAGGGCTGGAGTATGTTCTTGGCATTTTGCATTTGACTTCTTTACAAGGCCGTTTTGGGTGGAGAAGACGTCATTTATCTTGATACCTTTCACTCCCTATCTGTTGTGTTAACCAGGTGGGATTGGTGGGTAAACCCATGAGTGGATGGGGAGGCAGTAGCCAGCCCAGCTTTTTGGAACAGCTCAGGTCCTGATTTGGTTCACATCATGTCAGGGCTGACCCCTTCCTCAGGACTCCCACCACTCAGATTTCTGTGTGCCTTTGCCCTCACTCAGGTTGGAGGACACACCATGCTGCCTATCCGCTGGATGCCTCCAGAGAGCATCATGTACAGGAAGTTCACAACAGAGAGTGATGTCTGGAGCTTCGGGGTGATCCTCTGGGAGATCTTCACGTATGGGAAGCAGCCCTGGTTCCAGCTCTCAAATACAGAGGTACAACAGTGCTGAGACACCTCAGCTGAAAACTCTACTTTTTTGCCATCTCTCCTTTCCAGGTTGTTTGCAAAGCAGTTTGTACGTGAGTGGTCCCCTCTTTGGCACTCCCATGGTGATGACATAGGATAAGTGTCATTATCTCCATTTAAGAGCTCAGGGAAAACTGAGGCGTGCAGGAATCAAAGGGCTCTGCAAAAGCCGTATACTGGCCCATCCTCAGCCTCTCCCTTCTAAGTTGCTGACATACCTCTGTCGTATCTGATAAACTCTCAGGGTGCTGCCAGAACTGGGGATACCCAGATTACTTCTGGGATCTAAGTTACTGTCATGCCCTGAATTTCCTCTGCTTTCTCCTTTTGTATATGAGGCTCTTACTGCAGTCTCCAGTTTGTGAGAAATTGTTTTAAGGCTAATTGTTATATTGCATATTGCACATTTGCATGGGGCTTTTGGCCATCAGGATATCTCTTACATGGTTTGCCCCAGTTCATCGAGGGTGAAACCCAAGGAGCTGGTTTGTCCTTCTTATTTCTTTGACTAGCAAAAGTTGCAGCCCAGTAGTATGGGGATGCACTGTAAAAACGTTGAGGGAAGGCTGGCTGGGATTAGCGGGGTGTCAGCGCTGAGGTTTGAGGCACATCAGCAGAAATGCGTTGGAAGATTTTTGCTCAGAATAGCAGGGGGTATTATAGAAGAGGAAAAAGATGCATTGACATAGCAGTGTGTGGGAACCTTGCACATTTTTATCCTACTGTGTATCTAATGGATTTCAGAAATTTCACCTTTTGTAATGAGAAATGTGCATTTTCTGCTTTCTGGATACAGATCCCTTAATTAAGTGAGTTGCAGAGATGGCAAATCCAAGGTGTTGCTTTACAGCTCTAATACTTGCCCATTCGTGTGCTCAATGGGGCCTGACTGTATATCCCAAAGTAGCACACGCAAACATTTTAGAGACACAAACAATGGAATCGACAGCGACAGAAGTTATTTGTCACGCTATTTAATGAGCTGCTCTTGCATTTCCCTGTGAGAGTAAATACAAACACACAAATGAGCACATGTAGCTCGTACATGGGTGGTAGGCACGCTGGAATGTGACAGCTCCTCTGTGCCCGTGCCTTCTGCCTCAGTTTCCTCTGCAGGGCAGTAGAACTGAGAATAACCAGCCTTAATCTTGAGAGGAGGGCTGGTGAACATCTGCACAGATGTGGCTGTATTGTTTTGTTACCATCCCTGGGAGAAAATGTCACCCTTCCCTTTCCTATTGCTGTATCCACTTCTTTCTGATTGCTGAGGGCTCCCACCCAGAGTATCCTGGTGGGAGGGAGCCACATTAGCTCTCATCTGGCTTGTTTTTCACCATTTGTGGAGAGATGGGCAGAGCCTGTGTGGCTGCAGAGGACTGGCACCTCCACCAGCTCCTGGATGGTGTGGCATCAGAGCAAGTCTCTGTAGCAGTCCAACTGCAGTGGCAGAGCCCCACGGAGGGGCAGATTAATGAGCCTGTGCCAAGGTCCCAACTGCCGGGACTGGACCATGAGCAGGTACCAAGCTGGCCGAGCATTGCTGCTGCTGGGTGCCGGCGTTAGCAAGGCTGGGGTGCCCACTCCCTCCTGTGCCATCTGCGTGGCCTCATATCCCCAGGACATTTTCAGCAGTTTTTTTCAAGGCTGGAAGAGACCCCACCTGAGCAGAGGAACAAGGCAGGGCACAACTCAGCCAGCCCATTAACTTCTGTCTGTACCTTTCCTTTGCCCTGGAGAGACAGAGCCCACCACAGGGCTCCTGTGCATGTCCAGGATGTCTGGTCAGAAACCATAACTCACTTCCTCCCACAAGTCCTCAGCCAGCAGCTCTGTGGCAATGCAGGCTTCTCTGCATGCTGTGTCTTCCTTGCTTCCTTTCAGCAGCTCCTAATCTTTCCCTTCTGTATTTATATGCAAACAGCAAAGAGATAAGTATCCCTTGAGCTCTGTGGAGGGACCATTACTGTTCATAAATGATAAATTCCACACACCCCTTGCTGGGTGGCTTCCCTCAACACACTGCTTGGGATTGGTGTTTATCTGCAGAGTGTGGCAGGTCACTTGCAGACTTCAATGCTGGGACTCATCAACCCCAACCAAGGAGGCCAGACGGTAATAGCAGCTCTCTGACAAATCATCCCTTCCCTTTGCATGCATCCTGTAAACAAAACAGAAACAAATACTTAGGGGAGTTCTTTCCAATGGCATCCTTCTAGAGAGACTTCGATGTTATCCAAGAGCTCACATTTTTCTCATTAGCAGCACTGGCCTGACCCAAAACAGAGTGATAGTACTGCAGATTTTTTTCTCCATCACAGATGCCATTTGATATGAAATTTTATTCTTTTAGTTGCTTTTCTGTGTCAAAATGAGGCAAAGCTGCCCTTGGAGAAGTATGTAGGAAAAGATGCTCTGAATTCTTCCTTGTAAAACTCTCCTGGGCTTTGCAATGGAAAGGACTCTTGGTTTTCAGGCAAGAAAAATATAATTTCAGCTGTGCAAAATATTACTTTACTTTGGGGATTTTAAGACTTTTTTCCTTCTTCATTTAGCAGGAAAAACTGACATCATAAGTTAAAATTCCATTTCATTTGTATGTGAACTCCTGTTTGGAGAGCGCATTGAGGTAGGTAGGTGTCAAATGGGGAAGGTTTTTGAGATCTGAAAAACTCCAGCTGGAGACAAACTTTTCACTGCAAAATTGTAATTAACAACACACAAACAGGTGAACATTGAGGATCTGCAGACCTCTTGGCTTCTCAGTGCTCCCGTTCACTAAATGGTACCACATCAACCAAGCAGTAGCTGGGACAGGAGATGCTCCAGAAACTGCCCAGATGGTGTTCAATGTCTATTTTTTTTCTTTTTTTTTTAGGTAATTGAGTGCATTACCCAAGGCCGAGTTTTGGAAAGGCCTCGAGTCTGCCCCAAGGAGGTTTACGACATCATGTTGGGCTGCTGGCAGAGAGAACCTCAGCAACGGCTCAACATCAAGGAGATCTACAAGATCCTTCATGCTCTGGGCAAGGCCACACCAATCTACCTGGACATCCTTGGCTAGCAGTGGCCACTTGTTGGAAGTCCCTGCTCCTTCCTGCCATCCTTCCTTCCCTCTCCCCCTCCCAAGTCCTTTGCCCCTCAGCTCCCAAGCAAACATCTTCATATAAACTCAAGTGCCTGCTACACATACAACACTGAAAAAAAAACAAAAAAAGCAAAACAAAAAGCAAACCAACAAAAATCCCAGAGAACAACAACCTGTAAGGCAGTTTGGCTTATATATATTTATAGATATCTCTATATATATAACTTCCACACCAATACAGAAAGAAGCTGCTGTTACAGAAAATTGTAAGACTATAAAAAAAAAAAAGAAACAAAAAAGGGAGAAAAAATACTTAAAAAGATATATATAATTAAAAAAAAAAAAGAGAGAAAGAAAGGAGAAGGTATCTTTCCCCCGAGCAATGAAGCAGTGAATTGTAACCCTGCTGTGAGTATGGTTCGGGCTGCTGGGCAGGGCTCTAGACTGGCTATGGCAGCAATGCCATCCTGGGTAGGAGCCCCAGGAAGAAAGCCTTGCCCTGGTTGTATGATATGCACTGAATGTGTGAAATCAGTCCTCCCTTTTCGTCCTTACCTCCCTCCCTCCTTTCCAGCCCACAGGTGATGGGTGCAAAGCCAGGGCAGTGCCCCTGGATGAACTCTCTTTTACCAACCCCTTCCGTCCCTTCCTCTCAGACCTTCCCTGTCCCTCTCTGCCTTCCTGCCTTTTCCCTCCCTCCAACATTTCAGGACAATTTTTCTAATTTGCTGATTCTTAAATGTATAGACTCAAGGCTTTCGAACACACAGTCAAAGGATTGTGGCACCTACGGGTAAAACACACACCGGGAACCAGCTGCCCTCCCGCAGACTGCAAGTTTGCCTGGCCCAGCCCTCCCTCTGCCCTGTGCCGGCTGCTGCCAGTGCTGGGAGAGCAGCGGGACCAACGTGGCTGTGCACAGGAGTCAGAGGGTGGTCCTGGAGACCCGGTCCTGACTCATCCCCAACCCATTTCAGTGTGTGAGACAGGAGTGCTGTTTGCCCAGGGCATCCAGTGCAGGCGGTCACTTTGGGAGGAACAACCTCATTCCTCCCCACCCTTCGTGGTTGCTAGCAACCATGGAGTTGTTCCCCCTCCCTCAGCTGTCTGCACCAGGGCCAAATTGGTCCCTGGTGTGAACCTTGAGCGAGCAGAGTTGGATCCCTGCTCCCCTTACGGGGGGAAAGGCTACAGGGTGCAGACAGCTGGGAACATGCCTGCAATCCAGCTGGGCATGTCTATAGGGTCAGCATATCCCAGTGCTCTTCCTCCCTATCCTCTTCCCTTCCCCGTTCCTGCCCCATGCCTCAGTCCAAGCCTCAGGCACAAGCCAGCGGGGGACAGGGAGGGGGACAGGGCTTGTGAGATGGCTGGGAACCTACCAACACCTGCCTGCAGCTCCCTTGCCATTCTCCTCACGTCCCCATCCCCTGAAAGGATTGATGCATCTGCCTTTGAGCTGTTGTGAAATGCAGAGGCTGAAGAATAGCTCCACAGGCAGCCCCGGGAGGAGGGGGGAAGGAGGGGAAGGTGCCTTCAGGAGCAGACGGCTCAGCGGATGGCCGCAGCGGCCAGCCTTGCATCTCAATGAGGAGAAAGGCCTGACAGGCAGCAACAGGGGGTGGTGGGGACAGTGAGGGAGAAACAGCAGCATCCTCCCTACTGCCCATCTCCCTGGACCTGGGGAAACACTGAGTCAGACATTGCATCCTGCCTGTCCAGACTGGGCCTAGAATATAAAACCTTTCTGGGTCTTTTTTTCGTGTGGCTAATGGAGGACGAGGGGGAACCTCAGCTTGGCAGCTGCTCTCAGGAGGCAGGGAGCGGGTGGCACAGGCATTGTCAAGGCAATTTTGAGAAGGCAATAACTACCAGCACAAAAATAGCCTGCTTGGATGTGGCACTTTCCTGAAAGGGAATGCAGATGGGGAAAAGGAGACAGAGAAGGGATCTTGGCTCCTTCCCCATGGCCAGAGTAGTATTCATGGCCAGGATGCAAGGGGAGATAGGTGACTCTGCTTATGTCTTGCATTGGAAAAGAAGATTTTGCATCCTTCCCTCATTACCCATGTTTCCTGGCAGTCTATAACCCTGGCAGTCTATAACTCTCACCCCTGGCTCTTCCATGACCTGACTTATGGTTTTAGACAGAGACAGGGGATATTGCTACAAGGAGGATTGTGGTGGCAATAGTTGCTAAGGTTTTATTCTGTGCTTGTGTAATGAGCAGTGGAAGCCTTGAGTGGGACACAATGGGAGGCAGTAACCATGTGGGAGTAAGGACATAACCTTCCTCTGCATATTAGAGAGATCTGGGCTAGTGGGACAGACTCGTGCCAATGGAGGCTGGACAGACTGCCACTAAACAGGCAGTTTAGCTGCACAGCATGGACACCAGTGATGGCATGGTTGTGGACAAGGGTGTGGACCAGCACACGGAGTCCGCACACAGGAGCAGCGCACCATGCCATGCCTGACAGCAGGATCTCACTCCTGTGGGAGAGGACATCCAGTTTTCCTCACCTGCCTACTTCGGTCCAACTTTGAAAGTGAAAAAGATTGGTTGAAAATTTGCCTGCCCTGGCCTGGCTCCCTTTGTGTGCAGGCTGCTTTGGCTAAAAGGAATTGATATTCTGCACAGGGGAAGAACAAGCAATGGCTGTTAATTGCCCAGCATCTCCAAAAGAAAACCCTTTCCCGGGGCTGCCTGTCTCTTACTCCAAGTGGCTTCTGGCTCTTGTGGCTCCCAGGCACTGCGTCAGATTGCGCAAGGCCACAATTTTATCCACCCCTCTCTCTTGCTGTCATGCTCTCATTTCTTTTTTGGCCAATGTCACAGGCTTTTACACTATCAAATCACCTACAGACACGCTGTTCCCAGTGGATGAGAGTCCCTTGTCACCATTCTGCATAGCAGCTACATCCTCCCTTCCCTCTTTCCTCCTTCCCCTGCTCCCCAGCACAGTCACCTGTCCCTTCACCATCTCTCTATACAGTCACAGCAGCGAGGTGAGCTCAGGAGCCGAGCGTGACACCGAGCCTTGGTGCTGCATGTTTAGGAATAGCTGGTCTGTGAGGGAAGTTCATGGATCCCCAGAAGATGTGAAGTGGCTCATGGTCTGCCTGCTTTACTGCTAGTCCCACCACGTGCAGTAACTGCCTTGGAAAAAGGTCCTTTTGTCAAAGTTAATTGTGAACAATTACTCAGAAGAGCTGGATAAGCTGCTGTTCTGCAGTGTGACATCTGCCCTGTTGCTGCTCTAGGCCCCTTGGCCTGTCAGTGCTGGATGGAGGTTTGTCAGGGGGAAGGAGGAGATGGTTTTGTGTTCAAAGACATGATGGAAAGTGCTGCATCCCTTTTTGGCTTGATAGTTTTGGATGGGAAGAGGGAAAGCAGCTGTGCTGCATTCCTAGTGAACACCCTGAGACCTCATTTCCAGAAGCACGTTTCCTGGACCAGAAGTGGAGCTGCCCATCAGCATGGGTGATGCTGATCTTCTCTGTAGGAAAATGGGCTCTGGGGTGGCCCCACTGTGTGTGTGAGGGGAGGAAGAAGAGCAGAGTTTGGGGGAAACTGTCACAGAGTACCAACATCTGAGTGTTTAGAGTCAAAGAGAAATGAGTTCATGCTTCGTCTCTATTTCTAGGAGAGACACTTCCCAATGCCCTGCCTCTACTAAGAGCAGAGAGCTATTCTTGCTGCCAGAGAACCTCAAAAAGTCTCACCCAGCTCTGGGGCAAGCCAGGCCTAATTCCCAGCACATCCAGCAGACGTTCCCACCACCCAGCCTCTTCCATCCGCAGTTTTCTCAAGGGGCTTGTGACAGGGAGCTGGAAGGAACACTAGTCTGAATACAGCTGAGAAGGGACCATGGGGTCTTCCTTGTCCCAGCTGTGCCCTGCTCCCCAAAAATTAGAATTGATTGCACCAACTCAGTCACCCAAGGGTGTCATTGTAATGATGCTTTCTTGGAGGTGAAGGTGCTATTTTGGTGCATGGTACGGATGGAAATTGTGTACAAGGGCTGCAAACTGTGGGCAGTAAATGTGGCTCCAGCCCCAGGGCCTCATCAGTGACCTGTCTTGCCTTCTCCAGCGGTTACTTTTCCTTCTACTCCAGTCTGTCAGGTTGCAAGACAAAAGCTGAAATGTAGCCAAAGGAAGACATAAAATGATCAGTCAGACTGAAAGTCCATCCTGTCTCCTGAAAAACTTGCCCATCTGGTCTTTTTAAATGTTCCTCAGTGCACGTGTTTGGGGGTGAAAAAGTCTGAGCTGCGTCATTTCAGGCCTGTCCTTGGATCTGCAGGGTGTTGAGTTACAGACAGGTGACTCTGGGAACTGTGCTGCACACAAAAATGTGGAAACTCTGGAGTGTCTTCAGAGAGGCTGCTTGCTTGGGAGACATCATTACCTTTGAGCTGTTTGCTTGTCCCCAGGAGCGGGTGGAACAAGGTGAGAAAATAAGTGGGGAAATAAAAGAGCCAAGAAAAGGGAAAGGCGGGTTTTAGAAGGCAAGTGAGTATCTTGGGTTGGGAAATCGAGACACATTTGGGGAGTGTGGTGTAGAATTTTAAGTAGCACAGTGGGTACAAGCAAAACCAAATGAAAATAGCAATGTGCTGGAGCTCCAGGAAAAGTTAGCTATAACTCTGGGCAAATACTGGTTTAAAAAGGAGGCAGAAACCAATAAAATCAAGGGACCATTTATGCAGGCAGAAAACCAAATCACTGAGGTTTTTGTTTTTCTGTTTTTGTTTGTTTATTTGTTTGTTTTTCCCTGCAAGAAAACGCAACTAAAAGAAGGTCTGAAAAGTTATGCTTTTTCAGGGGCACAGACAGAAGTATAATACTATATGAGCTGTTTCCTTTCATGTGAAAGGCTCTTATTTCCCAGAACTCAAATGTATAGGTTTCCTTGAGTTCAGCATATGGGTTGAAGAATGCAGACGTGAATCACCACAATCCCCCAAACCCAGAGGTAGCTCTGAACACTTGATCAGGTGGCATTCATGTGCCACTCTGTATGGAGACAATACTGTGTTCAGGATGTCGTCTTAAGAAGTTTTTTTTTTTAATCTTTATAATTTCCTCCCTCCTCAGGAAGTATCTACATCTTTTCCTGTTCTGGCCAGGATTCAGCTGAACCACTACAGCCATGGCTCATACCCAGTGTTTTTTACAGCTCGAGGTGTTCTCTGGTTGTAAGTCAATGATGAGGATAAGCAAGGGGAATAAATGAGATCCTGGCTGTGATATCATGCTGTGATAGCTCCTCTGACAGCTGGAAAGCTCTGAGCATCAACAGGGTTGGCTCCTTTGCTATGGGACTCACAGGCACAGGCTTGTCTTGGCACATCCCAAAAGGCTTGTTCTCCATTCACATGCAGTGGCTTTCTGATGGATGTTGAGGTCATGGAGCCTTGTCACAACACTGCCGTCTCCAAATGAGTACCAAAAATAGAAAAAGAGAAATTTTCCCTCTCAGCACTGCATTCCAGGAGTGCACAGACTTGCTTAACTCTAAGGTACCTTCTCCACTTCTGTACCAATGCGTCTCTTGTGTCAGTACCCATTTTATATTTAAGTAGGTGCTAAGTCCTAAAAATTCTTTTCCCTTTTCCCCTCTCCTTGCAAGCAGGGATATTGAGTTTCAAGCCTGAGAAAATAGGTGTTTTCAAAACATCTGTTCTGGCTGGCAGTGTCATAAATGACACAGGCAGAGACGTCAGTCACTGCTCTGAGAGGAATGCAGGAGCATTCCATCTCTCCTGTGCCTCTTATTCCTTTCCAGTACACCACTGAGCCATGAAACAGCTCCCAGAGAGAAGTGATTGGACTCCTATTGCTTGAAACTTTGAAAAACTGAACTGAGGAAAGACATAAGAGACCAAAGAGAAGGAAGGACAAAATATTCCAGCTTTCTTCAAGGGTTAAGTGAGCTGGTAGGTAGGTTTCATCTCGATGCCTTCAGTTTGTCACAGACCCAATCTGACAGCTGTTTTCAGACTAAAGGAATGACCATTAGTTCCTTCTCCCTTCTGCTAGTCCCACAATCTCTCCAAGGGGAAAGGAGGCACAAAAAATCTAACCATCGCTTCCTCACACTGTCAGGAGTCCTCCTTAGGAACTGATCTGCTGCCCAGCACAAGCGACTGATCCCACAGCTGAAAACTGGAACAGTTGTTCTGAGGGAGAGTTTAACTGCTGAAGCACTGGCTGCTTAGGACAAGGTCCCAGCAGGGAAGGACTGAAATACCTCTAAAGAAAATCGTAGCTCTGGGAGGTCCAAATGTCTTCTTGCACGTTTTCTCTCGCTCTCTGCTGGCTTCCAGCCTCCCAGTCTTTGCTGCTTGATACTCAGATAGCTGAGTTTCTTCATTCACTCCCTTTACAGAGCACAGAGAGCTGGTGGAGGTGTTTGATTTCGATGTGGTAGGTGAGATAAGATTTCTCCCCCCATGCCCTCTTCTTTTTCTCCCTGCGCAGCTCCTGTCCTTGCAGTTCTCAGGACTTGACTAGGAGAGTTTTTAAATGAAGTGAAAGTCTTAATGTGAGGTGAATCCCAAGACCACAAACAGTTTGGACTTCAAACAGTGAGAAAATTGGCGCCGGATGATTCCGCACACAAAGCAGAAAACTTTCATTTCCTGCAGGCAGGATGGAATTGACTGTTATATTAAGACTTCAGAAGGAGCACTGCCCCGGAGTAATTTCACTGCTGTCAGGCAGTGTTGACATCTAGATTAACCTCTGTGCAGTGAATTTTACAGCAAAGCTCATTGTAATGCATGTGGGGTATCTCCTGTAAATCCCAGCTGAAGCCCACGGTGTCCCACCCTTCTGCACAGGAGGAAGGGTCGGGGAGCAGCCACTATCATTTTTGACCCCAGCAAAGCATGACTCTAACCTCATCCAGGCCAGTTCTGCTGAAACTACCATGCCAGTTCTGCTGATTTTCTACCATGCTAAAGTGACAGTAGCTCCAGCCTATATTTTTTTTTTTAATTCCCCAAAGGGGTTTACATCACAAGGCTAAAATTTTTGCCAGTGACAAACAGCTCCCTTCAGGTATCCATCCAGCAACACAGTCCTAATTAAAAGGCACTAGTTAACTGGTGGCAATTAGCTGCTTGCACTGATTAACACCAAGACATATAATCCCCACACACAATGCTCTGATCAGATGTGATCTAGGACTAAATGGCAGACAAACTCCCAGCTGATGTGGGATAGTGGCATCCAATCCTATCCACCCGCCCACAGGCCACTATCAACACTGTTTACCAAACCAAAACTGCATGAATTAAAGAAGTTCACACAGTTAACTCAGTGCAAGTCAGAGGACATTGCAAAAGAAGTCTCTTGGCACCTGAACTGAATGCTCCTGTTGACAAGTTGGAAGCATAGACCAGACCTCAAGTCCTTTTGTCTTTTGTGTAGGAGTAGGGGGAGCAGTGAAATGTCCCAGGCAGGAGCACGACAGCTTCTTCACTTTTATGTGAGTAGAGAAAATCCTCTCTGTGGTTATTGAGATGCATCTCTGAGATACACTTTGTGAAAAAATCACTAGCATCTAAAACAAAAAAAAATTGAAGCAAAAGGGTAGGTTTCTTTCTTTGTGTGTTTTTGTCACACCTTCTTATTCTCACACTTATTTTAGTACTGTCATTGCTCTGCAGGCATCTATAAGTGGTTCTAGACAAGAGACAGGCTGTCAGGTACCGAACAGATCCACCGCTAACCCTAAGGGAAAAATCTCAATAGGACTTCTAGAAACCTCTTTCAGATTCCACCCATCCTCTCACCCACAGCTTTTCATGATAGGCTTTGGACTGCGTAGAGGGGACATGTCTGTAGTTTCCTTTCATCTTCAGAAGGAGTTGTGGCATTTCTGCAATCTGACCCAACAGGAAGATTCCTTCAAACTAACATTTATTACCCCCAATTATAATACAGCTGAAAAGGCTATCCAAGGTTATAGAAAAGGTCAAGCACTTACTTTGGACTGGAATTTGCTTTGGAAGAAATTTGATGGACCAATTTAACCACCACAGCACATCAAAACCTGGTGGCTTCATTTAAAAAGTAATCAGTATTGTATTTCGCTTTAGACATCCGTGCATTAGTGTTCTGCAAATATGATTTCCTCTTTGTTTGCATTATTGATGCCATAAAATGTCAGACACATTAAAGAAAAAAAAAAGAGGCCAACCTTTGGGGGTTGGAATGATTCTGGCTGAATTGCAGTTGGGTTACTTTTATTTCCCATGATAGCGATGCACTGTTACTCATTCTGCTATTGCTTTACAAAGAGTTCTCTGTAAGTGTATTTATTCAGCCAACCATATTTCAGGAAACACATAACCTTGATATTTTTTACTGTGTGTGGCAGTGCTGTGTGTATGTGTGTTGGGGAGAGGAAGGGAGGTGGAGCTTTTTACAAGAGCCCTCCCATGTCTGCTAATGTGTTGGCTTTGTGTAATGCCGAGTGCCTCCCTCCTGCTCAGGTGGCTGGTTTGATTTAACCTCAAGAACTGACTTTTGTTATCAGAATTTGAGGTCTTCTGGTTTTGCACTGCCCAGAATCTGTCATCTGCTTTCACCATTCAGCAGCCATCTGCTATCCACAGAGGTTCCTAGATGTCTGTGCCACTGAGATTACACAGCACTCAAGTCTCAGGCATGTGATAGAGGAGTTTTAGCACATTCTGATCCTGGACCAACAGCGAGTTTACTGATTTAGCTTGGTTCCCACTCAAGGTCTGACTACAGTTCCCAAGACAAATAATATTAGCTGCTCAGTGCTTTTCCTCACAGACCATTAAGAGCACAGGCCTTGGTGGCTGTACGCTCTCTGCCTCACCTCTCTATAATGAATGGAGATTCATTTTTCAGTGTTCCTGTGAGCTTTTTGGGAGAATATTCTTCCTCTTAAAATCTAAAAAATTCTCAAGTATTTTGTCTTCTTGAAAGTAAAAGTGAAAAAATAAGGTGGAAATATCTCCCTGGATATATATTTCTGGTGGAATATTTTCATCAGTGGTAAAATTTCTTTTTAGCTTTTCCTTCCAGTGACATCAAGACTTGGGTGCAGAAGAAGGAGAATACAGTGGACCAGTCTAAGGAAGGGATTCAACTAGGACCTAGACTGCAAAGTTATCTGTTCACATACTAGGCCCTTGACAGCTTCATAGAGAAAGAAATCCCCAGCTTTTTTTGAGCAGATTCCTGCCCAAATTCCTGTCTTGTTCCTACTCCAGTTCTGAACAATGACTTTGAGATGGCCTTCAGATCTCTTTATCTTCACAGATCCCTCTCAGGGCTATCCAAACAGCCCAAAGAAGTGATGACAGGGGCTGAATGGGTGCATAATTTGGTGTTTTTCTTTCACTTTTTCACCAGGGGCAAAGATGGTGAAAGTGACAGAACAGAAAAATTATTTTTCCCAACAGGAGAGATCCATTTTCTTTTTAAGCTCTGATATTTAAGATGCCGTACAACAGTACCTATAAATATGCCTTGAATTGTTGAATGAGCACAAGGAGTATATTTGATTTTGTTTTTATGTCTATAATTTCTCTCGCCAAGAATTCAGCTGTTACTCAGCTCCCAGCAGGTTGTTCTGATTGCTGGAGAGATGTTTGGGATTGATTCCGGCTGTGACCTGTTCTAGTCCAGCCTCATTCTTATGTAGCTAGATTGAAACAATAGAAATCAGCAAGAGACTGAATTGTTGTTCCTGTGTAACTAAACCTTCTTGTGCAACACCAAGCTAAACCTTGAAGGCATTGAACAACCACAACTTTAAGATCAGTAAAGGCTCTAGATACTGAGAGGGACTGAAGGTCACTATGATGTTGGGAACAGAACGGCAGGAGAGAGAAAGAGAAATGCTACAAGGAAAAAAGCAACAAACATTACATCAGAAAAGACAGTGGTTGGTTTATAAAACAAGAAAATCCACTGCTGTTCATGAGAAAAGAATCAGAATATTCACCCTGGCAACCAAGAACATTGGCCATCAGGACAAGAGCAGCTCTGTATCCTACAAACCTCCTCTCACTTTTAATTTCCTTTTTCTCCTTTTCCTGCTAATACAGAACAAATCCTGGTTTATGGCCTTCCTGAAAACTGAAATTAAGAGGCAGATTTGGGAGAGGAAGAGAGAGATCCTGCTGGATGATCAACAGCTTTATAGCCCAGCACCTTTCAGTAGCAAGTGCCTGGTGTGTCCTTTATTTCTTTTTCCTTTATTTTTTTTTTTTAATACAAAGACTATTTGATACAAGTAGTGTTCACGTTAAGGCCTCAACAATAATAATGATAAAAGTTCCCTTCCTAAGATTAATAATACAAAAATCTCTCGGTAAAATGGAGATTATACCGTGTCGTAGCCGCGTCCTTGCGGATCAGCACCGCGGACAGCGGCACCTCCCGCGCCTCTCCCGGCCCGGCGTTTCGGGCATCGCTGGAGGAGGAACTCCGCTTTAGAAGAAGGAACTCTACTTTCGAAGAAAGAATTCAACTTTTGAAGGAATCATGCCCACACTGGTCAGGGCACTGCTGTCTCACCCTTCGTTCTTTTCTCCCATCCTTTTTTCTAGTGTGAAATCATTATCTGGTATCTTGTTTTCAAATGATGGAGGAAGGATAGTTTAGAACACAAAACAATAACTCCAGTTCCAGAGAGAGGACCATTTGTCCTTCAGAATTAAATTCCCTGCCCCACTTCTTCCTGCACTAGTGTTCTACTTACAAAGGCTCCATCTCTAATTTGGATTGTGAAACGTTCCTATCTTCTCATCCATTGGGACAGTTTGACAAATGGAGAGCTACTATACTGATAGCCCTTCAGAAACAGAGTATTTATGTTATTGGAAGCATCATGTGATTCAGCTTTGGCCATCAATTACATTTAGGGTAAATGTTGGTAAAGGGTAAACAGAAAAATTTCTTGAAAAATTGCAAGCAAGGGACATATAAAGGACACTCAGGCCCCTAAAAGTTATTTTCACATCAAGCCACAGAAAAAGCCACATTACTGTGTAGTGGAGAGTTGTCAGAATCATAGAATCATAGAATGGTTTGGGTTGAAAGGGACCTTACAGATCACCTCGTTCTGCCCCCCCTGCCTGACCAGGTTGCTCCAGCTTGGCCTTGAAGAGTCAGACAGAGATGAAGAGCCATGCAGGGAAGAGCAGGCATCAAAAGACAAGTCTCCAAATGGAGAAGCAGTTATATGTCACGTAACAAACATGTCAGGCATTTCAGTACTCAGCTTGTTCCACCTGCATACTTGGGATTTCATTCCACATTTTCCTTCATGATATTAAGGAAGATACATCCTCAAATTAAGGTTGGACATCTCCTGGACCTGTTCATCGTGGTGAGAATTTGTTGGGCAGGAGCATGCAGGCTCATTAATCCCTGAAAAATTTAATGTGAGGAAGAACAGCCAGAAAAGTGGGCCAGAAAGTTGAGCTATTCCCCCCACTCAACATAGGCTGCTTTCTAGAAGCAGTTTCCTCTGTATCCCACCTCCCACATACTCCCCAGCTGTGACTGGCAGTTACTACAGTGGGACATGTGGATGGACACTCGGAGACAGTGAGGACTGGGAAGTGCCTAAGACACAAGGCCTCAAAACTTGTAAGTAACAATACCAAAAATAAGGAATTAACGCCAGACTTCTGATGTTTAGGGCCACCTGGAAGTCAGAAAGGATGAGCTTGCAGGGGGTGGCAAAGATTATTTAATGAGGGGATTAGAGAACAAATGGTGCTAAGAGGAGGGAGAAAAGAAGCCCAATGGGACACAGAGAAAGGAAGGAAATGGACAAGGACTTGATTCCCAGTGGTCATGGGGGTAGTGAAAGTCAGATGTGAACTGTGGTGAAGCAGAGGACAGCCCTGGCTGGGGAAGAACTATGGTTGTGAGGAAGGAGTCACTACAAAATGAAGTGTGCTCATCTAAATGAGTCCTGAAATTTCCTCCAAACTCTCAGCCCTGCTGGGCTTCTCCTAGGCCCAAATTCTCTGCTTCAAACCCCACAAATTCCATAATTTTAACAACATTTATTTCGCTCTCTGACAGCTCTGGTTACAGTACAAGCAGGCTAGACTGTTTTTGTTCCCCTCACTCCCCCTGCTCTGCCCCCACAACCAGCCAATTCCTTGTGTGAAGGAAAATTGGCTTTCTTTTCTTTTTTTTTTTACCCCCAGAAGTGTCCGTTATATTTTTAGCTAAACTGAAAGGCAATTTTTTGCATGAGAGCTTTGCATAGATAGGCTTAAAGCAGAACAAAAATTAATAAATAACTATACTAAATTACTTCCCCCTCCCCCACCTTGTCTTAATGAAGTGCTGTTTTACATAAGCTATTTCAATAGAAAGGAATTATTTTGGGGCAGGCAAATGATCAACAATATTTAGCTTTCCAAGAGCGTTGCAGCTCCCTCCAACTTTTCTGGGTCAGGCAAGGAGGCAAAGTTTTTCCAGGTAAAGATTGAGGGCACAAAAACTGTGCACTTGCCTCTGGTAATTTCTTCAAGATGTATATTAAGCAGTATTGTCCATCAGCAGCCTGTGTGGCAGTGTGATGGCATTGGCAGAAAAATCACTCTGATTTCCTGTGCTGGCACTCCTGCCTCAAGAAGAAACATGCAGCTTCCAGAAATCTGCGAGGGTAGACTTAATTTCCGGGAAACTACTCCTCCCCCCCAGCTGAACTGCCCTTCAGTGCTGCACTCAGGCTTGGCCCCCACAAGGTGCTGCTCCACAGCTCACTCTGGTAGGCGAGCTGGTACCGAGAGGAGGATGGGGCTACATCTCAGAGGAAAGACATTTTGATGACATTTTTGTTGTTACTATTATTTAAAACAGCTTATTTTAATCTCAGTTAATGTCATGGGAAGTCTGCATGAGCAGAAAACAAATCCTCTGGTGATGTGATGTTTGCTGAATTGATTTTTTTTTTTTTGGCAGACTTCTATTTACACTGTATACCAATCCACATTTTCTTAGTTTGGGGCCTCTTTTGCATCTTTTGAATCCTATTTGCCATTTTGCAACTGAATTGATGGTTCTCAACCTTTTCCATCCTGCAGTCTCCCCTTCTCCAAATCAAAACTCACCATTTTCCCCTGCTGGGAACAAGCCAGGTTACCAGGAGAACCTGGTAAGAGCAAGGAGGTCGTGATCTCTCCATGCCCATTCCACCTCCACTGGCTCCAATTCAGAGGATAAGGAACTCTGATCTGAGTATTGGCCAAGGTAGGGTCCCTGCTTCTCCTCTACCTGCCACATCATGTGCATCGAGCACATTGCTACCCTGGAAGGGGATGACTGATACAGTGTTAGTCAAACTTACAGGAAGACTTTTTAAATTAAGGATTTACAGTGAGGTCAAGGGGCCTGTTAAAGTGCTGAGGTATTTACCCTCCCCAGACCTTCCCTTCCTTCCTACCCTGCTTTGTCCCTTCCTCTCTCCCCAGCCTTGAAATGAAACAGAAAATTATTTTTTTAAAACTGTGTCGATAATTTATGTTTAGTATAAAGGATGATTTAATGGCATCACCAAAGGTCATTTTTTTCATCTCCTTGTTACTGCCCCAGCCCCAGAGGCTGTGCATCCCCTCTTTCCCATCTCTCTCTGCTGCCCTCCCTTCCATTCACCTCACACACCCCCTGCCACCACCCCACCACAGCGTTCCACACACCACACACCTGCTTCAGGTTCAGCCAACGACCGTTGGAGAACAGAGATTTCAAACCCAAACCTCCACTCCAGACCACCACAAACTGGAACCATTTCCACCTTGAAAATAGTCAGTTGCTGCAAATGACAGGCAGACTCATTTCTTGAATTACGTAAGGTTTTTTTTAAAGCCTTTTATACCTATTTACGTGTGCGCGAGCGTGCACCGCGTGGACACAGTGGTGTCTGTGTGCACAGATGCACACGAATCTCTCTCTCAAATATAAATATATTGTATGTTAGAGCTGTAAATATTCCTTGGTCATGTGTCTATGTCTTCTTCAAAGTATCATATCCTCAGTGTTATGTTAACAATTCCATTTATTGATTGATGAAACTGTGTGTAGACCTGTACCCTCCTGACATAGTTTATGTAGCTCTCTCTTCTCAAATAAAGTACAAAACTACCACTAGCAGGTCCTCCTCTCCTTTTTCTTCCGTGCTGAATATTCAGCTTTAATTCATGGAAGTCTGACACAAAATTTATGCAGTTTTCAGTTATCACAACAATGCAGAAACCTCCACATGATGTTTTAGGAATTGTGTTTTGGTGGTCAGGTCAGCATGTGTAACAGTTGTTAAGTTAGGCAAAATGTTGTCCTAACTGCAGTAAATGAGGGTCTCACTACTGAGCTGATTAATTTTTCCCACCTGCCTTCAGGTGCAGCCTTCACCAACCACAGCTCACTTCATTCTAGTAGAGATAACAGAAGTCCATCCTCTTCTTCCTCTCTGTCAATGGGTCTCTGCATCATTATACCAAGCGACCCTCCCACAGCTCAGAAATTTCCCCTTGGCTTAAAAGGATCCGGTCACTTCTCTGTTGTGTTGTTAGTTTGTTGTTGCTTGGATTGCTCAGCACCTAAACTCAGCTCCCCTGAGTAAACCTTGGGGCTGGGAACAACACTCAGGATTATGGCAAAATCCACTGCTGTTGCTTACTTCCCCTTAGCTCCTGAGACTGGCTTCATGAAATCATAGGAATCAGAGGATATTTACCATTGCAAGCTGAAAAAAAAAAAACCCTTTTGCACAAATACACTTACTAGGTAAAACCATAAAGATGATTTGTGAAGTAACACTTAATTTACTGCAACTGACACCAGACTCCAGATGCCAGAAATTTGACTGACAATTTCTATTTATTTATACCCTGCTATACAATATCTGCCTTAATGTTGTAAATTTTTCTGATTGGAATTTCACAGTGTCTGCCTGGATATTTATTGATCATAAAATAATCTGCACAACCCGTTAAAGTCAAGGCAGGGAGAATGGATGCCAGAGAAATCACTGAACAGGATCTGGGTACCAGTGCCCAGGTAACAGAAGATGCTCAGATGCTATTTTTATAGCATTATGTATCACTGAGAGCCAGTCTTTTGAACTGCTTTTCTGCTGTTTCCCGAAAGTCTCTTCTGAAATGCTTCCAAGAGCCTGGTGTTGAGTTCCTACCAGCAACTCCATATGGACCCTGCAACATGCCTCATTTGCAGCTCCTCACCGTTGAGAAATCCCACCTTTACAATGAAATCTGATGTTTTCACAACTGTTCTTTAAGACAGCCCACGAGGGAAATGTTTGGCTCTTCCTGCAGCAGTAAGACCACTTTTTTTTCTACTATTATTTTTGGCAGGCAAAGACAGAAGCATACAATTTCTGCCCACAAGGGAAAAATTGTGAAACTTGGTCCCAAATGGGAGTTCCCATATTGCCTGGTGAACAAACTCTCTTATTTCATTCACAGCTTCAACCATGCAGCTTTCCAGTATCTCCAATGGATTTTTGCCTCTTGAGTTTGGTCTTTTTTGTTGGTTTGTTTTGTTTGGGTTTTTTTTCCCTAAGGGGCACCTTTTCTCCCTTGTGGAAGTTAGAGGTGTGTGCTCTCCTCACACAGGTGAACACAAAAGTATACTTTGGTCATAGCCAAAGCCACCCTTTTTTCCCAGAATTCTGCACATCCCACCCCCAATCCAGCACACACCCACCTTCTCACCAGCAGTGTCCCAGTGTGACACCCCTCCCTTCCCTGTGCACACAGATGTACCCCCTACTCCAACCCACTATTCTTCTGCCTACTCCTGCTCTTGATAGCAGGAGCTTGCTCTTCTCCCTGTAAATGCTGCACTAGCTGTTCATTCCTGCTGCTTTCTGAGCTCATAAACCAGGCTTCATCCTCACCACTCATCAAACATGGCTCCCTTTCCTTTCTCTACATCAGAATAATAAACCAGCAGTGGATGATTTGCCACATTAGCTCTGGCCAGGCACTCTGATGGACAGGGTTCTCTTTTATTATTTATATAAGGTGTTTATGTGATAAAGACCTTTTGAAATTAATTAAAAATACAATAGAGGAAAAAAAGTCACAGTTTGACCAACTTCCCTAGGAGTCACCTTGATCTGCCCCCTCCTGGTACCTGTTGCAGTTTGCATTTGCCTATCCAGGGTAAGGATTACAGGAGCTTACAGCAGCTGGTGGGGCATCTCATGGGCTGGGAAAAAACCACACAAAAGCAAACAGCAGCTGAGGCTGCCTGTCAGCAAGCTGTCAGGCTATGGGCACATGCCCTGGACCAGACAGCATCCCTGTGGGAAGGTGGGCGATAAAAGGACTGGATCTGCTCAGGGCTCCCTGTAACCTTTTCGAACTCCATAAAACCCTCCACAGATTACCCTTTAGAAAACAGGAAAGGCAAGCAGACCCCTGCATGCCCTCTGGGTAGAGGGAAGGGAGAGGTCCTGGCCTTCCCCCAGGTTGCAGAGAGAGCCAGACGAAAGGTTAATGGCACGATGTAATCACAAGGTAAAAGCACAGGGCAGAGCAGGGGAAATTATTTCCTGTTCAATTGTGGCTTTTGTTATTCCCAGAGAAAAGCAGCAGGTATTCAGGAGCTTCTCATTAGCCAGCATGATTTCCATTAGGCTTTCTATTAACATTTTGTGGCCGTAATAAACACCTACATAATTAACAGAAAAAAGGAGCCCTCTCCAGGCTAACAGGAGTGGCCAGAACAAGCTGGGAATAGCACAAGAAGGTTAGTTCCCGCCTGGAACTTTCTGTTTGCAAGGCAATTGCTCTTTTCATCCTTCTGGGACAATTCCCTTGTAAAGAGTTAAGTTTTAATGTTTCTGCCCTTCTGCCTCAGTCTAGGAGGACATCTACCTCTGCTTTGCATCTGGAAGAAAATGAAATTTGCAGGGTAGAAATTGTCCCTGCAAGTTTCCCCAGGGAGATTCAGGATACCCCTGTATTCCCCAGTCCTCTGCCATAGCCCTCAGGAGCCTTTTCCTGCTAAAAACTGTCAGGGAAAGAAATCTCTTAGGAACACATGCATGACCCCAGCTGGTAGACAAGCCCCAGGAGGTCACACAAAGTCCCCATGGAAGGTAGATGGGAGTTACTATAACCTGGGCTGGTTTATAACCATGAAGCACAGCAGTGCTTCAGGTCTACTGAGAACTGATGAATGATGAGTGAAATAGACACAGAGATAAAACACAACCTTCCCCATGTCTCAGTCTTTCCATGCCTTCTCCATCCTGCTAAGGGCTTGAACAACATTTCTGAGTATGGTACTTGCAGGAAAGCTCACAGGTAGCTTTGGCTCCTCCCCAGTCCTTGTCCTCCTCCCCACCAATTGCCAAAGGTGCCACTGGCAAGCCTGTGCACAGGAGATTGAGGACATGTCATTTTAACAGGGCTGCCAGTCCCCCCTCCTCATTTCAGACTCCTGCTGCTAAGAATATATGTGCCCTTTATCATAGCTCTAAAATAGAGAGAGACACTTTGGAATTCAATTAGTCAAACAGTTGCCACAGCAACAAAAACATATAAACTTAAATGATTTATACTCACAGACACCACTTCAAATAGGAATAAATTTAATACAGCAGCTGGGAATGAAATGCATTGTACAATAAGAAAATTGTATTTTTTCTCTCACTGATGATAGGCCTCAAGGTCTTAATGCAATATAGATGAAAAAAGATATTTGGGCAGAAGGAAGCAGAATATGTTGTGCTGTATGTACAATGCCTGCTTGGAGAGTACAGCACATAATGAGCATGTACATCTAATCACAGAGCTGTGATGCTGTTTGCAGACAGCCAGAGATCAAAGATTGCAGCGACCAAGCTGACTGGTTGCTTTCACCTTCTTTCTTCAGCTCTCCTCCATCTCATGAAACCTTTCCTGCTGGCTCCCACCCAGGAAAAAAACAAATCTACCCTCATTCCAGCAGTTTCTGCACTACAGAGCCAGGTCCCCATCTGGTAAAGTGAGATTGTGGTTTTTTTCTAGAAGAAAAGAAAATTATTTTAATTCAAACATAGTTTTGAGAATTGAAGAAGAAATTAATTCCAAGAAATGTGCAGAAATTTTTTTCCTCTGCAAGAACATTGCAGAAGCTTGCAAGAAAATCTAGAATGGTCATTCCAAGTGACAGTCATCTGCAGTACTTTTGCCCATGAAGGCTGAACATGCAGTGAATGCCACGCTCCCTACTGCTCTCGTTTGACTTTGAGATTCCTTAGAGGGAACTACAGGTCCATGGCATGTAAGACCAGCAGAAGATAATGTATGTACAGACCTCTGTACAACTTCAGTGCATTCTCAGTCCAGTACATACAAATGTATCTTTTTCCAACCAGAAAAAGTATCATGAATGAAAATGATGTAGGGGCTTAGGGGAGCCTTATGATTAGTTTCCAGTAAACAGGAATTGTCCAGAAGTTGTGCAGAAACTGCCTCCTTCCTTTCTAATTGCACAGCAGCTGGTTTAACCCAGAACTGTGGAAAACTGTGTGCTTGCAGTTCATCTGCCTCTTTGTTGAGGTGCCAAAGCCAGCTGCCTTGGCAGTGCCTGGACTAGACGCAGCTAAGCAGTGCACAGAGTGCAAAAGAAAATGGAAATCCAACCACTGGCTCTTAATTTTCCCCTAAATGGAAGTTATCCTGTCATCCTAGGAGACATTTTGGAAGTCGTCACCTGCCTGCAGAAAGCCTGATCAACGTGACCAACCACTGCTATCGTTGGGAGCTGGGAATGCTAACATTCTTGGAGGGCTAATACAATGTTATGAGCAATTGTATGACATCTCTCATCTGACTTGCTAAACTACACAGCATTTATGGTTGGAATAAGGACTTTATTTCCTGTCCAGGTCATGCTCGTAACACCTTCTCCTGCACTTCATGAGAACTTAAACAGGAGGAATCTCACGTACTTTGGGGCCCTTTGTGCAAAGGCAACTTCTCTGGCTTAGACCATGTTTTGAGTAAACATTGCAGATCTAAGTACAAGAGGGAAAAGGCAGAAAAGTACCTTTGAGAGAAACCCAATACTTTCATCTAAGTATAAACAAACAAAACCACAGGCCACAGCTCTGACAGAAGTTACTGGCTCCTCAATGTAAAAAATTACTGGGATGAGTTTTATGGATTGTTTTAAGCAGAAGGTCAAGAGTCCTGTTCATTATTAGAGTTGGCAGGTGGGGTAGAGAGTTTGAGATGCTTTGGGCGCAAATCGAGATCAACACCTGCAATTCTCTTTGGCAGTTTTGGAAAGGAAAGCATGCAGATGCAGAATGACAACTAAACAAAGCTAATAATGAAATCATATTTATGTAGGCAGGAAGGAAGCTCAATTGCCAGGAGAGTACTAAAGTCTACAAGTGTAAATACATACCAAATAAGTCAGCTTGATGAGATGCCAAGTTTGTTCAGCAGAGTATGGCACTTCACTGCTGAAGTGCTCCTGCAGAAAAGAAACCAGGAAAATGTCAAAAAGGTCAATGGGTGAAATGTGTGGCTCCACCAGGAAACTGTGCAAACAAGCTCACGTCAGCAGGATTTAGCACTGTCTTGCAAAGGGCCTGTTGGTCTTGTCACATTGAAGCACAAATATTTTACTCCTGAGCTCTGTGTGTTACTGATCTAGAGCTCACTTCTCTCTCCCTGCCTCAAAGCAGAAAGCATCACAATTTATGGTTCTGATGTACTGGATTTGCTTACTTGAAGGTTCTGGATTTCAAGCACAAGAGAAAAAAGTATTGACATCATGAGGGATGTGGTGGGGCAAGTGTGTGAGGATTTGTAGGACTTGTATGGCCAATATTTGACAATGAAGGATCCAAGGCAATAAAGGAAATGAGTAGCTTTACAACATCTCTGAGCCTCACTCTCAGACCAGACTATTCACATACTCTGAGTCAAGAGGGGGAAAACCCCCCCACAAAACAAGAACAAATAGTGCAAAGTATCTCTGGAGATGTTTAGAGTGGAAATCAGAGACATCACAATATTTAGACCCTGAATGAATCTTCCACAGGGGTTGCAAAAAGCAAGATCCTAAACAGCTGAAAGATGGAGCTGAGCCAAAAGTATTCAACCTGTGACAGCAAAAGTCTTGACTCAGCCCCTTCATCTCTCTTTTCCTATGAAGGTAACATCTGTTCTGCTCGTTCCCTGCTCCATCCCTCTTTGGTACAATGGCACAGAGAACAGCAGGCTGGCGTGTCCATCCGCACTCCATTCCTTCTGGATTAGGGGATGGAGCAGTTCAGCAACCAGCTCCCCAAGCCACAAACTACATTTATCATCATCTTTACACGCCTTTACACAGCTGGCTCTCCTGATGATAATGTGTTCTACAGTTTCCCTTGCTGGCGTGGCTTATGTTAATACTCCATTAACATTGCTAATCAGAGACAGACTTCTGGCAGTATCTCCAGGGGATGAGCGAATGTTGTCCTATGCCTTTCAGTTTAGGAGATCAGACTTTCAGATGAAATCCATTCCCAACATCTCTGATTTCAGCAATTAAATGAAGCTGCAGCATGTGGGAGCTGTTCAATGCTGGATGCATGTGGTTCCTACTGCTCCAAAATAAGACCTTTTAAACCGCCTTTTATGCCAATCCTCAGATACATGACATTTGGAACTTTAATTCACTTGGGAAATCAAAGACTGCTAGAAAGACGAGATGGATTCAAATCAAAGATAAAAGGTACAGAGGTCCTGAAGGTCTAACACTGCATGTTCCCAGTTCAGCTTACCCCATCCAGAAATCTATATTTTAGTTTGATCTATTCCTTCTCACATTTCAGGAACACTTCCAAATCCACTTTAGCTTCACAAAAGGAGTCTCCTTTTATTTGGATTAAGTAGAATTAGTCACCGTGATATATGAGGTCTCAAAAGTGTCTGGAAGTTCTAGCTGCACTGGTTAAAGGAAGGCAATTGCTCATTAGTGCAATTTTTAAGTCACCTCAGATTTTAAGTGGATTGCTATTCTCTACAGGATTCAGAGCAACTATAAGATTAACAATTGTTAAACAAAGCCTACGCTATGGAAATAAATTTATTTCCAGTGAAAATATCATAAATGAAGCAGAATGAAATACAACTATTGAAAGGAGAAGTGACGCCTGTATCCTCCCAAACTCCTTCAGCCACAAGCAACAGCTGAGCAGGAGGATGATGCCATTAAACTAGTGAAATAGTGAGTCTGATCAGCAAATTTATGGTCCCATTCAAACAGATGAATCAATCCAGTGCAAATTAGGACAAGTTTCCCCTTTTCCTTTCCCTTTCCTCTTGCAGTCTCCCTGATAACACCTCATGACTTCTTGTCTCAAATGGAAAGCACTTCCATTGCAGGAAGAGGTGCTTGCTGGTGATTCTCAGTGATACGGACACAAGGAAGAACAGCTCAGTTTTAACAGGCAGCTGCAGACCAGTTACATCTCACAGCAAAGCCAACACTTTTTTTGCCTTTCCCCAAAAAAGCCATCTAAACTTACAGATAAAAAAAGAGAACTCACAAACAGACAATCCACATCAGTACCTAAATGATTAAGTAGTATATGACTCACAGCCATTTCGAAAGGCTTCTCCAAAGCCCTAGAGGTCTCACCAGAACCTATTTAGATACACAGCTCAGACATGCAGTAGGTGCAGGGTTTATTTCAAATGCTTCAGGAGTGTGGCTTCTCTGTCCTCTCATTTTAAAGGTCTGAATTCTAAATTCAGTTAAGGATGTCCCATGTTCACTGAGGATGGGGAAGACTGTGGACTACATGCAAGGTCCATAGCACATGGATATGACCTTCATTCACTGGTTGGAAACGATTTCTAATACATCAGCTTATTGCTATAATGATGTGCTTTGGAGCCATTAATTAACTTGCTGCTCTCTGAGGAAATTCTCAGTTCCCTCTATCATTCATATCTGCTTGGAAGAACTGCAGGCCCACAAAAGCTACGTGTGAAAGCCTGAGATGTGTGTGGGATGTAGCCGAGCAGACCGTGGGCAGGTGCTATGAAAACTTCCTCATACAGTGCTTCAGTGCAGCTCCATCCCATCCTACAGCACCAGACTGATGCTGCCAGAGCAGCTCTGACAGACTTAGTTCAACTGCCTGTCCCCAAAATCACTGCTACTGGGACATCCCAAATCTCAGTTCCAATATCTTTGGCACTCCAGCCTCACGTTCTACCTTAGTGGAAAATGCAAATTAATGGAAGATGAATAAAAATGTAGTGAAAATATTTGCCTGTTTCTCCTTGGAATAGTTGTCATCTTTCTCCTATTTATTCATTATTCAGATGTTTTCACAATCCTGATTATGGATTTATACCTTCTTGGACTAGAGTTTGTATGGAGGTAGTTGAATACCTGTTCTCCATATTCAGTGACAGAGCATGAGTGAAGAGCTAGTTCACAAATACTGCAATTCTTCCCTGTCTGGATAAGCATTAACTGCCTTGAATGAAGACTGAGACCCAAAAACCAAAGAGGATGTGTGCCTCCTATGATGTTCTGCAATATTAACTATTCTACAATTCACTTCTGTTTTGTTTCAGCAGCTTCGCTCACTGAATCATCAGAGAGCAAAATTGCTTCAAAATAATAACCATCTACATGGAGGGTTATTTGGAGATGGAAAGAGCAGAGTTTTACTCCAGATTTACAAAAATCTCAACTCACACATTTCACTTGCCAAGGAAAGTGTTCCTACACCTCTTTCTTCAGAGCCAGCACCTTGGGAACCCACCTTCTCAGGCTGATCTTTGCTTCCTCTCTTTACAGATCAAACACCCTCCCTTATGTAACACAGAAATCATTTCTGAAAAGACTTTCAGCTCAAGAAGGCAGTTTTTCCAGGTTAGGAACAGTAATGAATGGATTTTAGGCCAACTCAGTTCCCACGCACCCCATCTAATATTGTGGGGCTGCTGCAGGTTAGTACATTTGAAACCCGTAATAGACTAGTCCTGTCAGAGCATATAACATCTCTGGCTCTGAGTAACATCACTGCACGCTCTGAAGCAGCTCTATCCAGCGAATAGAAAGTACATTTGTAAGACTTCCATTGCACTTGTCTCTCTCTTTCACACACACAAACGAATCTTAAAGCACAGATTAATATTTAAACAATCAGGGCTACAAATATCTTCCAACCTTCCTGGACAAGAAAATTCTTGTATGGAAAAACAGAGTGGGGAAAATGCACAGGGGGAAGAGACCTGTTTTCAAGTGGGAATTTACTTTTCATTTCCGCTCCCTTTGATATAACCAGGATTAACTGCATTTCATCCCCTTCTAAAGGACACGTTGGGTCCCCAGCTGTTTTTCCACTATCAATCCCAGGAGAACAAAGCTTAGGAAGTTAAATGAGTTTTGGGAATCTCATCTTCGCTTTTAATTAATTTGAAATGAATGCATGCTAATGACAACACCACAGCAAGATTGCCAAAACTTTCTCCATCTGCATAAGGAATTGGTGAAGAGCTTGGGATCTCACCAACAGCTTTAACCCTTACTTATTGCAGCTACAGCCAAAACTTTGGGGTGAAATAGGGTCTGAAGGTTCAGCAATTGTCATCTCCATGCACACCATGGAGATGTACTGACTGGTTCCATTCCAAGTGGAGGAGGGAGGGAGCCCTTCAAATCCAGTCCTGCTAGCTCTCAGAGTCCCTGAAAGAAGAGGGACAATCAGAAATGCATCTTGCTGGGTTCAGACTATGAGGAATAAAACTGCTATTTCCCTGTTCAGAGCCACACTTGCAGCTCTTCCTCTTTGTTTTACATGAATTATAAAAATACAAATACACTTCAAGTCCTTCATGTGAAAAAAAAAAATGACAGAAAACCACCCAGTGAACTTATTTTCCTGCCATTATCCTCACTCATGGGTGGCATTACCAGGAAGATTATTTGTTGGTTTTTAAAGGCAAAGAGTGGGATCAGGTTGAAACAATGAGTGTTAGGTTGCTCCTGGTGCTGACAAGGCAGGAATGAGTGTTAGGAGAGGAATACTGGAAATCTGTGTGTGGAACTGGAGGCTGTTAAATCTGAGAAGAGCTAACTCTGATTTTGGCAGAACACTTACAGGGATTGGGGAAACCATTCTGCAGGGACCACAACCCCAGCTGTCAGGAGTAATAAAAGTTGGGCTCAAACCACAACAGAGAAATTGTTGAGGGGAAGGACAATCAGGAAAGTGGGCTGGATTTGGTGATCTACAAGCAGTTTCACTTATAGTCACTCCTGGAAAATGGAAAACAAAACAGGGAGCCAGACAGGTCTGGAAATTAGGCCAAATAAAAAGAGAGTGTAATGTGAGAGGAAGGATTTATACCCATCAATCTATGTCAAGGGTCTTCAGAAGAGACCTTAAGGACACTGTAGATGGGAAGGAATGAGTTTAAACAGAGCAGGTCTCACTGTCCTAATTCACTGGGAACTGTTCATCCATCACAGCTCTGGTTGGCTTCTCTCGTTCTGAGCCTACAGCTTTGCAGGAATTAGGCTCAGGGCATCTGTCCCAGCAGTGTTTCCTTGCTTCCCTGAAGAGCTTCTGCCTCCAGTCTCCTCCTCTGGGCCCCCAGTTTGTCCATCTTCTCAGCGCAAATGCAGAGAAAGTCTGCCAAAATGACGAGGTTCAGCATAGGAATGTGGATTACAGAGGTAAAGAAGACCACAGGTAGGAAGGAGGAGAGCTAATTTATTAAACAAGCTTAGATACCCACCTGCTCTGGACCCTGTGTCTGGTTAGTCATTCAAGGAGCCAGATACTTGCAGATATAGACACACAGAGGCTGTAACCATAAACATTTAAAAAGACCATGCCCAGAGGAGGCTTTTGTTCAGTTAAGACCTGACATTAGCACCAGACTGGCTGTGATCTGAATCTGTTTGTACAGGTAACCATCCTGCACTCTGAGGTTAACATTAGAGTGCCTTTACAGATGGGGAAAGCAATTACCTCATTTAAATTAAACAAAGATTCCTAAAGCTGCCGCTGTGCAATGCTTTCCCCTCTGTAACCGAGCACCAGCATATTTACATGGGGGCTTTTGTGGTTGGGCGTAAGTCATTTGCAAGATATTTTTACTGCTTGCAGGAAATCTATGAAAAAGGATGAGGCAGAATGTCTTGGAATGCAAAGTACCGAGCTGGATTTTAACCACTGCACAACAGCAAATGGGTTATGCTTGGCTTTTTACTATTCAGCTGGTAGCAATAAAACAGTGCTTGGCTTACTCCTTTACAGAGCCAAGTTCTTTATCTTGAAAGAACAATAGTGAAAAAAGGCCTGTAGAGGAAGGAGGCAGCCTTCTGAAAAGCCCCCTTAAGACTGCCTCAGAGCTGAACACAGGAGGCTTAACTCCTACGCCTCCGGCCCCCACGGTGGCAGCTCTCCCTCGTTCCTCAGTGCACCTGGGGTGGGAAAAGCTACAGCTCAGCCTCGTCTCTAGTGAATGAGATAAGCAGAAATACACCATTTACAGCTACCCATCTTCAAGGGCAGGGAGACAGCTTCAACTGCTCCTCTAGGCAGTGCTCATCCATAAAGTGCAGAGGAAAAGCCTTTCCAGGTGGGAAGGGTTTGCAGCTTCACCTCTGCATTCTGGGAGCTCTCCACTAACTAATGGCTGCAGAAATACCTGATGCATTGTTGGCAGCACAGGCATCTGGGAGGATGATGTTCACCCAGAGGCTCCTGATCTTAGCATCCACTTAAGGCAGAGAAGAGACAGGTCTCAACAGCAATGAATAGAAAGGGCTTCTTAAGTAAGACTGATGGTCACAGACAGATCCTCTGCTGCTCTGCTTCGCCAGCTCCCAGATCTGTATCAGCACCACATACATTATATGGTCGTCTCACTTCTTGGCTAGGGACACAGTCATGGTTCAGTGTTTTAATTAGCTGACTCCAGGCTATCTTGGTCATAAAGGCTCACAGAGAGAAAGATAAACACTATGCAGAAATCACGTTAATTTATAAAATATTCAATTAAAGAAAACAAACAGCATAAACTAAGATCATCAGAGCTAGATGGCAGGAAAACCATCCTGCTGGGAGTCAGCTGCCTGTGGCCTTGGGCAGGCAAATATATTGCTCCTCTGCACTTCTAGCACCAGAAGGGGCCAGGGAGAACAGGACCACCTGGGAGGTGAAGTTACAGAATAGGTCCTGCAGCAAGTGGTTTTGACAGCTCAGTCCAGGGCCCCTTCGCCCCCTCAGAGATCAAAACACTTGCCTTCATCTCACATTTTCTTCAAAGAAAGGAAGGACACAGTCCATCCCGAATTTTTTACTGTGCAGCAAAGTTCTGTTCCTTCAAAGCCCAGTTCCACCATTTGCAGTTCAGGAATCTGTAAACTGCTGAAGCGTAAAGATGATTTTCAGGGGCTTCTCTTGCACTCACACCAAACTGTGACCCTTGAACCCTGCTGAGGAAGGACTATTTTCTAATAGGATGTGTGAAATGAGAGAGAGGATCTTGGGAATGAGAGAAGCACCATGTTCTGTCCCCCGAGTTGGGCACACAGGCGTGGGAGCAGCAACTACATTGAGGGCTAGATCTCATAAAGGAAATGAGGAGTAGAGAAAATCACAGC
The DNA here is from genome assembly GCF_003984885.1 of Neopelma chrysocephalum. NCBI lineage: Eukaryota > Metazoa > Chordata > Aves > Passeriformes > Pipridae > Neopelma > Neopelma chrysocephalum. The sequence goes on from NW_020897736.1 coordinate 7,788,166, forward strand.
ATTTAGGGATGGAAAGGTCCATCTGTCTCTCCTCACCCAGCAGTGACAGATCACTCTCCTGTGCTTTGTCCTGTGTGTAATGACCCAAGAGCTTCTACTTACTCTCTCAGGGAATGACTCTACAGCTTCAGGAATCTCCATGAAAGAAACTTAGAGGCACAGCCTGGGTTAACCTCAGTTAAATGGGGTGGAAAGTGGGTTTGAGGGTAAATATTGCCTTTAGCCAGTGCTGCACATCTGGAGTACTTGGGCCAGGTCTGTATCAGACCTCTCACCAATGGTGCTCCAGCCAAATCCTTCTTTCCAACGGAGAGCTCAGCATCCAATGCTATGGGGATTTGCCTCCTTTCCTGCCAGCCTGTGAAAAAAAGAGTCCCTCTGCGTGTGCCCCAGGCAGTGACAAAGCAACAAGTGGAAAACTGCCTGTGCCACTGGCCCTTGGCATTTCTTCTGCACGTTTTCCCAGCCTTTTTCCTGTAGGGCCATTGCTGCTTTCAGAGATGGGAAGGAAGCAATGATCCTGTGAGCATTACAAACCACTGAGCCTCTCTCTGGGGAATGGAAAGACAGGACTTCTCTGGCCTCAGTAAGTTGCAGGTTGTGTTGCTATCTGAGATTCTCATTATCTCCAATGGAAGCTATGATTTGTTTCTCAGTTCTCATTTCTGTTTGTACACAGTTGCCTCTCCCCTTCAAGGCAGCTTTTTCTGGGAGCTCTAGCCTCAAAGGTTCCTTTTTCTTCATGTGTGAATTACAGATGTCACAAACACCTCCGACATGGTGCGTGATTCCTCATTCAAATGCAGACTAGCTGAGGGGGAAAACAAGTCTTTAGATCTATAGCATCCCCTGGGGATATCAGCACGGGACACACACGCGTGCCAGTGATAAGCCAAACTAGACACTGGATGTCACCGGCACTCCACTGGAAACACGGAGGAGGGAGCAGGTATCTGGCAGTAAAAACCTCCACTCTTAAAGCAAGCAGTCTGGTTAGCTGAAGAAGTATTGACTAGGCATGAATTAATAAGGATCATCTAACATACTCTAGGACCAGAATAAATCCAGCAAAAGACATCCAGGTGAGGAGGTGAAGGAAAGGATGAAAGGAAATTGCTATCCTAGCTTGGAGGGAAAAGCAAGACCAAGGATGTTGTAGGAGTCTCCCCGATAGCCAACAGCCCACAAACCTTGATAACTGCCAAGGAAAATAGATGATGGGATGGAGAAGGCTATGCAAATCTTGCATAGCAACATGCCTTAAGGGCTCCCCTGAAGGGCCCTGCATGTCATGAGAAATACCTGCCACCATAAATGGACATCTCCCAGTGAAGAATGCCTACTGATCCACATCAGCACCTTAAATCCCATGCTCACTGACTCCTCTCACTTCCTTTCACCTTATCAAACACTCTTCTACCTGAAGACCCTATGAGAGTGTAAGAGAAGAGCAACCTTGACAAGAACTCAACCTGGCTGCTGTTCAAATCCCAGTGTGGGAGAAGAGGAGGAGAAGGCTTTGGGCAAAGCCCCAGCCCTCTCTTAACGAGGTCCTCTGAGGGACACAGAGAGGATGAAGGGCTTGAGGAGGAGAGGGGTTGATGCAGGCACACCCTGTATATACCAGACCAGCTGTTCAATCTGCAAGAGCACATTCAAACTATGTCTGATGGTTTCTGGAAGGGTCTCCACCTCACAAACACGTGTTGCACAGTTTGTCTGGTTGCTTCCTGAAGAAATGACTTGGACTACGGTGTGTGCAGCACCTTGAGTAGACACGATCCACACTGGGCTGCCAGACATGTGGAGATTTTGGACAGATACAAACTATGGATCTCTTCAAAGCCCTGTTAGACTGCAGGCAGATTCTTCCAAGAGAGCCTAATGTCCCAAGTTACTGTGTAAAAACAGGCATTCACACATTTCTGTGTACATTGACAACATTTCCCTCTGGATGGAAAGAAACAGCACAACTGGATGGAAAGAAGCAGCTCAGCTCTGCCAATAACCAGAGTGGAGTCCCTCATGAGTGGGTTGTGTTTTGGCAGTAAAAGGTGAGATTTTTGTACACACCTCCCTCCCAGCTCTGCAGCAAGAGTTTGGGTGGAGGCTGTGAAATACAGCGCAAAACTTGGGACGGTGATGGCTTTATTCCAGTTTGGGAGGTGAACAGTCCCACCATACTTTTCCTAACATGAAGAGCTCCTACCTGGCTGCATAATTACATTTCTGTGGCCAGCTGTTTTGTTTGTTGCTTGTTTTAAGCTCTCCTCTGTTTAATACCTGGATTTTGCTGGAGCACCAAGGGAGACAGGCACTTGAACCGACTGCCACCCTGCTTTCTCTCTCCATAAATGAAAGCATGGGAGTGCTTCACCGACCTTCTAAATACAGAGGCTTCAAATTAAATTATAACATTGCTGATTATCAGTAGACCAGGGATTAAACTGATTGGGGCCCTGCCAGACCAGATTTAGCTTTCATTAAGTTCTGCCCACAAATCAGACTTACCCATATCCTCGCTCTTGAAGTTATAATGTGCACAAATGCACAGAGGGAGAGCAAAAACCAAAGTACTTTACTGTTTAGAATTCTAATCCTTTCAAGGTCTGAAAGTACCTGGGGTCCAGCTACCACGTCGTCTATCCACATCTGCTGTTAGAAGTAGAAACCTGAAAGCAAGTCATTTACATGAGGGTTTAAGAGGGATGCAGAGAAACGACAAGAGCAGGGATGTAATCAGTAGCACAGAGAAAGTCTAAAAGGAGCTTGTCAATCCCTATGAAATAGAGAAAGAGGCTTATATAATTTTTTGTGTGTGTATGTGTGTGTGTAAATTTCCTAAACAGCTGACCTAAATGAGTTCTTACCACGATCAGATAGTCTAGGACAACAGAGTAATCCTTCTAATAGGATTACAGGCTGTGCTAAAGGAGACTTCAGGCTTCTCTGCTCTGCATTGTAATACGTACACATACACACACACAGATGGATCTGGTACCTGTAAACCTGGGCTTTTCCCCATTCATCCCCTTCATTGCCCAGCCTTTCTCACCTCACTGCTTGTTTTCTCCACGATTACTATAACGCAGTCACCAACCTTGGATTGAGAAAGGAGGAGGGAATAAATCAAAGAGCCAAAATCAGAAAACTGGACGGATGGAAGTGTGGGGAAATTAGCATCCCAAAAGGCTAGTTTCAGTAGGATTCCAAAGGTATTGCCTGATGCCAGTCAGTCTTTCCAGTGCTGTTCAGCAAGGCAGCATAAAAATCCCTGCCATTAAGATTTGCAGGCAGAACAAAAGCTGGTGAAGAAGCATAGAGCAATTCAGCAGGAGGTTCCATGGAGCTTTGCAGACCTCCTGGTATGGTGGATCTGCCCAAACCAAACACCTTAATAGATGTAAACACAGAGTTATGCGCAAACAAAGCAGGAAGATCTACGTACCAGCTGTGGGTGGAAAGCTGCAGGGAAGTGTGAGGGAGTCTCTGTGCAGTGAGAACAAGAAAAGAAAGCAATGCACACACACACAGAGAAGGGAGTTTTTTTCCTAATAAAGAAGTAACTGACTGTGAGCTCCCAGAGAAGGATGTAGTCAGTAGTGTCTAGTACAGCCTTTAGTCACATGCAAAAGGATGGAGAAAGTGCCTTGTAACTTCAAACTGCCCGAGTGAAACCAATGCTGGTGTGCTGATAACAGCTCTCACAAATATGTTTTTCAAAGGTTGCTAAGAAGCACTTAGAGATGGTGCTGGAGAGAATTACAAAACCCACCAGATACAGCGGGGAAAATGCCTTGCTTCAAGGGACTAAGTGGAGCTCAATTCACTTTATCAAAAGATAGTTATGGGGGATAACAACTTCCAGCAGCAAAGATCTCAAATATTAGAGAAGTTTCTGCTCACATGCAGAAAGGAAAAGTGAGAACCAACAGCAGCTGAATGATAAAGGCAGATGAACCCAACTGGGAAATCAAACATACATTTGCAATAACGAGGAGCAGGAAGGAAGGACACATTCTGTCTCCTGCTTTTTTTTTTTTTTAAATGTCTTCAAATTAAACCTTGGAAGACACCTGGAATTATCCCTGGGAGGCAGCCTTCAGTCAAACCCATTCCTGCAATCAATGCAGGAGAAAGGAAATAAAAGGCACTGCCCTAGAGTGCAGCCCACATCAGGTACTTGTCTGTAGACTGGTCTCTGCTGCAGGATGACTCCGTCCCACCTGCCTTTCCCTGGGGACACTGGGAACAGCCGATCCACCAGTCAAAAACATCCCAATAAACACCTGCTAAAACAAATGTCTCCCCTTGTGTTCATGCATGGACAGACACAGAGCAGCCCAACCTCTTTTGAACATAGACAGACCTGCATCTGTCAACATGCTCCTCTATGCACACCAGCTCCCGTGGTTTTGGCTCAGAGCAGGTGTCCCAGGAAAGCACCAAAACAGAGACTGCATTTCTTTCAGCATCATGGGCTTCACTTACCAGCGTCCAAAACGAGATCTCACAGCAAGGCAAGGGCCTGGAAGATGAGAAGTTAATCCCCAAACCATCAGGAAAGGGTAAGAGGTTTGAAAGATTTAGAAGTGACTTGTTGCTTGACCTGGAAAGAAGATTCTGGAGCCCTGGGTCAGCAACTCTCCTGTGCCTATGATTGAGTAGGTGACATAATACAGATGACCGTGGCTGAAAATTAATTGATGTTACATCCCTTATAAATCTGGACTACCTGGCCAAAGCACAGTGCTCTCAGAGTGACTGAGAACTGCTGAAATATTTATAAGAATGAGATATTACTTTGGCCTAGCTGGAACAGAGGATTAACTTCATCACTCTCTCCTCTCTCCTCCCTTCTCCCAAAAATACAAAAGCTGCTTCAAAAGAAGGAAGCAAAACTTTTCCATATCCACTTAAACAAAATGTTATTTTGAAATCAGAATGAATTTCACTTTTTGGGAGTATGAAATCCCTGTGGGCTGCAGAGCCTGAGCAGTGTGCCTGCAATATATAACAAAAACACAGGATGGTATCCCTCAGCTCCCCAACAGAACTGAACACCCGCTCTCCCACAGCAGCAGGACCATACTAACAGAATTATTTGTGAAGGGGAAGGCAAGATGGAGGCAAGGGGGCCCTTTTCAAATGCTACAATAAGCCATTAAACACACTCACATGGTTGAGGTTTACTCTAAAAACTATCACATACACAGCAGTGAAAAGCTTGTCCCTGAAGTTGATTCATGCTTTGGGAAGTGGAAATGGAGCAAGAGGAGATTCATCACTGCCAAGAGAAGAAAGCACTTCTGGAGCCCTGTCCTTTCTGCAGCCCATCTGCTTGGTGAACCAAGGGTCTAAAAGATGAAAACAGCACAGAAATCCCTGTCGGGTTCTAGGCCTTCCTTGTACAGGTTTTCATGGTGCAGGAGATGGGAGGGAAGAGGCTAAGGAGAGCTGCAGTGATAACTAATTCAAGGAGGAGGAAATGAGAAGGAGAGAAGAAATGAAGAGAGAAGAAAACAGGTGAGGTGGTGAATGAAGAAAATCAAGGTGGGACCAGGAGCCTTCCCACATGCACTTGGTGTTGCCCACATCTCCCTCAGCTGCTCCCTACTCACTGTGCCTCCTTTGCACAACAGACCTGAAGCCTCCATCCATTCCCTGTGCAACCAGCCAGGCATCCCCATACTTAGCAGCACCTACTTGCTCACATAAGCCATTTTTCTCTCTGTTCTCAGCACTAGTTATGAAAATGTCTGCATGTGATATTATTTGTAAGATATTTTATGATTGTTTTCATTATGGAAAAGGGGTTTCATATGTCATTTTCCTGTTACCCTGCTCATCACCAGCTGAGCATCATTTCCAATGAGCAGCACTTGCCGTTCAACCAAGAGCCAAGACAGATCTGGTCCTTTTCCAGCCCTAAGTCCCAGGGCCCTCTCTGGCAGCTCCCATCAGCAGCAGGCCGATCACAGAAAGCGTTATTATTAAAACATCCCTTTCTCCATTGTCTGGGGCTCTACCGCAGCTCTGAGCCACACAAAAGCTGCTGGCTGTGAGAATGACAGTGCCAGGTGAAAAGCTCTCCCGTTCCGCTGTGTGATGGGTCGCACGTCCAGCGGGATCAGCACTTCAATAGCAATGCAGACAATTTTTAAAGACATTTGTTTATCGCGGCCACGTGCCACCGTTTGATTGCCTGAAAAGCCCAGGAGGGCACCTAACACAATATCTCCCAGAGAGTGACAGTCAGGGCACTCGTCACTTGGAATTAAACAGACACCTTCAATACAGATGGAAAAGACTACAAAAGGAGCATTAAAAGAGCAGTTACATCCCTCTCTTACCCCTGGTGCCTGTTTCAACTTCTCAGCCTGTCATTAGGGACTGCCATGGGGGACTGTATTGCGAATGAGCAGCATGGACAGACACAGCAAAGAGCAGCTCCTGCTTTCCCAGCACACTGCCAGCAAGGAAAACCTCCACAGCAGCACAGGGCAGTGGAGCACAACTACTGGCATGCCTGCACTGGCAGGGACCTCCCTTTTCCCCCAAATGTGATGATAAAACATGGAGAAGGCGGTTTCTCAGTGCGAGAGGGGACAGGAATGATTGTAAGCTTGCTTTAGGATTTCTTGTACAATTCTGTAAACACAGCAGTTCCCAGTTGTTCATGCTGGGAAAGATATCATGATGGTCTCAGCTTCTAATGATAGCTTATGGAGCTGGTCAAAATATCTTAAGTCCATCCTGCCTCTCCAGAGAGCTTTCCACCCACCCAACCCTAACATGTTGGTATTATTTTCCAAGAGAAACCAAAGACAGGAAAATGATTTTATACCAAGTCAGAATTTTCTCCCTCCTCCTCTAAGCTTGTATGGAGAGGCAAACCCCAGAAAACTCTGAACTGTCCAAATAAAAAATATATTCCTCATATGAACACTCTGGGATGGTTTAAAGCAATGAAAAATTCTTTCTGTTCAAAACCTGCAGACTGTCAAAATTCCTCACAGAGTCATTTTGACAAGCTCAGACTATAAACCCTGTAAGGTTCGCTGCCCATTAATATTCTCGGATGATTCCATTCTCTATTTGATTGTCACCAAATGCAAACATCAGTTATTCCAGACATTCTCATGTCTTGTAATGAACAAAAAAAAAAAAAGTCAGAAAAATAATCTGGATATCCAAGATCTTGCAAACAAGCACTCAGACTGCCTATAACTAGATTGTCTGAGTTCATCATCCTTCCTGACAACTCTGTACACGTAAACAAAATGTATTTTCACTGTTTTGCACAACCAGTTTTGCTCACAGTGAAACAGAGCTTATGAGGGCGTGTCCCCCTCCAGCTTTTAGCATTACATATCTTGGCTTGTCCAACCAAAATGGACAGGGAACTAATGTCCATGCAGAAGAATCATAGGAGTCCCCCAGAGGGATCTTCACATACAGGCTGTCTGGATAAGGAAATATCAGCAACATCCAGCAAGTCCTACCATCTAATCTGATCCCACGAGTGCTCCTGGAAGGGCCCCACTGTGTGCACAGAGCCTGTTACATCACCTGGAAATATTTATGGAGAAGAACAGCACTTTTTCCATGTGCCATGAGGCACTGTGAAGATGTATGCTTTGCACTCCTAGGTATTTTTAGGCTGTGTGGATGGCTGCAAGATGGACCAGAAGTACCACATGTCCCTCCTTACCCAATGGCCTGTGCTTCCCCGGGAGATTTGACTGACAGCGTTAGACAGCAGCATAGATCAGCAAGGCTCTGCACTCCTGTGAAACTACATCAATAAACGTGCAGCTGAGACAAGGGAGTGTGGGGACATAAATATATATGATTAGATTCCCATAGGTTTGAAATTTCCCTGCACAGTCTGCCTCTGGGGTGCATCTCCCCAGCTTGGCTGAAGCAACAGATATATACTCTGTCAGGGCTTTGATATATAAAAAACAGGAGGTGTCTGAGTCCACGCTAATCCTCTTCATGTGGCTCATTTTTAACCAGGCTTTCTCACAGGAGCCATCCCAAGGACACCTCCTCCAGCTGAGTAGGGGGACCAGCATGTCCGCAATGCACCAATGCTGAAAAGTGAGAGAATTGTGCAGAAAAAGGCCTTTTTCTCTCTCTCCTCTCCCAAACATCGAGCATGACTGACTGCTGCCACTGCAGCTCCAACCCATTTGCACAAACACTAGACCCTGTTCTGGCTGGGCAGAGCCACTGCCTGGAAGTTGCAGGAGCAGATGGAAATTTCACCTGGAAGAGCAGTGCATAAATAAAACTGATAAAAAGTTTTAGGAGCTGTGGAACGTGCATAATGTGCTCTATCAGAGATATCGGCTCCCATGCTTAAACACTGCCAGTGGCTGCCAGGGAAAGAAAAATAAAAGGTCTCTTATAAAATTATTATCCTGTCACTTAAGTCAACAACAGTAATACCACGATAGAAGCCAGCAGTTATGTCACATTGTTTTATCACTATAATTATATCAAGAACACAGTAACTGTCTGTGAGAGATAAGATGATGGAAACAGCTCTGCTGAAGCTTCCTGTTCACAGCGCTGGGATTTGCAGGCTGGTTTGGGGTTTGGACATTACATTCAATTACTGTCCTTGAGTGCTGAAGAGCCATGTCAGTGAAGAAATACAACCAGAGGAAAGAAATACAACCAGAAGGCTCCCCTGACTCCTCCTGCTGCAGATGGGGTTGTAGGAGTTATCAGGGTCAGTCCTGAGGATCACAAAGGAACAAATTAATGGCAATTGGCCTCTGGAGGATCCCTGGTCTTCACAGGCTGCTCAGGCTCCTAAAAATGCACAGCAGGGTGACATGAACACTCCCACAAAGTGCTGGAGGACAGCATATAGCCACATTTGCTGGGCAGGAATTGACCTTTCCCCAGGCAGAAGGGAAAAAAAAACATTTAGTAGGCTAAGAAAGGACTTGGCATAAGAAAGGTGAGCAATTCTCTTCAGCTTGTACAGTTTCAGGGGAAGGGCACTGAAAACTCTTCTGCTGACCCCAAAATGACCTGCAGTCCTTGATCTCACACACATGCAAAATGGCATAATCCCTGTGGACCCCACTAACTTCCCAAACAACTGACACCCTCCAAATGCTTTCTTCAATTGGGGAAATCTCTAATGCATCATGAGGTTGTCATTATTTGCTGCTTTTTCTATCCCACTTTCTCCTTTGCTCAGGAATGAGGTTCCTTCAGAAACTCAGCAAACCCCTATATCATGCTGACAACTCATCTGTTTCTGTCCCTCTTTCCCATGGATTCCGTATTCATTGTAAATTGCTCTGAGGCACCACGGCATACAGCAAACAGCACAATGGAGCCTGGAAAGCTGCAATTGCAACAGCTTTTAGTTGTCAAGTGGGACTGTGAAAACAAATAGTAAAAATGAGTTTCAGAGAATAAGTAGTTGCTTGGGATTTTTTAAATAGAAAAGACAAGGTAGGTCACAGACATTTGTAAAAAGAGAGAAGGTGCCAGGCTGGCCCCAAACCTGTTTTTCTCCCCCCTACCTCCCACTTACTCAGAAATTCATGGAATTATACAGTTATTAGACCTTTCCACACTTGGAGAAACAGGATTCAGGTAATGAGTGCATACATTCTGCATTCACTGCAAGTGTGCTTCGTTTTCCTCTGCTCATAGAAGGGAAAGACCCTCACAACAGTATTGTCCCTTTCATCCCAGAGTCAGTGCTTTTCAGGGTTGGGTGGAGCTTGCCCTGCACAGTCCAACACACAGACACTGACACCCTCAGCACTGACCAGGATGACACCTCAGTCACCTACAGAACAAGCACTTTTCAGTACTTCCTTAGTATTATTGTAGGCTGCAGTGAAGTCCCAAGGGAACATCAGTGCTGTGGAAGATGGATCCAGGGATCACCTTCTCCATCAGACGTAGATGGTGCTGGGGAAAACAAACATGTTTACCACCCTTTCCACAAAAGTTTGAAATAAAATATGCTCTTGTCTGAAGTCAAGAGCAACAGTGCCATTAGGGATGATCTGTCATGCCACAGAACTTTATCACAGTAATTACATCAGGAACAAGTTTACCATTTGAAAAAGAAGAAAGATTACAAGAAGCAATCCACCAAAACAGCAGCAGTGTCACAGCTGAGAGATATGCAGAGAAGAGAAATGCATTACATGAGAGCAGTTGAGAATGAATTCCAGGTGGAAAAGGCTACGTGTTGGTAGATTGTGTTTAGAGCACTGGTGAGCATGTCTGCTTACAAGCATGTGATCAATGGTTCTGCAAGCACAAGATTTTCATTTGCATGGGCACTTTTGCACTTATGCAAATGGATTTCCAGACAGCCTTCAGAAAAACACAATCACCCACAGATTTTTCAAGCTTCCCAAAGAAATTAGCCTAATCAAAGTCCCTGACAGCTACATAGGCTGGAACTGTCATACATCAAGAATGGATTGTGCTTGCATGTCCTTTGACATCTCACATTAACAGCACAGCCATCAGCCTGAATGCTTGACCTGTTGGCAGCTCAGGGAAGGCACCTCTGTTGTTTTAAAGCCTTGTGGAAACATACAGCAGAAGCTAAAATGGGATCTTCTATTCAGCCTATTCCCGGTATGGCAGGACCAGGCACCAGTGAGACAACATGCTTGTTTTCCCGCAGAGCAAGGGTCATGCCTCACAAACAACATCACCTGGATTTTTTTTCCTCTTTCTCTTTGACTCAGCAAATGCTTGAGGGGGAGCACAACACCACCCTCCAGAGAGAAAATGAAGGTCATTACAGCCATTACCATTACAGTAGTAAGCTCCTAGCAGCAATATCATTTAAGGCTATTTCCTCTGCCCTAGAGTCACCCTGGTGTCTTGTTCATCACAGAAACCTCCCCTGCTCATCTTGTGTGACCTGCCAGGCATGTGCTGAAAGAGGCATTACGTAGGAGAGAGATTTGGAGGGAATGGCTAACAGGGAAAACATGGATCAGGATGATACAAATAAGATGTAGAGCAGTGAATGCAGAAGGAAGGAACACTCAAGGCAGCACAGCTTACACAAGGCTGATGCAGCCACTAAGACTTTCTGCTTTGCAAAGTCAGGCTCTGTAAAACTGCTGCTCACTGCAAAGTTCTTGACCAATCCAGGTATTCCCACACCACTTTCACTGAGACCTAGCCCTGGTGTGTCTTAGGAGGTCACCAAGCACCTCTGAGCAAGAGCAGGATGAAAGAGCATGAATCACTGTCCTCACAAGGAGCTACCCATTCACACAGGTCATGAGTTTGACAGTCATTTGAAGGGCATGCTCTGCACTGTCCCCTCACCTTCCTGGCACAGGAAAGCACAGGGTGAAGATCTAAGTGAAACAGGCCTGTTGGCTTTTTTTTCAGGCCTGGGCAAAATTGTCATACAGCCTACAACAAAGCATCAGCCCAGTAATAAAGATTCCCCTCTCTTCTCTATGCCAAGCCTTGATCTTACTCTCAAAGCAACTCTAAACAGCACATACACATCAGTTAGCAGACTCCAGTCTCACCTGCTGCCTGCTGTGATCCTGGATCCTTTCCAGACCAGCTCCAGGCCAGAGCACAATACAGAGAAAACACCCATTGCTGGGGAAATTGTCCTATTATTGTGACAGATGGGTTCACTTATAGCCCTCCAGCTTGATATTTCCATGGCATCTCTAAATGCTGGTCAACCAAGGATTTCCAGCCCTTCCATACTCAATGCCCAGGAACATTCCCTGCCCTGGGACATATCCCAATCAGAGCTACAAAGGCTCATCCCCTCTGATCTTCAAAGTGCTTTATCGCAGTGCCTAAGCAGAGCTCAGGGTGTGCAGATGCAGACATTCACTTCTGCAAGCTGCAGCTGGAAGAAGGCACAGAAACATGGAGTTCAAGTGTGAGTAGAGGCAGAGACCATTTTGCCCAGGAAAAGAGCCCAACGGCCTATTCACCTTCTCACTGGGAAGTCTATTCACGCTGTTGCAGGTAACACTTGAATAGTTACAAGAAAGTCCTTCAGAGGTGCTGTAATTGGTGGCAATAACTTTTAAACGCCCAAAGAAGCTGGTAGAAAAACAAGCAGATTAGGAATGGAGTCAGGACAGGTGGGAGGGAGGTTTTAGGGACAATTTGCAAAGGTCAAACAGTTTGGTTTTGTTGCTGTCCAGCCTCCTGTTTTAAAAATCATCAACAAAGCAGGAAAAGAGCACTTTGCATGTGTGTATTTGCAGAGGGCAGGAAGTCAGCTCTCTAGCAGGATGGCTGCATTTTTATTTATTAAATACATGGTAGACTGAGGCAGGATTTATGACACAAGATGTAAAGTAAGTTGAGAATGTAAACCACCAGCTGGCTTTCAAAGTAATTAAAGAAAAGTCATCCCTGATAACAATAAAATGAAGTTGAGAGACCAGTTCTCTAGTAACCAAGCTTCAATTACAATACCCTGTCCCAAAATATCTTCAGATATGTGTGAGTAGTTCCCCCCACCTCCATTAGCTGGGATGAGGCTGGGTTCAGGTTAGTCCTGGAGCTCTTCCAAAATCCCACTGCACCCTGCGAGCCAGAATAAGAGCTGGGGTTTTATCTCCTTGCCTGAATTTCACAGTCAAATGCATATCAGTGTTGCTCAGGTCCCATCATCTCCAGCACAGGCTCTTAAGAGTATTGGGCAGGTACTGCTTGCTGGGGCAGAGAGGAAAGAAAGTTCTCTACAGAGTTTATTTGAGAGGCAGGAGTAGAGCTGGCATAACCAGTCACAACACATGCTTTTAGAGTCATCACTGTGTTCATTCAAGCATTCACATGGGTGAACACTAAAGAAACAGAGAAACCGGGGATGCACCTGCCACGAGAATGTTTTCTGCTTCCTCAAAAAATCAGATCCTCTCTAACACAGCAGAGGCCAGGTTGCAGACTAAGTTGCAGCAACTCCAGGACAGCAGGGTCCCTTTTCTCTCTGCAACTGGCTGTGAAAGAGAGGTTCAAAGCCTATGAAGTCTTTCTGGTCTTGAGTGCTCAAGCACTTAGCCTCTATGGTCAATTGAGCTTGTAAAAACAATGTCACATCCCCCATAACAACATCACTTGGACTAAACAACACTGTCCTGACAGTCACTGGTCAAGGCCCAGACTGGCTGACAATATACTCCCCTAGCACATCCTCCAACAAAAACAGAAGCTCTCAGTACCCAGGGCTTTCAAGTTGATACTTTCACTCAAGCTTTAATCTCCAAAATCAATTAAAAGCAAAGCAAATAAACCCAAGAGATCATCTCCCCTGTGTTTCTTTCAGCTTCACAGGCAGGAGAAAAATTATCCTTCATAATATCACATTGAAAGCACGTACTGCAGATGGCTGTCACTCAGTCATTAAGTGCAGTTTTGCAATTCCACCTATCGCTCTGTGAACCAGGATGATTTGTGCATACTCGGTGCATGAGTAACATACTGGAGCATTCTGCATCCCTTATGAAAAGTCATTATAGATAAAACAGACAGATCCTCGATAAGGCTTCAAAGGGGCTGGGAGTGTATTGCCTTTAAAAACATTGCCAGTCCCTCCTGAGATAAGTCCCACTCGACCCTGACTCGCACCCAAGCTCAGCCAAGCTTGCTTTCACACTCCAGAGCTCTGCTTCTTGTTGCTGTGACTAAACACGTCATCTTGTCTGCAAAGCAAGGGTGTATGAACAGGGAAGAGGTAGAACCCAGCTCTCACAGTAAAATGCGTCTCCAGTCACAAACTGAGCAGATTTTTGTGGCTGCCAGATGCAAGGCACAGGTTGTCAGACCTGGTGGGTTTTCACGCGACACTGAGCTGAGTCATAATGGACATTTTACCTCAAGTCTTCACCTTTTGGTACTGCCAGGCGTCATCTCCAGGGTAGTTTGCATGCAACACTGCAAGACAGCAGTGTTGAGTCATCCCACTCATTGTACTGTGACCACTCTGGTGAGATTTTTACTTGTGTGGATGCCTGTCCGATTAGTCTGTGAGTCACCATTCACAGAGAGCTGCAAACCTCGACTGTGAGAATATCTCATCCGAAAAGATGGTGCCTATTCCTTGCTACAAGTGAACGGTCAACTGAGCCCTGTTGCATATCAAGGACTAGAGGAGAGAGGACTATAACATAAGAAAGTGGATAGCAAAGCTTGTATTTTGTTGGTACGTTTTATAAGAAAACCTTGTTCTTCAATAATGTTTTAGGTGTCTGACGATTTTGTGAAAAGAGCCACAGTAACACAACTCCTGTGCTCCTTAGCACATCCATTACACGTTTCTGAGCATTCCCTTCAACTAGGGCTGCAGAGACACCAGCTTGTTAATTATATTAAGATAAAGGGGAAATTTGGCAATTAAACTCCCATTTTTTGCATATGTCCCTGGTAGGCTTCTGATAACGCTGTCTGCTGCCTCAGGGCAGCATTCCCCCACACAAGGTTTCCTGGAGACCCGCTGCTATGACTAAGCCTTCCATCACTGCCGTGTAATCAGGAGCTCACACCAGGAGGTAAAGCTGCTCAGACTGTGGCAGCCATTGTAACTTGAACTTTTCTCACAGAGCATCTTAGGATGAGTTTCTCTAGCTGTAGAAAGCTCAGCAAAGCAGCTTTTAATGACTCTGCCAGCAGGAACTGGTGGAATTCTTTGCCCCTTCATCTGAGGGAGGTGAATCTCAAGGACCGTTATTTGTTGTTGGCCCTGGTGGTTACTAAGGTTTGATCACTGGAAAAGGAGAGGAGGTGGAAAAGAGCAAAGCTGGAAATTTCAGTCAGCTCACATGCACACCAAGCCTCCCTGTGCACATGTGAACATACATTTAAGAGTACAGTACATGCTGATTCCACTTCTACCAAGTGAAATCTGAAACCACAAAAGTGACCTGAGTACAGTATTTAAGTTCTGCTGTACTGTGGCCAGCAAAGAGCAGCCAAGCGCAGAGGGCAATATGAGAGAAGAAAGAGCAAAAGACACAATACAGACTATTTCATTACCATGTTTCTTATTCTGGTTCAACAGTTATTGCAGCATGGAGGATTTCATTCTGGATATTAATAACCCTCATGAAGCATCTGTTATGAGCCCCCAGTAGGGACAAGAAACAGCAAAATCCCACTCCATTTCTAGTCCCTACCATGTGCTTCCCCATAAAAGAAAATAAACTCTGAGCTGAGGCAACAGCGCATCAGTGAAATCTGAGCCAAAGCAATGGTTAAATCTCTCCACATCCAAACAACACTAAAGACTTGTTGACTGTGTAATTCCACATAAGGTTTTATAGTAAAAGCATCAAAAGCACGGTTTGTTTTGCCATCCCGGCAAAGCAAAATGCTGTTTCTCGGTTTGTTACCTCCACCCCGGCGCCAACCTTTACCAACAGCTCAGAGACAAGTGAAATGTTCCTTTCATGACTACTGCAGAGTATTCCCCAGACAAACACATTGTCTTACCTTGAACATTATTTAAGCATTTAGCTAGTTGCATCCCTTTTTTGTCTGTGGAAGACTAACTTTTCCTCTACTTAGCTGAATTAAAGGGCTTTTCCTCTTCCTCCTCCAACTCTTCACAAGCAAGCAATCTCTTTTCTGAAGAGCCCAAATCTTTTGTTGGTTTCACCTGAACAAATTCTGAAGTTTGAAGCTTCCATCAAATCTAACCCAAGAGACAAGTGGCAAGTTGGGGCTGAGGAGAGTGGAGGGAAAACATGCTTAATTAAATTAACATAGAAATATCAAGCATCATGATGAGAAGGTGAGATTAATTCTTTTCCATAGATGAGGAAAAAGAGAATGGAAGAAGTAAAAGAAGAGATAAAGGCCTTTGGTATTGCACAAAGTGGTCATCAAGGGGCCCAACTAAATTTTCATTATACCTTGATAGTCACTATAAAAGCAGAGGGAATTCACCACCTCAGAATAATGAGGAAAAACACTCAATTTGAATTGTCCATAAATACCCTGTGCTTGGAGGCTTTGCACTGCTCAACATTTAAATGGCACTTTAAAAAGAAAATAAAGACATAAAGGAGAAGGGAAGATGTACCCTTAGGGAAAACCAGGAAAACAAAGATCTTTGTATCCATTCAACTTGATGTAAGCATTTGCCCTATCAAGAACTAATTAGCAATGGAAAAATAACTATTGGGATGCCTGTAAATAGTGGTTTGTTACAAGCAACATTTATTACAGTGAGTTTGACTACATTACAGTCTGACAAGCACATGCCTGATATACCACAATAGTGCTACACTGGCTGCTGCTTCCAGCAGGGTTCAGATCTTGCTCTAACCCAGTGGCACTCAAAAGCCTCTCGCTGCCATCAGGGGGTGGGTGTACAAAGCATTGTACAAATACTGCACAAGAAATACTCCTTGTTCCACAAGCAACCAGCCAAACAGGCAAGACAGACAAAGGCAGGAGGAAAAGTATCATGATCCCTATTTCTCGTACAAGAAGCTGAGCCACAGAGAGGTGAGTGTGTACTTGGAGCTCATGTGCTGTGTCAGTGATATAAACAACATGCCTTTCTAGTTTAACTAGACGTGCTAGGAGGTCCTGATGCTTTTGTGATTCCCAGGGTTAACTGCACAGACTCCTAGCCTTGTATTTGTTCAGATTTAACAGCAAGCAGCAAACCCAACACCCCCACACTCTCACACATGCCACACCACTAGTAACTGTTAGAAAGCCAGCTAAATGAAAACTGAAACACATCAGTGGTATCTAAACAAATACACAAGCCCTTGTAGTCAGAGCAGAAATGAATTCTTAAATTGATCTCCAACTCTGTCGATATTAAAATTCTCTCTGAAAGAGAGCTTTTGCATCCTACCCTAATGGGCAATAAAAGTGGGCAGTTCTGGGATATGCTGAGTGGAGATTTTCCAGCAGAGTCACCTACCAGTTACCTGCCATGGGATCAAATGATCCCAGTCTGAGTATGTACTGAGGAGCATCGCAGAGCTCCATTTGCAGGAGGTTACAGGGCATTTGCTGCATCAAAGGTCACACATACAGAGATCTGCATCTTGTCTGTGAAGTGTGATGCTGCCTGCAGAGACATACCCTGGTACAAAGAAGCTTAAGGGCAGCTTTGAGTTTAATGCATGAGAGTGTCCTGCTAAACCTGCTTGAAGGAAAAGCCTCTCTTCTCTCATCTACGGACACAGGGTGTTACTTGGCTCTTGTAGGATGCCCTTCGATAAATCAGGCTCTAGCTGACATGTTGTGTGGTGCAGAGACTCTTTGTCCACGACTTGAAATGGGGCCAATGTCATCAGACTTAAAAGGGATGAAAAGTATCTCCTTTGTAATGTATTTATTGTTGATGTATCTCCCCACAACCTTCCATTTTATTTGCATCAAGCAGTTCTCCCTCAGCCTGATCCAGTACCAGCAAATGCTGGAAAAATGTCTGAGCTGCAGAATCCATGTTAGAAAAGAAACCAGTCACTGGAGTCATCTTAGTGTGCGCTTCCCACTAACTCCTTCCTCTCTCATATTGTACACATTGTTCAAGGGTAAGCAAAATGGATCCCTCGAGATCTCAGAGGGACTTCATTTCCCACCAGGAAAAGAAAGGGAATTGCTGCATACAGTTCAGTCCAGGATACATGAACCAGCCCTCCTGCTCTACATATCCCTCCTTGCATGGTCTCTAACCACATCAGTAGCTTCACATAACTAGGAATGCCCAGGGGAGATGATAGATATAATAATCAGTCTCACCTTTCTTGCAGTTACTGGAGGAGTCAGGGGTGCTTATGAAACTCAGCTCTACCTTATCACCTCCTCACTGCTTCCCTCTTGCTTCTGACATCCTCTCCTGGAGGTGTTTCACTGTCAGCTTCTCAGAGCCAGACACTTTACAGACCTAATAAGAGCAGACAAACAACATCTATGTCTGAATGATTAGCTGATAATCACAGACATTTTCTTTGCCAAGTTTTTTTTAATAGAGAAGCCCAGTTCAGCCTTCCTTCACCCCAGCATCCCACTGCCAAAGCCCACAAATCACATCAACGTAAGGGATGGGTGAAAAACAAAATCCAGCTCATATTGTCTGCCATCAAACAGCTGCTAAATAATGCAAAGAAATGAAAACAATTTAGTTTGGATGATTGATTATAGGGAAATTGCTCATACCTCCAAAGTGTGGCACTTCCAATCACATCTTTGTTTCATTTGTCAGCAAGGAAATTAAGTTCCTCTCCTGGCTCAGAGCCTGTGCTGTCCTGCTAGCCATGTTTGGCACACTGCATTGCTTTGCAGCAGTTTTTTGCCTCACTTAGACACCTTGCCTTGCCCCACCCAAGCTGCCAAGTCATGACTCTCTGGGATGTGAGGTTGGGCTCCAGTTTAGCAGACTACAGTGGCTCAGCTCTTCCCTGAGGCAGTTCTCTCAGCTGTTCACATTAACCCCAAAGGACATGTACTCCATTTAGCACAAAATGCAGCCTTGGAAAAGTCAAGAGGACACCCAGCACCTGAGGATTTGCAGTTCCCTTCAAGAAGGTCTTCCCAAACTTGGAATTCCCTCCTTCACCTTCATGCAATTATGTAGTTTTAAGCAGAGATGTGACCTCCAGATCTTGAAAGGAATATCAGTAACTGCCTCACACATGAAAAAGCAGAGGGATGAAAGAGACACATTCATGTCAATAAAGAGCAGAAAACAGTCCCACTGGCACAAAAATACTGCTCTTCCTCTCAGCTCCTGAAATCCAGCAACAAAAGGGATCTCCTAGTCCTACACTCTGCTATGACAGGCAGTAGTTTTCTATATCCTTTGAATTAATTTAGCAAGCTCTATTTTAAAAACAAGCTCTGATTTTTGCCCCTAGCATTCCCATTATGAAAGGCTGTTTCAGAACATTGCTGTTCTGACAGTTCAAAACTTTCTTTCAATTTCCTGCCTAATTTATGCCTGCCCAGTTTTATACTCATGTTGTTACAGCAGTGCTGTTCTTTGGTTTAAAGAGTTCCCTTTTCTCCTGATGTTTGCTCCACAATGATATATTAACAGAGCTGTCACATAAGGCACGTTTAACCTAGTTTTACCATTGAAAGATGAAGATTTTATCTATTTATAGATGGGTTTTTAACTCCTCAAGGAAGAGGCTGTGTTTTTATATTGTGCTTAATTATAGATATGTATGGCAGAAAGGCATTCCATGGGATCATCAGAGACAGGATCAAATATACTTAAATAACTATTTGTCTTAATAGTTGTTTGTCTAGCCCATTCCTAAAATTCACTAAGAAAGGGGATGCCACATCTTTCCCTGACAGTCTGTTTCTGTGTTTTACCCGTCTAGGGATTAGAAGGGTTTTCCTAATAAACATCTTAAATCATCTTCACTATGAATTCAAACACTTTTTCTTACACCAGTACCATGGAAAACAGCTCATCATCAGCTTTTTTATAAGTATTACTTTTGTGAGGAAGACTGACTGCATCCCATTTCCATAATTTCTCTCTTAAAATGAATAAATAAAGTGTCTTCAGTCTTTGTCCACAGGAGCTGTTTGCCTGACCTCTTATCATTCACCTGTTTTGTTGCTGAATTTTTTCATCCTGGACTCTTTCTCCAAATTTTTTAATGGTGTGCAGACAAAGTTCCACATTAGTTCTGGACACCCACACTTGGCTGAAGATCTGCCAGCCCCAAGGAGGTTGTAATCATTGCCTCACAAGTCTGGCAAAGAGCATTCTTGTTAATACAGTGTTGGATACAATGAGGTATTTTGCTGCAGCCGCAGGGTTGATTCATATTCTGCTTGTGAACCAGCACAACCCAGGTCCTCTCCTGATGCCTCATTGCATATTCCCTGTTTTGTGCTTGTGCATTCTGCTTTGCCTGCCCCAGAGGAGTGCTTTGCACTTGTCTTAATTTCCTCTCTTTTGCTTTCAGGCAGGATCTCTCATTTGTAAAGATTTATGTAAGGGCTGAGCCTCTCTCACAGGGTCCCATATTTACCTGGCACAATGACAGGCAGTGTTTAAGACCTCCAGACAACACTGCCCTCCAGCACAGCTCAGCCAGGATACAGATGCAATCTCAACAACTGTTTGTGTTGCTCTTCCAACTAATATTCAGGAAAAGTCCTCTTATTCCTGATTTTTACAGACTACTTCCTCCAAAACAGGTCATGTATCTTCTCTTGAGCAATATTCTACAACTACATCATCAAAAGATCTGCATTTCAGACCTCCTCTGCAGCCATCTGAACCTTCCCATTTGCCACAGGACACTGTCCCTACTCTGTGGCCCTACTCAGCCTTGCCAACACAGTTACAACCTTGAGATGGGATCTCCATTTTCCCTGAAATAGCTGCGTGGCACTGTCCAAAGCTGGAATACACCAATGCAAATTTTAGCAGGGGTTTCATTTAAAGACTTATTAAATCAGGGGTCAGAAAACAAACTTACATTCTGGTGATTGTGTTCCTACAGCACAAGGTCCTCTTCTGCTCTGCTTCCTAGCAGCCTTCAGTACCTCTCTGCACCCAAGTGTCCTCCTTCCCACCTCCACCAAGGCACCAGGGCATTGCAAATCTCTCAGGAGTCCCCCAACCTGCACTGCCCGGGGCTGAGAATGTTCAAGAATGAGGTCTCCTAAAAACATCTCTGTAACAGAGAGCACTCCAAAAGAAAGAGCACCAGGGCCCAGCCAGTGCCTTTTAGCAGAAAAAATCCTCTGCGTGATCCCAGTGACCAGGGAACAAGCAAAGTAAATGCTCTCACTACCTGTCCACTTTTGTTTGTTTTGACATAAATCCAGTTCTTTCCTCCCTGCAACCTCCCAGCTCAATTTTGACAGGAAGAGCAGACACCAATAAAGCTGGTGGATTGTGAAGACCAAAACTTTCTAAATGCCATTTCCCTGAAGGACATGGCACTGTCTTGGCATGCTTTCACCTGAGGATTAGGAAGTCCATCCCAGAATTGTTACCTCCCATGCCACTGCACTGAGGTATGGAGCAATACAGCCCATGTATGAAACATAGAGAGAGGCTGCCTCAAGTTGTTTATTCTGGAGGCAATGAGAGCAGCAGAAAGCTGCTGAGGGTCCACTTACCAGGGCCTTAGAACCAGGACTAGTGTGATGCAGGTTTAGGGCAGAACATAATACAGGTTAAGCCTCTGCTTGTCAGTGCTCTTGGGAATGTCTGTGCTTACTCAGGTATTGGGGGAGATAGAGGCTGGGTAATTGCATCCTTGCACCCCTTGGAGAGACCTTCTCCACACAACTATTGCCACAGTGCCACAGTCCTGCCCTGGAGGCTGTCAGCTGCCTATCAATGAAATGACAAAACCCAAAAAATCTTAGTGCAGCTTGGTGCTGCTGCTCGTGTGCTGTAATGAGGGGGAGCGAGCAGTGTATCAGCAGAAGCGCTGGGCTAAATGGAGCAAAATGAAATCAGGTAGTGCTGCTGCTCCTTGTAAGAGAGTGATCCTTCAGGATTTGGCTGGAAAGCTGTTCCGAACTGCTGCCATGGACAGAATGCTGATTCCAAGCCCAGCTCTCTCACCCGTCGGCGTTTTCCAAATGGCATTTTCTTGTGCTTGCTCAAGCATGGAGCAAACCTTCCCCCTTTCCCCTGGTGCTGCCTGCTCTCGTTCTCACGTCTGCTCCCCATTCACGCTAACATAGGGCAGGATCTTTCCTGCTTGCCAGAGGTGTGAAGCCAATGTAAATTGCTTTCCTTTTTGCATTGAGGGAAAGTCTTATTATCAACCTGTCAGATCTAGACAGCTGCCAAGATGCTTTGTAAGAAGAATTAAATCAGGCTCAATCTCAACAGATAGATTCTTGTCCCTCTTTGGAGGCCCCATGCAGGGCTCTGGCCTTCGCCAGCAGCAGCAATGCACATCAGCAGTGGGGTTTTTTCTCTCTCAGCTGAGTTTTACAAGTCAAAGCCAAGCATGTGGGGGAGACTGCAGCAGCATAAAACAGTCCACTATCATCAAAGAGTAGGTCATAAGAAAATTGTTTCCCAGGCTTTTAGCCAGAGACATCTCACAATAAGCTGACAGAGGAATTACTTGGTTTCATCCTTGAAATGCAGCCCTCAACATTATTAGAAATTGATGGTCAGTAGGGACCAGCACAGCCCCCAGAGCAGTGGCATTCCAGAAGAGAAAACAGTACTCTTCACAGATAAAAGAAAGGAAGTGGTAATTTTGCATTAGTGAATGGGATTATATGCTTACAGTCCAGCCAAGACAGAAACACATCTTCCCTTCTCTGGCTTGGTGGGTTCCGTCCATGGATCATGGACTCCAGTTCACAGTGGAAATGATGGTTCTGGCACTGCTGTGGCAGTGGACAGGTAAGTTATAACTGTTGTTCTGAGGGAGGCTCATTTGTGCAGTTGACTTCTCCAGCACTGAGTATCAACATTTTTCTTGTGTCATGAGGCTTGACAAGTTCCCAAGTCAAAGACTGGCATTCAAGTCCAAGTGAAATTCAGCAATCTCAGGCTCCATAAGTTATGTGCATTTTGTCTTTCTCTACAGGGGTGGAAAAACATACTTAAAGAACACAAATAAAATAAATAGCTCCTCAAATCCCTTCTCACTTGCTCTCCATCCTCCAAAGCCTCTGTGGCCTGTGTGCTACTATAAACTGATTGTTTTGGGGATTTGATTTAATACAGTGACAAAGCACTTGGGTCTCTGTGGCTGGAGTCCCCCAACTATTCTCTGCCCTGAAAGGTTTCATCTATTTTGCTTTGGCTTTGATGAAATTCTCAATGAAGTCATATTGGTGAATCATGGGCTGTGCAAGAGGAACTGTACTCCTCTTACCTTTGAAAGGTTGGTCTGAAGTTAAGGACTTAGGAAAGAGGGATAAAGATTAGTAGTCATGCCAACCTCTTCAAAAGAGACAGGCTCAAGGATAACAATGTTGGTCTCAGCCATCAATCATGGATCCTGTATGATTCTACCCATTGGACAGATGGCAACAGTCACATTCACAGGAGCAGAGTGCAGAATTCATGTCCAGATCTTCAGTAAGCTTCTACACAAAATCCTAAGAGAAAAGGTTTCCAAATGGGATGCACAAGTTCTTTCAAAAGCACCTGGTCAGGAACTGACCTCAAAGGGACAGGAAATGGATGCTGAGACAGCTCTCACCAAGCACAGAAGAAAAGAAAGGAGTAGCAACTGAAAGGATTGCAGATACTCCAGGTAGGCAACACTGAGAAGGCTGGAGGGGAAAAAATAAAGAGTTCAGAAGGTAAAACATTACAGTTGTCTTGAAAACAAACTGCAGTTTTGCGCAATTGATGCTGGAAGGACCCAGAGGCGTCAGCAAATCCTCCTCTTCACCCTCTTGAACACAGAAGGTTGATTCAGTGCTGAGAAGGTGGAGATCACGGGCAGGAGATGAGCATGACTTCAGAACATCTCAATGGTTCAGACCAGCAGATCCACTTCATGTCACTGTTCCTTCTTTCCCTGTTTCTGCAATCAACCCTGGTCACTTCTGCGGTTTCTCTTCTCAAGGAGGAGCAGCCTCCTTCTTCCTCAGAGCATGAAAGCCTTTGAGACAAGAGAAGTGGCAGAAAGAAAAGTAATACAGACATAACAATTTTCTTCTCTAAAAAGACTCAAATGGCAATTTATAGCCAAAAACTTTTCTGATGGGAAAGAAAAGCTGTTATTTGAATACCCTTATGCTACTCACTGCCTTTACAGCAGCAATGCTGGGTGCAGGTCTGTGGGGGAAGGTTTTGTGAAATTCAGAAGTGGTGAAGGCAGTGGAAATTAGGAGGTAGCAAGAGTCCTTCCTTCTCTCATTATTCCTACTCCATTCCTACAGCCTACAAACTGGGATGTGACTATGCAGTGTCAAAGCTACGTTAGCTAACTCACACAAATCACAGATACTCACACTCCCAAGCAAACATACTCCTGGTCCACACTGAT
This sequence comes from Neopelma chrysocephalum, assembly GCF_003984885.1. Lineage (NCBI taxonomy): Eukaryota > Metazoa > Chordata > Aves > Passeriformes > Pipridae > Neopelma > Neopelma chrysocephalum. The sequence continues at coordinate 7,812,141 of NW_020897736.1, forward strand.
GATTTGTCTCACGCAGAACTGACACATTTTTAGGGTTTAATTATTATCACAAAGCTCTAAACAGCGTGGAGCAGGCTCTCAGCCTTTGCTCATCAATGCCCAACTGCTCCCACTGATCTCTTCTCTTGGAGCAGCAGTTTGTGAGCTGCAGGAACCGTCTGTTGTTTTGAGCTTGGGAACTGACAAATTAGAAGAGGTTCAGCCCAGGATTTGATATCTCCCTGCCAGAAGCTCAGATCTGATGCCCAGATCAGAGTCAATGACATTCTGGGTATTTGGATTTTAGTCCCATGTGAGCCATGACAGTCCACAGCTCTTGCCAGTCAGTTCACAGCCTAGAAGGTTACAAGTTCTGCTGAGGATCAGTGGTATTTGAAATGGGATCAGGTAGCTGTATGAAGAGGAAAACAATTCCACATTCCTTTCTTTTGCTTTATACATGAATAGGGCCTGTCCCATAAATCCTACTGCCAGGATGCCCTGCAGCAGTGCTCTCAGAAGGAAGCATACCTACTTTGTCATTGAGTAGGGGTGCCAAGGCATCTTGGATTCCTCCAGAGTTGCTGTTCCCTTTGAGCTGGCAGATTAGTATTGTCTGTAAAAAGGAACAGTTCATCTATAGCTTTTATAGGCCAAGTCTAATAGGAAGTGTCCTTTTGCCAGTGTGTTCTAAGGAATCTGCAAGATATCAGTCTCCATCCAGGCTGGCTGGAGGCTCCTCCAAAATCAGCCTACACACCTTGGCAGCACAGCCTGTCACTAATCCCTAGAAAACAACCCCCTTTGAGAGCTAAATTTAGATGCCATTTTTAAAAAGAACAAATTAATAACTCCTAAATTTCTGCATAGTAAACCAACTAATTCTCTACCTTACAAATGCCCTCAAATTGGCTTTTCACCTTCACTTACCTGATTCCACACACATCAGTTGTGGCAGAGACTGACACATCCAATGCCTGCAAATTAAGTGATCTGTGAACCCTCTTAAGCCACAGATGGAGAAGCACGAAGGTTGTGTGTAGAGGATTGTGCCACCAGTTTGTTTCTCACAGATGAGCAACCCTGGCTGGAACAAAAGCATTCAGCATAACCAAACGCCAGGGAACAAATAGCTGGGTATTTCAGCACATCAAATTCCTGTCTCTTTCCCTTGTTAAATCTGTCTTTTTCTAGTGGTCATGGGCAGCACTGAGGTCTTCATAACAGTTTTTAACACAACAGAATTTCATGGGTTGAAACCCTAGAGAGGAAAGGCAAAAATAAAACATAAAATTGCTCTTTCATTACAGTACACTAGTGTTGCCTGGAAATATGTATCTTTTTTTTTTGTACAGAAAACTTGTCCATTAAGTACTTCTCATACTTTTAGCAAAAGCATTCACATTTTTAGAAGCATGGGACTAATTTTCTTCCTCTACTACTTTCAGTTTAGCTTTTTTGGTATGGAAAAGGAATAGGACCTAAAAGCCAAGGATGTTTCTATTGAAATCAGTGTGTCTGCCCCAGTGAGAAACCACATTGGATCAACTCACAACCAGTCTACTAAGCATCACAGAGAACCTTCTTTGTGACCCATTAGGGCCCTGTCGGTTTCCACTTAAATGGAAATACACCTGTGATTTCATTAGAATCTGGATCTGGTCTGTAACAAAAAGCTCTTCCCATCCCGTTGTAGGAATACAAGTAAAATCTCTGGGACTTTATAATCTCATTGCAAAGTATCATTTTACATATTATACATCTTCCCTTACTTTGTGGTGCTTAGACCTCCCCCCCCCAAGATGTCAGCTAGAACAGCCTTATACTTGCCTGACATTTCTGAGTTTGGTTGGAGCTTAAAGGGCAGGGAAAAAAAACAGGAAAAAAAAAGGAGGAAAATAATTTCTTATTTGAACTTCAGCTCTGGTACAATTACAGCCTGGGGTAAAAGCTCAGGTTGATTTCATTTTATCCCAATAGTCTATTTCTTCTTTCATCTGCCCCTCTAACTTTGCACCTGTTATATAGATATATAGAAATCAAGAAGGCCTTAAATCTGCAATCCCTCATTAAACAAGACTCAGATGCCTTTCAGACCAAACACAGATGTCCCTTTATTTCAAGTCATCCACGTATAGTGGGGCCTTAAGTGACTTTAATCAGCACTATGACACTACAATAAAGATTATAAATTAAAGATAAATTTTGAACCTGGCCTGGATTCCTTATGATAAAAAAAGCTAAGTTTAAAAAGGTAAAGAAACACTCAGTGCACTGTGTCGCTATCAACAGACAATCCCTCTAGCTCAGCAGTCTTGGGTTTTATCACATACACACAGAGCTCACAAGATAGCAATCAATTAAACATTTTTGCTAAAGCATTTAGTCAGAATGGGAACATCTGGAGTTGGGATTCAATTGTCCAGAACTAGATGCCTGATAATTAATATTCCTTCAAATGGCTCTTCTTTCAAGGTGTCCCTCATGTTTCCAGCCATTCCCCTGTGGCTTGGGTACTCTTCTGAGTTATTGCTCATCCCCCAGCCCAAGACTTGTATAGAAACACAGGAGGCAGATGAGCTGAAGAACTTATGTTTCAGCATTGCCTCAGGCACATCAACCAGACTATGTATGAAAAATATCACCTCACTTCAACAGCAAAAGGAAAGAAAACACTTGAGGAAATGTTCGAGGAAATGTTCTAGGAAATATATTTGTATTGGCTCCACAGGACAAGTGCAAGGAGGATGGGTTCACCATCATAAGACCTTATGAAGATTCACCTCCAGTTCCAAAATCTGTATTTTACAATTCTAAAGGATCATATCCTTCAATGGCCTGTGGATCATGCTCTTGTGCAACTCAGGAACGCACCTTTTGACACCACTGGGCTGGCCAAGCTCTATATCTGTCTGTCTTACATGTACAAATTCAGGCTCTTCAGGCACAAACTGACATCTATATAATTGTTCCACGCTTGGACAGTGGTTGCTTCTCCTCAATTCAGCCCTAAAAGCCTGTCCAGTTGAACTGAAAATATTTCACTCTCACACTGAATGCTGGGCAGCCAGGGAATTTTTCAGCTGTCTGAAAAATGTCTTGTTTCAAAAAAATTTTGCTTTCTAGTTCCAGGGAAACAAAATAACTAGACTGGAGGGAATGCATAGACCCTGTATCAAGTAGGGATATGTCCATAAATATTGATAGATCATATACTAAGTACTGGTAATGAGCAGCTGGATATCTTTACCAAAGAAACTTTTGGTACTTCTCAACTTTAATTGAGTTTGTCCACTGTTTTCTTACCTTCATTTTGCCCCAAATCATCTCCCCATGGCAGGTCTGCCTGCTGGTTTAGAGCCCAGTCCTATCTTCACAAGTCTGTCTGAGAGAATCTTCTTTGATAACTTCATTGAGCTCTGCCCTGGGGTGGGGTAAAAAAAAAAAAATCAAAATGCCTACACAGTTTGCAAGTCCAGCTATGTCTATTTGGTTTCAAGTGCATTTCCAATCTCTTTAAGCTTCCAACAGGGAGAAAGGGATCTGACTCTATGCAATCTCATTCACACCTCTTCTCCTACTACTGTGGAGGCATGATGTTGACTTCTCAGCAAATATAGCCTCATTCCTCTGGGTCTCTGCATTGCTTGCTTAGCTGAGCCCCATCAAATTATGTTCAAATCACACTAAGACAAGAGAAGAATCAGAATGTGCCCCTTTCATACCTGGCTTTTATATTTATTTGCTTCTAATAGAATTTATCATCAGAGGAATTTCAGTTTTTACAGAGCTTCTTCTCTTTCCCCTCTGTGATTTGGGTCAAATCCTATCACTGAGCTCTGCTAAATTTCTTGCAATATTAGCATTGCTGTCCCCCAGCCTGGTGGGGATGTGACAAGCAAACATTGCTGAGCTGTGTCCCAAATCCAAGCTAAGAACACCAAGAGGACTGTGGAAAAGCACTCAGACATCCTATCCCAGCTCCAGGGAACCTGAGAACAGAAGCTGATGAAGCAGGCACAGGACAAGTAATGCCCATACCTTGCACAGGAAAGGAGGGTGGGAAGAGCTCCTGCAAGCTCCAGATTTCCAGACACTGACACAGACGCTCATGCTGGAGCCATCAGTTTCTAAATCAGAGCAGACATAGGGCCAGAAAGAAATAGAGGACGACAATAGAAGGTCAAATGGACAGGGGAGGAAAAATCACAAGGAAATAAAGAGAAACGAGGCTTTTTATTGGGCCCATTCTGATGATGCACAGGTAAGAACTTAACAAGGGCTGCTCTGACATGTAATTCAGACTGGATGTACCTTAGTAAGGGCTGTCTTTCTCCAAAAACGAGGCTGCTGTCCTCATTTCACTCTATCTGGAAAAATGGGCAGTGTGGATAAGAAAGTGGACAGGAGACATCACCTACGTGGTCCAAGAGGTTGGAATTTTGAAACAAAAGCAGAAACAGCTTCGGTCACCTCAATGGGCAACAGCACAATTCACCACAAACTCTACCCTCCTATTGAATTCAAAACAACTACAGTTTTAAATAAATATCTTCAGCATGGAAAAGGACCCCCAAAGGATACATCAGAGAGCAAGTGGAAGGAAATAGTTCTTTGCAGTAAGGACACCACTTTCACCTTACCTCGTTCCCATCTCTCCTTCCTCTCCAGGGGCCTATTTTATAGCCCTGCACAGGCATCCCCAGCCACTGTCACATGAGCTGCTGGTAGCTGATGGGTCTCTCTGCTTCCCTGAGGTTTCCTAGTTCAGGAACCCCTCGTGCTCCATGTGGGAGCATTCTGCTGTGGACCATACCAACACCAGAGATGCTCCCCTTGGCGACCAACGGCTGGTGTGGATCACAGCACCTTTAAATCTCCCCTGACATTTAAACACGTTTAAAGCTCCTCTTCAGTCAATACATGGAGAACACACACCTTGGAGCATATGGCACATGTGCTGACTAACACTGTAGATAATGTCAGTAATAATGCTCCAGAGTGCACGAGTTGGGCTCCAATGAGGAGATCAGGGCAGGCCTGGCTGCTGGGTTGTATTTTTAATACATAACATAAAAATAGAGAAAGATGTAATGGGTTTCTGTTTTCAAATAAGCTTCCAACTCTGCCACCTGTAAATCAAAGAGATGTGAGAGGACAAAAAACAAACCATTAGGTCATAAAAACTCTGGGAGAAAGACATTGATAACCCAGGTCTCTGTTTTCCAAGGTGCCGCTGCTCAGTGTCCTCCAATCTATGGGAATGCTCAGAGCTTATTCCCACAAATTGCTACAGCTAGAGAGTTTCCTGCTCTTGGAATAGGCTCAACAAATTGCCTCTTGGTAGGGAATAACAAGTCCTGAAGAAACCAATAACTGCACCTAATATCTCAGGCCTGTGAGATTGTATTTATTTTCCATATCAGTTCTAGACTGAGACTCACAGACTTCCTGCCCTTACAACTGACGCTGGAGTAGATTTTCATCTCACATGAGGGATACCTGAGTTGTGGGTTGACTTAGTAGCTAGGATTTTGTTCTGTGGTCTGTAGTGAAGAGACTCGTGGAAGGCACTTGGCAAAGCAAGTTGTACAATCGAGCCAACATAGTCTTCTCCCTTTCACAGCCCCTAATGAGCCCTTTGCTTCTTATCAGAACAACAAGGAAACAGACATCCCTCCAGCACATAACCAGCCCCTCTGTGAGGACCAGGAGATGAAACCATATGCAATGAGTTACAAACATGGAGTATTTCTGAACTCATTTGTCTGCTGATAGGATTCAGGCCTTATTCCAACCTGCAAATGGGATGTGCTTCACTAGTTTTAAATCACTCAGCAGGTGATAAGTGGTTAACGCCTGAAGCCCTGAGGTGCCTTCAAAACATAATTGCTTATTAAAATAAAACAATAATTAAGTGGAAGACACAGAACCTTGTGATTTCTGAAAACTGGATCATTTTTTATAATGAATTATTGAGGCTGCGAGCAGACAAGGTGTAGCCATAAAACAAGGGAGAAGGGCTGAGTCAGAGAGCTGAGGGCACACACTGCTCTGGCAGCCAAGGGAGGAAAGAAGTGTGAGGGCTTGAGAGCACTCATGGAAAAGATGCTCCAGATGCCACCACAGCAAAGGCATAGCTGTATTTGATGAGCAGGGAGTCACGTTCAGATTTGCCCTGGGGGCAGATAAACTTCATGCTCAAAAGGTCCAAAATCAAGTCAACCATGGGCATCTTTTCAAGGTGTTGGAGGAAGAGGAAGGGGTTTGCTTGGTGACACTTCCTGCCTCCATGTGGCCATGGCCTTGAAGATAAGGATGGAAGGTCACAACTTCTCAGTTCCCTTCAGGTTCCAATTAAACTGTCTCAGTGACCAGCACCTGGATCAGGCCCTTCTGGAGTCAGTGTAAAACAAGTTTCTCACCGTTGTAGCACTATCCATCAATGATTCATCATGTCTCTGTGGGGATCTGTAAGGCAGAAACTCAAACAGGACATCCCTCACAGAGTCTGAGGTTCCCAAAGATATTTTTATTCTTATAATCCCCCTTCCTTCTCTCCTCTCAAGCACAGAGACCAGAAGTCTCCATCTCTTTCAGGCAAGATCTGACAAATACTGACAAATACACCCCAAGAACTTTGATTAGTCAGAGTAAAAAACCACTGCATTAACTGTTCATTTAGCAAATACCTGATTGTTTTCATCCTTTTTACACCACAGTGTGAGCTGCATAGTTTAAATCATGACTTTGGGCTTAATCCTGATTACTTCATTGCAAACTGCAAGAACATATCATTACTTACAGTGCCATTCTAGGCTAGTACTCAGTCCTTCAGGTCAGCAGGTAATGGGGGAATCATCACATGGCTTTCTGTGCCCCTGCTTCTCATACAATGGCAAAGTCCTGCAAACCCTGAGCTGAGAATTAAAGAGAAAGCATCAGTGTAATTTAGATCCTAAACTTGCAAGCCTCCCAACTTTGCATGCTCGTTGTAGATATAATCCCACAGAAGAGGAGCAGAGATAAAGGAGTGAAAGTGTTGCCATATACTCTCCAAACACATGCCTTATTGTACAAGTTCACCATAGACAGTAGCAGGGAGCTGGTGACACTGGCAGGAGGCTGTCCCATACACAAGGCAGACTATCAGGCTCAGTTTGTCTGTGGTGTAGCAACGTTAAAATATTTCATCTTAAGCCAGGTCCTGGTACCACATTACAAAACTACCCAGTGATAACTGGCTCTTCATTAACAACCTCAGCAGAGGGTCAAGGCTGGAAAAACCAATGAAGAAGTTGTCCCTAGAGTAAACTTCTTACCCTCCCCTTCAAGGCCAGGGTGAGGAGAAAACCAGACTCTACTGTCTGGCCTACAACTGTCCCCAGAGCTCCCCATACTGGCAAGAGGTGCCAGACAATTTTGGCTTCTAAACATTTCCACATTAAAAAATGACTGCCAGCACTTCAAGAGATCTCCGGCCTCAGCAAGCAGGAAGGAGGCAGCACACAGCTAAATGAAGAGGCTATTTTTAACCTGGGCTCATTTCTTAGGGAAGGAATCATTCATAACCTGTATGCATGCAGGGCATCAGATACAAGACAGGCTTGGCTGCAAGCACTCAATAATGGACCTACCAGCTCCCTCCTTTCTGCACTGGGAAGCAAGGGCTCTTTGCTGTCTTACATGGATCATGGAGAAATGCTGAAGCTGTGAGATTGTCTGCTTTGTGTCCCCCTGTGCAGTGGCTGCTATGGTAGGAGAGGAAGCTGCCAGCTCCCATTTCATCCCCACTCCTGCTCAGAGCCCATCCTTGTGGCATTCTTAAAACTCTTGCTTCTTCTCTTTCCAGCAGCACTGAGTCCTGCACCCTTCTGGGAGGTCCTCTTCTGAAGCAGACACTAGCTTAGCCTAAGGCAATTCATATGTCTCACCAGTCTTTTCTCTACATGGGGTAAGTGCAGGTTTCCTGAACTTGGAAACCCTTTGCTTGCAACCCTCTCACTTCCCCTAGCACTTATGTCCTTTGCCACAATCAGTGGTCAAATGCTTCTGGCCCAACAAGGGCACAGATCACTTTGAACTGCAGTTCTGATAATTGGGTTTGGCAGGTAATATTTGGCTCTAAGACCTTTCTCATCCTTTTGATTTCACTTTTATAAAGTACATGCTCAAGGATTTCAACTCTGAAGGTAAAAAAGACTATTATGATCATCTAATCTGACCTTCCACTTACCTGTGGGTGTAAAAATTTACCCAGTGGTCCTTTACTGAGCCCAGGAACTTCTAGTTGAGCTGGATTGCTGCTTTCAGAAAAGTGAGTTGAACTTGATATATTGGCTTTAAGTAACAGAGAGCTTACCACATCCCTTTGGCAACCACTCCAGGGGTTCATCATCCCATTGTTAAAAACATCCACCTCGTTTCCCAATTGGAAATCAATGTTAGACAAACACAGACATTGGATCTTGTTACATCCCTTTCTCCACTAGCCTAAAAAGCCTCTAACATTCAGTATTGTTGTGATTTTTCCCCTCAGCTGTGAACAACTACTCCTAGAATCTCTGTAGCGTGCCAGGTTTAGAGCAGAATACACATAACAGACATACAGCAGCTCTAAAATACACTGGTTCACCATCAGCCTCAGCCTGAGCAGTTTGGCTTTTCAGTGTTTTTCTGCTTGGAGAGCCCCACTCCCACACCTGTCCCTAACATCAGGGTGTTGCTTTCATGCTCTCTCATCCCAACCAACTCAGAGGTGCCCCTCACCTCATCCTAACAGCTCTTCTGCTCACATTAAACATGAAGGCCAGGTTAACAAAGGTGCTTTTGGGTTGTATTACCCTAAACCTCCTGCTGTGTTTCAGGCTCCAAAAAGGTTGCAACACCATTGTAAAAATATGTGGTTTGGTTTAGTTGCTTAAAATTAGACTATGAACCTCCACGACCCTTGGGATGGGTGCATGCACTGGGGAGAAGGGAAGAAAAGAGAAAGAGACAAAGCTCAGAAGTCAGCCAAAATACTCAGGCTCTGAGCTTAGCTCACAAAGAACTGCAAATCATGTTTTCAATCTGCTACTTAAGGGCTCCTGGGATCCAAAGGCCACTTCTAAGAGCTCACAACAGGTAGTTATGAGAGTAAACAAAGCCAAAAATTCTTGCAAGAAAATTCATCATCCCACTCAAAAAATTTTGGGGCCTGTATTCCAAGTGTGGATGAGAGCCATTGATTACAGGACATGGGTGCAACAACAGCTGAAGAGGAGTTTGGGCTCCTTTTCCTCCATGACAAAGAACATCACACCTCAATGAAGAAAGCACAGACCCTCCAGCTACCCCAAGAAAGCAATTGGAAAACTTAATGTAATCTCATCAGATTGCAGCTTTTGCTAATTGCTCACAGCCAGACCAACAGTCCTCACACTTAACTTCCCCCAGAAATAAGACAGAAGAGAAAGAAAACCATCACAGGCAATACAAGAAGAAGAAGAAGAAGAAGTTATTTAAAAGGGATCAAAGCCAGCAACACATCTTACAGTCAAAGCCAGATACAGTTTGGGGGGAAATCAACCCCAAAACCCCAGTCAAACAAGACCCCTCTCCTGACCCCAGCAACTCTAAGACACGGATCCTCCTGCACGAGCCTTTTCAGTGTGCAGAGGGAGTTGAGGTGAGTGATGAAGCAATGCCCAGCAGCTGGGCCACTTCACTAGTCTGCAAGTCCCTGCAGTCAGCCAAGCACTTCTGTGCCCTCCCAGGCAGCTGGGGGCTGTGATTAGCTCCTTCACCCCAAATTTCTTCCTTGAGCTCTTTATTTCAGCAACCAGAAATACACCATATGTTGAACCTGTTATTGTGTGGAGGGAGATAGTGCAGGTGGGAGGGATTAACCGGAATATAAATAAAAAGCCTAAGGTGCAGCAAAACAATAATAATAAAAATCCACCTGTATCATGAGCTTTGAAAAACTCTCCTTTCTCTCTTCAGACACTGTGGTGTATGCACACCTCCATCTTTCTCCTGGCTATGAGTCCCACATTGTTGGCCTAAAACTTCTTTTCCTGAAGAGAAATATGAGGCAAGTCTTTTTTTTTTTTTTTTGAGAAACAGGACAGAATCATATGAATCCATAAAACATAACTTTTATTATCCCCCCATCTGCTTTCCCACCAGATGGCACATATTTGCAAAGTAGCCCTTGGAGGCAAGGGAAAAGAAGGAGAGAAAGAAAGTTGCCGTGAAGAAATCCAAAGTGATGGGAAGATCTTAGGGAAACTGTTGTAATGTATAATCAGCCCATTTAATACGGAACACTAATGCACAGCTGCTGAGAAAACTTGTCCAATATGCTTCTGCAACAGCAAAAAAGGCCTCTGAGGTCATCTTGGCGCCTCCATTATGCTACAAAGAAATTGTCTAATTGCAGAAACTTGTGTAGTCTTCAGTATTAACCTCTTTCCCTCACAGGCAGCCAAGCAACACAACTCTCTTGTTTAGAAAGCCTGGAGCAAGACGACCAAGGGAAAATGGATTAACAAATCCAGCATGAAAAGTCTTTTACTGTTGATCCTAGATTTATATCGGGAATAATCTGTTTCTTCCTCTGAGCAGAGTACTAGGCCAATGACGCAAAGCAGGACTCACCTTAAGACTAACAACATTTCCAAGCCCCCTTTTCTCATCCAATTTGTCTGTCTCTGCTGCAAAATCTCTGGCTCACTGTGTAGAGGCTGAACCTGTAAATTCCCCTGGCCAGTGTGCTCCCGTGGTTTTAAGGTGCTCAATGCTTCATGATTTTAGATTCAGAAGGACCTTGATCCTGCAGGCTAAATATAAGAAACTTCAAGGAGGGCCCAGGACAAGGCAGAGAGGATGGTGGTGCAGATAACTCTCAGACTGACTGTTGATGGAAACTATTAGTAAAGCTGCCCAGGTTCTCTGGATAAGCCATAAAGCCTGCAAAGTAACTTGGAGAGATGGCTAAGGAGATCTGTGAGCAGGAGTTTCTCCTTGTGGTTTCTAAAGCATCATTGTCGCAAGCTGGAGTGACTTTTGACTCACAAGTCTAGGAGGTACCACCTGCAAACCTGAGGTTGTGTGCAAATGGACCCCAGCTGACAGCCAGATCCCAGAGAAAAAAAAGCAGTAAGAGCTGTTAATTCAGTTCTTGGTCATCTACATGAGAATTTCAGTTCTCAGGGCTTTCACCTTGCTAAGCCTGCACCTCTGGAAACTGCATCTAAAACAGGCCTCAACACTTGTTCACAACTTCCATAACCTGTCTGGCACCCACCCAATGCTAGAAACCCTTGCTGCCTCTCTTGAAATTTGGCTCAGAAAACACAAATCCCAGCTTCATGCTAAGTGAACACTTTGTGAACCATTTGGCAAGTCTGGCCCGAGTTCCAGTGTGCAGATGATATTTTTTCTGTGGAAAAGGCTAGACAAACTCATCCACACAACCTGCAAGCTGGTTCCTCAACTAGAGTAAAGGTAAAGCTGAAACAGCCTCTCTGTGCCCAAAGTCATGAGAAATTTGGGATTGCTCAGGCAAATGCTGTCACTGGCTGTTGACAATCTCTTAAAGCAATCATTGTACGTGGAAGGTAGAGCTTGTCATTTTAGTTGGAAGCATACTAAATAAATTTAATCCATTAAATAATCTTGTGTATGTCAGATACTATCATAGAACAGTCTTATAGAAATGCCGAGTTTCTTAGTAACCTCCCAGAAGCCTCTGCAGGGGAACAAAAGTGCAGTGGGTGCTGAGACTATTAATCAGAAAAGGACAAACAATTATGTCTGAGCAGGCACCAGTCTGTCCACACAGCCTTCACCAATTAAAATCAAAGTGGTCATATCAAGGATAAAGAAAGGGTTCCCAAGATGTTTGATCTTGTCTAATTAGCAGTTGCTAAGAACCAGTGGGCATTTTGACTTGGTTGAGTTTGGAAAACTCTATGTTAACAAAACCACATTAGAAGTGGAATTTATTTGAAGAGATCATACAATAGAAGACTTCACTCCATAAGTTTGGAAGAGCCTGACTCTTGCCCAGTGCAGTCAGGTATCAACCCAGGGAACGTATTCATTTGCGTTGGGATAGTTATGGTGTGACACGGAAAATGAGGGGAGTTTAAATAACAAATCTGCTAAACTATTCCTGATGTCTGTTTGTGGTTTCATGTTTGGATTAAGGTCACTAGAACAGTTTGGACTTTTATTTTGCTGAAGCTGTCTGTCTAATATACCCAGTCCCTTGGCTAATTCACAGTCTCTGCTAAGGCACTGGGGGGTTCTTTCTTTTTGATCTGTGCCTACTGCCAGACTGGTAACAGCAATGGATCCAAAGATTTTTATTTATTTTTACCTTTATCTTTATTTTTACTTTTAATTGATTTACTGTTCCATGGATTAATATTTACTTTGTATTTGTGACACCAGCTCCCAACTTGTGACTTCAGAGCCGGCAATCTTCTCTTGCACTCTAAGCCCAGTATTAGCCCAGCCTGGGACTAATTATCTTCCAAGATCTGAACTGACTGCAGGCAGTTTGATGTGACCATAGGTGATTGTGCTACTACAGAGCTTACTCTTGCAGTTATTTTCCTAGCTACAAGAGGGTGACATTGTCACACATAGCTCGGCATTAATGTCACTTTGCCAGAAGAAGACATGCTCCCTAGCTCAATTTTCTCATGGTACTTAGAACTTGAAAGTTCCAGGAGGATGGATCTCTGCTTTACCAGCCCTTCTAAAATTTATTTCCTTCTTAACCATTGTGGCAATGGGTTTCTTTCAAATTCCAATAACTTACGGAATAATTCAGTCTATTAGTTTTCCTTTAGAAATGCAGCTGAGTCCACAGATGAAGCATGTTATGCCTGGGTACTTTTCTCTTATTTCTGAGAGCAGCTATCAGTTTTGTCCTGAAAGATATTTGGCTCCATTGTACAATAAAAAAATCTAAGAGAAAAGCATCTTTAATTCTTCACTGCTATGAATCAAAACATCCTCATTTGGATGTCACAACAAAAGCCCCAACACTGAAGTGGCCAGAAGAACAAGGATCATTTTACAGATAATGGCAGGTGAAGAAGCTGAAAACAGGATTTTGTGGAACCACTTTAGAGAGGATATGAAATCTCCATGGGGAATTTATTAAAGCCAACAATGCAGCTTTCTGTAGCTTTTCGAGGCATACAGAGGATCAGGTCTTCAGTCTCCTTCAAGCCTGTTTCCGCACTTGAAATTGTTCTTGTTATCCACAAAACTGGTTTCAATTACTGTGCCAGAACAGGTTGGGCCATGACTGACTAGATCTCTGCATACCCAGCCTCAGGAAAACTAGATGTAAATGCAGAATGATTAATTTTGCACATGAAAATTGGAGTTTTCTATCAAAAATTGTGATTTTTACCGCCTCACCCAGGATGTCAACCAGTTTTGGAGTGTGAAGTGAGGATCAAAAAATGGATCATCTATGGCTCCTTCTAGTACTGATTGTATAAGCACCCTAGGTGTCATTATTGTCTTCCTTGCACTTCAGTCTGGACATAAGAATATGTTAGTGCTCTGTTATTCATGGCAACTTTTAGTTATGTCTAGGGCAACTCTGATGGAAAGATGCTGTATTTCTCTGAGTTTGATTTCTCCTCCATACTTTCTTTGGTCCTCTTAATTTCTCTTTTTCTTCTTTTTTTTTTCCCGTATGTCTTGCTTAGTGCACCACTGCCTCAGGCACATATTGCCTGTTTCCTATTTTCTGTGCCTGTTCCTCGGACCTGAAATGGCACAGGTGAAGCAGAGAGCATCACTCTCCCTGCAATCACACCCTGAGCCACTCAGCCTTGTTCACAGCTATGTCTCTGACTCCCTCTTGTCCAAGCCTGCAGCCCGGCAGTTCTCTCACCCTTCCAGTTATAGCCCACTCACATATCTAAGGCAACAAAGCTTTAGGTGTGTTGTTTGGATGGCCTTTCAAAGACCTAACTACTACATACTTTCTTGCTCTGGTTCAAATCCATCATAATTTCCTATTTTCCAATTTTACAAAAAAAAAGCTGGTATATTTTTTTTTCTAAGTCAGCTAATGGTGAGCTGTGGACCAGGCTGTTGGGTCAAATATAGCACTGATGTTTCTTCCTTCATTTTCTCCATATTTATTCAACTGTAACACAAGAAGCAAAAAGACTCCTCTATCTCTCTTGGTTCCTTGTGCTAACATTTCCCCACTGATTTTTAATTTGAATTTATGTTAATCACTCTTTTTTCAAACCTCTTTCATGATAGCGGTGGTCTGTCTTCATCTTCCCAGATCAGATATGTTCATCCTATAACAGACAAATCACGATCAAGCTGTTAAAGCACCAATTCATATTTATTAGCTTGAAACATCCAGCCACGGCCCAGCAGCCGGGATAGGGAGGGGGACCTGCTGTGCTCAGCCCTGTGTGCACACATAAGCCCCCAAGAAGGATACTCTGCTCCAGACCCTGCTCAATGACTGGCACAATATCAAAGTGTTAAAGGTCTGATATGATTTGTGAACTCACCTCAGTTTGTATGGGGACTCAGAGAGTTAAATCCAGCAGTTTATTTTGGTTACTTTTTTTATGGTGACTGTGCGCTTCTCAATTTCTGTATTATTCACACCTCAACAAATCTTATTTCATTAGATTTTGGGAACTGCAACGGTAATTTTGGTGATTAACTTTAAATTGAGGATAATACACGAGCAGATATTAACATAATGTCAAAACAATTTTGTACAATTGTTACTTAACCTCGGTCAAATCATTTCCACCCCCAGCGTCCTCCCAAATGGACCTTTATTAATATGACACAGACAAACACAAGAGAACTCAGGGCTTTATGCAGGGAAATGATTAAACAAGAACACATCAGAAATGATCATGCAGGGTAACAAGGCAGCAGGGCAAATCTCTGAATTCTCATATTCTTAAGGCTGCATCTGGCCTTTAGAGGAATTACATGAATGAGTCCTCAACAGGATGCTCAGGAAAGGTGTCATAAATTGTCTTGCCCGGGTGACAACTCAGCAGCAAGATGTTTAGCTTCTTGCATTTATTATACACAGCTGATTTTAAAGCTGATGGATGGGTATTAATTACTGTAAGGACTGAAGGTCTTAATTTCTATCTTGATGTCACAGTTAGACCTAAGAAAACCCATTTTTTTGGGGCTGGAGGAGGAGAGTTCATTATCTGTGGCCTCTTCAGTCAGTGGACAGACCAGATAAAGAAAAAAAAAGGAAAAAAAAAAGAAGAAAAAAACATGAAATCAGGGACACACTCGTCTCTCACACATCTAGGGGATATGTTTAGTCCCATGAAGAGTCCCTACCTCCTCCTTGGAGGAGGCTGCTCCTGTGCACTCACTGCGTGAGAACCACATTCCCATTCTATGCCTTAATCATGAGAGAATCCTCCTGGGCTTTTGTCTCATTAGCTGCCAGGGGAAAGTGAAAACATTCAGCTATGTGCCCAACTTTCAGTCTCACTGGATTTCCTAGGACTTCATCTTACAATTCCCAGGGATTTTTTTTACAACCAGTAGACCGGCTCCCACTGGTATCAAATGGAGTGGGATAACTCCCTCATCACTGTGCTGGGCTTGTTGGAGCCACGCTGGGGGACTGGCTGGCCAGGTACCTACCTTGCACGTGTACTTCCTTGAACAATCACTTCCTAACCACAGAAAAAAATGAAAATTTGTGGAAAATTTTTGCTTCAATCCATCTGGGACCATTAAAGGAAAATACAGGATAAATGGAGAAAATAGACCCCTAATTTGTCAACAGACCAGCTTTTATCCAAAGCTCAATCACCACGGATATTGGTGCTGTTGGCAGAAGAACTCCCCTTTACCACCTAGCTGAGATGCTGCTGACCAGTTTGATGTTAATTGGCATAGCCCCATGTTTTTGGAGAGGAAATCCTTCCTACAGCATGGAGCAACACCTGGCAGTCTTCAGATCTGGACTGTGGAGAAGTTCCCATCAGCATCATAAAGCTCTAAAAATGTATGTATGAAAATTATATATCCTCTTCTACACGTCCAGCTAGAGTCACCCAGATTGCTGAGACAGGAAGGAACAGGTAGTCACCTTGCAATTACTGGGAATGGATCCACAAATCACCTCCTGCAACTGAATTCACTCACAAGAACCTTAATTTAAATACCCAAACTTTGAAATATTCAAGACCGGTGATTGCCTTTCATAATGTTGATTTAAATTAATTCTGACATTTATTTCAAAAGTGTAGGGGAAATAAAAAAATAAAGGAAGAAAAGACATATAACCTTTTCAGTTTGGTTTGGTTTAGACCATGTTTTTTTCAGAGGTTTTTATTTTTCACATAATCAGTCTGAATGAAACACAATAAATCTGAGAAGGTAATAAACAGCTCATAAAAATCACTTTTCAACCTGTTGCTAAAACAACCTCAGAACAGTTGGTGCACTAATGGCTCACTGGAGGGATCAGAGAAAGCTTAGGTGAGCTGTGAGCTTCAGGGTAACAAAAAGTGCTAGTTGTTAGCACAGTGCCATGGCTTTACATTAGGAAAAGTCAGTACCAGAGCATGTAGAACTCACTGCGTAACTAGTAGGAGTTGTTTGCTCCTTTCTTTTTCTTTGATCTCTCTTTTTTTCCTCTGTAATACACTGCAGTTTGTCTTTTCTACACAGGGTCTGAAGTTTATTGCAAGACTTGCAGGGCAACGTTTTGTGGCTTGCAGCAGGTAGAGGATATGCCACAGATGTTCTGGGGAATCATCTGGACTGAACATCTGCTAAGGGTTGGCAGGGGTGTGAGGAACAGAATCTGATGCTCTTCTCCATTGTATTAATAACTCTTTTTCCCTTTGGAGGCCTTTCCTATTTCAGATTCATGTGACCAATGCATATGCATTTACTTCATCTGCATTTTACCAAAAACACATTTCTTAGGGGAAAAGAAGGCATTTATCCAACCTCTCATGGCAAAACAGTGTTTGGTTGAGAAGAAGCCCTTGTTGGTGACAAACCTGACTGCAACAACAAGCCCTGAAATACAGAGACCGTGAAGTAAACAAAGAATCATGTTGTTTCTGCAGCTACCAGCTTGAGAAAGAAGGAACAAAGCATGAGTCACCCTGACGTACACAAGTGAAATTATGAATGATAAGCTAAAAATAAAATGCTTTCAAATATAGTTCCTGCTTCTGACTGAGGAGCATATTCCTCCAGGGGAGATGACACCTTCCTATTTCAGCTGGGCAGCTCTGTCAGCCACATGCAGAGACCTGAAGCAAGCAGCTCCCAAATTGCCCTGCAGCTGCAGAGCAGGAATTTGAGCCTGATAGATGATGTCAGCCACACTGTTCCAGAGGATGTGGCACTCCACAGTTGTGGCATCATCACTCTGCAGTCCTTCCAAGGCCAGACATCACCCATTCAGAGGAGGCCCCCTTCATGTCATCTCTCTCTTAGAAGGAGACAGGGCATCTTGTGAGACTGTCAAAATATTATGTCCTGAGCCTGCACTGAATGGAGCCAAAAGTTCAGCACTAAATATCACTGATGATAGACTTTTCCTCTGATAGGTACTGTGGGTAGCTAATAAGAACACATGAGCCCGGCTGTCAATGCAATGAAGCTCCTCCTAAGCTTTTTAGTGCACTGATATTTTACAATGTGAATTGCTTCATCCTGAGAGATGTTCCAGCAGTGTAATAATATGAGTGCATAAATTCTAAGCTTGATTTTCACAGCTTTTACGTAGTGTTTAGCCACCTTGCCTGGGTAAGGGCAGGCTAAACTCTAGACAGTGGCTTTAGCTCTGCTCCTTTACGGTTAAAAGGTCCAGTAGCTCTTGATAACACTTACAAGTCTATATCAGCTCCTGCTGGATGTTACTGAGCAGGAGAAGAAGACAAAAGACAAGGTGAGTTCTTTTAAGGCCTATTTGCAAGCTTGAACACTTCCCCCTGATTTCGTATATTGGCGTAAAAGAGGGAGAAATCTGAAATCCTCCATGTGTGCAATACGTCACCAGCCCGGACTAGGTTCCTACCACCAAGATTCTGTCAAATATTTGGAACAAACCCAAGTCAGGCTGATGTACAAACCTAAGAAGAAGCAGAAGCAGAAAGTCAGAGAGACAACATTGGGCAGGACTGGATCCACCTTGCAGTGGGGGAGGAAAGAGCATCAGCATTTGGGTTGCCAGTGTGTAGTGCTGCTTTCCCAGGTGTAGTAGGAACACTGAGAAGGTGATAAATGATCATTTAGGAACCACATTATGTGACTTATGAACATCTGCAGATCTTATTACAGAACACAGGAGTCCGGGACACTTCTAAGGCTGTGAGACAGACCTCAGTGAAGACAGATTTGCCTTGATTTTGAAGACTAACTGTTGCTAACCTCCATGGGCTGGGAAGGGGATGGCTCTCAGATCTTTAAAAGGAACAAGGAAAGAGCAGTGGTATCTGACTTCTCTTTTTTTGCTAATGAGCTATTAGAAATTTTTTTTGAGCCATACTCTTTGCCCTCATTATAACTGTGTTCCCATAAGCTCTGACTGTTATAATGAGAAGAAATCTGGACCGATGTACAGTTTTAATGAGATACAGTTTAGATGTAAACCAGAAAGTCTGATGTCTGAAGTCAGACCTCAAAGTGCAGTAACAGAAACAGGTAAAGGATTTACCTCAACAGAGAAACCTGAGTAGGAGAAGAGGAAACAACTATTTTCATGTCACAGGCAGAAGAGATAAAGCTTGCCCCCCCCAATCGAATGTGAATTCAAGAGGTGATATCTAGAAGGATGTAATTCAACAAGGGGAAAGGAGGGAAGCTAAAAAGAGATCCAGCAGCTAATAACTTCTGAGAGCTGAATGGTGAAAGGAAATGCTCACTCTCGACAACACCAGTGAGGAATGAAACAGCCAGCAGAACATTTCTTTTGTTCTTGTCTCATATCTTTTCATGAAAATTAAAAGGGCAGTTTTCACAGCTGGTGAAGGACTTTTTTTTTCCCCTTCGCTCTGCCATCTGATGCTGTCTCCACTTTGAAAACAGCAAATTTATTCCTGAAGCTGAACGGGTGAAAATTGGACTCAGTTGCCTGTGGGTATTTTGCCATGAAGAGCAGCAGGATCTGATGAGAGATTTCATCCAGATCAAATCAGAGAATATTCAACAATGTCTCTGTTTTCACAGGAGACTTCCAAGCAGCAAGAGGGAGCCAAGGCTCAGCTGGGTGCACCCCAGGATGCTCAAGATAGTCTGTGCTATGAGGGGAAGAGAATGGGGTAAAACTGTATTGGGATTTTTTTTGCCTCATTCTCTGAATCCAGTGAACCAGAGTGAGAGGTCTCCAGTATGAACCCAGAGGGGAGGATTTCTTCACCATGAAACTCTGTTATGTCTTGTGATGCTAAGAAGCAGGGATAAAACCTACAACAAATCCCACTTTCTCAACAAACCTCTGTCTGATGGTGCTTTGACAGTGCACAACTGTCCTCTCATCTTTCTTAGCATCATGTTTCTCCTAGAAAGATCAGTAGCAAAACATTCACCAAGAATTACCCTGAAATAGTTCCTGTCAAGGACCAGGACAGATTGTGGGTCTTGAGACAAGTATGGAAAAACCTTTCTTTTACAGGTAACTTTTCAGGAATAACTAGGGCTCTTTTCTGAACAGGAGTTGACATCAGACTCGTGACTGCTGCTTTGAACTGTGCATAAACATATTCATATGTGGAGCATTACGGTGGCCATGTTCAGAAGATAAGCCTTGCAGCCATAAAGACTAGAAATTTCTGATATTATCTTCAATGAAATTTTAAACATTGCAAATACTGATATGGCTGGCTCAGCATTTCTGGTTCATTCAGTCCCTGGCTATGCCTCTAAATGGTTTAGACCCTGTGTATGTCCCTGAGAAAATTTCTGTCCTGGGATGACCACGGTCTTCAGAAAGTCCCATGTGTGGAGGGATTTATTCTCCGAACACTCTCTCCCTGACTGTACTAAACTGTGACCAGATTTCTGTAGCTTCTAATGAGGAGAGAGGAAGCACAGGCATTAAATGCAGGATGCTTTCTGCGGTACCTGGCCAGCTGCAGCTCTCAATCCCAGAAGCCTGTTGTGATGTATTCCCCAGCCTCTGTGCCTCCCAGGAGTTAGAATTGCTCTGCTGTGACAGTGTCTCTCATTTTGCAATAGGACAGCTAACATGATGTTTTCACATGGAGAGGAGTGTGCTATCCCTTGATACCGTGTTTGGAAAATGCAGGATTGCTGTGTTTTATTTTTGATCATTAGATGTCAAGGATTCAACACTGAACAGCTCTGAAGGATTTTGTTATTGCAGGTGCTGTTGGTTTGAGATATAAAGCCATGCTCTTCTCCCCTGCATCCCACCTGGAGTGAGTTAGAAGAAGAATGGTGGTTTTTTACTAATTTTTTTCCTCATTAGCAGTCATCAGAGAGGGCACTGGCAGAAAGTTGGTGCATACATCGGGTATGGTGTATATGGGCCACAGAGCGAACTAAGGGTGAGTGCCTGCATATGTAAGTTCACAAAGTGTGGCTCAGGTGACAGATCATCTACATACACATGATGGAGGGACGTACCTGTGTGTATATGGATGCCTGAAGTGCCTCTGCTTGTTCTGTTCATCTTTTACTCGTGCAGGTATAAGTCTATGCATTCAAAAGTAGAGGGGAGGGATTATGAAGAGTCACTTTGGGTCTAAGAAAGGGACACTTGCTGCCAGTAGGAGTAGACGTGTATGTTCAGAGGGAATGGTGCTTCTTAAGGCCACTCTGTCTGCATATGGCTGAAGGACTGAAGTGCTGGATGGCTTGTAAAGCCTACATGTGGCATAGAAGGGCTGAGGCAGGGATAGACCTAAATCCAGTTAAATAAAGGGGTAGTGCAACTTTGCAACATCAGCTGTGTTGTATGACCCAGGAATATGTGATATCCACGGTCAGTGGGGCTAAACTGCCCTTTCCCCTGTGACAAATTCCCTTTAGCAGTGTCCTGACCCCCTTTCAGACCCACTGGGATGGTATTTGTCAGCTCTTGCAGCATGGTCTGGATGTGGTTACCCATTCAGTTCTGGAACACTTCCACTCTTGGCAAGAAGCTGTTAAAAATAAAGGGGTGGCAGGGAAGGGGAATGTATCACCTAATTGATTAGCTCCGTGAATCACAGAGATGCCAGACTGTCAAAGAGTAAATCACTGAAGCTGTCTTTGATGTCTCCTTCAGTCAAGGACACACCAGCCTGCTGCAAACGTTGCCTTTCTTTTAATGTACTTTCTCTCCTTCTCTCTCTCTCTCTTAGACTTGTGCATGTGCATGCAGGGATTTCTTTCCACTGGATGCCCGCTGCTGCCACGCCTTGTATTTTGATTCCTTCGGCAATTAGTAGCTATGCAGGCCAACCCTGTAGGACAGGCCTGCAGAGGAGTGATTACTAAGGAACGGGAAATGCAAAGAGGGGTATTAGAGACCCCTCAAGGGATCTCTCTCCCTCCCATCGCAGTGCCGTCACTCACTCTGAAAAATAGCTCCCACTGCAAATAATCTTTCTGAAGGTAATGGGGACCACCAGTTAATTCCATCTTCTAGTGGCTGGGAGAGAGGGGAGATGCAAATGGGGGTGGCTGTTGGCAGAAACACATAGTCTTTTTGTATTATCTAAAAAGCTGTTGTTTCTTCCCATTTCTAGCACGGCTGGAGATGCACCAGCAGTCATGTGGTGCTGAAAGACTATAATAAAAAGCTAAGTGATGAGGCAGCTTTTGTGATGGAATTTCAGCACTCCCAACAGGAGCTGAAGCCAGAACCCACACGCAAAAAAAAGAAGTGCTATTCAGACAAAACAGAACAAGTTAACCAAATTCCTCCAAATTTCAAGCCTGAGCTAGTTCCAAAGCTTCAGAAACTGTTATAAGGCACATCTGATCTTGCTGCCAATACACACCACATCTCTTATCGTGTGCCATCTCGGATTGGAGGACTACTCCCCAGGAATGAACTGCTTTTCTTGGTTTCCTGCCAATGCCACCTGCCCAGCTCTGTCTAGGTAAAGCAGAGCGACAGAGAGCGTTGGCTCAGACAGACACTCGGATCTGGGCCAGGCTGGGAGATGGCCTGTTAGTAGCTGTCGCTCGCTTGGCTGGGTTGGTTTGTGGTGCTGGGAGAGGGTTCAGCAGTCGAAGGCTTCTGCCAAGATTTTCTGCATGACAGCACCCTCCTTACCGCAGTCTGTGGCTGGACTGAGCTTCTCCCTGCGCTTCCCAAGAGTGGGCCTGTAAAGGAAAGGAGTTCTGACATTTCCAGGCTGTTCTCCTTGGAGATCCCTGCAAACACAAGCTGCTCTCTGTCCCAGTGCATGCAGCCTATGTGTTAACAGCAGAGAGCTACTGGCCATACAGGTGGAGACAGCGGGGCTCTGGTGCTCACTTTCTTCCTCAGAAGGTAGTCTGACCCTAAAAAAGCTCATGGGAGTCTGGCAGGCTAAAAATTGTGGTCCCAGAACATGCCTTGCTGTCGTTCCCTCTCACTCCACCTCCCTGAAGAGCAGCTCAGGGAATATCATCACTCAGCAGGTTTCGGACAAGCCCAAAGTGTCAAAAACAAATGAAAGGGTTGAAACAGCAGCAAAGGTGCTAGTGAAGAAGGATAAGATAAGCAGCAATGATAGAAGGATGCTTTATGCTAGCTGCACTAAAATGCATTGTCTAGCTCTGATTTCAAGCCACTGTAAGTGGCTGTTTCTTTCTTCCAGACTGAGTTCATTGCCACAATGATCCTCAGGTAAGAGTTTCCAAATTGTGCCCAAGTTAGCCCATCAACTGGCCCCTGTTAAAGTTCCTGGGTGGAGATTTGAGCCCAAGGTGACATTTCCTGTCTTTGAAAAAATTATTAACACTTTTTAAAAATTTATTTTCCTAAAGCACCTTTCATTTGCAAACAGCTTTCTTGAACTGTAAAGACCAGGACAAGGCAAAGCTTTCCGGTGTGGACACCTGCCTGTAGTTAAAACCAGCTCATTTCTCTGACTCTCTTTCCTCTCTGTCTCCAACCCATTGCCGCTGAAAAGGGATGAAAAACATGTTTCAGCCTGAAATGGCCCATGGACACGTGTTTCTGAGGGCTAGAAATGTCAGTCCTTCAAGGTTACACATGGAAACATTCAGTGATTTCCCTTTTCATTCCCCATCTCCATTTTGCACTCTGTCAGGCTTAAATCCACTTCACGCAGACCACGCTCAGCCTGTATTGTTCTAAATTCCTCCTCAAAATGACATGCTTCCTATGGCAATCTTGTTATCATTATCAACCAAACATGTAATTTTCTCCTTTTCTCCTCTCCTTGAAAGTATATGATCTTAGTTTATTAGATTCTATATCTGTAAAACAAGCCATAGTATGAGGCACAGTAAAAATATAGAGAAAGGTGATGAAGCATCTTGTTACCACCTTTGAGTTCTGACTGGCTTTCTAGATACGCAAGACATTAAGCCATCATCAGAATAAACATGTTAATCCCTCCTAAAATCTCAGCTGCCAAAGCAGAGGTGACCACTGGTGGCTTTTGAAGGGCATCATACCGTTGAACTTAGCAGGAATGTGATGTGCTGTGATTTCCTTGTGTATCTTTAGTGAGAACCCCCTGAGAAGATGCTAAAAGCTGGATTCATCTGCTGGAGAAGAGGCGATTAGTAGAAATATCGAGATGATGGTTTAACATTACAGTGTACGTGTAAGCTCTTTTTCTTGGACTTGAGATCTTAAAGAACCTCTCAGAGGTAATCAATGGCACTTTAGTACCCTTTGAAGCTTTTATTCACAACATTTGCATGGTACTTTGTGACACATTGACTTTACTGTTTTCCTCCAATTTTAAACAAAATTGCTCCAGACTTGCATTTAAGTTGCTGTAAATGTGGTGATCTGTCAGGTTCAATCACACAGTGCATCTGGGGCTCCCTTTCTGCAGTAAAATCTTGGGTCATCATTACATTTTCCAATGGACTAATTGCTTAACTCTGCACCTGCCATTCTGTGAACTGATACACTGCACCTTAGAATAATGCAATGGGATTGGCATTGACCTACCAGAGAATTACAGTGCCTGAAAGCAAAATTGTTGAAACACTAAAGTAAACTGGGCTCCAAGGCTCTGAATGGGCAATATTGTCTATTTCAAGTCAGTGATGGCTGGATGTTCAAAGAGCTTCTTTAAAAATGCAAGAGCAATTTCTTAATTTTAAGTCTGCACATATATTTGGGGGTTGATTTAGGACCTAAAACAGGTGCCTTTTTTTTTTTCCTTGTTACAACTTTGATCTCACACAGCCACATGAGCTCATCAGTGCAAGAAACAAACTGCCTTGGTCCAGCCTGTAATATCGTTCATGAGGAGGAAGAACCATCACAAGCTACCTGTGAGAGATATTAGTCACATTCTTTGGTGTAATACTGGAAGCACCCAGCTATAATAATGGTGAAAGTGGTGTGAAAGCCAATTTAGAACAGAAAAAAAATAGCTATGTGCAAGATTTTTGAAGAAGAGACTGTAAATGTGAAACAGGGAAGTTGTTATAGCTTCCTCTGATTTTAAGCCATATTTCATTTGCTCTGCTATCATTACTGTCACAGCAGTAAGAACATTCTAAAATCTATCAGAAGGAGTCAAGAAGGATTCTTACACCACAACACCTAAAGATTCACTTTTCATAATCCCTAAAACCCGCAGTACCCCTGGAAATCCTACCACCTTTTGTGCTCCACCACAGCATCCACAACTCAGATTTTTGCCATTCAACCCATCTATCCCACTCTGTTTAAGAATCTCTTGCTTTTCTGTTGATTTCTCTATGTGGAAAAAGTCAAAGACTTTTATATCTCATGGATATAAATTGGAAAACTGCACCTTTACAAAGACATCAAAAAGTATAATTTATTCATCTGCCTGAGAAATGCCATGAGTTTCTCATTCCTCCATGTCTTATATTCAGCCAAACTCTTTCCTGCAGCTGGAACTGTGCAGGCAGTTCCCCTTGCAGCTCAAAAGGTTGGAGTCGACCTCACTTTGAAGGAAAGCTTCCTCCCAAGCACAGTGCTGTGATCACCTGCAGGGAAAGCCGTGAAGAGTTCAGAGATCAGCACCCTGAAGTCGTGCACGGCCGAGGCTGGACTTGGCTATACCATTCCCTCCAACTGGGAACACTAAAAGTTTGGCATGAGGCGTGAAATGTTTAACCAGGCTGCCACTATGTAAAAATGATAGAGTGTGCCTGAGCAGAACATCTGTCAGGGAGGTGGCAGCTGGCAGAGCTGGGCAAGGATTTTCTGGAGAGAAATGGGGCATAGCTTCCTGATTTTGCTGTGGTGCTGAGCTGCGTGGGAGGGCAAGGGGAGCATGTGTGAGTGAGTGCATTGCTCGCTCAATGAAGAGACAGAAGAACAAGTGCCCTGAGAAACCACGTTTGAGAGGGCAGACATGACTGCTGTGGTGTGGGAGAGGAGATTCTCAGCTGGGTGGCTCCTCATGGCCCAAGCAATAGTCTCTGACTGCCCACATGGTCTTTCCACACTAGGTCTGTCAGCAAACCATGATCCCTTTCCATGCAGAATTTTTTTTGCATGTGTAGGTGTCTAGCTCCAGGCCTTTTAAGAAGGGGACACCTAGAGCAAGCTGATCATTTCACCATGGGCCCAAGCTCTGGTCTTGGTGATGGGGTTGAGCATCTCAGTCCACAGGCAGATATCCAAGACCTCAGCAGAAGGAAAGAGCTTTGAGTCCAAAAATCATCCTACATAGTTTGGAGAGAGATGGGTCTGGTACTACTCTCCTGTTTGTACTCCTACTGCTTTCAAAGAACATTTATTTTACCTTTCCCAGGAGCAGACTTTGGGTGGCCCATCACTGGCTTGCTCTTTACTCACCCCAAAAATGCTCTTCTCCCAAAACAGAGCTCATGGTAGCAAGGGGAGTCTGGAAGAGGTATGACACTGGAGGGATGAGTACTGGATGGAGGCAAACACAGAGAACCTGAATCCAGATTTGAGAGGGAGAAGGCTTATGAGTGATGAGGAGGGATGTTTAGAGAGAGAGGTTCAAGGGATGAAGTGGTTTGTGGAAGTCAGCCTGGTTGTGAAAGCTCTTTGTAAGTACAACAGGGCTTCAGTTCACCATTCCAATGCTTTGTCTCTGTGTCAGGGTAACTACTTATGTGCACACATGGGCACCCAAACTCCCACTCTCTTCTTTCATCAGGTCATGCAAAGGCTAAGAAATGCAGGAAATAATTTCCCCATTGATACCACTGCCATCCTGCAGATATTTCTGCTGAGTTTTGAATTTAGCACTAGTTGGAAAGCAAATATTTCCACTTTTTGCACTAAAGTAGAGAGTTTTATCCATGATGCAGGTGACTAAGAAAGGGTTAATCAGCCAGGGGTACATATTGTTTAATTCCCACAGTGTGGGAGTGAGACAATAGGAGATCAGAGTTGGACTCAAGTTCTTTGCATTCTCCCCCACACTCCTTTTGGAGGATGTTTCAGGGACAGGCTGTGAGGAATGCACACTATCTAATCTGCATGTATAATGTAAATATGCACATTTTTATTTGCTCTCTCCATCTGCAGGGAACTTGCTGGCATCAGAGCAGCCATGTGGTCTCACAGCAAAGTTTCCTTGTAAAAGGAAAGGAGAAGACTTAGCAAGGCTTCTTGCTCTCTGCCTCCTGCATCCTAGGCAAATGGGTGCACAAAGTCTGTTCTACTCACACCTTCACATGTTTGCTCTTTGGTTTTACAACTGACCTGGACCAGGCTCCTTAAAGGAAGCTAGTTCCTTGACTGAGCTGGAACATCAGTATGGAGGAAGGAAGACAAGAAATTGCAGTTGGCCAATCTCAAACCATCATTTAAACCAATTTCTCTATCATAGCAGAAACTTAGAAAATAATTAAGATAGGACAACTAGTTTTTATCTTTTGGAACAGACAAAATTAAATGGAGGTAAATTCATGAATGCTAAGCTCTTCATCAGGAGGAAATCAAAATGTTTCATCTGAGTTGTCAAAATAAAACATCTAGGCTGTACGTTTTGCAGGTTTTTTCCCCGCTTGCCTTTGAAGCAAGTGGAAGAAAAAGTAATTTTCATGAAAAGCTGTTCCCCAGCTCCATTGTGGCCTTCTGAACAATGCTATTACACTGGCTGGGAAGCAGCAGCAGCAGCTGGAATCCCTTGCCCTGGCCATCAATAGCTTGCAGCACTTGGAGTCCTGGCTGCCCTATAAATTGTCTGTCTCCCAACTGGCTGAAATATCTGTCTTTGCTTCATGAAACATTTTGGACTCAGGTCACTTGAAATCAGGAAGAGGTGTCACTGTGAAGAAACTAATGGTGCAAAAGAAGTTTACACAAAGGATCTAGCAAAAACTTTCTTCATAAAGGCTTTCAAGAACATAGATCTCCTTTCCATGGAATTTTTTAAAGGCCTGACTGACTCAGAAGGGGTTTTAATCTATTTTCCTTATTGTTCCACTGCATGCCTGGGTATTTGTGTGTATGTGGTTGTGACAGTATAAATATTAATAGCACAAGGGTGAGAATACATGTGGCCCTCAAATGAGGTTATATAAACACACAGCTGCTGTGCTATTTGTGAATTTATAAAGACACATTTCCATCAAGAGTGTGAAAGTCAAATAACCATGCAGAGAGAGAGTGCACATATGCTTCATAAACTGCACAAGAAGCCTATAGGAATTACACAGTGCTACTTAAATCCCAGTCCCACTGAGGTCAACTGGAGCTGTGTCACTGACTTCACTGGGATCAGGACTTGGCACAGTACACTTGCTGTGATTTCCATGGATAAAGCAAGAGTGAACTACTGGAAAAACAAAGGTCACACTCCTATCACAGTACGAAAAGTGCCAGTCCCTTGTGACTTGCTGACATCTGAGCCTGATGGGGATGATGCAGCAGCATAACACCAGCTGAGAGCCTCCACCCTGGCCTCCTGCAGCCTCTGTTGTTGATGGGAAAACAGGATGTGGATAGGGTGGTGACAAGGAGGACAGCAGCTCTCCATTTGCCTCCCTGCATTTCCCTGTGCTCTGAGCTCTGCTAGATAAAGGCACTGGTGTTGCCTCAGGCAGACCAACAAAAGAGCATCATTTGTGTGTTTGAAAGGGTGATAAGTTGACAGTGTGCAGGTCAGTGTGTGGACTGCCACGCAGTCCCATTTGTGCAGCTGTAGCAGCTGCTTGCGCTCACAGCCTCCCCAGGGAGGTTCTGTAGTCACTGTCAGACTACATTCTGGATGACAGGAGCTGATAGGGCTAAGGTTTCATCCCGTGGACAATGTAGAGCATGGAAGGAGATGAGTCAGAAGCAGGAAGGTTTCAAAAATAGGAATTGTTTACACTGGAAATGGATTAAGAAATTTAAAAATTCCCTAATTTTCCCGGGACTTTTAAAGTCAGAGTTCCAATATCACATTTTTTATACTGCAGAAGATGATAGTCAGACCCCAGTGGCAAGTCTAGGATCATTATTTGGGCTCACAGAATTACCTTGGTAATGATAGAAGCCTTTAAATCAGGAGCATCTTCCTAGAAGATTCTTTTCTGTTTGCTGCAATGGAGCAAGTCCAACTTAGATAAAGGCCTGAACATGTGGAAATTTGTTTGAATCTTCTTCCTATCCTGTATCCCCCCCGAGGTTTGATATAAATGTCCAAGGAGGAGCTCATGAGAAACTATTGCATAACCTTCCTGAGGCAGCCTATCTCATAGGAAGGGTGTCTTGATAAAACCTGAAGATTTTTTTTGTTATGTTTTGTTTTGTGGAATCACTGATGCATCAAGAATTGGTCCAAAATCTAGTCATGTAGTCACCCAGCACTGGGAGGACATTCTTCATGGACACCAAAGGCTAGGATTCCTTCTTTCTAGGTCTACACCAAAGTGCCTCACTGATATAAGGTTGGCCTGGAGTCCCTGGGTACCCAGTGAAGAGAAACAGGCATGTCCAGATGTCAATTTAGAACTTGAAGTGGCTCGAATCCAAGTCTCAGTCTGCCTTTAATGGGGAAAACTTATTTTCTAATGTTTTAATGTTGTCCTCAGTGGAGGGCATCCATCTGAGGGAGGTGTTATGCAACAGGCTGGGTTGTAAATGTGTGTTGGAGTGCACTGAACACTCACCTCCCTCTGCAGAAAAGACCTTATCCTGAAATGAGAATAATTGAATTTTCAGTTCCCCAGCAAGAACACTACTTTTCTGTATTGTTTTTGACCGGTTATTTCCAAGCCAAAAGTAAAGAAAAAAAAAGCATCATCTTGGTTTGAGCAAAATATTTCTTTTGTCCCTTTATGAGAAGTAACAGCTGTATTTTCAGCATACTTTCCAAAATAAAATGTAAGGCAAATTCTAGCAAAACTAAATTTACAAAGGAAAGATCAAAACATTTTCTTTGAAAGTGGCAAAATGAAACATTTAGGTTCAAGTAAAAAATTCAGTGTCAAAATGAAGTTTCTAAGTTCCCCTTTTAGCCTCTGAGAAGGATTCAGTGAAGCAAATATAAATATGAAAAAAGTTGCTGTTACCAAATCTGCATTGCCCACTGAAAGAAAATAATCCCAAAATGTCTTTCTGATCTAAAAATGATGCTAAAAATGCAAGAGATCAGGCAGCTGTTTCTTGGACACAGTGCAGAGCTGTTTTAGCTAAGTTTCAGCAAGTCACCCCTAGGCTTTGCAGTAATGTCTCTGTTCAGTGATCACGAATCCCTTGCAATTTGGAACAAAAAAACATCCTGCTAGTGCCATCACAGACAAGCAACAGTCACCTCATCCAGAAGGCAGGATGAGAAAAACCTGGCTTTGATTTATCACACCTTTCTTTCAGCTATTTGTATTTGTTCCAACCAGCAAACTGGCTTTTGCTATATTTAGTTTCAGTATGGGGAGAAGGGCTGAAGGGAGTAATACAAATTTTATGGGAATATTTTGTATTTTATCCCAGACGTTTATTTCTTATGCAAAATATGAGTGAAAGAAGGGAATGGGGGTAAAAGTGGTTCCCCAGAGTAGCACAGCTCTGCAAATGGAGGAGTCACAGAGGTTTTGCAGAGGAGGAGCAGGGCTGAATTAGAAAGGCATTGCACATGCTGATTTCCCAGTTTGCAGGGTGAAGGGAGCAAGCACCACTGGCCACCTGCCAGCAGCAAGCCCTTTTCTGGGTGTGGGACATAGGTGGGTATGGATGAGAAAAGCCTGGAGTTGGAGAAGCCAACCTCTCAGTGTCCTCTAACTCATGCATCACATGGACACCCCACATTGCCTTGCCTGGAACGGGATTCGAGAGCACGTGGAGGGAAGGAGCTGCTGCCTGATCCGTGGGTGATCGAGCGGCTCCGGCAGATCCTCATTTCTCAGCTTCCTCTTCTCCCTCAACACCGTTCCTCAGACGTGCACTTAGCTCAGCTGGACGGCCCGGCCTGACGTGCCCACTCCATCATTATCCAGACAGGGATTTCCAAAGCTACTTGAAATGCCCGTGATTGTGCACACATTAGGTGGCAATTTGCCAGCTGGAGCTCCGTGTTGCAGTCAACAGAACAGCAGGAGACTGGTGGAGGTGGCAGCTCACCGGGGCAGCAAGTGCATGTGTGCATCCCCCTTCTTTGCCTTCTCACTGCTGTTCCCAGCGTCTTCAAAGGTTGAAATTTTTGCCTACTTATAGGTGTCTAACCATCTGAAAGACTTCTTGAACCATGACCATGAGGTCAGGGATATAAAGAGGACCATGTGTTATCACTGGTAAAGTTATTCTGTACTTACATCACTGCACTGAATGCATTGCAGTGATTTTCCCTCCTCTGCACTGCCTGCAGGGGGGTGAGTTTGTACATGGGGCCATCAGCCTGCCTCCATGAGCTTTGCTCAGTGATGTGAGCTGTAGCCTGACCCTAGTGCCACTGGGACAAAATCTTTCTGATTTTTTCCAGGCATATTCTCTATAGACTAATCAAAGGGCTCTGGCTGCTGTCCCTCTGATGCATGTGCTTTTCACTTTGATTTTCCTCTCCTGTCACACAGCATCCAGGCTGTATGATTGCATATTCCCCACGCCCCTTCACAATGGATATTAATCTGCTCAGCTGTATTTCATTCTGGTTTCCTTCAGCAAGAACTGGGCTGGAGCACAGGGAAGATGAAAAGAAGCACCGTGTAAAGTCAGGCACGACCCCTGGAAGCAGCAGGGGTTCAGCAAGGATGAGGCTCCCCTAAGACTTCTTCCCTGGGACAGATTGGGAGTGATGTGTGAGAGGCAGATACAGGTACAAACACTCAGCCTGATGAGGAATCACATGAAAGGCACCACCCTCAACAAGGAAATATGTAGATTTTTGGGGGAAAGAAAAGTGTTTACCCCAAAGGATAACTTGTGTTGATGTTACAGAATGTCACTGATGGTTGAAAATATTGGTAAATCTTCCAAATGAACAAGAGTGTTTTCCTTTCACTAGGAAAACTGCATAGAATAAGTGAATTTGCTAATTGTTCTACACCAGGTTATTTTGTTTGGCTCTGATTATGTCCTTTCAGCAAAATAATTTATTTCTAATCCCCTCTCTGATAAGTGAGCAATGGAGTAATTACCTGAAATATTGCACTTGAGCAGGAAAGACACCAACATTATTAAAGCTATGACAAACTATAGGGTACTGCTGACTCCCACTGTTTCCCTTCCAATATCTGTCTATTGTATCATTCCAGATCTATGATACCTGCTATTCCCTGTTCCTTTGAAATAACAATGTCTGTCTTTATACATCACTTTTCCACCACAGATCTCAAAGTACTTCACAAAGGCAAGTATCATTACTATCATTTTAGGGATAAGAAATCCGGACACTGGGAGGTTAACTGCCGTTGGACTATCCTACATTTGCTATTCTATCACCAAATCATCTGTTTACAATGCAGGTCAAATTTCTCCCTTTCATTCCTGGATCGCTCTCTCTCCCCTGTTCATCCCAGTAGAATCCAAAGACTTCTGCAGAGATTTAAAATTATGTGGAGTTATTGACACTGTGTTCTGCTCTTTGTCTTCTTGTGGTTCCTGGAAATTCTACTATTTCTGCTTGCTCTTTAAAAAGAGCTGAGATAATTTCTTTTTTCTATGAGCAAAGATTACAAAACCAGATCTGGTTCATGTATCTCTCAAATTCTGGAGGAGCCTGACTGTGAGAATCCAGTTCAGACCGTTTGCAGGATAAAGGATCATTACAATATTCAGTATTTTCAACTCAGATTTCCACTCCAGCATTGCACTCGGTTTCATAGGCTGAAATGCTGGTGTCTCTTCATATTGGAGTCTTCTTGGCCCATTTCTGCTCAACAATGCTTCTGGCTGTGTTTAAAATTCAGAGGAACTTTATTTTAGACAGTAGCCTGTGCCTGAACTTTTTCACCCGGCATCAGTTGTGGTGAGGAGAGAAAATGAATCTTTGCCTTTGAATGATAAACTGTTTTAAAGTAGGGCTTATAATGGCATCAGTGACAGACTTTCATTTATATCAGCTTCAGTAGGACAAGGATAGTATATATTATGGGACAAAACAGAGTGACAAGAGAAAAGAGGAAAAGAACCAACAATATTTATCTCTGAGGTGTTCCCCCAGCAAAACCAATTACTGGTCCTGTTCTTCTGAAGGGTGTGAAGATGCTTTTGTCACACCTGAATTTCCCTGTGGGACTTGGATAGGACACCAAAGACAGAACAGATGAAAGGACATAATTCAGTCGCTCTCAGTAGGTTTTCAGATGCTTATTTGTGCCAGAACCTTCACCCTCTGAGACCGTTTCCTGTTAGTGCAATGTACACTTGGGTAGAAGCAGGGTAAACTCAGAGCATCCTTATCAGAAAACCATTAAAATATCTGCACAGGGGCAGCTGTCTTGGCAGGGATCTAAAAAATTGCATAAGAATAAGGCAAGAATTTATGATGCTTTTTTTACATCTTTCTAAATTCCTGAGGGTTTTATCCCTTTGTTGCTCTAGTCCTCCTTTTGCACTCCTGCACAGATACTTCTGAGTGCACATCCTGTACAGGCATTTGCACCTTGAATCTGAACAATGAACCACAATTTGTAGGGTACCTGCAAACCAAGGTCAAAGCCACTTGGATCACAAATAGAGATGCCTACACAGAGGCTTTCAAGCAAGTTCTTAAGGAGAGAATAATTAGAGACATGGAAGTAAATGCAAAATGGGATAAAACGTTAGATAGGTTTGACAAAGACTCAGAGAGTGCCAGACTAACTCGATATCATTCTTTGATAAGATAATTGATTTTCTAGACAAAGGAAATGCAGTAGATCTAATCTGTCTGGATTTCAGTAAAGCATTCGATATGGTACTGCATGAGAGATGATTAGTTTTGTTGGCAAATATGGGGTTTAGCACAGGAACTGTAAGGCAAACAAAGAAACAGCTGAAGGGGAAAGAACAATAAGTTTGTTTAAAGGGAGAAACATCAAGTTGAAAACAGGATAGTAATGTCTATCCTAAAAGGGCTTCCTGGTGTCTAATCTGGCTTAAACTTCCATGAATACTCTTTGTTACACATTCAGCACATAAAAGTGCATATAAAATTTGTACCTGTGGTTACAAACCTGGAAAACTTTACAAAAGGGAAGAAGTGTTGGAATATTGTAAGAAGAGCTAGATGAGCTGGAATAACAGAAACAGGGTGGGATCTACTAGGATAGATCTGTGGATCTGTCGCTTGGCAATGACATAGAGGAAGATAAACGTAGGTGTAACAATTGGTGACCCATAAATAACGTGTCACCATTAAAAAGTCAATGTGGAATTTCAGTACAGTGGCTGGTATAGTTCTACTTGAAAGACAAAAGTCTGGGTGTTACCGTGCAAGATCAGTTCTTCTGATGTGCTGTCTGCTGATCAAAAAGGGTGGATTTGAAGTGGAGCAGTTGTGGAAGAGGACAATGTGGCTGAGAAGAATGGAGAGCTAGTTCTACTGGAAGAATTAGGAAGACCTGGCTTATGCTACCTAAAAATCGAACTGTGTAGTGCTGTAAACACCAGGAAAGGGCTAGAGCACTTTAAACTAAAGGACAAGAAGATACCAATTGGTAAAAAAATATTCATTAACACATTCAGTTTAGATTTCAGAGGACAGTCTCATTCCACCAGAATACTGAACATCATTTAGGGGAAATGTATTTTAAAAGCCTTCTAATCTAAAGATGGAAAGGGTTTGGTTGTGGCAGAGTTGTTTTGGGGGAGAATTGAACAGCACGTGCTCAAAATATTCAGTCTCCAGCACCGTTTTTTAGTCCCTTTTTAATCAGCACAGAGAAATGAAATCATAAAACAGTATGAAGGAAACAAACAGCCAGTCTCTTGGTTATATGTTTTGTCAGTCCCCTGCTGGTACCTTGGCTTAGAATTATTTGTGTTCATTCCCAATGTCTCATATCTTACCAGGTCCAGTAAAATTCTAGCATATATTTTTTGCATTGTAGTTAGGTACATTGCGCTCAGACTGAAATACAATATTCACAACTCCCTGATAGCCATGAGATTCTCTTTAATATGGATTCCAGAGGTAAATCCTGCACCCCAATGACAGGGAGGTATTATTCCCCTTTTAAAATGACCTTGCCTTTCATTCGGACTTCAGTGGTCAATCTCAATTGTGTTGCTCCAATAAAATGTAGTTAGCTGATGAGCTCAGAGACGTTATGTTTTGTTCCCTAGGCATAGCCTGCAGCCTTAGTTTGTACTGGTTTAGCTGGCACTGATAGAGTGATCTCTGCATTGGAAAAAACAGATTGGCACGATGGGCTTGAACAGTTTAGCAGGCTGGAGGCAGGGAAGCAGGAGTTTACAAGCAAATTGGTTTAAGTACAGATTGTTTCGTTTCTGAGAACGGCAGCAGGGTGCTTCGAAGTTGCATGCTGCTGCAGCTGTTTAGCCATTAGCTGAAGAAAAGAAGGAAAAAACATCAGACAAGACAAAGGAGCAATCGTTGAGTAGCAACAAAATATTTCAAAATAGGTTAAAAAAGCTTTAAAGGGCATATCTTTTGTGTAGTAGGTGACAAGAGGTGAGATTGGCAAGGTAAATAGAGAAGACTATATAGACTCAGAGAAAGCACCGTCTATTCTAAACCATAAAATTTGAATTTAACACCCGGAACTGGGCATCCATATAGTAGCCATGAGGATAGTGCAGAGTGAGGAGTGTAAATGTGAAAATAGAATAAACCCAAGTAGAGTTAAATCGGGATGATCTGCTGTGAGCTTATGAACAGCAGGACTGGGGCAGGGCTCACACAGTGCCCCGTAGGGCTGTCCCTGCGATCAACAACAGATCAAAACATTACAATGACTGGATCAACTTCAGCCTTTCACCAGGGAAGACGTAAACTTCCCTACACACAGTCCCTGCTATGGAACTGAGATGTCATTTCAAGATTAGCTGAGATGTTATTTCTATCAGGCACCCTTGAAGCCCGGCCATTAGCAGCAAATTGGCTGTGAATAGTGTCAGAACACCTTGCATTCTGACAGACAGCTTACAGGTGAGGGACTTTCTGAACCAGGGGTGATATGCTTACATTTAGTAATCCCTTACAGAATTTTCTCTCCTTATTTATCCAGACATCTTTTAAACCCACATAAAAACTTAGCATCCGCAACATCTCATGGCAAGGGTGCAAAGCAATCTCCTTATGGATGTTTTTCACTTGCCATCAACTAAATTTATTCCATAACCCCTCATTGTCTTGTGGAGAGAGCCAGTGCATGATAACTCCCTGTTCATATTTTCTACAGCGAAGTAACAGCAGAAAGAAATAATCTCCTTGTGTGTCCATGAGTATCTAATTTTGACCACGACAAACTGGCTTTGAGGGCATGTCAGACAGTGGGTCACAAATATTCTGTTGCTGCACAGCTGGAACAATGAGAAGGCAGAAATCAGGACATCTCAAAGACCTTCTATTTTCTGCCTTTTTTTTTCCCCTCCATTTTCCAGACTTTATTTTGCGACTGATCTGTCTTACAACGCCAACATAACTTGCAGGTGTTTCATGTCAGTGCTATTTCTGACCACGTTGGCTGAAGCTTCTATTACATAGGGATAAAGGCACATACACTTTTTATCTAGACGTGATAATAACAGGAGCTTAAGTTTCACTGATTTGTTGTCAATGTCATAACCTGCCTATGAATAGCATCATAACATAGTCATAGAAGCGTAGCTAATTGAAGTCCATTTTGGTGAAACTACAAGGGAAATTTGCCTCTTGTTTAACAGTATTAATTTACTGTGTTCCAAAGTAAGGACCAATAAACAAACAAACCAAAATAAGCTTTTGAGTTTATTCAGCAGAGAAAGAATTATGACATGAAGGATAATGTCTCCCTATTTTATGATACCTCTGGCAATAATATATTGAAATTGTTACGAAGCTATGATCATATCAGAGACATCAAGCAAAGAAACAACCACAACAAAACTCAATTTCACGTATATTCCTTCACATGAGAGACAAATCAATCCATTCTCATAAATAATATACAAAATCCCTTGGATAGCTCAAAATTCAATACACTTATTAGAATGTCACTAGAGCCCTGGGAACCAAGTGCATAAAAACATAGGTGGAAAAAATCATCCAAGCCCCATCGTTTCAAAAAATTCTGAGATAAGAAGTGGTCATTAAAGACCCTGTTAGATTTTATGGGAGGGAAGGGATTTAACACATTACATGGGCCCCACTCTTGTTGGTCAGCTGTGTTTATTGAGGATTACTAAGTTTTATGCAAGGCAGATGAAATTGGATGAGGATGTGGTCAAGACAGGGGATTAGACATACAATTTATGAGGCTGTTTGGGCAATGAAGACAGTAAATCTTTTGTAGTCATTTATAATATCATTTTTCACTGATTTGGATAACCTTTGTGACTTAGCAGGTCATATATAAAGATCTTTCTCTAAACATAAGGCCTTCCTTTTTGTCTTTCTGTCTTTATGGTGTGTTGGTGTCCCAATATGAAAGTGCTACACAACAAGTTCTAAGTGTCAAAATTACAGGGTTTTACACAGGATACATCCCTACATCCACAAAACTCATCATGTGCATAATTTGCCTCCAAACATCTGTTGTTTATTGACTTTCCAGTAATCCTGAGTCCAGAGGCCCCCAGTTTCTTTTGGTTCTCCTTCCTTTCTCACACCTCATCCCTGGTGACTCAATCCCCATTAGGCCACCTTGTCCTCCAACCAAGGCTACCTCTGGAGTGAGTGTTCTGCTTTTGCTCACCTAAACCTTCACCAACATTAACACCACTTTTGCACAGGTAAAGGAAAGTGAAGGTGTCATCCAGCCCCACATTAGAAATGGGACTTTGTGCAGACAGTGGGACTGAGAGAGGTACCAAACTGAATTGTACTGTGTGTTTTTAAAAAAACTCAGGGAGAACTGCATCCTATGCTGAGCATATGACTGCCATAATAGTTTGTCTCATAACAAGACTGTTAGCCAGAAGGGAAAGCAAAATTGTTGTTTTTTATATGTGTAACTAAGCATGCCTGGACAGAAGGATGCATTTGGCGTAATTTGAAACACTGATGTGTCTCAATGAAAGCTCCCCCCAGGGCTCTGGGAATACCCCACTCAGTGCAGTTTGGGGAGCTGGAACAAACCCTGCATGTCATGAGCAGAAGTTAGAGTAACAAGTGAACTACTGGAGTATTTTAGGCACAAATAAACTTGTTTTGACAATGACAAGCCCGTCAGGAACTGTGATTCTGCCTCCTGG
The DNA here is from genome assembly GCF_003984885.1 of Neopelma chrysocephalum. Taxonomy (NCBI): domain Eukaryota; kingdom Metazoa; phylum Chordata; class Aves; order Passeriformes; family Pipridae; genus Neopelma; species Neopelma chrysocephalum. Next base: position 7,850,044 of record NW_020897736.1, read on the forward strand.
AGACACTAAAGCAAATGAGATGATTCCTGCTAAGTAGCCACCTTGGGAAGGATTATCTTATTTTTATTATTTTTAAATAGGAAGCTTTTAAATACAGATTCAAGAGGACTGAGTGGAGCTAATGCATCAGGAGCACAGAATGCTGGTTCTTTATCATAATAAAAACACTGTTATGAATGAGAGAAGGAACAAATCACACCAGCGGAACTGGACAGCCTATCTTGGTGGTTTGCTTCTCCACTTTGGATTAGAGTTCCTGCTATCTTCACAGTCCATTTAACCAAGTCCAAGTGCTTCCTTTCACTGCCTGCCATCCTAATCTATGTAAACCAGCTCAGTCAGGCATTTTTCATTGAATTAATACATATTAATGGGCAGTAATACAGTTGTACTATTGCATACATTTTCTTGAAGTACAATTTTCCATCTAAACCATTTTATTCACATTGCTGCATGGTAACTGCATCCACAATAATATCTTCAGTGATTATTCATTACAGGAATAATACAGCTGCGCCAAACACTTTATTTTAGTGGTCTTATTTTTTTTTTAACAGAAGATGAAATTATATTTGTAGACTTAATAGCATTGTTGTCCTTAACTGAAGAAAATAATTTTCTGCTCAGGTATTGGGGAAAGCAGGGAACAGGTAGAAATCAGGTATCTTTCATATATCTATAAAGAGAAATTGATTTTGAGAATCATAGAAACATTAAAGTTGGAAAAGGCCCCCAAGACATCAAGTCCAACCTTTGACCAAACATCACTGGGTCAACTAAACCACAGCACTAAGAGCCATGTCCAGTCGTTTCTTGAACACTTCCAGGTATGGTGACTCCACCACCTCCCTGGGCAGTCTGTTCCAAGGCCTGGCCATCCTTTCAAGAGAGCTCGACCCACACCTGGCTACAGCCTCCTTTCAGGTAGTTGTAGAGGGTGATAAGGTCTCCCCTGAGTCTTTTCTTCTCTGGACTAAACACCCCCAGCTTCCTCTGCCACTCCTCATATGAGTCTCCAGACGCTTCCCCAGCTCCATTGCACTTCTCTGGACACACTCCAGCACCTCAATGCCTTTCTTGTAGGGAGGGGCCCAAAACTGGACACAGCACTCGAGGTGCCACCTCACCAGTGCCCAGTACAGGGGAACAATCACACCCCTGGTCCTGTTGGCCACACTGTTTTTGATACAAGGCAGATGCCATTGATCTCCTTGCCTACCTGGGCACACTGCTGGCTCTTGCTCACCTGCTGCTGACCAGCAACCCCCAGATCCTTTTCCACTGGGTCTCTTTCCAGCTGCTCTGTCTCAAGCCTGGAGTGTTCCATGGAGTTGTTGTGACACAAGGGCAGGACCTGACACTTCACCTTGTTGAATCACATACCACTGGCCTTGGCCCATCAATTCAGCCTGTCCAGATCCCTCTGCAGAGCCTTCCTAACCTCCAGCAGATCAACACTCCCACTCAATGTCATCGATGAGGATGACAGAAGACATAGAAAACAGTAGGTGAGTGTTTGGACTAGGATCGACTCCATGATTTGGATGTAGAGATCATGAAGCACATGAGATGTAGTAAATACACATGAACATGTTCCAAATGTTATTATAAATAGGGCAAAACTGAAACTTAGATTAGATGATTGGAAAGTTGTCTAGTAGGTACATAACAGATTCCCATTGGAGTTTACATGTCTTTACACACCTTGCAGACATCTGTGATTTAACCCAGATAGAACTGGGTGTAAATGAGGGGCAGCTGCTGTTAATGGTCAAACACTGCTCATGCAATGCACATGTAATAAGCAGATGTTGGATGATCTCCTGTTTCCCTGGATATTAATACTATGTGATGGAGACATAAGCAGGTAAAGAACGTGGTGGAAGTAAATTTGTCTTCAATACACGCTGAGTGATCTTTTCTCTGGTCTCACCTTTCTCCTGCTGCCCTGTACAACACCCTCACTCTGTCATGGGGTACCCCTGGGAACACAGGCAGACTGTCAGCATGCTTCAGTCAATTTGCTGCCTCAGTAGGAAAAAACAGAGATACAAGACACCATGTGGAACAAGATTGATGGGATAATAATGTGTGTCCATCTTTCTCACTGGAAAACTTCATCATCAATTATTGTGTCAGCTGTAATTGTGTTGTCTGTTGAGGAGAGGCAGACAATGGTATTGTTCTAACAAGGCAGGAGGCTCTGTCCTTTCCTATCATGATGCAATAGCTTTCAGAGGGGAATAAAGGCATCTCTTGAAATCTTCACTGCAACTAAACTGGCAAACCATAATTAGCTACAGTAAAATAATTAGCAACATAAACACCTTCAGGCAATAAGCAATTCTGGTTACTCCTACAGAGGCAATTTGACCTCACTTAGTGTCTATTATATACAACTTTTGTAGAGTCTTATTGCTACTGTACTGCCAAGACCTGTGGGATCTGCCAAAGTTTGTTTCCATCACTTACTGAGGAAACAGCAGTTCTACAGTTGCTTGGGAGATTAATTAGCTTGTCAAATAATTAAGTGGACAGCCTGTAATGGAGGTTCCCATTTCATAACTGATTTATCACTTCAGAAGCTTCACAGATTTAGCTTCTTTACATGAAGACTTCCATACCAGGAGAAAAATACTAGGACAGGGCTGAGTTGAGGGGAGCTCTACGTACATTTCTGGACTTACGAGTCCAGGATTTTTTTCTGATTTTGCCCTGGGTTTGTGAGGAACCTGGTGGTGATGCTGTAAATCCTACATATATTTCACAGAAACTTTTAGGGCTGCATGACCATTTTCATTTTGATGGTAGCAGATTAGCATTGGCTAAGTGACAAGATTAGATTTTTAGAATGAACCACTGCTGCAGTGAGTGTTAAAATTGTTTGATCATCTGCTGGTCTAATGATTAGGTCATGATTTTGGCAGACCCAGTTTCAGCTACCTCCTCTGTATTCAGTGATGAGCTCAGCACCAAGTGAATTAACACTTTTGATGTACACTGGCTCATCTTTGTTTCCCTTGAGAGTATTTGCAATACTTAAAAGACTTCTTTGAGATTTGCAGCATTGAATCTCCAAAGTTTCACTGTTGTATTAGTTATCTGAGGTGGAAGGCAATAAATAAAAATATCGTGTCTTATTTACCTTGCCCCTGATCTTAGAGCTTCATGTGAAAGTGTGACAAAGGACTCTGAAGGCTGGCTATACTAGTAAGATAAGATAATTTTCTTTGATTTTCTTAGAGGAATATGTATTACTTATATTAATATGCTGACATTTTGTTGCAGCATACATGAAAAATCCTGTTTCTTTGCCTGTCAAAGACCTTCCCAGGAACACAGTTGTGCTAACCTGTTTAAAGAAAGCATCTACCAGGATATTACAATCCTGGGTGAACAGAAAAATACATCAAGAAATAAAGGCAAGACGGGATTTTGAGTCTGCATGTGTTCTGAGGGGACTTTGATCTGGGCCAGTTTATTCCAGCCTCCAGTTAACAAGAATAATTGTTTTGTTTCAGGCTAGAAACTCTTGACTATCAATAAAATATAGTTGGTGTAGTCAGCCTCCTGCGGGGTACTTAATGATCCATAAAACTGTTTGAAGGGAAGCTGCCAACCTGATTTTGGCCCAACCTGTGACTTTAGTTTTGATGTATCTATGTTAAACACATACATATTTGCATTTTTTGGCTGCAAAGTGGAAACTTCAGAAAGAGTAGAATTGCCTGTGTGAACTTCATTTGCCTCTTTTATGGACCTGGAATTGTATATCAGATTTGATGAAATAATCACAACTGTAACTTTCAAATCAGTGGCGCCCTTTGATCCTTCTCCCAGAGCGCTGGGAGACAGGGCAACTTCATTATGGAAATGACGAAAAGATGGACAGGGCAGTGAAAATAGCTGCAGAAGAAGATTCCACCTTTAGTGCTCTGGAGATGTGCATGTGATTACTTAAAAGCATTGTTACCACTTTGCTTGCCTGGCTGCAGGGTGTGCAAAGATGTACCTTCTCACCCTGAGACTCGTTGAGGAACATGTGGAAAATAAAACCCTTGACTGTATCATGTGGCAGTAAAAGTCCAGTGCATGAGCAGTGACATGCATGAGTGGCAGTGGCACAGCCAGGACTTTGCAGACAGCTGAGACCTTTCCACCTCAGATGTGGCAAATCATATGGCAAGACAAATTAACTAGGAAGCATCCGCTGGCCTTGTCTTTGGCCTTGCTTTACTTCACTTTGAATGTTCTTCACTGAGCATACTGGAATGGGAGTTGTCAGTGCAGATTGCTACCTCCCTGTTGCTTCCACCACCACATTTTAGACTAGTACATCTTATTTGAAATTGTTTGCTGTCATAGTTAATCTCTTTAAGGGCTTGGAAGAACACTTTAATTAGACCTGATGAAGTGGCTGGAGCCAAGTGAAGCCTGGTGGCTCTTGTTCTCCTTATGTTTGTGTTTCCTGCCGTGTATTTTTGCTGGCAGAATCTTAAACCTGACTAATTACACTTTGTGGTGTCTAGACATCTTTACCAAGTGCTTCTTTCCTTTCTTACTAGTGCTTATAATTTACATTTGCATGCTCCCTCCATTCACCATGCACAGTCTTCAAAGAGATATCCCACAGCACTTAAATCTCAAAAAAAAGGATGAAGACAAGCTTGGGGGAGTTTGCAAATAGTACCATAACAACCAGCCATGATGTTCCAGCTTCTCCCCTTGCTGATGGATCTTTCCACCAGTTTTGCATCACTTACATCAGCAAGGGCTCCTTGCATCAGATTATTCTCCATGCCTCCTGGTCTCCCAGGGAAGATAAATCAGACCTTTCACTGCTGGATCACTGCAGGTTCAAATCAATGGTATCAACTTGTTGCCCACTTGCTGGGTTTTTTTCTGTCACAGTGGAAGAGCCCCGGTGGTGAGGAGAGTTTACTTCTTCTGTAAGAGAAGTCAACACATCATGAGAGTGTAGGTGTTTGCTACTAGTAATGACAGGGCTGACTGCACAAGAGAAGATAATCATGGTGGGATTGTGGGAAGAAACACATCTGTAGACATGGAGTTGTGAAAATTGCATGGGCACATATCAGTGGAAGAGCCTATGACGGAACAGGGATCTGCTGGTCTCACCTCAGCATCTGACCCCCTGAGGAGGGTCATATTGGGGTGTTACACACAGCACAGGGTTCAAGCTCACAGTCAGTCACTCTGACATGTCACCACACTCTAAAATAGCACCTGGAGCTGTCCAGCTATGCTGAACCATCACTGTCAGTCTGCTCAGCTCCTCTCACAGCACACAGCAGAGCACAGGCATGGCCTGGAGTATCACAGGATCAATCCTTTCCCCTTCAGCTGCCTCTCATTTGTTCCCTCTGCCCATGTAGAACATGAAAGCTTTTGTAAGCTGTACTAGAAAGCAAAATCCACCTTCTAACTTGTCCTTCAAGAGAAGAAGCACAAAGAAGCCAGATGCCCAGCATATGACTTCAGTAGATATTTGTCTAAGAGAGAACAGACAATCATCTGTGAAAAAATCATCTCGATGTTAATAGAGCCTTAAGGAATATTAACAGACTGCTATAGCTTATGTTAGTCTCTCAAAACTCAGCTGCTTTTGCCTCTGCACATGTTCCATATTCACCCTTCTCCTTCTCTCCTCGTAGATAAAGCCATCATTCAGATCCTCTTCATCTGCCACTCCATTTCAGCAATTTTCCCCAACTGATGTTTCAATGATTCTCCTTCCCTCAGTTTAGTCCATAGGAAGTGTAGCATTAATAGACTAATATCTAATATCCAGTTCTGTATCAAGGGGATGGAAAAGGGTTTATTTCCACAGGACCAAAAATAACCTGAAATCATTGCAATTCAATTCCTTGCCTGCTTTTCATCCGCTTGGTAAAATTTGGCCCGTGGCAACTAGGAAGAGAATGCAACAAACTAATTTCCATGCAAGAGCTGATTAGAATCTGTGGAGATGTTTTTGTAGGTGGAATGCTGCTTTACTCCTATCACAGTTGCTGTCTCAAAAATTCATCAAGCCCATTGTAATAATTATATTAATCACCTTGAAACTCTGGCAGGATGTCACGCATTATGAAGCCATAGTCTGCTATAAAATGATTATTCAAACCTTTTCCCCTCCAGAGAGGACAGTACGTAGCCTTACCTGGGGAGATATTCAGGTCAGAGCTGAGAAGCTGAGTAACCTGTCTTCCATGAATTCTACAGTGAAACAACTGCATCTGAAGTTAAGGCAGTTACATCTTTTGACACCGAACCAAAAATAGCTACTTATGTTGATGTGACAACCTTAGAGTGCTGCGATGAATGAACAATATTTTTATTTCTTTTTGCTGAAAAGCGTTCCCTGTTTTCAAGTAGCTCTGCTGGTTGAAAAAGGACAATTTGCACGTGTTGTTCTGAAAATATTCAGGGAAAACATTTCAGAATGATAATGCACAGCCATGAAAATATGTCTTTAAACCTCCAAACCCAAAAAACATAGAAAGAATTCTTCCAGGGAAGGGCATCTTATTGACTGCTTTTTAAACCAATGGCTCTGAAAATAGATGCTTCTTGCTTACCTGCCTTCTCACTCATCATGGGACTGGCATTCACTTGTGAAATGCCAGATCAGAAACAAGTGCTGCCACTTATTTATAAATACCTCCCCATTAAACACTCTGCATAATGCCTGTGGAAAACAATGTGCCCTGGGTGACTCTCGTCCTCTCACAACAGTTCATGGGTTTCATTGCAATTATTTTCAATGATAATTGTAAAGATAACACCATTTAAATTATCTAATGTTTTATTCAATATTTCGGTGAGTTTCAATTACTTCCAATTATAATTCAACAGCTTTCTATTTAAAACAATTATTGTCCTTTATAACCTGTTTCAAGTCAAATAAATTGTTTGCCTTTATTCCTCCTTGGCGTCTTCCATAGGTATTCATGCTAGATCTCCCTTTGGTTTTCCAGTTCCCCATTAACTTATGTGGCCTTTCATTAACCCATTATTTGCCCTCCCACTCTACTACACAATCAAGCCTCTGGAAAAAAGCTGTCAGCACAGCCCCCGAGACAACCACAATCAATTAAACTCATTAAAAATCAATATGATTCAATTACAAGCAACAAGATACAATCCTGGTTGGTTGAATAGTGCCGGGGTACTTGGAGCTAAGAGGAGTCTGCTGGGGTAAGGATGAGCTCCATTGTTAGGAAATGAGGGTGTCACCATGAGCAGTGACTTCTTACAGGAATCTGAATACATGACAAGTGAGGGGATTATTGCTACTGTTCATCTTAAAACAGGAATACTGTGGGTAGGACCATTCTTTGGTTCACTTACCTTGTGGGGAAATATTGCTTGAAAGGAAAGAGTCCCCCTAAGACGTGCTTGTAGTGTTTTTAACTTATATGTTATTTTCTTGTTTCTTTGTAGCATAAAATATAATCATGTCCTGTCACAGGAACTGGTTATCCTATGATTTTGAAAAAAAAAAAAGTTTGATCATAAAGCTATTTGAATTTATGAAAAAACTGCCCTTGGATATGGGACAGGAAGAAACCCTTCACTTGCAAATTGTTGTCTCCTTGCAGTTCTTTGAAAAGGAGTTCCCAGTTCAATAGCTTCACGTAACTGCGACAGTTATTTAGAGATATTGGGGAACAAAAGAATTTATTTTTTGTAGATGTAGAACAGAGGCACTTTGTCCTTTATTTCACTCAATTTCTAGGTTTTTTGTTGATGAAAACTTGCCACATTTAAAACACTAAAACAAAGTATTTTTTTAACTGTCTTTTTTTCCCCAAGAGAAAAAAAAAACCAAGCACATACAAGTCTTTCAATTAAAACCCACATTTTTTTTAAATCTCTTTTTCCTAGTGGGACATTGCTAAAAATGAAAGCATGTGTTCTTCTGTTTGGATTTTTTGCCACAATGTTTTCATTTATGTAAGATTATTTTTCTACCAAAAAAAAGATTTTTTTTTTCTTACATTGGGCTATAAATGTCCATAAAGTTAAAAAAATTCCATTCAGGATTTTTCTCTGGAAATGGAAAATTAGAAGAAATCAAAATAGGTCAGGAAAAGATTTCCATTTAGCCAAAACAGTATTTTTGAATTAATTTATTCTCAATCAAAACATTTCACTCAGCTCTAATCACTGGACTGAAGTCACCCTGCAGCATTCAGAAGGAGTTGATTTAGGTGCTCCCATGGGTTCCCCTGAATTGGAAAAATAATCAGTCAATCATCTTCCTGCTCTCACAGTTTTTCTGTTGTTGAGTAATTCTCCAGATCATACTATCCTCTTGCTGAAACTCTTTGTCTGGCTTATTTTTCTACCTAGCAACGGTGACTGCAGCATCTACGGCCCCAGTCCAGCAAAGCACTTTACACATATTCTTTAGTTAACGTAGTCTCCTTGATGTTAATGAGGTATTCATGTACTTAAAGTTAAGCCCAAGCTTAAGTGATTTGTTGGACAGAGTCCTGAGCACGGGGAAGGGGAGGTGGTGAGAGCCGTTTTATGGAAGTATCCACAGCTCTAAAGCAGCGCGGCTTGGTGCTGGTCAGAAGTTGTATTGATCTGAGTAAATCAGTTTAGAAACTGATGAAGATCCACTTAAGCATCTTCCATTCAAGGCTCCTCTCTAAGTCGCCTTAGGGTTGATTTTATTAGATGTGCTCTCCAAGCAGCTTGAGAGCGGGGCTTGCTCTGACTCATCAAGCTCAACTCATGAATGATTTGCTGAGCTCTTGTAGGCATCTGCAGTGAGGAGCTGCTTGTGCTGGAAAGTGTGAGATTTGTCCCTGGGGACCCATAAGTAACCACCTTGCTGAAGACGAGGTCTGAACAAGTAAACTCAACTTTCTGAGTTTTTGTGCAAATTATGTATTTATAGCAATTTTTGACATCAAAGTGATCAACCTATTTTGTTTAAAGCTCCATTTCAGGTCATATAGCCTGGAAATTACTGCAATGTACTCTGCTCTACTATTATTTACATTTACCTCCCACACACACCTTTATGTGTAGCTGAAGGGCAAAGAGGGTTCTTCCCATCTTCTTGCATTCTGTAATCTTATGGATCTCTTTGAATGTAGTAGACAACATCAATCATGTTATATAAGTACAGCTATGCAGTGCAGTGCAGTGATATACCTGTCCCTAGGCATTGTCAGAAAATCCTATGTCTTCCCTACAGAAGAGGAAAAAAAATATTTTTCTTGAAAGTCACCAATCAATTGCTTCAGTGTTTTCCTGCAGACCTGACACAAAAAAATGTATTTGAAATGTCAATTCAAAATGCCTCAGAGACAAGTTTTCCTGACTGGCAAAAGGAGACTGACAGTGCTATAGGAAAAAAATATCCTCTGAAAAACATCAGCCAGTGCCCTTGCATGGTCTGGGAAGCAGCTAATGCAAAAGGATTGTGTAATTTGATGCAGGTCCACCCTTGGGCCAAATGTATTACAGGCTTGAGCTGTATCAGTCAAGTACATCTACAGCAAACTCAATTCTCACCTGTTGCACCGAACATCTACTTTAACCACTCAGATTTAGGTGGGTTTTGGAATAGGTGTAACAGGTTGCCATGTGCCTTCAGTTGATCCTGACAAAACTCAACGTGTGAGGGAGTTGTTCTGAGGTCTGTCAGTACCACAAAGTGGTACAGACCATTTTACTCCTTGCATATCAATCTTGTCTTTCTACACAGATAAGTGATGAAATATCGACGCATTAAATCTCTAATTCATTGATTTCAGAATTAGTCTTACTATTTTATTGCTGTATCTGATCACAGCCATCCAGACACAAAGGACGGGGATAAGAAATCCATAAGTACCAGCATGTGGTTAAAGAACAGCTATTCCAGATAACACATAAACATTAAAACAAGGACAGACTGAAGTCAATATGCCCAAACATATTTTAATTGCTTCTTAATAAGTGGATAATTTTGAGAGATTCCCCAACTCAGTCATTTTGTACTTTTTCCATTCATAATCTTCTTCTCCTGTTCAGGACTGAGAAAACGTGCTGGAGAACACCAGTCCCTTTTGCTGATGCAGGCTGGGCTCAGGATGCATTGGAGTCCATTGATCAGATGGGTCCCAGTGTATTCCCATACCTCTGGCTTAGACCAACAGAAGTGCTGTGCTGACCCCTTCTGTTCTCCTCTGCCCTCCCTGCATCTCTACCTTCCTCAGAGGGGTGGAAAGGGTGCATTTCAGTACCTCTCATCATGGTTCAGTCTGACCCACCTCACAGCTCTGCCATGCAGAACCCAGCATCCCCAGGGTAACCCATGTGGCTCCATCACTGAGCTTCATCCCTCTCCTGCAGCCCTCTTCACAGCCTGGGTAACCAAGATGATTTGATCTGCTGCCTAGTGGATTTGCCCACACACCAGCTCTCTCCTCAACCCTTCTCAATGCTGATCAGCTCCTTCCCACAATCTGCCTGCCAGTCCCCACTGGGAGCATCCCAATATGCAGCTGTTTATGGTTTAGGTTAGCGATGTGGACAGAGAGTCAGGGTCTGTTCACCTGAGGCAGGGCTGCTTCTGGGGTGAAGTGATTAAAATATTAACTGCTGGAATAGCTGTCCATCCCACTCATCTCCATCAGAAGCAATTAATATGGATTATATATATTTTGCAAGAAGAATATCTTTCCTTTCAAACCTTGGAGGAACTCCAGGGAGGATTAGGTGGAAGACTGAATGAGCTAATTTGCATAAATTAGGTAAAATGTGAATAGTAATTTGCATTCAGAAAGGCTCTCTTTGACTCTTCATGATATATTGATGCCATCTGGAGAACCTAGCTATGAACTAGACATTTGTTGGAACGATTTTCCCTGAGCTGTTCCCACAACCTTTGCGGGTATGTTCAGAAATATTCCCCTTTCCTCCTATTTCTTGGAGCAGGGTTAAAGACCCCTTTATATGATTGGCCTTTTTTATTCGAAAGCAGACAAGTCAGACAGCTTGAGGAGAAGTGGGTGGTGCATTGGAAATACTCTAATTGCTGTTCTTCACCAGAGGCAAATGCTCCCACAGTGTGCTGTGTCAAATCCCCACATTAATATGGCAGGGTAAGGAAATGGTCAGGCTGGAGTCTCATGTCATTTTTTCTTCTCAGCTTACATCATTTTTTTGGGAACCATATTTTCTGGACTTACTTTTATTTCCCTTTGATACACAGTTTTCCTTGCATTATACCAATTTCAGCCCCACCCCTCCTTTTATCAGAAAAAATGCCCCATCCCTAGAAGTGTTCAGGGGCAGGTTGGATGGGGCCCTGAGCAACCTGGTCTAGTGGAAGGTGTCCCTGCCCATGGCGGGGGGTTGGAACTAGATGTCTTTGAGGTTCCTTCCAACCCAAACCATTCCATGATACATCCTGTGTGCACTGGACTTCTCACGCAGACACAAGGAGCTCACTGCACCCTGCCCAGCTCCAGTGGCTCCAGCAGAACATATTAGATCACCACCTTCCTTCTCTGATGGAGTTTAACAGATCACTCCTTTGCAAATGCCAGAACTGAGACAATTTGTCCCAGGCATCCATAAATCTCCACAGCCCATAAATACTCTTCAAGACAATGGACTTTCTGTTGCCCCTTGTAGATTTTGGTGCAGCCATCACTGAATCCCTCCATGGATGATTGAGCAGGTGGTCTGCAGGTTCTTCTCAGCTGATGTTGCTGAGGCTCACAGAAAGGACCTACTGAGCCTCAGCATCACTGCTTTGTACAGGTAAAATCATCTGGCTGGAGCTAGACCAGGCAAATGTAGCATCGTGGAGGAATGAGAGTTAACAGCATAAAAACTTTATGTGCCCCAAGGTTTTAGGGCAAAGAGACAAAGACAAAGGGTCAGAAAAGTTCAAGATGCCAGAAATGAGAAGAAAACCTCTTTGGATGTAACCTTTTTAAAGTAGGATAGTAAAGGAAGCTGGCATCAGGTTTTGAATGTGATTTATAGTATTCTTATGTAATGAGAATTGCCACAACCCCCCAAACCCAATTATTTCCACAGCTCTTCTCCAGACAAATGTGTCTGAGGTAACAGACAAACAAAAACTGGGGCATGAGTCACTTGCTCATGCAATTGCCAAGTTCACAGACTGCAGTCCGTGATGAGTCAAGTCTGTATCAGCTGCCCATGCTTGCGAGGCTGGATTTGGAATATCTGAGATGACCAGCCCCTGACTACAACCATCAAAACTGAGGTAAAGGTAATAGCATCAGATTGCTTCTAAATAAACACATTCAAAGTTAAAAGGATGCATAAGGGTTTGGTGATTATTTAATAACTGTATAAAAAATAAACTTGTATATCCTGCAATTAAATTCCGAGAGCTCTGGAAAGCTCTCTTAGAGCTGCAGAATTAGAGGTCATTTTTGTGTGACCTGAGGGCTAAGATGGTATCAAAAATATCTAAGAAGTTTCAGACTGGAAATCCCTGACTGTGCTTAACTCCTTTAGGCCATTCTTATTTTCTTTTTGAGAACACTGACAACAGCAATAACTTTTTATGCAACTTTGTATGTGTTATATAAACTTTTAATAGTAAATGGCAAGCTGACAATTTTCAGATTAAATGTTTTTTCTGTTGGTGAATGTCAGTAGGTCAATACAAGCTGTTTGTGGAGGAATTCAGTTTAAATTAATTTCCCCATTTGAAGAAACCATAATTTTTTAAAATGGCAAAAACATCCTGTTTCCTCAGTTTCAACAGTTAAGGTAATTATGTTTTTATTTCAGAAAGCTCACCACCATCTAAATGAAATATTTTCAAGCTATCTAAATTAATTGTGTATTGATCTGATCTGTACTTTTTTTTTTTAAATATTATTGGTTCATAAACACTGATAAATCCAGAATAGGGAAAACGACTACAAAATCTTGCAGATTCCCACAGAGAAACAAAGCATTTCCTTTACTGATCTAATAACAAATAGCAATCATAATGAATGTCATAATTACAGTGGTCATGAGGATAGTTATTGGTAATTTAAATCAAACCTCTCCCAGAAAACAGGAGAAGGTGGGAAGGAGTGAGGTGGGTGGATGATGGTTTAAAAGGATGATTATTGATCGAGTTGTTCATGGTGGATTAACTCAGGAAGGGAAAGGTAGATTTATTTTAGCTTTATCTGTAAAAAAATTGAATATTTGCCTAATTTTATTGCATATGTACAGCATAACTCGATGATTACACACAATTTATACAAAAAGCCCATACTAAAGCAATTAAATACTCATTATGTTAGTTTTTCTGGCTCAGGAGGAGGACTAGATATTTCCTTGGGCTCTCCTCCAGCCCTGTCTTCCATACTTCCATACCCCATAGGCCAATCCCTCCAAAACTGGCCTTTACTGAGCTGGGCTCAGAGCCACCTGGGCTCTGACAGGAATTTCCCTTAGGATCCATTTTGAGCCCAAAGAGCATTTGGGTAGGTGGTTTGGCCAGGCAAGATAGGAGGCTCTCCTACACTCTCCCTAGACTCCAGGACAAGTTATATGCAAGTGTTATTCAACCTTTTCCAATTTTTTGAACTCTAAAACATACTTGCTTTCCATGTGTAAGCCCTGTCCAGCAAGTCTAAACCTACTGCTCACTGCAGAGCCATTAGAAACAGCCCCCAGGCCAGAGGCATCCTCTCTGGTTGAAAACCACTGGTTTGCACCAGAGGACTCTCAAAGTAATGCTGCAGAAGGTTGGTGCAGGATCCTGAATGTGCTGAAACTAATGGGACAGGCTCAAATCTCAGCTGGAGATAATGGAGTGGAGAATTATTCACGGCTCTGAAACTGCCCGCTTGGGTACCGGTAGCAACACAGCTCTACTTGACCTAATTTACTTTATTCTCAGATAGATCTCACAGCTCTGGGCTGCTGCTCAGCACCAGGGCACTGTCAGATCTTCTAGTCTAAAGGCACCTTGTGACCCAGCTACCTGCTGGGCTAGAGTTGAGGAGGGCAGGGCAGAGGATGCTCACTGTGAGCATCGGGGATGAGCCAGGGTTTGTCTTGCAGCCCTGGGGACCTTTCAGAATCACTAGTTGAAAGGGACCTCCAAGATCATAAAGTCCAACCATTAACACAGCACCACAGTGTTCACCACTAAATCATATCCCCAAGTGCCACAGCCACTTGCCTTTTGAACACTCCAGGGAATGCTGATTATACCACTCACCTGAGCAGCCTCTTCCAATGCCTGATAACCCTTTCAGTGAAGGAAATATCCATAACATCCAGTCTAAACCTCCCCTGGTGCAACTTGAGGCCGTTTTCTCTCATTCTGTCATCTGGGAGAAGAGACCAACCCCCACCTGGCTACAACCTTGTTTCAGGTAGTTGTAGAGAATGATGAGGTTCCCTCTGAGCCTTCCCTTCTCCAGGCTGAACCCCCCCAGCTCCCTCAGCTGCTCCTCATCAGACTGGTGCTTTTTTGTGTGTTTTAGCACAGGAGGCTGCAGAACTTCCTGCCAAGAGAAATCATTGACTTCTTTGTCTCAGATAATACTGAAAAGTCCAAACTCTGATTAAAGTTGGCTTGTTTGCTTGCCCTCTCTGTAGTTACATATGGGTATAGGATTCACCTATATCTGCTGCACTTACCCCCTGGAGGAAACATTTCAGCAGTACTGAGAGGAGTCTAATCAGGTATTAAAAACAAAGTGAATTGCACTTGCTGTAGAATCGGGGTAAATTACTAGTGCAATGATAGAACCCCTCTCCTGTTTTAATCCATTTTAATCTCATTGTTGAGTTAATAAAACCTATTGGTTTACTAAATCAATGTAGGGTGTGATTCATTATTATGCATGCTGGTATACAGATCTGAACACAAACTCCCTCTGCTATAGACTGGAGCATCACTGATCCAATAGAAGTTGGCTTCAGGGAAAAATTACCTCTTACCAGTTGTCATAGAAAGGCACTCTCTACGGTAAATTTTTGCTTGTGTGAGACAGAGGTTTTATTTGACTTCGTTGATGCTGAACACACTTGAAATATTTTTACAAATTATTTAATCTACAAACAGAAAAGAAATCTCCTTTTGTTTGAGTTCATATTGGATTCATTTATGACCATTAACAAAACAGCTATGCCCTATAATGAAGAGGGATTAGTAGGGAAACAAATATACTTGTTAGCTTTATTCTTCCCCCTGCATCTGTTAGAACAAGCCTGTGCTTCCAGCTTGCATTCTGTTTTCTTTATGGCAGGCTGCGGGAGTTGAGACATAAATTATATAGATAAATTTATATAAACTCTGAATTTCTGCTGCTTTTCTGTCTCATATCATATCATTCTTGCAAACAGTCTTCATTTAGGAGGGTCAATCTATATACTACTAGAGAAAAAGACACCTTTTTTCATGCTGTTCTTTCCAATATCTCTCTGAAAACGATGAAGTTCTATGAACTTAAAAAGTATCTCTCTTATTTATAGCTTTGCAGATATCAGATATTTGACAGAAGCTTTTTCTTCTTTAAAAACCATTTTCAGTTTTTATTTTTTTTTTTTTATTTTTAATTCTCATAAAAGGACTTGAAAGGGCTTGAATTAGAAAGTGCTGGTCTCTTGAGGCATGTACACCAGTTTTCCTGATCGATAAAAACCATCCAATCTGTCACACCCCATGTAAAAACATCTGGGTAAAAAAGTCTGTGCTATATACAGCCACAAGTCCTTGCAAATAAGAACACATCCCAGAGTAACAAAACCAGGACTCCCAAGGACTTCATGACAGCTGTGAAGGACTCCAAGCTCTGACATATGATCAAGTGAGAGCAACTTAACAAGTTACCAAACATCAGAAGAGCTGAGGTAGCAGTCTGGGCACACGTTCTTGGCTGGTGACAAAGACATAATAATGCAATTTAACTTCGCTGACAGTGAAACAAAGTGAAGCTACATCATATTATTTTGCATTAGCTCCGGGCAAAGAGCATATGTATGGACAGGTGCCTTCGCCCTGCTGATGTGCAATAACATATGAAGCCTCCACGACCCAATGTTTTATCTAAAATCTCAGATCTTGCCTCAAATATCTTAAGCTTTTACTAAATCAGCCAAAGGGGATTCTTTAGCCAAGGTTCATCAGGGAAAGGCAGCAGCAGCACACCAGATTAACGGAATGTTAACAGGTTGCACTGAGCTAAAATGAGGTCTGTAGCCTCTGTTCCACCAACACAAGGAGGCAATGTGCCACACGACAGACTCACGCTTTCAGGTTGAGGTTAAATGTCTAAAGCTTAATCCAGACACAGGCCAATTGAAACAGGGTCCCATTACAGAAAGAGCCCTCAGCTGCACAGTCAAAATGTGTAGATTTCAGCCTCCTCACAAATGCTGAAGGATTTTTACAGATTGGAGTGGCCTTTGACCTGTACTTGTGTGAGGTGTACTTTCCAACAAATGGCACTCTGGAGTCTTTCAAAGAATACCCAGAAAAATGTGAAAAACTTAGTTTGAACCAGCAGTACTTGGTTTGGGGACGAAAAAGAAAAAGAGAGAACATGAAAGTTTGAAAATGGAAAACCAATCATGCATGAGTTCCTTAGGGCAATGACAATCTCAGCTGAGAGGGCTGAGCCCCTCTGAGGTCCATTTGTGCATTGCTATAGATTCATGGAATGATAGAATGGTTTGGATTGGAAAGGTCCTTTAACATCATCTAGTTCTAACCCCTCTGCCATGGGCAGGGCCACCTTCTACTAGACTTTCACTAGATTGCTCCATGTTGTTGCTGTTGCCCTAATTTTCTCCAGAAAGCTGGGTTGTAATATCAGAGGTTGAGTCTTCCTATAGACAAGGCAGGATGTCTGTCTACAGTCATGTTAGAGAAATTGTACTATACAGTGGATATACAGTGGGATTAGTGCTCACCTTAGAGGGCTAAGTCATGTGAAAAGGGAACCTGAGCATTGGTTGAATACAGGAAGTGACAAGAAAGGCTTTATTGATTGTCTATCCGGAAAGGTCCACCTGTCTCTGTGGACCCGCTCAACAAATGGGATAATGGCAGAAAATAAGTAGGTAAGGAGGACAATGACAGAGGTCCCACCTGGAAGAAATAGAATACAGGCAACTTGCCTCATCTACTTGCTGAATTAGCTTATCTTGGAGCTCTGAGATCCTAATGATGGATTAAATATAGCAGAACAGGGTCAGCAAATTCTTTCTTCATTGTCCGGTTCAGCAACAGCTGTGGAGGGCAGTTGTGTTTCTGGGATCCAGTGCTCCCTCCTCCCACAACACCTGCATGCTGGGGTAGGCTGGAGAGGAGGCTTTTCTCAGCATCTGTTCCTCTTTCTGCCTTTTAGTTTCCTTCTTGGATCATAGGTTTCAAATCACCAGTCCACCCTGCCTCTTTTACAGCAACTGACAAGAACTGCATCAGTAAAAAAGATCCAGCTACAAATCACAGTCAGACTGCAGAGATATCTTTTCTGCTACAGAGCTGGAGTAGATGTGTATATTCAAGGCCCACCAAAAGAATCTATTTCTCTAGTCCATGGGGTATTTTCAGTTCTTGACCCAGGGTTATAACCGTGCACAGAGAGAAGAACAGGAAAGGAGGGGGGAGCAGGAGGCAGAGAGAAAAAATTAGGACGTTAGTACCTATGCTTAGTGGCAGAGATATAAATATGGATTTATTCTGCTGAGAGAAGTGATCGGCAGGATGTCGGGGAGTATGAAAGTGGGGGTCTGCTAAGATGCCCCTGGTTTTACATGCTTAGGTGATATAATCATAAAAAGCCTACCTAGAAAGCTCTGACTGTTTCAGTGCCTCTCTGCTATCCCAGTACAACACCCTTTCCTTCTGCACTTGTCTGTGGCCATGCCCATCTACGCTCAAGATTAGATTTATCTTAAAATGCATCCCCAGTGACTCCTGCAGCACAGTCTCAGCCGTCAGCCTTGGCTCAAGCTCTGTGGGTTACACTTGCTTGTTCCCAGCACAAGCCAGATCCAGCAGGCAAGAGGCACAAACTCCGTTTTGTGTCAGGGCCAGGAAAAAATCTTCATGCATAGAGCTCGTGGGCAGACAACTCAAATCACTGGCACAGAACTAAACTCTGGAGTCCTCATAATACCTGGAGGATTGTTCTTCTTAACCTACTTGCATTTTATTTTACCCGTCTCTTCTTTCTGCCTCTGCCACTCGAACCGCTAAGTTACAAATCTGTCTTGTAGAAGAATCTCTGCTCCCTCAAATGGCCTCCCTGGGCTTCAGAACTCCATTAATTAGCATCTTTTAAATGGTTGGGTAATATTCGTTGCTCCTTTTTGAAACCATTTCCCCAAGCCCTAATTTTAATAAAGCTGGTTCTCATGAACATTTGAATATTCAGGCCCTTGGTTACAAAAAGACGAAAGAGGCATTTTAAAAGACAGCTGGGCAACAATTACTTAAATGGCTGATATAATTTTGTGTGTCTGTCTGTGAATGTGCAGCACTTCTGAGATAAAACGTTGTCTTAGAGATGTTTCTGTGTCAGGGTACATGAGATCAGAATATCTGTCATTTGGGAGGTGGCAGCGTCTTTCAGAGCAGTAACAACAACAGGGGCTCTGGGGAAATGTGGTACCATCCAATATGTTTAAATGTGGAGGACAATTTTTTCAAAACCCACCAGAAAAGACTGAGTTTGCTCTATATAGTTGCATGCACTGTTTCACATGTGAAAGGTGAACTGAAAGTTGCTGTGTACTTAAAGATCTTAACCTGGGAAGGGTGTTTTGTATTTTTTATTTTATGTATTATTCATTATATAATATTAATATATATTTATAACCCCCCCAGCTGGGGCTGATGGTAGCAAAGGCAGAAACAGTGTGACTGATTTTGTGGGAAGCACTTCTCTGATGGGGATTATGTGCTAAAATCAGGTAGGTATAAATTTTTTTTATTAGCATTGTCATTAAAGATCTCCAATTCTGTGGGATATAACTAGGAAGGGTTTCCTCACCTTGCCAGCAAGATCTAGCTTTGCTGTAGAGGAACCAGAGGACAGCCTGGACCCCCTCACCCTTTCTTTTTTCCTCCTGAGGCTGACGACAGAGGTGTCAGACCCATGATGTTTTTTGTTACATTGATACATCTTGTCAACTCTGGACGGGGCATAGAGTCTCTGATTCATATCTCACAGGTTAGTGGATCAGACAGCAATGATTTCTGTCTTATCACAAATCTAAGGTTCAGTGATCAGTGAGGTATAAGTATTTCTTCAGATACTTCAGCTTGCCTGGGCAAGATTTACAGTGGTTTCCTTGCTGAAAGGTTTTATACACTGTCAAAACCTCTCCTGAGTCACAGAGCTGCCTATCAATGGGCTGTTATTTGCTCAGAAAGCAGCTGTGTTTTCCCTCTAGATGCAATGCCATAGCCATGATTTGTAGATGTTGTAAAATGATGATAATCTGTTATTCACAACCCACCAGAGGTGTGGTCACGGGGTTTTGCTGAGCTGTACCTACTGCCCGAGCTAATACAATACCTGAAAAGTAAATTGGAAAATTTGTTCTTTTAATTCACTTGCCATGCCCTGACCCCACTGTCCTCTTTGCTGTGGCCATTACTGACCCTGAAACATCCTGAGGAAACCTTAGGGAGCTGATCCCAGCTGCTGGATGATTCACACACTGGCAATGCTCCTCACCTCTGGTGGAGCTCAGCCTCACAATGAAAATCTCTAGCGAAAGAACTAACACAATTTTCAAAAGTTTCATTCTCTGTATTTGTTTCAGTGACAGATTCAAGCATCAGTTTCAATTCTTAAGCCATTTTCTTCTTAACAAAAAGGCTTTTCAGGAACGCTGAAGCACTCTCTGTCTCTTGTGTGGAAGCAATGTCCTCTGTGACAATGTGTGTGCTGCACTGAGTCCTTGTCCCTTCTGCCAAATCATGTCCTCTATCCACTTGACCTTAAGGAGATGCTCCTTAGTTGACCCCACTCACAGAACAGTCACAGGAGGTCAACATTGTACACTGACTTGCAAACAGAAGGCCAGCACTCTGTATTTGGAGATTGGAATGTTGAATTCAGAGGAAATGCAGCAAAAAGATAATGCAAGAGAGCCCTCAGGCTTCCATGTTAGACCTATAGCCATGGAGATGGCTCCTCGTTCCCATGCAATTTCCCTCTAAGCCATTGGAAATGTGTATGGTGCAGTGAATCTACCCACAGAGATTTTACTGCAAAATTCTGGGATTTAGAGTTGTGCTTAAATGGTCACAAACCCAAAATTAGTGAATAATCCTGAAATTTAAGTCCTCTTCCCCCTGCTTTCTTGAATCATCTCTGTGGTCTGGGCTTTTTTCCAAAGGATACCTCTGCAGTTCGAAAGGCTGGGTGCAAATGGATGTTGGGTGAAGCAGAGGTTAATTTAGATTTGCTGCCATTGAGCCTAAATGCAGTCCAAGGGTTTGCAGCTACTAGTGAAAGGCTACAGTGGAAGGGGTAACACACCGGAGTAAATGGCTGGATAAAGGGCCCACAGCCACACTGTGGCTCTTCAGTTTCTTGTTGATCATGAGCAAATTTATCTTCTGTGGCTTCTTTTTGAGAGGCAGCCCCTCATCCTGCAGCAGAGGAACCCAGCAGAGCAGCAATCATTGCACATCACTCCTAAAGCTCTTCTGTATCCACATTAGCCCAGATGTGGGAGTCCTGCATGTGGGTATTTTGGTCTCTGATTGGGAAAATCAGAACATTTGCTCTCTTAGAGGAGGTTGAGCTTCTCTACCCAAAGTAAGAGCAATCAGCAGCCAGGTCAAGGGATGTAACCACAAATGCAGTGTGAGAGAGAAGGCGTTTTGCTGAGGTTTATGTAGGGTTTTACCAGCTCTAACCATCCCACAATGTACAGGATGGGTCTTCCTTCTTTCTGAATTGAATGGTCTTGTGCTTCTCTTAAATTTTTCTTGTGGTTAAAACATAGGATTTCTTTTTTTTAAACTTAGAAGACTCTGTCTTGTACACATATGTTACAATAGAAATCTGATCTCGAAAGGCAGAAAGAAAAAAGAGAGAACAGAATTTATAAAGCTTCAAAGTCAAATATTTACTTTCTCTATCTTATTTCTTTGCATCTGCTTAAATAATTGCCTATAAGTGGAGAACCTTCTGGGTGAGATGGAGAAAAATATGTTTTTTTCAGGAAGATGTATAATAGGTGAAATAGATTATTATTGGTTTTAAGTGCAGAATAAAACTCAGCTTCAGGCCTTCTCTGCTTAGGATGAAAACACCTTTTCATGATTTCTATGCATATGAAGGAAAGTGAATATTTTTCACTTGTAGTAATTGCATTTGTGGTCACAATTGCCTGTTATCTTTGCATTTCCCACAGGTGGAGATATTGGTTTCCACGGAGGGTTTGCTGTAGCTGTTCATCTCTCAAAACCCTTTGTGATATTATGAAATACCAGGCTGCCAAATAATCAGTGTGGTTTTTTTCTGATGAACACACGTGCACAGGCAGTAATTTGTTTATTCAACTCTTTGTGTAGGTTTGAAATTTACTCCAAAAGCAAGCAGCAGCATATAGAGAGACCACGTTATGGTTCAGGGGGGAGAGATGGAGCCCCTTCCCAGGGACTGCCCCAGGAGCAGATCCAAAGGTCATTTGTTCGCTGACAGGCCGTGACAACACCTGTGGGAATCTGTTCAACTTTCCCCCATTCAAAGAATTTTAATTTGAAATTTTAATTTCTTTTTCAGGAAGCCTCTCCTGTATCATTCATGAAGTCTCTTTGTCAGCATGGAAATAATTCTAATCACCTCAGTTTATTTTTCCCTTGTTCGCTATTTTTGCTGCAGTCTGACGAAACTAGTTTGGTCAGCTTCCCATTTGGTAATAGGCAGATTCACTTTCTGATTTTCAGTCACGCACAACACAGCAAGAAAACAGCTCATGGGGGTGATCAAAACACCTCACTGAAACCATTTCTGCTTATTTTGTATTTTGTAATTATTCTTTTTCTCTTTTTTCCTTCAGCATCATGGAAATATTGAGTCAAAATTAGGTTGCCAACATCACTTAAAAAGAGATGAACGATTTTAAATCCCTAGTCAGTGTTAGAATCCATAGGCAGTACTAAAAGAAAAAAAAGGCAAACATTTATCCTCAGAATCAGCATAATTGTCGTAGTTATTCTTTGTTTTACCTAACAAGCTCTGAATTTCTGATTACTTCCCTTTTTTTTTCCACTGGTGCTGGTGAACATCAAGAAGTGTGAAAGCAAAGATAGGATGCCAGATTTCTGAAGAAAAAAATTGTTAATCCACTTTGCTCTTCTTCTCTGGTCTCAGTCTGTTGAGAGGAGAGGACTGTGAAGGTGAAAAGGGCGGGGAAACAATTTCTGAAAATCTGTGCAGTGGCAACAGGAGAACAGCGTGAAAACAGGTCTGAAGCTGCTTCAAGTATTGTTTTGTCACTGTGATAACCTCACTCAATCCATCTTTCACCTCCATTTTATAATCTGCCACCAAGAAAAAAAAAAAGGGAGAAAACAGACCAATGAAGAGGGATGAGAAAGACTTTTCTATTTCACAGTCTTTCCCAGAGATTTGATGGTAACAAATTGGGACAGACATATTCCCAGGGTGTTCGCTTCATGAAGACCCAATTTGTAGCAGATTTCAGTTCTGTAAGGCCAGAACCACCCTTTGTCAAGCACATCCTGTCCTAGAAGCTTAAAGAAAACCACTGTAACACAAGGCTGATGGTCTTGTCAGCAGGTGGTGTGACCATGTGGGGCTGTGGACACTGAGCAGCTGGAAAATGGTGGTTGCTGTTAGTGGGTGGAAAGAGGGAGGATCCTGGGCTTATATATCACATCCTCCTGTGAGGAGAAGGGAGCTGTGATATCAAAACCGTCATTCCCTCTGAGAAGAGACTTATCTACCTGTCACGACTCAGAATTTGATGTGTTTTCAATGCAGTTTTATGTGATGGATGGTTTGGGCCCCCTACAGTTTACCTGCCAAAAGTTAATGCAAATGCTCCAGAAGTTTGCAGAGGAAATGAAAGCCCAGGATGTTTCTGAAGTCTGGGAGATAATTAGCGTGATTTACGTCCTCGGCATTACAGGAAGCTTAACATTTCTCATGTTCCCATGAAATGTTATTGGAGAGGTGGGGGCTTGGGAAAATTATATTGGCTGAAGTGCATGGATCAGGATGCTTGTGAATAGTGTAGCTGCTAACACAGATGGAAAGCTGATAACAGACTAAGGGGGTTTCAGTTCCCGCTGCTGCACAAGGACACACTTTTACAGATGCTGGAACTGCTGAGTTAACTGCTTTTCATTTGAAAACTACTGCTTTGAATGGGCAAGAAATGTCTTTGCTATACTTAGAGGTAGATTATGTGATGGGAAAAAATAGAAGGGCTATTTCATGTGCCAGCACATGAAACTGCCTCTGAGTATTGCCAGAAAAGGAGAAAAGCACAGCAAAAGCTTATCAAAATCTGTCTCTAATGAGGAGCAGGTGTGAATTTTGCTCAAAGGCAGGTTGCAGGGCGACTCCAGGGAGAGGTGACACGCTGTTGTGGTAGGGAAGGAGAACATAGGAGTAGGGAAGTGGGAACCTCTGGAATCCAGGCCTTAAGGTTTGGCTTGTTGAAACAGGACAAACTATTCAGTGCTCAATGTTCTCAGAGAACAGTCACCCTTATCACCGGGACTGAGACTGAGCAGGATTGTTGTGGATCAGGAAGGGGATCTGAGGGGCACTGGGTACAGAGGAAATGCTGCTTGGCAAATGGGAGCATTTACAGAGTGGAAAGCCTCAGTGCTGAAAGCTCTGGACCAGAAAAGAAAGATGGGGCAGTGGTAGACAGAAGGGAGGGATGCTGGTGGCATGGGGCTAATAGGAGATTTCCATTTTTCCAGGTTATTTAGGGAACTAGCCAGTGTAACAGTGCCTTTAATATTTTAAAATATAATTTAACTTCACACATTTTAACCTCCTCTTGCCTTCTCTCAAAGAGATCACTTCAGTCCACACCCGTGAGTCGCCATGGAGACTGAAGCCATGTGTTGGCAAGATGTGACTCCACACCACTGGAGCCTCACCACTTAATTATTTATTAATAGACTCTTACCCTCATAGCCTCAAGACATGCAACATCTTGTTACCAAGGCTGGGAGAGAAACAAGAAGCAAAGGCACAAAGAGAGGGGAGAAAAACACAGGCAATTACAAATAATTAATTAGAAGTACTATAAACAGACCAGGAAACGTGTAATAGGAGTGAAAATTGAACTGAAAAACCTATAGGTCAATATTGTTTAGCTGAGGAAGTATCTGGCTAGGTAGGGAGAAGACACCCAATATATGGGGAGGTGAAGTTTGTGGCCAGGGTCACAAACTTGTGGGCACTGGGTGCCCACTGCAGGAACACGCTGTTCATGTTCTCAGGTGGAAATGAACTAGCAGCTAACAGCAAAATCACATTACCCTGCCTTGAAAATCTTGCCATAAAGGTTTTTATCACCCACATCAGACATAAGAACCTTGGAGACCACAGGACCATGTGGCTTTGATGACTGGTCACAATTTCTGAATTGCAGGGAGTCTCTGGCAAACACTTGTGAAAACCTCTCACAGCCTGAATTTTTGGTCAAAACAAACCTGGCAAGTAACAGGTCAATTCATAGGAATGAGTGCCAGTATATAAAAAAGGTCAAGATGCACAGCAAGATTTCCTTGCTTTGTTTTAATTGAACAGCTAATCCGGCCTCTTATAATGGAAAATGAGTAGAGGCAAAACATTTATGATTCATCTTATTTCTATCTCTTTATACCTCCGTAAGAGCTATGGCATTAGCAGACCAGGTACTGCTTTTTCTGAAATCTTCTGTTCAAGGCAATTAACTCAACAACTCTCTTAGGGATCCTTGTGCCTTCTACAATTGGTGCCTCTACACTAGGAAGAGACCGAGAACAAGTTGGAACTCTGACAGAGCTTGTAAGGGGACATCTGTGCCCTCTAGATAAATATCAGACGTGACAAGACAATGCAACGGGCAAGAAAAATGAAAATCATTTCATAATGTGTCTTCAAAAGGGGAAAAATATAAAAATCCTTCAACTCCAAGCACAATATAAAGAAAAACTAGAGGAAGTACATGGCACGGAGCCAAGCAAATTTAAGGAACAAATCTAGCAAACAATGAAAAGTAACAGCTCTGACCAAAAACAACCATTAAATGTTAAATGTTGCTCTTGTAACTGACAACACCAACAACTTTAAAGGGCTGTTTTACTAGCGTGTGTATGTGTGTGTGGGGAATACTTAGTGTCTCACAGGCTGACTGTAAATTTGCATTTCTTGTGGTTTGGTTTGGTTCTTTTTTTTAAATATTTATTTGGGGGGTTTTTTCTTTACAAATTTGTGGTAATTGAAGGTGAAATCTATCGAATCTGGTTAATTGCAGTTAAGGAGGTTGGAGCACTTTGCATTTGGTCTGCCTGGGCATGAAGGACTGTAGGCATCACCTGCCTTCTTGGCCTCTGAGCTATAGCTTCGACTGGAGACACCTCCTACCACACATGAGTGAGGCAAAAAGTCTTGTGGTGATGGACAGAGAAGAGACACAATGGAGGACCAGGAAGGGGAAAGAGTTTTCTGGCGTTCCTGTGCATTTTCAGTAGAGTTTCCAGTCTTTCCTCATTCCCTTTGCTTGTAATGCACTCTCCAGAAGCGCGATGTGCTGCTGGCTGCATACATACAGCCACACAGTGTCTTTAGGTGGGATCTCAGTGTTTATCCCAAGCATTACTTAGTGTCCAGGCTTCTGGCATTTAGGCATCCAAGAGTCTTTATTGCATTTTTCCTCACCATTTCTTCCCCCTTTGAAGAAGCATAATGTTTGGGTTTGCCTCTTCTGCACAAAAAAGCCTAAAGAAAGGACTTCAAGTACAGTGGAAATACTGTGGCAACTCCCAAAAATTGATGTCCTGGTCTTTCCTGCCTGGTACAGGTCATCAGTGTAGTTCAAAGCCATCCCCAACCACCTTTCTTGCTAGTGCTACATGGGAACAGCCTTGTATGCTTTTGTTCATGTGAGCAAGCCACGGGGCCAAAAGACTTTTTTATCTGAGAGGAACAAGGACTCAAGTTACCCCTTATTTTTGCTGTTCCACTCTTATCCTCTTATCTGTCCTCCAAGAACCCTGAACCTCACTCAGTGGTGCATTTGTGAGGCTTCTTCCTTACCCATCTCCCTGGAGTTTTTTGGAAACAACTCCTAGCAGCTCTTGTATTCTCTGACACTAGCCAGGTGATTCTCTAATCATATTTAGTACAGCAAGATTAACCTGTCATTAAAAATATAATTGTTCTTCAATTTGCACTTCTTTCTGAAATGGAGGCTGAACAGAATGCCAATGCTTTGAGTGGAACTTTGCTGCAAAGCCTCTGGCAACAAAAAGCTTATTATTTGCAAAAGAGGAGATCCTAATTGGAAAATATGATGGAGAGAAAATAGTGAATCCCCGGTAATCTCCTTCCAAAATGATAATGCATGTGGTATAATGAATATTAATGTATCATATTTATGAAATGGGGACACTGGAAAGTGCAAGATAAGTTTTCCTTCTCTCTGCATTGTACTTGGCAAATAACACTCGATGGAGTCACATTCACCCAGCAGTTGTCCTCCACACCTCTGTCTCAGACACAGCTGAACTGCTGCTAACAAAAATGTACCCAAAATTTCCCTTATCTATGACCTTACAATAACCACCATCCCATTTCTGGCATTCCCTACCCAGAGGTCTCCTCTTGGTCATTACTCACTTCAATCTAACACAAAACTCCTCACACAGCCTTGCCCATCCCTGTGAAGCCAGGAAGTCTCATGAACATGGACCAACTCTGTTGAAAACACAGTGTTGTCCTAATTTCCACTATTGCTAAATGCTGGTGATCTCTAAGATGTTTTTTCTCTATTAACATTAAATTTCAACATCATTTAAATAGATTTTAAAGTCAGGCTTCTCAGTTCTCCTGGACTCTTGAAGACACTGGAACTTAGCACTTGTGTAGGTGCTAAGACAAAAAATCCAAGAACTCATAATCTAGCCCTTACTGCTTAGATATTAAATGTTAAGAAATACCAGAGTTTATCCTGAAGTCCTTGGTGGAGATGGTGTTACCCAGAGATATCCTCATATCAGCTAAATTCTTGTTTCCAGCACTCTAACCATAGTACATGAAGTTTTCTAGGACAATTGACTCTCCCTTAAGTATAGTCATTACCTGTTCTGGCAGACTTCCTTGTAAGTCTTTAAAAAATAATTCCCAGAGAATTGAGGTTTATTGGAGAGAAATATTCTTTTATTTACTCGCCCATTCCCACACTAATATCTTCCTGCTATCTGCTTCCTTTGGAATTAAGTGGTTAACATAGTTACTGTGTAGAAATGTAGATTTCCCTTGGCACTCCTTGGACGGAAGAGAGGATCATTTCAGACAGGTTCCCCTTTAGGTAATGCATCTGCCAGAGCCATCTCAATATTTCCATAGGACAAATGAGAGTGACAGCCTGGGAGAGCAGGAACGGAAGAGCCACCACACTGATGAAAGACCTGGGTGGGACCCCAGGGATCTGCACTCAGCTCTGGCCACAAACTGAGTGCGTGACCTTAAGAAAACCATTTTATTTCCCTATTCCTTAGTTCTCTGCCTGTCACGATTTTTACTTTCCCTCAACTCTTTTTCTACCATGCTGGTGTGTATAACAAGCTCTTAGGTATAATCTCCATCTCATCCTGTCATATTATTTAGCAAAAAGGAACACAGATCTAGGGGCCTCTAGAAACTAAAGTAGAAGTAACAATAACAGCAATGACAATAGGAAATAACATCCTCAGGACTACAAAGGCGATTCCCTGTCTTCTGATGTCAGTCCACATAATCCCCACACAGAATCCACAGAGTGTTGCTATCACCATGTGGTCCCACTAGGATTACAGGAATGATTCACCTACAAAACAGTCCATCAGTCAGCACTCCTAAGATGATGATTTGAAGGTAGGGGTGGCTCTGGGGCTGTCATCGATCTTTACAAAGGTTGAACATGGAGTGTGACAGCAAGTCCTGTGCTCTGGCTTTAGACTTGGTCCCTGCTAGTTCTGCTAAAACAAGGTCTCAGCAATATGCAGCTTAGAGGCTGTGGCACAGACAAGACTAGTTTTGAATACCTACAACAGGGTACATACACAGGACATACAGTTCTGTAGGGACAAT
This sequence comes from Neopelma chrysocephalum, assembly GCF_003984885.1. NCBI lineage: Eukaryota > Metazoa > Chordata > Aves > Passeriformes > Pipridae > Neopelma > Neopelma chrysocephalum. Next base: position 7,878,366 of record NW_020897736.1, read on the forward strand.
GGGACATATCCCATTGCAACGGCTTTGGGATGTGCTTCTTTCACTCTACCTCCAGCAAACGTGGATTTTCATCCACATGTGCTGTTTCAGAAAGCTTCTAGTGTTGTGAGAAATCACCTCCCCCAGGCTATCCAAAACCTTGAGCCACTGCCATTCAGAGCAATCTCTATATACAGAATAATTATTTTAATCAAGAGATGTGTTAGAAATAGGATATGTGCAGCTGTTGTGTGGTTCCCTGCACTTCCTGAAATGGCTGCCTGAAAAAGTGGGTTAAAACTGTAGGTGGAAGGGCAGTTGTCATGGAAACTGCATCATTGGCAGCTTCATTTCAATCTTTTCTTCCTTCTGATAATTTTATACCCATTTTACCACAGAGTAGGTACCCTTCCATCTTGGTTCTCCTCTATCTGTGATGCCTCAAGTCAGGAGTCAGGGTTTGGAAGTGAACCTAGTGGGATGAAATATGGGAAAACAGGGTTGCACTGGGAGTCATGAGAGAAACCGACTTCCTAAGCCAGGCAGAAGACCCCAGGGTGTGGGAAGGAGCGACTCTCACTGGGCTAGGACTGTGCTCCAGTGGCACTGGGTACCATCTCGGCTGTGCCTGCTGGGAGAACAGTGCCCTCTGACTGCCCTGTGACCACCAGACACTCAAACAGTCCTTCTAAGGCTCATGGTGCTCTGGGAGTGGGAGAGGAAATGATGGCTTTCTGTCAGCTTGGTGTTGTTTTGAAATAAGAATAAATATGAAGGAGGTCATCTTCAAGGCTCAGCCTCGATCACAGCAAGTGCCAGTCACTAACACTTTCTGTGAGAACCTGTTTATGCTAAGGACTCACTCAGGTTCTGTGCCTTGCTGTGTCTCTGTGGCAGTGAAATAAACCTGAACCAGGCCAGCTTCTGAGACGGACCAGTGCAATGCAACTCCAGGTCCCTGGGACTGGAGCAGGATATGAAGCATGTTTTCTGTAGCTGGAAAACTAGTGGGGAGGGATATTGGATGGAGCAAATTCACCCAATGTGCAAGTTAAGCAGGACATGGATGTTGGTTTGCCTTGCTGCTGGAGGAAGGTGCTAACTGGTCTCTGGCAACTGCAGAATTTTGAAACCTTGAATGGCAGAATTTTGAAACCTTGAATGGCAGAATTTTGAATGTTTCTCTGAATCTTGCCAGGTTCACATGCACTAATCCTGTTTCAGACACACAAAGACAGTTTAGTTTTCAATGTTGCAAGCCAAAGAGAGAATCTTAAGCTTCACTGCTCTGCCTCCTTGTCTGGTTTGTGGAGCTGATTCCTCCAGACACTCCAGGCTGTACAGTCTTATGCTATCGGTTTGTCTGGTTGTTCTGGTTTTCACAGCTGACATTTCAGGGCTATGTCACATCATTACAACAGGTAGTAGAGGTGGCTCTCCAGACTTCCTGTGCTTCATGTCTGGGATGGAAAGCTTGACAAGCTCTGATTCAGATGAAGAAACTGGAGGCTAGGAGCAAAATCCAGCTACTTCCACAACAACTGTAATGCAACGGATCAGTTCCTCACTGCTTATTTTTACAATGATTCCTACTATTTGTGACAGTTCCACTACTTCATTAATATCATGTATTTTCTAGTTATCTGCAGAGCCTCTGACAGGTCAGCTCGCTTTTCTGGGATTATTTCATGGAGGTTTGGAAGCCTGAAGGTTCATTCTGGGTGTGCTGAAGCACCAGATTTGTAGCAACTCCTAAGCCTCACCATTCACTGCTGAGATCTGGCTGAAGAATTTGCTTGCTCAAGGGGGCAAATTCCAAATGCTACAAGATAAATCATCACATTAGCTAATTTGTTTATTTCTTTCCTCATTTCAGGACGACTTGGGGTTGTGAGAAGTTCAATTTAGTCTAGTACTCCTGAAAATGGAAGTTTTCTATCCAGCTCAGGTCCTTGGCAGGTCCTAAAATAGTCCTTGGCAATGCAAGCAACAGTCTCTGTCCAATACTATCATACACTATAATATTAGGTAAAAAATTTGTGTTGATATCTGAAAGAAAACAATTCTGGTTTTACCATTAGTCTTTTCCAGGCTCCAAATCCAGCTGTAGCAGGTAGAAAAGCAGATTAAGAAAAAACACCCCAAATCACACATAAACAAACGAGATCTGCAGTCAAAGCAGTGAAACTGCATAGAGCCTCCATTTGCAGTGAGTACAAAGGTACAGCAGTGCTTTTGAGAGCCTGTTTAATCCACTTGTGGGGCTCTGTATGAACACACAAACTCTTCACAGGCAAAACTCAGACAAGTTGCCACAGCATCCTTGGTCATTGCTCCTCCTGGTAGGGATATTAAGGTTTCCTCTTTACTGGTGGGCTGTGCCTTCTTGTACAAACCAGTTTTTGAAACAGAAGGGTCTAAACCCTTTGTACCTTCATTAGGAGCTCATTTCGAATCCCACCTCAACTTCCCCTGCTCTGAACTGCTTGCCCTCCTCAGAGATCCTCAGGTGTCTCCTGCTGCAGGGCATGAATAAGTTTGACTTTATACACAGATGACTGTGTAGTCTCTCTGGCCCACATTACATGGATAATCAGCTCTATAGTCCCTTTGAATGCTTTAAAATCCCTGACTTCTCAATGCTTAGCCTGCGAATCTAATGGTTCTGATATTGGTACGCTCATGATATTGTGTTATTGGTTCAATACATTATTTTAACCTGCAGTGTGTGCTGAGAACCCTTTCCCTTAACCACATGGCTGATTTTTATCTCCTCTTCATTGTATAAAAATACACATGTGATTGAAAATGCCCACAAGAAGTCTGGTGTGACATTCAAGAATATATTTTGAAAAGTTACCATCAGCATTTTCCTTCCATATTACTGTTCTGTAATTAAGCAATACATGTGGCTTGAAAATCCTTAATAAATTCTAACATGATTTATGGGGATCATTTATTTAAACTTTTTGTTTGATGGCAGTAGATTTGGAGCTGTTATTACAAATTGTTTTCATTTAGAGTTTAACCATCCCCTGGCCTCTGGATAAAGCACTTATTTGATGTATGCCATTTTTTATTGTTTAGGTGCTAGACCTAAAGCAAAAATAGAATGGAAAAACAGTCCCAGTGGAGAGAAGCAAATCGGTGAGGCAGAGGGGTGAGGATGAGCATGGACAGAGGAGTCAATGAAGGAGCAGATTGGGTGACTGATCCTCTAAGGAGCCAGCTGGAGAAACTGTTCTCGAGAATGAAGGTTTTTTTAAACTCATACTGTAAAATCACAACTCTCGGCATGGTTTTGTTCTTAATTAGCTTTGAAGTGCAAGTTTTGTGTACTTGTACAAAGGGGATCAGTGTCTGCTCCTGATGCCCAGGACACATGGGCTCAGACCAGTCCCAGCCATGGTATCTGTGTAGGTGCAGCTCTCCTGAAACCAGGCCATCTGCAGCAGAGGGCCATTCATCCTGGAGGATGCCAGCATGGCCTCAGGAGTCATTGGCACCCATGTTTAGCAAGTGCAGCTGAGCGTCAAGGTTCAAGACTGCCAGATATAATCTAAAGTGGCCTTGAGAGAATTAATTACCTTCAACTGATCTTGGGTTTCTAGTTTTGCTTTCCCCAAATACTCAGATTGTTCCAGAGCCTCCAGACGATATTCCCAAACCCCTAGAGCCTAATGAGCTTTTGTTTGGGCCATTATTTGGTTAAAAAGAACAAACAAACCAACTTTCCAGAAGGTGTATTGCTTGTTATTAGCACCTTTCTACATATGGCTTTCAGTTTTGGAGGAAAACTAAAACCACAAGATTTGAGAAACCAATCAAACCACGTGAAAAATGAACAATTGGGACTAACGAACCTGAAAATGATCAGTCCAAATTATTGAGTAAATATAGCACTTAAGAGTAATGAAGGTACTTACACAGCACTGGGACTTGTTTCAGAGCTATTTGCCAACTAGACAGCAGTCTAAATTTGCAGCAAATGCTGGGCCTGATTCATCATTGTGTTTTCTATCCCTGTGTGACTCTAGTGGCTGCATTGCAGAGTAATGAACTGAGTTCATTACTCAAGATGTGCAGTCCCTCTGCTCACACCAGCCCATCACTTCCTGTTTGGAGAGATCTGGCAGAACTAAGTTGGTTTTTACATGAAATTTAAGTTTTAGTTTGATTTCAGCAGGTGCAAGAGGCCATTGCATTGGGACACAGGAACAAGAGCAGAGCCACCACCCAGCAGCAACCAGTGTTTTTCCCTTACTTATTACCATTGTCACTGTTGTTTCCTCCCAATGCCTGTGTTTTTAACTCCCAGTCCTAGTTTTATCTGAGAAGCAGAAGCACAGACATAAAAATAGGTTGGCCTTGCAGGGTTGTCTCTGCTTGGGGTCCTTAGAGTGCTCCCCAGAGATGTCTGCAGAACACTCTCCAAAGCACAAGACTAGCAGCATTACCCAGATCTTTCCATACCACCTTCAGACTGTTACTGTGCAAATGAAAACAGAATTGGGTGTTACCGTGCTGATTTAACATTAAAAAATTCAAATTCAGCATCAATTGAGATGATTGTATTCTGTGCAGCCTGTTTAACTGTTCTTCATACTAACAGCAGTAGCTGATAATAACAATGATGATTTGCCTACGTGTGTGGCTGTGCCTGCAGTGGGAGGAAGGCTCAATGGCAGAGATGAACAACCCTGGCTTCTGCAGCTCCATGTATATGAAACATTGCAGCCAACTAGATGAGAAGAAGGGGGAGGAATGTGTAAGGGGGAGCTCAGCCACAAGGAGAGTTTGACCCCCACACTGCTTCCCCTTTCCTGGATCGGGAATGTCTGGAGTCCCGTTTGTCATGAATCAGAAACCTCATGGCCAGCTACCTGCACATCACATCCAGGTCCCTGTGGCTGGGATGTGGAAGGATTTATAAACATGCAGGCTGGACTTCTATTTTCTGATCATCTAGTTTACTGTGACAAATAGCCCCCTGAACAGGACACCCGCTGGCTCTCACTGTCCACGTCACTTGGACGGCCTCCAGCTTTCCAGTGCCTGAGGTGTTGGCTTCCTTCCCAGCGCTTCCCTATATCTGCAGCCCTCCAGCAAGTTTTCATCACTTCAGCCTCTTCTGAGGCAGTGACCCCGATGTACTTGTCACATGGTGTTCTCAAGATAGCCATGGCACTGTAGCAATGTGCCCGAGAGCCAAGCAAAATTTAGGAAGTTAGACAGTGCTTCACTTTCTTTGCCATTCCTCTGCTCCTTCTCCTTGCTGTTCCCTTCCTTCCTCTTTGCTTCTCCATCCAGTGAGGGCCTGGGATGAGGTTGTGTGTTGCTCTCCACACACTTCTCTAGCTCTACTACTACCTTACAGTGTGATAACCAGCAACCCAGTCAGCTACTCCAGGCTGAATTTACCACTCTGAAATAGGGATGTCATTTGCTTATTCTGTTAGATAGCTCCAGGCTCAATGTCTCCAGTTGTTAAATCCTGTTTAAAACCCCAAAAAAGGGAGTTTCAATATCACTTGCACCAGATGCTGGCCTTTATTCCAGCCTACTGCTTCATCACCACGCGATTGGCTCCCACCAGCTTAACCAATTCTCTACCTATTAATAAATTTTGAAGCACTGGAAGGGAATCATGTTCTCCTTTAAACAGAAACATGGCAGCTCAATTCAGTACAAACAATCCCGGCACCCCAAAGATTTCCAATTGATGGAATGAACATTTGTGAGAACATCAGACATCTCTACTGAGCCCTACAGAAGTCAAACAAGGTGGTCTGAACCAATCCTGTGATTTCAGGGGTATCTTCAAAGACGCCTCAATCCATCTCTGAGTGCAAAACAAAATTACAGCAAGGTGGAATTTACAGATTTTTTATTTTTTTTGCAAGCAGCAACAGCAGGATGTACTGAGTTAGGCAGATGGGTACGTTTTACAAGGTGCAGAATTTATCATTTTGCTCAGGTACTGTGGACAAAGCCTGGTAGTTATGTGCACCTGCGGGAAAGGTGCTCTCCATCATTGCATGTATGCACAGGTGTCATTCATACATACGTGTATCAATACATGTTACATACCCTCATATGCTCCATCCAAGAGAAAATGCTGTTGTGCATCTCACATATTTTCATATAAGACTCACTTATACCTAATCCTTTTCAGATTATGCCTGAAGATTCAGCCGTTGCACTCACTGAATCACTGCAGTCCAGTTCTTGCACAGAAATCTTTAGCCTGTAGAAATACTCTCTTTTTCACCAGCAGACGAAGCCATATGTTCATCCAGAGGCAATTACTCTTCTGATACAAGTTTTATAATAACCTTAAACAGTACAGAATAGCATCATTGTTTGCTTTAATAAATACTTCAGAGCACTTTGGCTGTATTGTAAAATGACTTCACAAAATCCTGTTTCAGCTTCTTCCAGTCTGCCTGCAATGACCTCCATCCTTCTGGCCATTTTTTTTCCTTGGAATTTTGCAATGACACCCAAACAGAGATGCTTTGAATCACAATTGTGAGGAGTTAAGAATTCTTTTCTTTTTCTCTTCTAAATGACTTTTCATCATGTGGTAGACCCAAGTATCTATTAGGGTAAAATCAATAGCAGTTTCAAAAATGAAGAAAATGCCCCAGACTTAATACACTTCATGCACAGCCATTTCAGTTGTATATCTAAAAGGAAGGTAATAGAGTGGCTCATTCCAGGGATTACTGATTTTTGAACTAAGTTCATTGCGGAAGTGTTTAGGAACAATGTAATTCTTAGCATTACAAGCAGAGTAGGACTCCTGCTTATTTGCCTTTATAGGTACATCAGAGCACCAACAATTTCTCTGGTCTCAGTTCTTAATATCTGAACACCTGTGAATGTTAAAATAGATATAAGCAACCATTCTCCTTCCATTCTTCATTCTTGTGAGAATACACGTTAAAAGTTGTATGCTGAGTGGCGAGGACAGATAGGAACTGAAGAAACACATCCCTTTGCTGGGACTTCAACATCTCATTGCCTGTTCATGTCAGGCTGTAAGCAAAGGTCAATGACCGTCTAATATTTTCTATTATTTTCTCTTTTCTAATATATCAGGTAGATCCCATATTCCTTCCTCCTCTGAAGGTTATGAAGGAGCCAGTGAATTGAGAAGGATCCTCTGGTTGACAAGAACTGTTACTTTAAATAAAATTATTCATCTGAGCACTTAAAGTTCATTGAGGACCAGCTGAGTGACACCCGTGACACTGAGCTTGCATGGAAATGCAACCTTTGCTCTTTAGGACAAGCTAAGTCAGGCACACATGAGTAACAGCAGCTTTGTTCCCAGTCCCTCTATGAAGAGTAGGGCACAGCAGGACTACTGGCTGCATATCAATCAGGGAGCTCTGGAGAAAAGAGTGGAAAGACATTTCTTCTCTCCCTCCCAGGTCCTGCGATGGGACCCATCCAGAATACAAAACATATCCTGTGTCCAGGAAACTGCAACCAAAAACCACCCGGAGACATGAATATTGTGGTTGCAGCACATTTTGCTAGTATGTAGATGGACAAAACAGCAACAGTATTTATAATTCAGGGACATTAAAGAAAATATAGTAGTTGCTGGAAAGCATAGTGGAGCTCTCCATCTGCCTTATCACTGGATTCCAATGGTTGGGTGCCCACAGACCTTTTGCATTAAATTTTACATTGATTTTTATGGCCAGTTATTACATGCAATGTCTGAGCGCTCCAACTGCTTTGTCTCCTCCCTGGTGTGGTATGAAATAAAGTTCATGGCAATGGTGTAATGGATGGCTCGGACCAACTCCAAAAGTGGGGGTTTATCAGGTAATTATTTGAGGGGAATCAGAAAATGTGCTCTTTTATGTCTACATATAAAAACTGCATTAAGTTTGGAAAGAGCCAAAACATTTCATATCATGGGTTCCTAGTGCTTATTACTTCAGCTCCAATTCTCTTTCCTCCCTTTCTCTTCCAGAGGAGCATTTCTAGGCCTTTGCTTTGCTGGGAAGAGGCCAATTCCAGCATCCCATCCCTCACAGCCCAAGGAGAAAGGGATGCACTGCTGTATCCCTTTCTGTAGCCCACGTAGGTACTGAGCTGGATGCTGGAAAAGCACAAGTTTTATAGCAGCTGGAAAACCCAAAGCCTGCACATCCTCCTTTATAAGCGGTACTGTGACTTTCAAAATTGAAAGGGCTAAGGCTGCCTTCACAGGTATTTGGTAAAGACGTGCTAATACTGCCTTGTACTGTGGGACCTTCCCTACAGGAAGAGGGACAGACTTTTTAGCAGGATCTGTTGTGACAGGACAAGGGGTAATGGTTTTACACTAAAAGAGAGTAGATTATGACTAGATATAAGGAAGAAACTGTTTATAATGAGGCTGGTGAAACATTGGCACATATTGCCCAGAGGGGTGGTGGATGCCTCATCCCTGGAAGCATTCAAGGCCAGATTGGATGGAACCCTGAGCAACCTGGTCTAGCTGATGATGTCTCTGCTTCAGTGGGAGTTGGACTAAAGGTTGACCTCTAAAGATCCTTTCCAACCCAAACCACTCTGTGGTCCCGCGATTAGGCAAAAGGCGGTTCTCAATGCTGACCTCAAGGAGAACTGCACCCTCACCAGGAAGGCTTAGCAGATGTTGGATTTGCACAGGCTTGGACTACATATTTCCCTATTTCAGCATTTTTTCATTAAAAACACCGCACCACTAAAAAAATGTGTTGAAATGTTTTCTAACGTGCAAGTAACGAGTTAAAGATAAACGAAAAAATTCTGCCAGATTTCTACGTGGTATTTGCCTCTACTGGGTGTAACTAGATGGTGGGTGGCTCAGCCCGGAAGGGGGATCAGCATCATTGGATTGTTGCAGAGGGAATTGTGCCTTTTCTATACATCTCATTTATATCTATCTGAGAAGAGCTGGGCCCATTGTCTCAAAATTGCTTTGAGCTGGGACAGGATGAAGCAAGCTGCGGATACATGAGCTATTAGAGCTATTAGTGATGGTGATGTTAGACAGTATCGCTTGTCTGTCTGCTTTACAGTTATAAATGTGTATCATTTAAAATACAATAAGGGGCCAGATGCTCAGATGTTGCCTGACATCTATCCACCAGCTTCTCACTGTTGCAGCTTTAGCATAAGTCACTGTCTTTACAGGGAAGTTATATATTAAAAAAATTTGTTACTGAGTTTGAGATCCAAATCTTACACAAATGCTTGCTTGTTCAAAGACAGAAAGTTAAAATTATTTTATTTTCAACATGTTAGGGACCAAGTAATCTCTTCTCTGCAAGCCTGGACGTCTTACTTCTGCAAACACCAGTCTAACATGAGCAAAGGGAAATGAAGAGCTCTATGAATCTCACTCATTGGGTTCATGTCACCTATGTGTCTGCATAATGCCTCTAGAGCAGTTGCTGAGTATTATCTCTGGTGTCTAATCCTCTAATTTCAGAGTTCCTTTGTGAAGATTATTGCTAAAATCTTCATGTAATTAATATCAATTATTTAGATTTACAGTTTAATCAGTGTCAGATATTTCCCAGCTCAGAATGCAGCATTAATCCTGTTGCTGTTGTTATTAATTACCAGTCTCGGTCACCAAAATAGATAATAATAGATACAAATGTAGATTCACTTGATACCAGAACTATGCATGACACAAGCTGATAAAAGCCAGGAAATTCATGAGAATCACATTTTTATTCCTGTAACTCTGCCTGAATCTGTCCGGACTGACAAATCTGGTCTCTGGGAGCCTTCAGTGTCCCTTTGTTGCCAGGTAGCTGGTGCGTTCAATCTAGTTTGCTGCTGAACTACTGTGAATAATCACACATTTAAATACTACATTTGCTCACACAAATGATGCCCTGCTTCTCCTCTTTCTCCAGATCATTCTCAAATCTAGGTCACAACCTTAATTCCATTTTGTTTTAAGGCATGGTCAGCTGTGACTGCTGGATGTGAAGTGCAGTCACAGAACAGTCAATATAAGTCTGTGACCATTACGTTAGGAAACACAGTTATATTTTTTCCAGATCCAAAGTCAGGTGGATAATACCTCACAACCTTTGTGCTAAGGGAAAGATGTCCCAGAAAAAAAATATATGTGGTCTACCCAAGAACATGCAAGTTCATACTGGCAGCTCAGGGAGTGGAGCTGACGTGTCTCAACCCCAGTCACAGGCTCAAACCTCACACTCCATGTTTCATCAGCTCTGACTATTTGGTCACAGCCTCCCCTCCTGCAATTCCTGGCATCAGGTGCTGCAAAAATTAACCCTGGCAGATGTAACCATGTGTTTGAGATTGGGAAGCTGAAGGAGGGAAAGCCAGTTCCTGGAAGATGGAAGTGAACATCTTTGGACCCCACAGCATGCCTTGGGCCAGCACAACCACAGCGCAGGTGTGGGCAGGAGATGTTCATCTGCCACTGCCAGCAGATTTCCAGGGTTTCAGGGCTGTCTGGAATGTAGCTGGAGGCAAAATGGAAATATGTTCCTGAGGACTAGAGGACACAGAAATACGTTTCAGTAAATATTGAAGCTAAAAGGGCACAAGTAGGTAGTGCAATAGTCTCCTAAACTATTGTTTTATGACAAACTGTTTAGGTGCTTCATTTCATGCCAGATGAGTTTGCCTTCTTAATTTTGGGTTGTGTTTTTTATTCATTTATTAATTTTTATAGTTATACTTTGCACATCGTCCAGTTGTTTACCGATACCAGAAGTGGTAGAAATTCTTTGTTTTACTTGATTTTAAGAAATTCTAGCAGGAGTTTTTATGGAAAAATTCTATTGTCCACATACTCTCCAAGAGGTGTGGGAACATAATCTGCTGGTGGGGAGATCCTTCTGTATCAGAAACATAAGGTTTTCCCTATATCCCACCGACCCTCTTTTAGCCAAGTTACAAAGAGAAAGAGAGACCGTACTATGCATGTGGGGAGTCACAGTGTTTATACTTCCAGACTGTGTAGGTTTAATTTACAAGCGCTTGATTTTACAGCCTTAACACCCTTCCAGTGCAGCATTTTTCATGTAATGCAGGACTTCTTTCTTCCCTCAGTGGGGCAGTATCTTAGAGTGATTTGATGCTTGACTCCCATTCAGGTGTCCCAGAGTTGCAGTGACTGCTGACACTCAGGTGTGGAATATCAGACCTGGCCATAGGTGACTGCTCCAGGCCACAGGCAGGAGAGGCAGAGGGATAGTGCCTTGCCTTTGGAAAGGCTCCAGGAGTGGGATATCAGAGGGTCATGACCTGCCTGCCTTTTTCTTGAGCCTGAACAAAACTGCCAATCTTCAACTTTTCAGCCTACTAAATGGATGCAGGAAAAAAAGTGGTTTTATTAGCAGAAGTGGGAGAAAAAATAATAGAAAATCATGTCCCAAATGGCAACTGTTAATAACAAACTTATCATTTTGGAGCAAGAGAATGTGTCCTTCTACACTTTCTAAGAGAGCACCAGCAGAATAGGACAGAGAGAATATTACCTCTAAAAGCTATGCATCATTCTCTTAAAATGTTAATGTTCCATTTCTAGCTGAACAAATAAACCTCTACAAGTTGGATGCAACTAGCACTAATGAATCAGAGTGCAGACTGGGAAAACAAAGAACCAGACTCTTACTGCAAAAAAGCATCTTTCAAGGAAAAAAAAATAATTAAGTCATTATTTAAAAATTGTGCTTCTAATGTGTTGCGAACAAAGGGCTGTTAGCTTGAAAGGGCCAAATAGCTTTTATTCAAGAGTACTTTATTTGCTGCAGGATTATAAACAAGATCCTCAGCAAACCCCTTCAAACAGAGCATGCGTTATTAAAAAATTCAGAAGCCCTTTTCCCATTTGCCATTTCCTTGACATGTTTTTTTGTTTTGTCTCCCTAATGTATTTACAGTGTGCAGTTTCCACATGGTTTAACATCCGAATCAGAGATGGGGTGGATGGAGGCAGCAGTGCTTCATGGCTTGGTTTTATGGTTTTCATTGAGTTCCTGGTGCCACCAAACCAATTGCAAAGATCAAGATAATGCAAGATCTGATCTCGTATATGCTCCTGTTGAGTGCAATGTTGAATGAAGGCTCCAGGCTATTTTCATTATCCAAGCACTCAGGTTTATTATCTGTAACACATTCCTGCCTGGAAGCACTAACCCACATTGTGTTAGACACTAAAGAACCACCCGGAGTTCTTGCCCTCAGGAAGAGCTAAATTGGACAAACCTAGAGGAAGGTGGTTGGAAGGCGGAGATGAAGCGATTCATAAAGGGCTGCAGAGCAGGCCAGTGGTACAGATGTGAGCCTTCATGCACTTAATAGCAGTGTCCTGGTGGCAGTACCTTCAGGGATGACACGAGGTGTTGACATAGTATTTTTGAGGAAGCAAAGTGCCTTTGGTTTTTTTTCCCAACTGCACAGGTCCAGGAATCTTGTATGACTACCTCTCCCATGCTGAGAGAGATTCAAAACCTTGCTCTGACCCTCATTTCCAAGAACGCTGCCTCCTCTGTGTTCCTTCTGATGTTCCAGTGCCCTGTCTATGAGATGGCAGTGCTCAGACCTGCCCAAACTGCTGAGAAACCTTGAACCAGTTCTAACAGGCTCTTGGGCTCTTAAGATTGTGAAAAACTCAGTCATAGACATCTCCTCAGGAAAGCTGATTTCTGTGTTTCACAAGAGCTCCACCCTACATTTTCCCCCCCTTGTGGCCTTTAGAATAGGTGAATTCACCCTCAAAATCATTGTCTTTATGGACCTGCTGGTTTTCAGCCAGTGCTCCCCAAACATTTCAGTTCATGTTCTGTACAGAGAAAATTCAGAAAACACTGAGCGATTTCTGAAGGATTCCAGCATTTTGAAGTTTCTCATAAAATGAAATTTCCCTTCCTGAACTGCTTTTGCAAATTGCCTCATTGCAACATTTTTTGGTATATAATATAATTTATATGAAAGCCAATGTGATGAGGCTGAAACAAAGTACTTCAACCTTACCCAAGCAGAATGTTAAATAAAAGTCAGATGAAATTGATACTGTCCCCTGAAACACTCAGATTTTCAGAATCAGCATTTTCTTGTAGCAAGCTGTTCCATATCCCCTGCTGGCAGCAGACTTAGAGACATCAGCTTTTTCTGGAAAAGCTTTAAGAGTTGGGTATTATTATTGTTATTATTTTCATCAATAATATGCAGAGGAAATGGAGCTGGAAAACAGAGGCAGGGGGATAGATTTTGCTACAACTTTCTATGTTCACTAGTAGTATGGTTTTGGATTCACAAGGTTCCAAAGGAGAGAAGAATTCACCTTTACAAAATACTCCCCACCCCTTTTTGCCTCTCTGTTTCTACTTGTTAGTACATCAGGAGTTTTCATCTCACTCCTCCACTCTTTGCTGGATTCATTCACATGCTTCCACTGCCTGGCATGACATCCAAACTAACTCCTTAATGCTACATTTGTGGATTTTGCCATTAGTTTTTTTCATTTTCATAGAACAGAGCAGTAGCACTGATGAGCAGAAAGGGGAAGTCTTAGGATGGAAATGAGCTCGACAGTGCTCCAAGTAGCTAAGTGACGTGGCCTCTTAGAGGGTGACAAGGCCACTGCTGCTTGCTAACTGCACAGGTTCATTCAAATATCTGGATGACAAGCATAATTTAAAAGTCTTTAGGACAGATGTTAGCACATACATGTATGGTTGTGTGCCTGCTCAATGACCAATCCCATAAGGTGGCTGAGTCTGGATGGCAGAGGGAAGTGGCAATGAGAGTGGGGCAGGATGAATTGGTGTCTCATGGCATGAGCTGCTCTCTCAGGCATCAGAAGTGAGTTTATAGCAGAGTGTAGAAAAAAGGTTTAACTCTTTATCTTCGAAAGTTTCCATCCCACCTGTGGAGCCTGTGACACAGGGTTGCCATTACCTTTATATACCTCTAAGTCCCCAAACCAAAACTAAAAATATATTTTCCTTTAGAAGGGATTATTGACACACGTGCCTGACATATATCTTTCCAGGCTTGGTCCTTCATGCATGAAATGTTTTGTCTTCCCCTTTAAGGAGTTTACTGCCTCACTGACCTTTATATTCTGCAAAGAAGCATTTTAATCTCCCACACTGCTGCGCTGCTAAGTGGTTTCTCATTTGACTTGTGCTGCTCAATGGTCTTTCCATGTTGACGGGCTCTATTAAGTCACTGGGAGTTAGTCTGAAACTGTTCTAAGCTGTTATTTTCAGTAATAACACTTCTATTTGTTCCCCAGGTTCACCGCACCCACAGGATGTGGGAGGAGATGCGGAAGCACAAATTATCATTAAAAGAAAAAGGAATTTTCTTTGAGAATAAGCTACCTCAAGGCAACCAGAAAGGGTCAGAGCACTGGTTCCAGTATGAGCCAAGTTGAGACCAGAAATCTTTAAATTAATCAATTCTCTTATTGAGGACTTTCCCAAAAATCACTCACAGCCTGTCAGGTCTTCTCTATGAGTCTAGGGAGTGTGTCAATATATTATGGATGATGCTGTAATTGCTCATTCCTGTCAGCATTGTCTCTCTGTGTAAAGTCTGTACGTAAACAAGTTGTAAGTGCTCATTCTTCAGCATTATTTTCTGTGAATTAGTCACTAGTCGCGCGACTTATTTTTCTTGATAGGAAAGGGGGTAAAAAAGGAAGAAAGAACTTAAGAAGACTCCTCATAGAAGACAGAAGAGAACATACATTTTTTCACTGAACTTTCCTCTTCATCATAGGAAGGACGGGAACAGGCGGGTTGTGTGTCTTGCATGCAGGAGACAAAGCCACCATTTGGTTCACCCAGCGTGGGGTGAGTAAGGATACAACTGAATGAGCAAATGGCAGAGCCAGCCCAGGGGTAGAGGGGCAGCCCAGCCCTGGCCCCTCTACCCAAGAAATTAAAATGAGCCTTTTTTCCACCATTTTCTGCTGCTGCTTTATCCACATTGTCTCTTGCCTCATCTCTGCTCTCAGGATCCTTGAAACACAACATCACGGACAGCCCTAATGGCATTTCCACACCTTTTTTTTTTTGGAAGTAAGCATAGCTTACTTCACTGAGGCCTGTGGCGCAAGTGCTTTGTGTTGCTCTAATTCTTGTTGGTTAGAGATGACCACAAGCTGTTCACCAGTTCCACCCTGCCTTTTCCCTCTGTGCCAGTAATACAATGCTGTTTTGCAATGCCTGTCCAGCTGATGAGGCGTGGGGCTCCCAGTCTGGTGTCCTCAGGTACAACAATAATGGCTTGTAATGATCACCCAGCTGGGACAGGGATGGGATGGACAACTTCCCTCACCTGAAGGCTGAGTCCTTTGCATCACTTAGTTAAAACAACCAGCACTGGCATGAGATTGTTAGCGTTGGAAGAATAAAAAATCTGATGAGGAAGCTGCTGTTGGGTGATGCACTTTGACTCTTCCTGACTGAAAAAAATGTGCAAATGAAAGCCTGTTGCAGCCATACAGCTCTTGTCACCAAGAGAAGACACTGAGAAATAACAGGAGGGGCTGGAAATGTTGCCTGACAGCAGTGAGCAGCTGCTGGGCAATAACCTCAAAAATTGGCTGAACTCCTCCCAATACTGTTAAAAGATATTCTTCACCAATGGTAAGCTATGGGAACACTAAGCAAGGACTAGGACAAGAACCCTGTTTTCACCCCAAATGTTGCTCTCATTTGGCTTTCTGGAGGATGAACTTTGTTTTGTACTATTATCTTTATCTTCTACTTCTCCAGAAGTTTACAAAAGGGACCAGCTGCAGAGTATACAAAAAGGCCTGATTTCTCCCAGTTGCTGAACCACATAAAATGTCTTGGTGTAGCTCCAGCTGGAGAAACCTCTGAGGCAAGAAGACACCACAGAGGAACCATGCACAGAAACTGTCTCCAAATACACCTCTCTGGGCAAGATTTTGTTCATTATTTTCTGGGCTAGCCATGATGAAATCATATACACATATAGTCCAATAATAATACCAACCTCATAATGACTGGGAAGAGGATAAAAAATGTTGGCTTTATCAAAAAAAATTATCTCTTTTAACAACAAATTGTAACTAATGAGACTTTGAATGGGAAATCAAATGAAAGTGCATGAAGGCTCAATTTTCCATACAGCTGACGATCTGACCTTTTTAGGAGTGGGAAAGAAAATTATTTTTAATTAACATGACTAATCATTTCCTGTCATTTTCAGATAATTGGCTTTGTCAAAAAAATGAGCTGTTTTGGGGGGAAAACTGGGGAGGGTGGCAGTGGCAGCTCCACTGGCACATTTAACCTTTTAGATTCTGCCTGCAAAGGGAATTTTGAATCCTTGTTATCATGGTGAAGAGGCTTTATATGGAAATTTGGTGCCCTCCGCCTCTTCCTTTCCATATGGCTCATAGAAATTCATGCATAGGGAAAAATTATTTGACACACTGCTAGACTTCTTTCACTTTGAACCAATCCTTTATTCAAAAAATGCAGAGGAGACAGTTTAGCTAATAGACTGTTTTCTGCTACATCTTGGGGTCATGCACATGGTCTAGGACACGAGGTCAAATCTTGGAGTCCTTAATAACTTCCGCTCAAGATAGTTGGGAATTTGGCTTGATTGAGTGCAGACAACTTTTTTTCTGAACAGCAAGCAATTGAAGGTGACCAGACCAAGTGCTGTAAAGACTGTTTCACTGTACCTGCTTGCTGGAAATGTGGACATCTGTAATAGAAATCTTAGGCCATGAGGTATGACTTCACTCTCTTTTAAGCAGCAATGAAACCTGGTGTGTTGGAGGCTTTCTTGGGCAATCGGCATAAGGTTTTAATGCACACTTCAAGGGACGGGCAGAGTTATTGGAGAGAGACCAAAGGAAAGCAGGAAGATCAAATGACTCTGAAACACGACCTGCAAGCAAAGGCTGAACAGCCTGGGATCGTTCAGCTGAGAGAAGAAAAAATTCAGTGGGGAACTTAAGTTTTGAATAACATTAAAAAGAAACTCAGAAAGGCTATAATCTGTTCTCCGCTTTCAGTTAGTAGGGTAAGTAGAAACAGGAATAAATTGCAGGAACGACTCAGAAGAGATATCAGGAAAAACTTTCAAGTGATGAAGAGAGCAGAGCACCAGGAACACAGTAGAGTCCCTGCCTCTGGTAGTCTTTAAATGGGACAAACATCTGTCAGGGATGACAGGAGGACAGTTCATCCTGCCTTGGGGCAGGGAAGTGGATCTACTGCTCTGCTGAAATCCCTTCCAAATGTGACATCCATAATTGTATAGGCTAAAACATTCCTGTTTGATGTCAGCAGTACTGGACAAGGCTCTAAAATAATGAGCAGGTTTTGAAACAGAAGTTAGACATGAGCACATACAAAGTGAGTAGCAGTCAGCATTGGATGTAAATGCAGGCACGAAAAAAAAGCACCCTGGTTAAGCAACTGAGTCAATATATACAGAACTTTTGCCCCAGCAAGTAGCTGTTGACTGTAGCCTGGTGCTTGCTTTTGCAGTGCTCTGCTGGGTCAGAACAGCCAGGAGTTTCTCAGGCTCGGGGGTTGTTACTGGTGCAGCCATAAACTGATTCCTGATATAATTTGCTTGACTTGATATAATTTGTTAACTCTTGGCCAGCATGGATCATGAGACCAGGCTGGTGGCATTCACCTTGGTGTCTCTTGAAATGACAGTGATGGAGTCAGTGACACAGGGAAGGAACAGCTCAGCCTGTTATTCCTTTATTCAGAAAAAAACTAATTTCACGGTTTTTCCATTCAACTCCTATCACCAAAAATAAAACCAGAAAAATTTGAGTTTAACCCAAATTTACACCCCATATATAGAAGAAATATCTCTGACTTTTAAATTTTTTCAAATCCCTCTTTTTCTGTTGCCTTCACTTGCAGAGCACTCCAGTTTCAAGGGGATTAGGAACAAGTAGGATAAATTCCTAAACTACATAACAACAGCAACTCCTGTCTGTTCCTCTTCTTTAACTGACATATTCCATAGCCAAGCAATCCCCTATTTTACTGATACCGAAACCATGTAGTCATTTCTATTCATGAAGCAGATCAGAACAAGTTCCACTAATGACTAAGAGATGTATTTGGGAGTGGAGAATTCTGCAAATTAGCAATCAAACACAATAAAAAAATCAAAGGTACTGCATTACAAAATACACTTTGTTCATTTATTTTAACAAGTATCACTTATTTTCAATTATTTACAGCACTAGTTAGTGCGCTCATAAAGTACTGTGGCATATTGAGTTAAAAGTAATGGATTCTTAGTGCTGGGAAATCTCAGCAGAGCACTCTGCTATTAAACACTGGCAAAAATGGAAAGGAAATGTTACGGTGGGTTGTTTTCTGGGCTTGTTTTTCTTGTTGTGGAGGACTTTTTGATGGGGTGAAGATAATTGGGTCTGCAGATTAAGTGAGTTAAGAATTAGTTGAGTTCTCACTGTGAAGAGTTTTGTAAATTCCCACATCACTCTTAACGCCTTCCAGCTCCTCTTTCCCTTTAACAAATCCAACATTCAGGGTCTTATCTCAGGGTGTCCTTTTCAGCCTGAATTCTCTGGCTTTCTTCAGCTGCTCATCATTTTAAGACAGTTATTTTTCTGGCATTTCATTTCCTGCTTTTTTCCTCCTCTTTTTGCATCTTTTATAGATGGTGATAAATGTGAATAACAATGTGCCCAGTGTGAAAGGCGGAGTGTAAAACCCAATTCCATTTGATTCTTCTTTTATTCTAACTTTAAGCCTCAGATTTACCCATGTCTCACTCCACTGGACCTGTCACCTGAATTAAATAGAGACTCTTAAAGCTGATTGCTGCAAGGAAATAGATCTCAGAAGCAAGAACATAACGGCACCTTAAAGAAAATTTCCTAATAATTGTTGAACCTCATTTAAATTTTATTTCCCACCCCTGAGATATGGAAGCAGCTCAGTGCTAATCAGAAAGGGAGAAAAGTGACCTTAATTTTGGATGATCTATTTTCCAAATCCTGTTGAAGGCAGCAAAAGACTCTAATAATTTGCACATCATGTAAATGGCAGAGGAAGAGAGGGGCCGACAGACAGGGAATACTGAGACACACTTGTCTGCTTTTACGCGTCACTGCTGACACCTGCTGCGTGGCCGCCTGGCACGGCCATCCTCCTGAAAACTGGGAAAGAGCTGGCTCCTGCCTTGGAAAAGGGACTCACAGCTTTCATAGCAGGAGGGTCAGCTGTCAAGACTGTCCACACTGTGACGAATGAAACAGTTTTAACAGCAAGAAAAAAACCCAGCTGTCTGGGTTGCGGAGGAGAGGCTTCCTCCAGCTTTAGGCTTTACTGCCTCCCCCCCCCCCCCATATTCAGGGCTTTTGCCTGTTTTTCAATATTTACTATTGAACCAGTTTCAATATTTGCTATTTGCTATTCGGGTTTGACTAACCTGAGCTATATTTTTCACTGTCTCAGGCTCTGAAATAGATGGGACTGAGCTGCCCTTGGACCCTGGCCAAGAGAGAAGGGATCAGCAGCAGGTGATGCTGTGGTCAGAGCTGATACAGATCCAGGGCAAGGTCAGTTTAGAAATAAAAGTGACCAGCTCGAGCAATGGCTGTTTCTTTAGCACATCTTGCTTGCTTGTTGAGTGAGTAGGGGTTAATCTGGTTCGTGGCTCCCTGCCAACACGTGGGAGTTGCTCTGGCAAAAAGTGTGGTTTTCTCTGTGTTCCCACTGCAAAATGAGGAGTTCTCACCTGCCATAAACCTTCATGCTGTAAAAAGCTGCTCAACACAAGGAGATGCCCAGCAGAGTTGCCATCATTATCTGATGTGACACAATAAGCATTTAGGAATCAGCTTATTTTGGCACGGTGATACAGTGAGGAATCTGATGGACATTTTGTATTAACATCATAGGGCTTGGGAAGAGATAAAATAGAAATACAAAAGTATTTTCTCTCTAAATAGATGTTTAATAAAAGAACAGAGGGAGGTAATGGATAGATTTTCTTTGTTAAGCAAGTGTCCATAGTATTTGCATTTTATAATTGTTTCTGCAAAGGTTGATGTGAGCTGAATATCAGCTCAGCTTACCTGTGCTTTTCTTTCCTTTCCATGTGGAATGCCAGAATGCTAAATAGCTTCAGTTCCATCATGCCAGGTTCAGCTTGATCTCTGGTCATTCTTCCACTGAATTACAAACCAGATGCCATCCCACCTTCAGCCCCGGTGAGGGTTTGGGGGAGAAGCCCATCAGAAGCCATCCCTGGGGACTGCTGCAATGGCAGTGTAGCTCATGCCCCTGCCCCAAACAAAACTGACTACAAGTGGCAGAACATTGTTCCTTATTAATCCCACTGCGATTAAAAATGTTGTGCTATTACTGTACACACAAAGATACTTGAGGGGGTTTTGGTTTCAATTACAATTATTATCTCCTCTGAGAGAGAATTTTTCTGCTGTTGGGAAATTTCTTCAGCTGATCTGCTCTGGAACAGCAGCAGACAGTGGTAAATAGTCCTGTTCTTATTATGTGTGCATTCCTGCTGGCCTCCCCCTGCCTTGTTGAGATCCCCTTGTCTTGTCCCCCTCTATGGGAGATGGTGGGAGACTCAAGATGAGTTGCAGGTCACAAGGATCCAACACACTCTGCCAGAAATACTCAGGAGCAGCACATCCTCTGTGAGAAGGACACTGCAGAATTGGGAATTAGTGAGAATCACTTCGTGTGTTTTGAGATCTGATATGGGCAGGGCCAAGGGAGGCCCACATACTCGCATCATTGTTGCATTTACGCCAGGCGGAAAAAGGCTGATGCCGCTGTCAAGCTGTGAAGGCATCTGCTCCAGTCTCCAAGAAACCTGAAATGTCCCAGTGCAGGGAGCTGACTGCAAATGATTTGGGTTTCTTCTGTTGGTGCCCTTTCACATTTAACTTACACCATCTTTTGAACTACCTATGCCAAAGCAAAGTCATGATTTTCACTTTGCAAATATCTTCGCTAAGAATTTTTCTCTAAAAGATGTTTGCTAGATGTGAAAATAAGACAAATACCTTTGTCCCAGGCCTATCGAATCACACCCCAAATATTGGTGTGCTCATGTGGCCAATCCTTGTGGACACTACATTCAGTAGGAGTTCGTGGGAGAGATAATGCTGTGGGAACAATGAGGATGCTGCTGTATTGTCATTGGGAAGAGCATTGTGACTTTGGACAGCACGAGTTTTGAGTCACCAAACCACATTTAGGGTCATCAGAGGGACTGTAGCTCTAATTTATGCATGTCCTTCTGGGTGCTGTTCTTAGCACACCATACTCCAGAGCAGCAGCTGCTGAGCCCTGAGACCATCCAGCAGCTCTCCAGAGGCCCCAGGCATGACCTGAGAGCCTTGCTCCAGCTCCCAGGAGACAGACATCCACACTTAAAATGACCAGACCAACTCATTACCTCTCTGTTGGTCTCAGCAGGGCAGACAAGAGCTGAGCTGGCCAGGAATAGAAATCAGAGTTAAGAAGAGAAAGACAAATGACTAACAGATGCTTGCCCTACTATTCCACCTGGACTATGGCTAAAGGGTCAGTCCACTGCATTCTGCAGGATATATATTTTTCCTAATGCTAAAACTGCTGAATATTCAGTGTCCTAGATAGTTGGTGTTTGTCCCAGTGTGTTAAGTCCATATATAATCTTACAGCTACCACAACCCCAGTCACCTCATTGTACTCCTATTTCTGGGTATGAGCTTCCCTGTCTGCCATGACTATGTCCAGAAGCTTCCCTCCCACACAAATTTAATATTAGAAACACTTTCATTTCAAAAAATCTTTCTGCTACTTCCTTCGTATGTCCCTTTCCTGAGGTGAAGCATGAGCATAAACAATGAAGATACTTTCTGACCCCAAGGCTGCCACTGCTGCCATTTCTTATGAACAGTTTACAGAGCCTCCCAGATGCACATTAAGCTTGATGTGGACTCTTGAAATCTCAAGAACATTTAATAAATGGGGAATTAGTCTGATTAAGTCATACCAGAGATGACTTTCTTACATCGATACAATCTCCAATGAGCACTGCACTTCATTTAATAAATGTATTTATTAAATACATAAAAGATTTGTAAATGGAGCTCTTGTCTTGCTGAACCTTATTAGCTTCATCCTTATTTAACATTTATTTTCTTGAGATGAGACAATATTTGTTAATCTTGAACACGTCATTGCAAAATCCACCCATGGTTTATTCAGACTGACTCTAAATATTAAATTTCAACATTTGCTAGACCTGGCTCCCTGTTTAATCTACCAAGATCTCTAACAAGCACAAGAAAAGATTTGCTAACTCCAAAATAACTGTTATTGAATCTCTAGTGGGTTTATAAAAATCTACATAATATTTAATAAAACTGCCCTAAGATTTGCTTCAATCTGTTTAACCTCCATTAAAACAGGAAAAGGAATTTGTTGGATTCCTTGTTGGATTCATGCAAAACTTCATATCAGAAGTTCCAAAAAACCTATTAAATTTCCACGTTAATTTTCTCTTTCATTTCTCTTCATTGTTGATTACTAATATATTTGTGCATAAATAACAGCTCTCTCCCTCAAGGCATTGCATCCCTCCTCCTGTCCTACTCACTCACCACCATCAGAATTCAGCTGGTTGGAAATTATAAGTCACTGCTGGAGCTGATCCCACTGCATTTCTGCCAGGCCACCTCTGAGATTGTAGCCCATAATTTTGCAGACCTTTACTGGGAATGCTCAGATTGCCTTGGTCAATTTTATACATCTTCTCTAAAGAGACACATTCCAAAAAAAAAGTAGTCAAGCTGTATCAATAGCAGAAACAGTGCTTCCCCACCTCTTATGATTCCAGCCTCCTGCCAGACTAAGACAGACAGAATAGCAAACATTGTACTTAGTTCTCAACCTGCATGCAGAGCATTTTTATGTCTCTATCTAGTTCCAGGATTTCTGGGGCAGCGATCCCAAATTATGTTTGGCCCAAAACCTCTGCCAACTTGTCTTTCAGATCATCCTGCATCCTGATCATAAAATTTCACTACAAAAGAGAAAATTGAAAGCAATTACATTTTTTATGTGCTTCTCTATGCCACTCCCCCGGCCTTTCAGAGCCCAGGGATGGGAGAAGCGCAGCCCAGGAACCCTCCTCCAGCGCATGGGCAGTATAGAAACACTGAGTGGGGAGGTGAAAGTAGTCTAATTTATTTGTTCTGTGTTTCCAGCCTTCACATTTCATGGCAGTTACCTTGAAATCCCCTCTTTTCCATGACAATAATGCAGATCCTTTCTTTAGCAGGTCTGACCTTGAAGCAGGTAGCAAAGGGCAGCAGATAACATGCTAAAACTCTCAAGACCGGAGATGGAGGTTCAAACCTGCTCAAGGCTACAGTGGAAATGAGCTCAGCCACCTGAATCCTGTCCCCATTTGTCAATAGCATGGAACATCCCACTATTTCTCTTGCTTGGCACTCTGTGCACAGAAAGAGAGAGAAGGAACACAGAGGTGGATGGTGCTGCTGGGTGACTGCGCCAGGACTCGTCCCCTGAATAGCAGGGGGTGCTGCAGTGCAGAGAGAAGGGGCTTTTGCTGAATGCTTCAGAAATGTGGGGCTGGGATGGCCACCAAAGCCAGCTGTTCTGGGAAAGGCACTGGCAGAGCTAATTCGGGTATATAATGGGAGGATTCAGCTCTCCTATGAGGAGTTTCATGGCAATGCTATCAGACTCCCTTTATTGCTAATCAAAATGCTCTTACAAAAACATGATGCCAGTATATTATTTAATATGAGTGCTCTGACATGACAATGAAGAAGACCAGACAGGCCAGACATGACAGATAACTGTTGGCAGTTAAAGCTGCTTCTAAAAATAAAGGAATGGATTTATTAAAGGGTTACAGAGAAAGGGTCTGCTGTCCAGCTTATCACTTCTACGGGTCCCACATTTTAAACATTTGAGTTTGAGTTCAAGTAAAGTTTGTAAGTTTCTACAGATTTGTAAGCTTTCCTCTGATAATTTGCTAGAGTTCAGGTTATTCTCCTAGTGATTTATAGTCTTGGATGTTCTAAGCAATATTTATTGCATCAGATAGTAGAGCCAACTTCTAGGAAACACTGGTACAGATGACACAAGCCTTGTACATTTGGCGAATTTTTAAACGCTATTTATAGAGTGGCAGAATTTGGGAAAATTCTTGAGAAAAGCAGTAAGGAAAGACATGGACAATGTAACTACAGACACTCAGAAATGGTGAGTGATTTTCTGAGTGTCTTAAGAAATGTGACTACATATATTTTTGGAAAAAAGCTGGGCATTATCACACTGAAAATCTCTCCTCTTCCACATGAACTGTGGCAGGAACACAGCACAGAGATATGCAATATACGAATCTACTTCTGGAAACTTAGACTTGTGAATCATTAATAAACAAATAAACAAAAGCAACAAAAAAAACCACTCCAGAGAGGATCTCAGACTGATTGTATGCTAACCCAGTTATTTAACATATGAGTTACTTGAACCTGAAAAGAATTCAAGTCCCAGCCAGGCGTAATTCTGCAGTCCCTGTTAATACATGTCTGTGTATTGAACTTGATGAATAGAAAGTCTGGATACACAGTTCTGAGATCTTGTAGGAGGAAAAGACAACTCCTCATCCAGTTCTGACCAGGACTGGATTTGAGACACAGCTATTTAAGAATCCATCTGTAATAACAGGCACAATTTAATTCAATCCAACAGCCTTGTAGGACTCAGAAACAAATAAAGAAACCCTTCAATTCAGTAGCATTAGAATTTATCTTGGAGAAAGCCTGCTTCATAAAAAATGAGGCAGAAAATCAACAGCTAAGAGGGTAAAAAACTTTTCCTGTGGCATGAAAATTATTGAAAAGATCACATTAAATGCTCACTAAAATGTATAGCATCAAAAATTGCAGAAAGAGCAAATACAGGGAAAAGAGCTATGTTTGGTTCAGCTGCAGATTTAAAAAAAAAAATACTTAAAGAAGAAGATATCCATTGAAGAGCAGAAACTGGGCCAAAAAGAGGAAAACAGAAAACACCAAGTTCAATGTTAATTTGTCATATGTCAGGGCAAAAAAGGTTTTCAGAAACAACTCCTGAGAGGCAATTGAAGTCACAATTCAAGTACCTCAGAAAAAAAAAACTTGTCAGATATTTTATACTGGCAGATCATGATTAGGGTGTAATGGGTGCTCAAGAAAGAAAAGTCTGTAGGAGAAAAGCTTAATAAATTCTTTTATCAGAGTTCACGAGAGAGGAGGTCAGTAGTTTAGGAGGGATGAATCAGAAACATTCTCTATTTGAAATGTGAGTAGAAAACTTTCAGAATATTTTTTTACAAAGTCAATGGTAACAACCCTTCCAGACCAGAGAAACATAAAGTGTTGCACATGAGAAAAATCGATTTTAATTGTAAATATATTGAAATGGTTTCAAATTAGCTAGAGTCTCTCAGGAGTTATCTTGGAATCACTGGGAACTTCTCTGAAAAAGTCAGTTCAATGCTCACCAGAGGTCAAGAGTATGTTAGTAATAATTAAGAAATATCTACAGTACAAAAAAAATAAAAGGCAGTGCTAAAATGGCTCACATCTTGATTATTCTGGTTATACCATCTCAGACAAAAATTCTTTAGAAATAGGAGGGGCGCAGGGATGGCTGGAAGAATGACCAGGTAGGTAGGAAGCAGTCCTGGACACAGAAATCGAAAGGCTGGGGCTCATCAATTTGGAAAATAAATGAGTGAATGGTGCATGTGTGATTGTATAAAATAATAAATAGCATGGAGGAATCGACTACAAACAATTATTCACTGTTTCTTGTGAGGCAGAAACAAGAGACACCGAATAAATGGATCAGGCCTTAGATTTAAGCAAACAAAAGGAAGCCCTTTCCCACGCACAAAGCATAATCAAACTGTAGAGCTCATTGCCCAAAGTATAAATGGGTTCAAAAAGCAATTAGACAAATTCATGGAAGAAAAGTACATCAAGGGCTTATTAAACACAGTGAAGTGGATCCAAGCTCCAATCTGGGACTCTTTAAGCTGCAGATTACTGAAAAATGAGGAAGAGTGTTGACAGGGAATTTTCTTTCTCTGTTTTTTCTCTTTCTTATACCCATTTCTAAGCATCCACTACTAGCCATGGACAGAGAGAATATTCTGCTCCAGCTGGATGTTTCCTCTTAGACTGGAGGGTTGTTCTTAAATGTATTATCTCCCCTGTTGTAAGGACTGTAAAGATATCATTTCCACTCAGCATCAGCCTTGCTTCTTCGAGGTTGCTTCCTTTCTCCCCTTTCAGGAGGGGTGGAAAGCTTCTTCCTTTACAGAAAACCTGCTATATAAGCCAAGACCAAAGCACGGAACTGGGCAGTGGGGTGTCTCGCTGGTTCTGCATTCTGCACTTGCTGCATAAACCAGGAGTCACCAATGTCTTCAGCATTCCCATGAAGTGAGGATGAGGAGAAAAATCTCCTAAAGCTGCCCTGGGCTCAGCACATGGGTGACAGCAAGGGCAATAAGAGCAGGGTGGATGCAGATGGAAGAGCACCAGGCTCACTATCCCAGCCAATACCTGGGGGATCAAACTTTGGCTTCTCAGAAAAAGCTGGTGCTCAAAAGCCTTCTTTAGTTTGTCCACTCCCAACTGATAAACGACCCCGAACTCACTTTGCAGACCTTTAGAATCAGAGCTCCAAGGTCCATGTAGTGGGTTCAGAGAGTGACAAATATGTAGCACTGAGGAAACCTTGAAATGCCATATCACTCTTATCACAGTTAATCTTTGGAGCCACTTAATCATACAGGGCTTTCAGTTCCTAAGGTCCTTTTTAATTTAGAGTAAGAGTATGTGGTAATTAGCCTTAACCAGGTCACTGATCTTAGGGGAATATACTCTATGAGAACCTTCATCCATCTTGCATACTTGAGGGAGGGAAGGGCTGATAAGCTTGGCATCTCGGCTCACAGTATTAACAAGGCAGGTTAATACTGACCTTCTGCTAGGGCCCTTCACACCTAGCTGGCCATGGAAATGCAAGGAAATCTCTTTCATAAGCCCAATTATTTCTTTGGATTCAGTAGTATAATTGTACTGATGTGAGTGGAGGGTTTTCACTTCTACCTCACTGTAAGTACATAGATGTTCTCCATGACCTGCCATCCACTTCACAAATACCACAAAGGTTTATGGACTGTTTCATAGGAACTTTGCTCTCTCCCTGGTTCCACTCCTCCCTGGGGCAAAACTCCAATCCCAGGTCAATGACTTGCTGCCACAGTAAGAGCTGAGATGTCACACATTGTGCCCTCCAGCTTTCCGTGGGCTGCAAGGATGGAGATGCTGAGAACCCAAAATGAATAAATCCATCTCAATGGCATGTGCCTTGCTCCAGGGATGGAGAGATAGAGGCCCTGAACAGGCACTGTTTCACACTAACATTTCCACAGCCAATTTCTTCAAAATGTGCAATCAAATTAGCCAAAATCATTGAGCACCTGCCATTTCATACATGAGCCACTCACTGTGACCCTGCCTGTACTTGGCATTAGGCTTAAGACCAAGGTCAAGCAGCAATCACCATTCCCTATCAGACACTGGGTATTAAGGCTTGTTCAGCATTAACTCGCCAAGAGTTATCACTAGCCCTAAATTTTCAAATTTCTGCTTGGAAAGGCTCTCTTCTGACCTTTAAAAATTTTTTTTTAATTTATTTTTGCAAAGTTGGCTCTTTAGAAAACTCTACATGAACTGATTTCTTACTTTCCCCTTGCAGTTTTTGTAAGGGGAAGCAAGCTGGACCTCTCCCCTACCCAGATTTCCCACATCATGTTGTTGCTATTGCCAGGTTGTGATGTTTGTTTTTTTTCTTTTCTGGGTCTCCTGCCAAACATTTGTCTGCTTTGTCAGTTTTTTATTTTTTTTTTTTTCTGGGAAAAAAAGAGCCTGTTTAATTTTAGCAAATGGTTTTTTTCCACTTCAATAGCCTCAAAATTTTCCCTGGAGAGCTGTAAGCCCTTTAAATATATTTAGGTTGCCAGATTTCTTATGTTCTCTCTCCAGGAAGCCAATTTTTCTTCTAAGCTCTTGAGAAAGGGCCAGTGTCATCTTTTCTTGCACTTTGAAGCTCTTGTACACCACCTTCTCTCTTTTCTCTTTTCTTTTCTCAGTCCTCCTTAGGTTTAATGCTTGTCCCTGAGGTAGCATAAAGGCCAGAAACCCTTCCCAGGCTTGTGTTAAGTTCCTTGTCCACTCTGGGTCTTTCATCCTGGATCCATCAGCAACTTGTTCTGGTGTTTCATGACAATCATCCCCATGTGCATGACCGTGCACCAGGCTGAAGATCCTAACCAGGACTAAACACTTTAATGGCTCTGTGCCCTGCTCTGATTCAGAAGATCCATAGGGGGTTTTCTTCTGTCCTTTTTTTTTCCTCCCAAATCAGCTCTTCAGGAAACTCAGCATAGTTCATTATCTCATTTTGCCCACATCAGCTTTTTTGAAAAGCAAAGAAGATATTCCCAAGCTCCCTCTTTTTCTACTGAACACCACCACTGGAACACTTGCTAGGTGTTGAAATCCCAGAATAAAATGGGATCCTGGGATCTGGCCAACTCCTTACAAGCCAAACCTCTTTTCCAGATATCTCGAATAGTTTCTGTACAGCTTGAGCATGATCAGACAAAGATACAGAGTCTAACAAGTTTCACTGCACACAGGGGGGATGAGCTGGTTCAGTTACAAACAAAAAGTGGTTCCAGTGTGCAAAGTGAAGGCAAGACAGCTTGTAGTGTCTGTAACTGAACCAGCAAATGAGTTGTATAATACGCGACCTCTGGGACAAACACAAGTCCCCTCTTCAGATGTTGGCAGGTTTATAAACAATGCAAAAGAAAAAGAAGAAAAAAACCACAGCTGAAGTGTTCTGTGATGACCTGAGGAGAAGAAAGATTTACACTGCTGACTGACTGGCTTCATGGTGAGACTAGAGTGGTGCAAGTAATGGATCTTCAGACTCTGGGGAACAGGCATGGCTACTCAATAAAAAGTGCTGTTTATTTTACAATCAACAGTTCTAACACAAGAACTCTCTGGTTCTCGTATTCATGATGATAAATTATTTCTGGGATCAATGAGATTCCTTTTTACTGCCCTCCTACTTAACTTACATAAAAATACACACACATTAATGTGCTTAAATAGCACCTTTTCAGCCAGGAATTAAAAACGTGTTTCACACATTATTCCATAAATATGTCAAGACTGTTATTACCCTAAGACAAGCTTTCATTAAGGCACTGTCCATCTGGTGTCACTAAGGTGCAGAGGGGATTTAATAAGCCAAGATTGCATCTGGGAAGGGACCATGGGTGTCCTGATTTGTGCTCTAATGAGTGTGTGTTCATGTCAGAGAGACACAGGACTGCTCTGTGCCAGGAATGTTGCTTGTGTCCACCCAGCACCCTGGGAATGGGGAATTATTCCCAGGGCTGCTCAGAAAATTAAAATTGCATTTTGTGGGAAAGGACATGATTTCTCCAGTTGCTTTATTCGTGAACTGGGACAACAACCTAAAACATTTAATTATTCTTTTTTCACGAACCAAAATATTTTGAAAATATTTCCTTTCAGTCTTATCAGAACACTCAGCCATGATATTGTATTTCTTGCCAATGCATTCAAATAATAATTCCAGTGCACTCATGTAAAGAAAAGCATGAGACTTGTTGCATGTAAAATCTCAAGCCACTGCCTGGTCAACCCGGAGCTCTGCAGCATGACTTTGGGTTTGAATGCTAAAAAAAGCAGCTTAAGAAAGGAAAGGTTCCAGATGCAATTATGGCAGGAGCTTGGCTACTGAAAAACACAGAGCAAAACAGAAGTAGGATTAGCTTCCATGAAATCTAGACGACGGCTGTGTAATTTATACAGGATTCTTTGGCCTGTTGGCATCATTCTTGTTTTCTGGGCTCCACTTCTGTTATCTCAGAGCAGGAAAAGCCTGTTATAGTTCTCCTGCCAGATCCAATAACCTTTAGTCAGATTGAAGAGTAAGTGACTCTGGGAAATGAAGATTAACACTCTGGGGACAGGTGAGATTATCTCATTGTGGGTCATTATAGTTTCCATAAATCGAATATATATGTCTATGTATACACACACTAATGTCCAGCAGATCTATAGCACAAGGTAAAAATGGGAGGCCTGGGGAATATTTAATCACAAGGACTTACTATATGGGTCTGGTGAGGCAGTGTGCAAGAGGACTGGCTAGGAACTGCTAATGGAAAGGCAAGGAAGTGTATTTGAGAGATCCAGTGTGTGGTTCTGTGTGAATGTGTCTTTGAGTTCTCTCCAATGGAAGAATAAAAATTAATCAACCAGTAGTTAAAAATTCCTCCTCTTATTTATAAAAAAGTTTCTTTCCATGGGTATTCATACCATGGGACTGAAACCTCAAATGTTCCCTTTACTGGTGCAATTTCAGTCACCTCTTTTTTTTTTTCAATAACCCATTTCTTGACTGCTCTGTTTGAGATGGGATTATTGTTCTGAGTTGTGGATGGCCAAATTAATCAGTTGTGTATATAAGGCACAGTGTGCATACTAAGTCTTCCTCTCACTTCACCTGTCACCACAGAGCCACAAACTTCAGTCCCACACCACTGATTATCATTAGAGATGGACCAGAGCAAAGGTATTCAGAAGTGGAGCTTGGCATGGGACAATTCTCACAGTCTGGCTCAGTAATGACTGTGCTCTGGAACAGCTTACACCCCAACATGCCTGGCCATACATCTGTCTGCCTTTGGAGAAACCATCCCTTCAGCCAGGGCAGGACCTGCCTGAGCTGGAAGGGGAGAAGGCGAGTGAGCACCAGGATTGCTGAGGGAATTCTCTGAAGGACTTGCTTGCCATGGATTAGTGAGGCCATGAACTCTGTGCCCTGTGCAATGTCATGAGAAACTGAGAATTTGCATTACAGAGAGGTGGCTTTCTTCTGTCCCCTAGACCCGTTTCTGGCTCTTTAGTCCCTCCTCAAGCTGTTTCTTTCTCCTTACCAAACTTATTAAAAAAAATTGGAACTTGAGGATTGATTGCACAGGGGCAAAATTAAACCCTGAAGAGGAGCCCATCTCCTGCCATTGCCCATAATGGCTTGTGCCTCGAAAGTGTAAGGCTGTTGCCTGAGCTCTGCAGCTCAGATGTGATCTGGGTCAGTGGATCCCCCAATGCCATGAATAGAGGGACAGGCATGAATCACTCGGCAGTCTCTCAGCTGGAGAAGTGCTGCCAGCTGTATCAAATGAAGCACTGCTCACTTTTTCGAGGAGACTTTATATGGGCTTGTACTTTTACTTCTGAAATAGAAGTTAGAAATAACCTGTTAGCTACCTGTGCAGAGAAGGGTATAGTTCTCTCTTTGGGGTAGGTGACTGTCCTGGTTTCAGCTGGGATAGTCTTTCTCCCTAGTAACTGGTACAGTGCTGTGTTTTGGATTCAGTATGAGAACAATATCGGTAGCACTGATATTTTAGTTGTTGCTAAGCAGTGCTTACTCTAAATCAAGGACTTTTCAGTTTCCCATACTCTGCCAATGAGCAGGTGTTGCTGGCTGGGGTTAAACCACAGTGTGCATCCTCTCATGGGAAGAGATCACCTCCAGTTTCCTATGGGACCCTTCAGTGTTGATGTCCCTTGCCTTGGCATGCCACTACCAACCGAGATTTATTTCCTCCACAGGAGAGAATATGATCTGAATAGGACAGGAAAGAAGTAATGGGAAGTAGTATTCTTCCAAAATTACAGATAGGCAGCTGAGACAAGCAACTAACTCACACCTCTTTAGTGAGTCTGCAACAGAAATTGGTCTTAAATCTGCATCTCCCAGGGCCTATTGCAACACTTAAGCCACAAAATCAGCTTCTTTCCCTGTAGACCAGCTTTTTTCCGCGTGCAAATGTTCAACCAGTGTTCAGCTGTTCTGCAAAATAGACTGGCCAACTCACAGGAGCAGCCTTTCTCGTGGGGCTTTCAATGCTGCTCACTTGGAAATATCTTCAGCAAATTGGAGAGTCAGGGAGGGCCCTTCAAAAAACTGGCAATTAATCCCACAGGTTTCATCTTCCACTTCACGTAAATAGGGACTTTCCACATGAACTACACAAATCAGCCACACTTCATTTAATGATGACTTTTAATATGAGTCCCACATGGAAGCAGCTCCATGCCAGTGTTTCTGAGGCTCCATCCATAAAGACAGCTTCGTCAGACCGCTCATATCCTCTCCTTCCATGCCAAGGAGTTGATTTGCTCTTGTTCTTTATGTCCATCTTTCCTGTCACACTATTTTCCATATTCTCATTTCCTTTAGACGAGAAAAGCAGTGTAAGGACAGAGCATGTTTAACTTGTGCTTGCAATGAGAGCCAGGTTGTCTTCAGAGCCTGGTGCCTTGTAGATCTGAGCTGTCTCCTGCAGTCCAAGCAAAATTAGAACAAGTTAAAAATCACCCATCATCTTACTTGCTGACCATTTTTTGAAACTGGGCATATAAGTGGTCTTTTGAGCAGATACAAATTCATAGAGCTGCTACTTACTCCTGTCTTTCCTGTCTCATTTGCTAACCTTGTTTTGAGGACATGAAAAGAGGCAGGAATCAAAATATTAGACACATCTCACTTGCAAGATCTTTTTTTCTTTTGTATGTGATTTTGTAAATCATATCTTTGAGCATGCTGATACAATGAAGAGGATATCTGGTGAGAAATGTTATTGATGGTGAGTGTCAGAAAGTATTGGTGAAGATCTCACTGTGTGGACATCTCTCTGAATCCTATCAGAGCAATCTGAAGTTCTAGCATCTGTGAAAGTGTTCTGGAATGCTTTCAAAGACAGACTCCCTCATGAGCAGAGGTGCATGAATAAGTGAATTTTTTTGTTTGTTTGCTCGCAGTTCTGGAAGATCAGAAAAGCGATTGATTTCAGGGTAATCCAAAGTACATATTTTAAAAAACATTCTCAGCAAACAAAATGCAAACTCACAAATTGCGGTCATTCAATAGAAAGTTTTTTAGTGAACTAAAAGCAAAGTTTCTTTCAGTTTTGATTTTTTTTTAATATATCCCAAAATTACTGTGCCCTTTTTTTCCTCCTTCAGAATGTTTACTTTCTTGAGTTAAAACTGATTGAATTGAACTATATTAATGAAGTGCCTGGATTAAACTGACCCAACTGTATTCACTGTTTAAGAAAAAAAATCAAAACAAAACTCTTTCATTCAGAAATTCAACCCCATCAGAAAAAAACTTCTTGATGTCATTTC
The DNA here is from genome assembly GCF_003984885.1 of Neopelma chrysocephalum. Lineage (NCBI taxonomy): Eukaryota > Metazoa > Chordata > Aves > Passeriformes > Pipridae > Neopelma > Neopelma chrysocephalum. Next base: position 7,911,748 of record NW_020897736.1, read on the forward strand.
ACTTTTCTTGTTTTATTCAGTTTGCCATTAAAATAACTAAGGTGAATCACTAGCCAAAATTAGTTTCAGTTAAGTTTGGAACATAAATAACTTCCTTGAATTTATCTTTATTTTACCTGAAATCTGCTGTCAGCTTTTACAAAACAGGCAGCATATTGTCTTCCTTATTTAACAGAACTTTAGAAGAATTTGAACTACCTTAAAACAGAACAGAGCAATTAACAGGGCCATGTCAAAGACAAATGGTTAATTGGACATGATCACTTAAAATCTCTTAATTCTGTGTCTGGCTGCTAAATATTGGTAAATCTAATCAGGGCTGGCAATAAATAAAATGTTTGTGACATCAGCAGTTCTGCCTGAACACTCAACATGGAAAAAGCAAGGCTCTTTGTCATCAATATGGAGAAATTGTTATCTTGGGAGCATGGGAGGCTTGCACAAGCATCCCAAAATTCAGTTCCTTATTCAGATACTTGGCTAATATTCTCAGCACTTTCGAGTCTGCAGATCTTGGCTGAAAATCACATGTTAACATGCTCTTTGCTATTATCAGGGCAGGATATTGACTGTGGAGGTCTAAGCAGTAAACACCATGGAAACACCTTTGCCTTGGCATTTCTGCACTCCGCATGCAGAATGGAAGTGGGAGGCACAGCAGCAATCAACACGTATATTTTAGGTTATCCACACTCCCCTTCACCCCTCTTTTTGAATCAGAAAAGGTTGTTGCTTCTGAAGTTACATAAAAGGACTGGCAGAAAAAAACCAAGGAGATTCATAGTTTATTCTTTCCCAGACATTGAGTATTGGTGTATGAGGGGGGCAAATAAATCTGCAAGGTCAGCACAGGCAAAAAAAAAACAAAACCCTTGATCAGCAAAAGTTAAAGAAATAAACCTACTGGAAGCAGAGGCTCCTCATCATCACAAAGACTACAGAGTTCTCATCCTTTGTTCATGACATGCAGGCGGTTTAATGGCATCAATAGAATTTGTCCTGGTTTGCCTATTGATGTAGCTGAGGTTGCAGATTGGTCCAAGAATACCCAATTTCTTAACACAAACGCTTGACTGTGCTCCCCTTTGGCTTTTGGGACCCATAAGCAAAGGAAAACTAGAACCACAGGCTAAGCATCCTGTAGTGTGAAACAGATAAAAGGTATCTATATGGCAGAAGATGAGGCCCTAAAGGACAACCTCAGTGGTGGCCAGGGATGGAGAGAATGATGGAACTATTTGTCCAACTTTCAGATGTGCCTCTTCTCCCCTGGGTGTGAGCCACAGACAACTGTAGGGTTTCTGCAGCTCACTGGCTCTGTGCTTGCCACCACTCAGCCTTTCTGGCCATGCCCATGTCACAGACCCCAGCCTGGCGTCCCATTTGCACAGCCAAAAAATCATCGACGTTGGGTGAAATACTGGCCTGGACTGAAATTAGCTGCTGAACTCACCCAAAGCCCACTCAATCCTCTTGACAGCCAGCAATGCCAGGACCAATCTGCAAACTGTATTTGCTTTTTGCTTTGCTGAAAGGATATTGTAATTTACTGAAAAAGAATTAGGAGCTTGAGGTCAGAAATACTACAGCTTCTTTACAGGCTGAAGAAAAAAGACTGGCAAAAGATAAACAGAAATACTCTCTACTGAAATACATTTCCTTTTCTTTTTTTTTTTTCTAGGTACCTGTTAATTAGGATAAAAGTGGGAAACACTATCTAACAAGGTTCCTGGGAGCAAGCTGGAAAAAGCCTTAATGAATTCAGCATTATGAGATGGTTCCTAAGCAACAGAACATTTCAGTTGAATATTAACCCTAGTCACAAGGAGAGAAAAAAATGGCCTCAAAAATAACCTAAAAGTCAGTTAATTAAGACAATGTCTCCTCTGTGCAGAACTGCTCTTGGACATCTTAAGGCAAGCGTGGCTTGAGTAATATTTGAATGAACTGCTGGCTGACAGTTTAATTTCAAGACTTTTTGGAATTCATTTGCTGCTTTAGTATTAATCATAATTATGACTGTTTATAATAAAGCATCTTAGTAGATGAGGCAAATTGCAAAACAAAGATGTAAGTCCTGTAACATTAAATTTTATAGAAATATACTCCCAAGAGTGTGCCATCCATGAGTATGGACTAGCCACAGTGCATCTTCAAGTAGAAAAGAGATGAACATTTCAAAATAGTGGCATAGCAGTTGGAGATTTTAAGAGAGGAGGGGCACAACATAAGGTCTATACAGCTGTTTGGGTAGCTACTGTGTAGTTGGATGGATCCAAAACATTGCTCAGTGCAAAAAGTGGGTTCACATACCTGAAAATAGGTTATCACATATGTCAAGTAGTAATTGAGCACTGACTAAGGGAAAGAAATTCATTAAACCATTGAAATTCAGTCCTTTTCAATAATTTTATCATATTCTCACACAAAAATCGTAAGTTCATCACTCTTTTCTGTGCCTAACCAGGATTTAATTTCCTAAAGTCATATGAAGGACACAGCTTTTCATCCTTAAAATTATAACTCTTAGTCTTTGAGTATGCAATGAAGTTTTTGAAGATGTACAAATAAATCAATTAATTTGTTTATGAAATAACATTAATCATAAATTCAGTCCCTTCAAAGAAGAGCAGCATCTAAAGGCAATTTCTTTGTCCCAAATGATTTGAAAGGGCTGCAAATACAAACTCACGTAAATCAAGAAATTGCAGCATGGGTTTATTTAAATAAATTACATTGATTGCTGTAGTAGAGTTTGTGTAATTTTATGGAGGTTATCAACTTTCTTTTGCTCCACAAGCAAGAGAAATCCAATTTTGAGCAAATAGGGAAATGGTGGTTGTTAATACAGGGCCACTGGTATGTTTTGGCAGCTCTGCCACTGCCACTCAGGTAGTCAGTGGCAGTTGTTGGTGTTTTCTGGCTGGTATCTCAGGGGAGTGGTACAAAACCCGCAAAGGCCATGGACTAGATGTGCCCCTAAAAGACAACCAAATCAAACAACTTCTTATGATGTGAAACATTAAAAGAGGTTTTTAGTTTCAGTAGTAAATTTGTAGACTTGCAAAGACTGAAATTCAATAGAAAATCTACCCTTAAAATGAATTTAAAAAAAGATAAAATTTAAGGTAGATTCTGTATGACTGCTAATCTGCAGCACTATTATCTAGTAACAGTCTCCTTGGGTTTCTTTACCAGTTTTGTATGACATTTCTGATAGTTAGGGAAAAATAAAAAAAAGAAATTAAACCTGTTCTTAGGCAAAAATGAAGTGAAAACAGAGTTTAAATTAGATCATGTGTGTAACATACAGATGAAACTTTTTGAAAGTGACTGCAATTACTCCCTAACCCAAATCTTGCAAAACCTGGTTTAGAATCATTCTACTGGGAATGAAAAACCCCCTGTAATTTTACACTCAGGTAGGAAAACGAAAGGTGATAAGTGATCTCTACTCTGACTGCAGTGCTGATACTTTGGTGTAAATGTGTGAAACATAATTGAATGAGTCTTTAAAGACCATCACTTAGAAGCTGATGATATTGAATATCTGTAAGTGTAACCACCTTCTTATTTCATAGCATGACAATGGCCAGGCTTTCATGGTTCAATGCTTCCTCACGTGACACCTGAGCACTGGAGCAGAAGATCTTTGTCCATGATGATGCCAAGAACAGCTAAAGGAGGATCTGCTTTGGGCTGCTATATTTCTTTTTCTTTTTTTTTTTCCCTTTGACCCATTGAATCTATTTCCCCTCAAATCTTTTCTCAAAGTACAATTAGATGATGGAAAGCAGTGACCACCTAAAAATATTCTGCCTTTATTCAGTGCAAAACATTAGCAACATTGCACATAGAGCTGGAGCAGGCACTCGGATCCAATGGGCTGCACGGCCTCACACGTATTTCCCTGACCTATATTCTCCTCCTCGTTCTGCAGAAGGCAGAGAGGGAGAAAGTGGCTTGGGTGAGGTAAAAGCTTCCAAAGGGCAGGGAAAGAAGCACTGTGCATGGCAGGATGCACAGTGCAGTAGGTTCTGCTTCACTAAGAACTGTTAATTGTCCTCCACGTGGAATTAACTCTCCAGTCATCCCAACAACTACCACTGCATCTAAATCTTCCCTTTAATGGGCTCTCAGGGAGCAAGCAGCGTGCAACCTGAACTGTGCTCACCACTACATCAATCTTCCCCTCATCACTCTCAGTTATGCAGCAATTGAGAGGAACAAGCATCGAGCAGAGCTGCTCGCCCTGGCTGTAATTCCTGAACCTGAGTTGCCGCTCTGATGCTTGGAAAAGGGATTTCCTTTAACAACGAGGGTGCCTTGGCAAGAACATCTCTCACAGTGGAGAAAACCCAGTGGATTGGTGTAGAGAGAAGAAGGGGCTCTGGGCTGAGCAGCAGAAAACGAAAGTATCTCTGGGAGGGCAACAGAGGAAGCAGAAGCAGCTACGAGTTTCCAAGCAGGAGGCAGCTCTTGATTTAAAAGGCTAATCTGATGCATTAGGGACACGTTTTGGCTATAAGTATTCAAGGATCAGTTCTCCTTCTGTGTTTTCACGGCATCCACTACAATGGGATTCTGAAAATAAACAGCATTAAAAGTTTGAGAAGGGAGCAGGAGAGGGAGCTGATTGGGAAGAGCTGGGAGGTAACCTTTATTTCCACACATTTCAGAGCATCCTGCCCTGAGAAAGAGGTTTGGTTAATATAACTGGCCAGGCATGCCAGTCATTTGATCAGGGATCTGAAGTGTGTGTACACAACTTTGAGAATCCATTAATTGTTTATAAGTGAAGAGTCAAGGTGAACAGCTTCCACCATGTGTTGAAGGCTTGAATTGATTCCTTTTAAAGTGTCAGCTAAATAGTCCAGCTGGCAAATATAAACCTACAAAATACTTGTGCAAACAGGAAAAAAAATTCAGTTGATAGATGATACTGTTTACACAGTATAAATTCTGCTTCTCTGTTAAGAATAAGGGTTCATAGCTAAGCAACTGATTTCACAAGAGAAAGGTGGAAAGTGAGCTATTTTTCCCCCTGTGACCAAATTACACACTTTCCATTCACACGTCTAGGTGCAAGAACAACCTTTCTGCAGAGATTATTTTTTAAACAGTTTAATTAATATTTCTGTTTGCCTTGAGTAGTTCACAGAAACAGAGGGGGAAAAAAAAAGAAGACAGTGTAGCAACACAGAAAATAGAAAGAAAAGCCCAGCGTTACTTTAACACTGACAACAAAAGTCACCCTTAGATGAATTAGTGATAAACTCCTGGGGAAGACTTCAGCTCCATATGGTGATATTTAATATTAGTCACGTAGAATCGGACAAATCAACTCCACATCCTGAGGTACCTGTGGGACTTGGTCCTGCCTGTTTAGCATTCCACTGTGACCACCTGTGAAACACTGCCATTGTCTCTCTTGATATAAATAAATAACTCCAGAACGCCAAACAGAAAGGGGTGGGGATGGGAATGATAAATCCTGAGTCAGAGGAGACCGTATGAGAAGGAAAGTGGCAGGGCTGTGGCTATGATTTAGTGGTGCTAATGAGCCCCAACAGAGAGAGCCTCCAACAAGCCCGCGTTAGTAGCGTATGTCCTGTCTGATGAAAACCAGGTGTCCAAGGGGCTGCAAGGGTTCACAGGTTCCATGTCTCTGGCCCACTTTTTCATTTCTGAATGATTAGTTAGAAAAACACCTCTTTCTTCACACTAGAGGATAACTCTAAGCCTCCAAGTTAGCACAGATTTGGCTCACGGCAGCGCACAGCTCAGTGTGTTCATGCTCGGGCTTTGGCGTTTAGATTGATATCAATGGAGAAGACAAGCAAAGCCTCTCTGTCCTGAACAGCTGTTTTTCAAACCTCTGCGTGTGAGAACCTTACTTTCTTTGAGGAATAAGCATCTCTGTTTGTCTTTGCTCCCTGATGCTCACACTACAACTAGTAAGCCTGGCCAAACATCCTGTCTCTTGGAGCGTAACCCAAAAGCTGGAAGCATTTGACTTTGCTCAGCAGGAGTGACTGAATTATTCCTCTTTCTCTGGTGGGACCACCACAAGCCCTCTCCAATTAGCCTTAAACTACCAGTATACCCAGAGCTGTTTTCTGGAATAGAAGTTGTGCTTAATCCATGTTTGGTGTTTTTTTGCCATGTGACAATGCTTCTCCCGTTTGAATGTTTAGTTTATAGGAAAATAAATAAATGCAATCCTCTCCCAGCACCTGACCCACTCACTTTATGTGCATATGGACTGCTAGTACATAGATTTTGCCACAGAATCACAAAAATACTTTATTTGGGGCTTGTGTTTTTTGCAAGCCCACTCACAGTGCATCCTTGAGCTGTACTTTCCAAAGCTCATCACTATGCAGAATCGTCTGGTTGATCCCAATACTCACAGAAGACTCCAAGGTCGTGTTGAGACATGGTGCCAGGGCAAACCTCTGGCATGTAGCATTTTTAAATGGATTTTAAGTGTCTATTTTCCTAAAGTGATAGAAGTAGTGAAGAAGCAACCACCAATGAAAATAAAGCCCCACATGTTTGGCAGAAGGCAAAAGCTGGGTCCTGACTGAGACAAATATCCTGGGCAGTGGCTTAGGTTAAGTTCCACCTTATTACCCTCACACATGTGAATACCTCCCCACGTGCACCCAGCACAGATAAATGGCCCATGTGCACTTACACAATATTTATAACCACAGTTTTTCTTCCTCTGCCCTAAGTCAACTTATTCTCTGGTTTCCTACTGCCCTGAAGTCCATCAAAGCCAGTTGCCATGGAAATGGCTGTGATGTGCTTTCACAGTGTCCTCAGCCATGAGTGAATATCAAGAGCTCTCTCTGCTGGTCTGGACTCATCATCATCCCTCATGGCTCCAGATGGTCATGTCACTGATGGTACCTGGGAGCTCTCAGAGGTACAGCCTGTGTTTCTAAGCATTGTCAGGGTCTAGAGTCTGGTAGTATAACTCCTATTTCTGAGCTATCTGGGAATACCCAGTTTACCAAGATACTGTAATGTCCAGCCTCTGTGTTCTCACAGTGTGTTTGTCATTCAGGGAAGAGTGTTTAGTGAAGTGATCAGGGGAGCAGGGGGAAGGAGAAACCTTGCCTGTGCTGGGACTGTCAGAGAAAGCACCAAGACAAGATTATTGGAAACTGGAGGGCCATGAGAAAAAATGTTTGGTTTTTTTTCTAGTTCAGCAGTGCTGTCAGCCTAGGAAAGTTGGCAGAGGCCTAATCCCTTGCCCAATCAGTATTTATTTTCATTTCAGCACAATGTCCTTGTGTAGGGTGGGAATGTACACAAGCCCCTTTTTCACACTTGCTATAACAGCCTTAGAGGGAGTGAGATCACTGTACAGCTTTTACCTTACAGACTCTCAGTAATTTTTCCATGGGCTGAGCACTCTTTGCTGCTTCCCAAATACTCCCAGGAGCAGCAGAGCTAAGGCTTATTATTAGCATCATTTATTATTCGTATCATCTCCTTAAACTATAGCTTTTTGGGAGACCTGCACAGGACAGAATCTGCCACTAGGTCCCAGAGGTTCCTACATGCAAAAGATTTCTAGGAACCAATTCTAGGTTTGCCTTCCACAGCTCAGAGATACAAGGCCATTAACAGACACAATCTGTGTGCCAGCCCTCTGATTTTCCTTTCTGCTTTGGTATCCATCCTCTGTACAATGGAGAAGGTGTCTTTTCAACTGGCAGCCAGGGAGCACCCTGAAACAAAACCAACTCTTCCACCTTATGCTTCTCATGAAGTCAGTCTTAAGGAGTCAGAAACAGTCAGTCTTAAGGAGGTCTCAGAAACACTCCTTGAAAAACATTAGGATCTGGCTTATAATTGGTGTAATTACCATATAAAAGCGAGAAAGTAAGATTTAATTAATTAGGTGCTTCTACTACCAATCTTGTTCTCTGCTAAGCACACAGCTGAAGAGCTGAGCATGCTATTCCTCAGAAGGGCTTTGATTTTTTTCCTCACTGTCATGGCACTCACATCTTTCTGATGGACCCAACAACAGTGAAACAGCAAAGACAACCACCGTGGTGCCAAAAGTTGTTTGCCTTCTTGCAGTACAAGCTAATTTCTAGCTTTCAACAGAGCCCAGATGGACCCTTTTTATATAAAAATAATAATTTCCAGATTTGTATGATAATGTGGGATTTTTTTTAAAGGTTTTGGTTTTAAATTGTTTACTTTAGAAGTGTAAGACTGTGTATGAAAGCTGCATCTAATCTGTGCACGAATCATCCGAGTTGCTTTCTAGCCCCAAATCCTGGGTTGAAATTGCTTGGAGTCATAATTAATAAGGGATTTTTTTGTTTTCTCTATCCACTGTAAGTTTCTGCTTCACTTTGTGAAAAGCAGAGAAAAAAATTCACCACAGATAGTTTAGGAAGAAAGCACAGCAAGGAAAAGGGACAGAGGGGGCTGCTGGTGTTAAGATCTGAAAATCACAGAAAGCACAAAGTTGACCAAGCACAGATTATTTTCCCTCCAATCCTTATTCATAGTTAATAATTGGCATAAATAATCAAGTGGAACCATGGTGCAAATGTATACAACAGAGTGGTCTTGGTAAATGATTCTCTTCCATGAACTTATCAGAGATAAATAAAGTCTTGCCATCATTTTTTTGGGCCATCCTGGGGAGACCAGACAGGATGTTAAGCACACAGTGAATAAGTGTATCATTAAAGCCAGTCCTTCAGGGCATTAAGAAGAAATGTCAAGCAATTACATGGAAGTTTTAAGTGCTCATCCTGAGATCTACCTGTTTCATAATGTTTCATTTTGATAACAGCCATCCCCCTCACATCCTACATCCCAAACTAAAGAGATATTTAGTCACTGAGAAGAGAGCATTGTGCCAAAAGCCAGCTCCCACTATTTCCAACTTGAGGGAACACAACCAGGGTTATTTGATTCTTTTTAAGCCCCTAAAATAAAAGGTTTCAGTTGTTGAGTCTTATTTCTCCGTTATCCAGTTTTTGGTCTCCTTCACTCAAAAGCATGGATACAGGAACATTGGAAATGGATATATGGCATTCTGGAAAGGAAAAGGGGTTACCAAGAGCAGGTTTTGAGGAAAGATTAACCAATATTTATCTAAGTCAATCAAATTACTCTAAATGTAAATGTAGTCAGTGTAAATGTAATTGTAAATGTCATGTAAATGTAATTCCAGGGAGCAATTTATTTTGCTTCCCTCTGGAGGTGCCAGTGTCTCTCAGAGAGTTAGTCCAGGGTAGTTAAGCACCTTGACAGGGTACTTCACCTAGATGCTGCCATGGATTTCCAGGGGTTGGCAAGGGAGAGCTTTTGGCCATTTATTACTACTCATCAGTGCAATTCCTGTTCCCATATGAGGCAGCACAGTGTCAACAAGGTGGTCCTTCCTGCCTTCTTAAGTGTATTTGGGGCTGTTTTGCACCAGTTAGACATTAAATTTAAGTGAGAGGATTTTGAGATTGCATACAGAGTTGAGGAGATACCATTCAGACTATCAAAAACCCTCAAAGTTTTCAGGTGTGGGGTATCATAGCAAGAAGCTTCTCTGACGTAAATTTTGTATGCCTGGCTTGTGTGGCAGACTGTCCAAGTAGAGGCAAGGCACAGGCTAATGGAGCAACATCAAAGCTTTAGCCAACATTAGCCTTTTCCTGTGAGATGCTGAGCACTATGTGTGAGCAGCCACATACCCTCAAGGGCCTCTAAGCCATCCAGAATTGAAAGCACACCAAGCACAAGTTTGGATCAGGCCCATTTTCCCACTTTCTAATCCTCTTCACCTGGCACAGCAAACCCCTCGCTGCGTGAGCGGATGGTCCGTGCGTGTGAAGCCCGGAGGCACCTGCTGCTCCTGCTGTACCTTAGCAAACCACTGCCTGGGAACTTGGGAGAGATCCAGGTTCCTCCAGCAACAACGGACAAGATGCTGCTTCGTGTAAACCTCATTTGCATTTCCACTCTAAATCTGTTTCAACTCTGCCATCCATATGTTTATCAGGGAAGAAAGGCAGAGCAAGGAGAGAGGGAAGCAGCTGAGTGTCTTTTCTCAAATCGCTGCACTCTCATTTAAACTTCCATTTAATGCTGACCTCCCTCCCACCCACCCCCAAAATGTTTTCAAAATCTTCCTCTCACCTTCCTTTTCCTGTTCACTTGTTTCACTTCTTTATTAACACTACAGACCCATCCCTGGAAATGTATTCCCCTTTGTAAAGACATCAGATTTAAAACAACAACAAACAGCATGGCATCTTTTAATACACCAGTGCTTTTACTGTTCCTTCATAAATGATTCTGATTGAAACTCAGATCTCCTGGGTTGACCGGTGGCAGAATCACATGGGAAGTGAATAGACAATGAACTTGGGTAGCAAAGGCTTCACAGTGATCAGGAGAGGATGCATTGGTTTGATGGGAGTGATTTAAACTAAAGAGATGCTTCTTTGAGCTCCCTGCATTGGTAGATGTGACAGGTTCTGCTGGAGAGGAGGGACAGAAGCTCACTGCAGTGCTCAGCAGTGACTCTTGAGCATTTCATGCTCATAAGAATATTGCTCAAAGGTGAGAAAAAAAAGATTCTGTGAGCACCCAAAGTCTGTGAGATGGAAAACAGCTTTTTCTGGAGAGGTGCTATGAAGTAATCTGGGATTCTCTCAATGCTTCAATTCTGCTTTTCTTTTAAACAAAACCTTTTGTGGTCCCATTTTCGTGGCTGAGAGAATTTTTCTTTTAAAGATTAAACCAAAGCTAAAAATTAAATGCAAATTTTTCAATTCAAGTAAAATGGGTCATCTGATCTGGGAACTTTTCCCTGTGCTGCCCATTTCCTCAGTTCAGCGAACAGCATGAAAGTGGCAGGCAGTGTCCCAGCCCAGGGTGCTGCTGAACCCCTTGGCTTTCCTCAGAGAGGGACTAAAAGCTTGAAATGAGAGGTTTCCTTCTGGAAACCAAGTGATGACATCCAGATCTCTCTGCTCAGCTTCTTCATCCACCACTGAGCTGAATAACATACCAGACCAGTCACGTATGTCTGTGCAGACAGCTACAGAGCTCCGTGGGGAGGGCTGAACCTTGTTCTCTGCTCTGGAGGGAGATTGGTTATTTTGCCAGGTGCATGGTTTTGGTTATTTTGCTTTGTGTGAGACTAGGAGAAATTTTTCCCTGATGTCAGCTAAACTTTGCCATCCCTTCTGTGTGTGCTGTGTGGTCTGTCCCATTGGCTCACCTAGAAATTTTACATAACAGCCACTCCACTCTTGGAATATCTGGGACATGAGAGACATCCTGTCTCTCCTGCTGTCTTCTCTTGTGAAGATTAGCTGGGGGGGGGTTCATCTCTCACTCCAGGTCACTGATGTGGGGTGGAGGGCGGTGGGACATGTTCTTTCATGGCAGTTAGAACGCCTGGTCTGCAAATATTTCTTGGACACCTACCTATCATACGGCTGCCTCTGCTGGAAAGGACAGGACTCCATGACTAAATGGTCCCTTCTAGTCTTATGTCTCAAACAGCTAAATAGTGCCTCACTGGTCTCAGAAATAAACCTGCATGTCTCTTGGATTCTATCATTCTCAGGTATGTTTGTGAAACAGGTCAGTGCAGTGGCACAGCGAACTGAAGCTTAAGTGAGTGGAATTCCTTCTCCACCAGCCAGTTTTCACTATCTTCCTCCCACAAAGTATTTAGTTTAGAGTTAATTGAATTAGCAAAGGCCTTCAAATACTTCCACAAGGGACTGGGTTCATTTTGGCCTTGCAAAGCCAATCAAATCATCAGAGAAGCAGAAAAAACAGTCAATGACTCACATTAATCATCTGCAGGAGCAAAGAAAAAAAAAAGTACAAACTGAACAAAACAGAAAGGTAAAAGAAACCCCAGACTGCAACTCTTAAAAACTTGGCTCACCCCAGACGTAGAGCACTAGATGAAAAATTGACTCTGTGAATTGCATTATAGATTTTGAAGATGGGTCTGTTTCTGAGAGTCTGAGATTGAAAGTCTCGTACGTGCTGATGGAGTTCACTGCAGCAGGGACCAGCCTATGCTGGAGAGCTCTGGAGAGCACATCCAATAAGCCCAGGGCTCTCTACACAGGTCAGAGAGTCTCTGCTTGTGCATGCTCTGCCCAGGGTGTTGGATTTGTGGCATGAACTCAAGATATTTGCCCCTTGCAAGTCAAACAAGTCAAAGATGCAGACAGCAGGCACAGGGACATCAGCAGGTGGGTGCCCCCAAATAGGAAGTGGTACCTGAGATTGGTTAGAGCATTGTTGTACATCTAGGAGGTTGGTCTTTTTCCCCCAAAGCTAAGACCAGGGCTGCCTTCCTCAATTTTCCAGTGGGATAAATTACCTGAGGAGCTTTGAATTTTGCAGGTGGGTGTCATCCTACCTCCCAGTGGAGCATCCCTCACCACTGGGATACCTGGATGTGGCATCTGTGCCACACAACTGGCACCATATGCTTCACTGCAGATTTGCTCCTTCAGTTGCCATAGTAAAGGTGCACCTCAGAGTCCTGCAGGCTGCAGTCACCCCATGTATTAAATCCCTGCAACTTCTCACCCCAGATGAGAACAAAACACCTGCCAGAACCTGTCAAGTCAAAGGCAATGCTATGAAATACAGTCACAACAGGAAAGACTGATAAAGCTACCTGGTTTATTCCCCTGCCAGGAGAAGAATTTAGATCGGATTTGAGACCAATCTTTGCATCTCTTTCTAGTTTTTATTTTTAAATGGGTCTGTTGCAGAAGGCACCAGACTGAAAGCCTGTCCTTCTTCCCAGTCTTTGTATGCTTAACATTCAGATTTAAAGCTGGTAAATTTATTTTTTTTTAAGATCCTTCACTGTCTCCTTTAAAAAATGCTCTGTATAAGACAAAAAATTAATCACAGAAAGCCTTAGTTTTGATTAATTTCTTTGTTCAAAAGATTTCAGAAGATCTTGTGCACATAAGGAGGTTTTGGGTTGTTTTTTGTTTGTTTGGGTTTTTTTGTTTTGTTGTTTGGTTTTGTTCTTTCCCCCCCCCAAAAAAACCCCCAGCTTTTCCTTAGTTAGCTAGACAGTTAGTAAGGGTTTTTACCTAGGGTAAAAAAGAAATAATCTTTCTGAATAACAAAAAAGGTTTCAGATGCTACAAGATATCCAAAGTAACTAAATAAAATATTTCATTCAGATTTTGTCTCAAAAAACGTATTAAGACGTGATTTCATGATTTTTCTCCAAAGATGTGGGACATAATTTTGAAATACTTGAATTGTTTTATGAGACAAAAGCCTAATTTTATAATTGTACTACAAAAGCCCTGGAAAGTAAAAGATGAAAACAGAGCTCTGTATTTCATTTTAATAGTAACAAAAATAACAGAAAGAAAAAAGTATTATTTTATTTTATTGGTAGGAAATGGTTATGTAAATTTTGATGGAATAAATGGATGTGAAATATCAAAGTTAATAACATGTCCAAAGGAAGTAAAACGCTAAAAATTATTAAATAACCTTCAGAAACTTTCTTTTTTTTTTGTTATAGAGAGTTTAGTAAGTAATGACTATCTCTAGTGGCAAGCAATCACAATTAAAAATAATTTAATTCTTTTATAAATTATGCAAAAAAGGTTATCTCAACTGGAAGTCTTTATAGTGTAGAAAATTATACAAACTTTCATTATACAACATCTCTTATTCCCTATTTCTTTAGCAACAGCATGATATGATCCCTCTAGACACTCTTTTAAATATATTTAAAGATGGTATTTATGGGAAAGGAAAAAAGTATTGTGAAATTTTTATTCTTGTACTTATTTTATACTTCAAGTTTTTTTCTTAAAACCAAAAGGTGATTGACCACATGAGGAAACATGACAAAAGAGAAAAGACCAATAAAAATAGCAAATAATGAGACAGGGCTAGAAAAGGGCAGGTGAATACTTGGATGCCTTAGGCTCTCAGAAACAGGACACAATCATATCACTGCTGGATGTTTAGGACATTGGTTTCAGCTGCCTTTTTCTTCACTTTTGTTTCATGATGTTATCACAGAAGTGACAATTTAGTTAATTTTTTTTTTTTTTTAAATCAAGGCAAAGAGGGGAAACGGGGAAGTTGTGTAGGAGAAATACGGTAGGGAAAAGTAAAAAGGAAAAGGTAAAAGAACAAAAAAGAACAAATCTAGCTCTCAGATTGCAGGGCTGCCAGCAGTTTGGCAGAGCTGGTGGAGACACTTGTGTAATTTGGATCTTTCCCTAGAGATCACTGCGGTGAATTTGTTCCTCCCGAGCAAGATGGCAAAGGACTGAGCTGTCACAATCACCAGGAGATCCTGTGGCCTCAGCACCTGCAGTGGAAAAGCCTGTTCTCCTGTGCTCCTCTCCCCTTCAACATCATACAATGGATCCTCGAGGATGGAGATGAAAGGCAGACTAACCTCTCACCACACAAAGTCATCCAGGAGATGAAGAAAAACTAGGAATAAAACAGATGTTTCTTGCCTCACGGATGAATTCCCTGGCCACTGAGATAAACCACAAACTCTACCAATCCAGGGTATTTCCACCCCCATTCCCACAGCTCTGGAAAAGGCCAGTGAAACATGGCCAAGAGAGCTCAGGTCTTCCTGTTAGAACTTTCACTTGTTGCTTCTCCTTCTGGTGATGAAATAATCTGATTAGATGAGTAGGTAATTACCAAGATTCACTCACTATCCATATTTTCACATCAAGGGTGAAGTTAAAGATTGCCAGCAAACTGTGAACTGTGTGCTGAGAGCCCAGTTCAATTCACATGGTCCAATTTTAATTTTGAAATCAAAATATCTGAACTGCCACTTTTGCACTTTCCAAAACCCTGCCTGTCTTCCACCTTCCGTGGGACTCCTTTTTCTTCGGTAGAATTCTGCCTGACCTAACCACACACTCAGGTGTGTTTCCTTCCTCTCCCATCAGCATCATAGAGTTTGACTAGTGCCCTTCAGGTGGATCATTCCCAACATAAATCTGATCAGGACATTAAGTTCTGTAACAGATATCCATGAACTGGCATTCAAGCAACACTGCTATAAGCTCTAGTTGAACCGTATTGGCAGCAAAACTCGAAGTTTGTGGAAAACATATGAAATAAATGATGAGAAGTTGTTAAAAAACTTGAATAAATATTCACCAAGGAAAACAAAAAGCCTGTGCTGATTTCATAGAGCTAATATTAATTTACTGATTTCTTGATTAAAATGAAAATGGAAAAATTATTCCCAGCAGGTCTCTCTTCTCTTGCTAAGTTAATAGCAGGGATACCATTACACTGAAAATGATACATTTGATGCTAAAACCCAGAAATGTGTTCGTTCCTTCGGTTCATTCAGCCAGTGAGGCTCAGCAATGTTCCACTGGACTAGGACAACCTTCCAGCATTAGTTAGATTGAAAGAGAAGGGTGGAAAGGAGCAACTCATCATTATGTGCTCTAAGGACTGCTAACTGCAGTCCAGGAACCTGATGTTGTGAAATAAACCTGGAAGGGCAGCACAACAGCAATCCAGTGTTGTTACTGCCACCATGACTGACAAAGTGGGAGTAGAGAGTAAAAGTGACTCGGGAAAGACAGGGCAACGTGGGACCTCTGATTTAACAGAAAGGACACCACCATAACCAAAGGACAGAGCCAAGCTTACTTGGTGAAATGTGCTCTTTACAATGAGCTCAGTTCAGGCAAAGACAGAGGCTTTGAGAGGTGTTTCTGGGCATGTGGAGCCCAGCAGTGACTCCCGTTGCTTTCAGTGGTATCTCCCTGACATATGTTTGTTCTAGCAGAGAGAGCATTTTGCCTCTTTCTGGTGCTTAGTAATTCATATTGACACTGATATTAATACCAATTGAATATACTCAAAGATTTGGGTCCTTCACAAAGATCCAAAGTTATTTATGGCTTGTACTGCCATTTTTCCTTGCTTTTGCTCCTTATTGGGCGCAGCAAGTTAGTGGAGATGAAATCAAGAAGTTCTTTCTCAAAGAACCTCAATACCTTCTGAAAAGGTTCATGAGGTGGAAAGGGGAATATCCAGCTGCAAAATGTCTTGAATCACCTGTAGGACATGCTGCCTGGTATTCAACTAATGGTTCCTAAAGTTCTAAAATCTCCACTGGGGCCTGGATATATCTGCCAGTCTCTGCTACCCTTGGGCACCTGCAATGCCACACCTATGTTCAGATATGTGGTTTTGCCTCAAAATGTCAGTGGTTTTCTATCAGTTATGTAAGGGTGACGTTTACTTTCAAGAGAAAAATTCAATCCATGAGCCAAGAAACTCGAAGACAAAGGGTCTAATGAGGCACAGCTGAAGTGTGCATGAGTTTTACATAAGTGCCCAGCTTAGGTAGGTTATCATCAGTCAGCAAAGCCCTGGCTGTTCCATATCAAAGAATGATCCTTTCCGGGCTGCCAAAATGACACAGAGCTGATAGACAAATCCTGCTTGTTATACACCACAGCTAAGTGCTGCCCACACACTCTGCAAGTACCTCAGGGAAAAATGGGCTTCGCAGCAGAGTTAGAGCACAGATCCTCAGAGTACAAGATAGCAACCAGCATGTGCAGTTTGGAATCAGCTGCCTTTGGAGAGCTGAATGCTTTTGCGAAGGCCACTGCTACCAGCTGCGCTTCCCCAACATGAATTTACATTTAGCACACAATTAATTTCCCTTGCACAAATGAAAGCGATGTTGGATTCCTCAGGGACAAACATCCCTGTGAGCTTGGCCACCAGGCAGGAGATGTTCCTCATCACGGATTCTGGGTCAGCTTGGGGCAGGGAGGATGTGTTTCATTTCAAATATTAACCAGGGTAAGCATTTTTTGTTGGATTCCAGAAACTCCTCAGGGAGAAAGTCCTACCTGTAGGGAATGTGCAAGCAGTGAAATTCCACCCATTCAGCACTGATTGCCTTCATTACTTGCATTGCTGCTGTGTCTCCAAAAGCAACACAATGTTAAGCAGTTAAAAACCATTATAAGCCTCAATTTGTTTAGCTGGATGTATAATGCTCTTGGCTTTATGGTCAGGTCTGCTCTGATCCCAATAACCAGAATCAAATGAATGTTTGGTTTGCAAAAGAATATGACTTAGGTCATTTGTGTCAAATTGTCTGTAGTGACAGTATTTGGGCATAAGCCATTTGTATCTCCACAAGTGTCTTAACTTCCTGGCCTGGAAAGCAGATTTGGTAGGACAAGACAAGTAGAGTGTGACACAAGACCAGGTTGCTCAGAGTCCCATCCAACCTGGCCTTGAACACTTCCAGGGGTGTGTGCTTCACCCGGACTGAGGATTCCCTGGAACTCCGAGGGTAAACCCATACCTTTGATATGCATGAAAAAGGCACAAATAAAATTCCTGAAGGAATCAAAACAGGATAGAGCCTGCTTTTGCTGAACGGGCCCTTTAAAAGATCCATCTTTTGAGTTCTCTGTGCACAAAGCAAACGTAGTTGATAAAATGATGGATTATTGGATCAAGCCTGGCAAACGTCAGAAGAACCCACACCACTGAGCTGGAATACTTGTTCTGCCATGTCCTGGAACAGACTTGGAGTTCACATCCAAATTTGTTGAGTTTGGCCATTGCTTTCCCCTCAAATAGAGCCAAGGAGCAACACTGTGGAACAGTTACACTTTGCAAGGGGAGCTTAGAGAGCAGCAGCTGATGGAGGGAGGCAGCTCGCTCCACTTAATGCAGAGCTCAGAGGCGAATTCCGGCTCCAAACAGCATGTGAAATTTGCAGTTTGCTGCAAACGTTTTTTTGCTGATTGTGTCACACTCAGTTTCCTAAGGAGGAAGCAGGGGAACTCAGCCTTATTTGCATGAGTTCCACATCCCTCTCCTTGGCTGAGAACACACTGTGCTGTTCGATGGACAGCTCCTTTCTGATTCACTGCTCTAATTATGTTTTACAGCCAGAATATGGTACTTATGTCAAAGCTGATGGGTAAAATTCTACTGAGAAGCAACAACGTTTTGTAGCATTCTCCTGTTGTTCATTTCCATGACTTCCCTTCATTTTTTTTCCCCTCAAGGCTCATTTTCCAGGCACTAGTCATTCTAGAGAAAGATGTTCTCACCTCCTTGATGCTTTCTTTTGACTAACAGCCATATTCTTCTTTTATTTGTTTATTTATTGTACATTTTCAGGCATATGGTGACAGAAAGAGAAAAATAAGGAGAACAGGTTTATGATTTGTCTAAAGCAGCTGGTAAAGAGCTGTAGTATCTGTCTGCAGGTAAACCTCCATGGCAATGATAATCCTTTTGCACAGGAGAATAGGATCATACAGGTTTAGAGACAGGTGTATGTATTTCCAAGACTAATTCAGGCCCCTGTGCTACATGAAACTGCTTCTGATACACTCTGTTATCTTTTATGCAGAATCTCTCCTGGAGCACAAGTCAAGGGAGAATAGTCATCAGTCAGCTTCCCCTCTCATCCCAGACAAAAGACACCAGCAAGATCTGGGCAGTTGTCTCTTGGTCCTAGACATCACTGGAGGGACTACCCCAAATTTAGGGGACCTACTCACTTCGCTTTGGCTTGTTTACTTCTCCTGAGAGGCTCAAAACAGGGGTCCCTCAATCTGATCTAATTGCTCCTTATGCAAGCAGCTCACAGTGTGATTCCTTCCCATCCTACAGAAGAGAGGGGGAGGCTATTTCAGAGGAGATGTGGTCATAGACAGCACAGGACTGCAGAGCACCAGTGCTGCTGAGCTTAGCTTCGCTCATTTTCCTTGTCTCCTATTATTTTCTTCAGCTGATGTTGGAGCTGTTCCTGGCGCTCGATTATTCCCTGGCTATTTCACGCCGTAAAGTACAGCAGGACTCCACGCCGTTATGTACAGCCAGACAGATCTAGTGTTTCTGTGCGTGTTTGGCAGGTACAGAGAGGAGAGGGAGGGAAGAACACTCACTGCTGCAGCAGCAGGATCACAGCTTGGCTAACAGGGGAAAAAACAAAAACATGATCTCTCATTTAATGGTGCTAAATGACAAATCGCTTACAGGCAAGGCTGCCCACTGGGGAAAACACCACCAAAGTGATTGTTTCTCATTTCCCAGAGACTGCTGACCAAGGGAGGAAGGGGAAGAAGGTGCATTTGAAATGCTGGTCAGGTGCTTGACCGCAGCTATTTTCTCTATTTTTGCAAGAACATTTGGTATAACACTATTCTTAGTCCTTGGCAACATTCAAATGAAAATAAAAAGCTCAGGTGACTGTTTCAAAGATAATTTTCTTTCATTGCTTAACTCTATTTCAGCAGAACTTGAGGTACAGATGGTTTCCTTTTCTTTTTTTCCTAAGCTTAAACCTGCCAAGCTCAGGGTTCAGAGATCTGCCTTTTCACGCTGCACCTGCTGATGGTCCAAGAACCTACACTGTGCTGGAACAGTACTTTTGCACCACCCCTTCTCTGCCAAAAAACACGTTCTGGTGTTGCTAAGGAAATCTGATACCCAAATCTTGGCAAAGGAAAAGAAATGCTTAATTTTTTTTAAAAAATAACTTTTCATTCCTTTGTTGTATTTGTTTGCTGTACCATACGGTGCCTATTCATAAAACATAAGCCTTATTTTCTTGGAATCGTAAAATAATTTAGGTTGGAAGGGACCTCTGTAGGTCACCTAGTACGACTGCCTGCAGAGATAACTTCAAAGCAAGATCAGGCTGCTGAAGGTCTTTTGTAGTCAAATCTTGAAAGCTCCAAGGATGCAGAGCCACACCTCTCTGGGCCCCTGTTTCGGTACTTCAAAAAACTCACATCAATTTTTTTTTTCCTTATATACAACCAGAAATTCCTTTGCTGCAGCTTGTGCCCACTGGCTCTTGTCCATTGATTGTGCACCTCTGGGAAGAGTTTGGCTCCATTTTTTCTATAATCTCTCTTTCAAAGGCCCACTCACTCGTTAGTGAGTGGTCACTGTGGAGAAAAAAGACCCTCCCAGCCTCATATATGTGAGTCTGCTCTGATCTTCTCTCCTCCTATACTTCAACCTGCTCACATTTTCTGCCCAGTTTTTCCCTTTACCTGTATGAGAGATGGCCCATCTCACACATCCCAGCACGACCAGGCTGAGCAAACCCATCGTCCAGGAGATGAGAAGGAAAGATGCATGAGACAGATCTGAACAAAACATCGACATGGTTTTCCAGGCAAGGGAAATAGGCACTGTTGCTCCCCCATATCCATCTGAACACTCAGTTGGGACTGACTATTTCAGAAGCATCAATAAAAGCCACATTTCCCCCATTTTACTGGCTCAACTTTGTTCCCCTTGACATACACATATTTTGTCTAAAACAAGGCATGTAAGTCCAATAATGACTTCCAATTCAACAACAATCTAACCTTTTCTCTCCAGTGTGAAGGAACACTTGATAGAATTAACATACACTAATTAACATATTCTTAGTGTCAGAAAAGGTCTTTGATAAGTTTTGATTATATTTTGATGCTTCATCTTTGCCTTTCAGTTTCTGGATGCTTCACATTGTGTTTTTATTCTTTTCCTCTTACTCATCCTGATCAATACATTTCTAAATTCTGACAAGAATCCTCAGGAGTATTTGCCATAGCTCTAAGAAGGCCAAAATCTTTGTACTTGACAAGTCAAAAACACATTGAACTTTCTGGGATTGTACAAAGACAGAGTCATGTTAACAGCTTTGACTCTATTTTCTAGCCAAATTGCAGATAACCTTTAAATAGTCTTATGGAGGGATTTCTCTAGAGATTATCAGGACAGATTTGTACTGAGAGATCATTTTGTTCCCTGAATAAACCGAGGTTACCAAGAGGTGACATTTCAACAATGGCAACTGTTCTTATTTCTTCAGTAACACATTTTGATAGACCCTGGCCTGGGACAGAGTAACACATTCCCCAGATAACTAGGGTGGGCTAAACCTGACTTCATGGCCCAAATCCTGGAAAGCGCTCCACAGCCTTAGTCTTACACTGTTTCAGCATATTATTGTGTTTGGTTTTATATGCAAGTACCAACAGGGGAAGAAAAGTGCCAAAGGGAGCAGTTTGTTGCTCTGTCTGTCAAAAATGCTTTAAAATGGTTCACTAAATAAAATAAATTGTTTTCTCATTACTATTCAAGCCAGTAAATAATGCATTTTTGAAGAACAGTTTATTAATTAAAAATGTTTATGTCTTTACTAAGCAGATTGCAACAACTCTTCCTAATATTGAAGATGATGTTATTTCTCATGTTGTCATTTGCCTATTAAATTATCACTAAACAAATGAAAAAGAAAAAATATTTACCTTTAGAGTCAAACTTAGCCTATAGAACTATACAGGGACCAGTTCTCCATACCTAACATCCAGACTTTTGACTCCCTTGAAGGAACAAGGCTCATACCTTATGTTACCTGTACCTTTTGGCTTGAAGAATAAGACTAGCATGAGAAAAAAAATACCACAGGAATCAGGGAGATGAACTTATCTAGCAAGCATTCTGGGTTGTGCATGTACCTGAGAAGAATCCTAGCTCACATTAAGAAGAAATTGTAAAAATAGGTTTTGAGTGTGTGAATTTAGAAAACAAATACTGATTCTCACTGTTTGGACCAGCTTATACTGGATGGATGGATGGATGGATGGATGGATGGGCAGGTGGATGGATAGAAGGATGGATGGGCAGGTGGATGGATAGAAGGATGGATGAGCAGGTGGATGGATGGAAGGATGGGTGGATGATGCAGAAGCAGCACTGTGAGACCAGCTGGAAGATTAGATTGAAAGCCCACATGAAAGGGAGAGTTTGAGCGTCCTGGACACAATCCTAATATTTGCTACGCCAAGCCACGTGGCAGTGTTGCAACAAGATGGGGTCAGAGGATGTGTTTGACCTTGATGGAAATATCCTGCCCTGCCAGTGTCTTAAAGGTGCTGCTGAGCCCAGAATTCAGTGCAAACAATGATCCAGGAAAGTCACATTCAAAGGTGGGAGATAATTCCTGCTCCTGGAAAGAGCTGGGAGCATTTCCTAGACCATGCTGTCCCTGAGCTTCCTGGGGTCTTGGATCATAGTCATTCCTCTTCAAGAGATGGTCAGACACTTACCCTTCTCAAAGCATGGGGAAGAAAATGGATTTCCTCTTCTCTCTTACTGCTGTGACATACTATGATCCTTTTTATAGGTGGGCACGAAGTAAAGCAAAAGAGAGATTAAGACATGAGGTAATAAATACATTGCTAAGTACAACAAAAATGCAATCTTAAAATTTCACAGCTTGGCCTTTTATACATCTCTTCAAAAGGAACAAAGGAACACATCCAACGTAATTTGAATTTTGGAGCTCCCACTTGACTATTCCCGCTGAAGTAAGTGTGTGAGGTGAGCAGGGGAGGCAGTGCCATTAAATGGAAAAAATGAACAAGGCAACATAGTTACTCTGAAGTTACAGGACTTTGGTTGCTCTGCACTGATTGCTTGAATGCTTTTTTTTTGGAAAGGTTTTTCGTAAGGCACAGCTTCATTTCCAAAATGTTAACAAAGCTAAAGCCCCAGGAGCAGGCAAGGAAATTAGAAATGTTCACACATTCAAAAGCATACAGAAATAATCCCTTTCCATTTTCAGGACAGAAATGAAGGGAGCTGCAGCAACGTACATCACCCTGCCAGGGTACCTGGGGCTTTGCAGATAGGAAAGGGGGCAAAATCAGCACAAGGCACATGCGGGCAACAAGTGCTTTATTATCAATGTGTTATTATCTGATGATTGACTTCAGATTCTTAGGAGTAAACAGAAAACCTTGCTGATCAACAGGAGCCCTGGGATGAGTTTTGAGCCTATTCTGGGCCTAGACCCCTCAGTCTGTATGGGACAGCACAAATTCAGTTTAATTACACCAGGTTATTCCAGCTGGGGCCAGCCAGAAAATCCCTGTAAATGTTTGTGAGTGCAAGTGGCAGAGCATGGTCATCTTCCAGATGGAGGTTAAATGAGGAATGTGTCTGATATTTGGATGAGACAGTATTCATAGAATCATAGGCTCATTTAAGTTGGAAAAGACCTTTAAGGTCATCAAGTCCAACCATTAACCATCATTGCCAAGCCCACCACTAACCCACGTCCACAAATGCCACATCTACAAGTTTTTAAATACCTCGAGAGATGGTGGCTCAACCATTTTCCTGGACAATCCTTCCTTCTAGCTGCTTATAAAATATTTCATCTGTCTCTTTATCCTCGTTGGGTAATCTATAACGATATCTGCCTTGTTGGCCTTCCCCCTGATTCTTAGCCATAAACACTCAACCCTATTGTCCTCATTAAGCTCTACACAATCAAAACACTCCCTGATACACAGGAATACCCTACTGCCTCTCCTTCCTCGCCTTTCCCTTCTGAAGAGTTTACAGTCATCCACTGCAGTGCTCCTGTTCTGCCAGTCATCCCACGATGTTTCCATGATGCCAACTGCATCATCATAGTTTTCCAGCTGCCCAAGTGCTTCCAGCTCGTCCTGTTTGTTGCCCGTGCTGTGTACTTTGGTGTAGATTTCCTTTAACTGGGCTACTGATCCCTCCACCATTTTAGGGGGAGAAGCTATTCAAAGCAATAATTGCCCAGACTGGTTTCCTTCACCAAAGGAAAAACAGCTTTCCCATGGATAAAAAGGCAAAAAAACCTGATTTCATTTTGGGTGGAGTGTTTTGAATTTTTTTAATTAGCAAGTACATTAAGAAGCTTAAAGGCAGGCAAGAGTCTTGCTGGTTCCCTGAACACCTCAACTGCTGAACCTCACTGAAGAAAATCCCTCCTTTTATTTATCTCCCATTTGAAAAATATGATTAAGTGAACTGGACTATTCTGTCAGTAAAACCAAAACCAACTCAATTTCAGGAGGAGGAAACATGCTTCAAGCGCACGTTTCTGTCTTTGTTCCAGTTATTTATTCCTTTTGTCCTTCAACATCTAGCAATCAAAGGAATTAAAAGGATTAAAAAGCACGCACACAACAAGTGATGACTTAATACATCAAAGCAGGTGTGACAATGAGTGAAACAGAAGCCAGGGAAAGAGACAGCTTCAAATTAGAGCTCAAAAGTCTACACGTGAAATGGTCACAACACAATACGTGGATCCCAGTAAAATACAATTGCAATTAAAAAACCAGGCTCAGATAAAAGCAGAGCAAAATGCACTTGTCAATATTACAGATGTTGCTGTGTCCTGTGATATTTCAGATTAGAGATCACCAAAACATATACACTTCTGCAGTTAATGCCAGCACAGAACTACTTACTCAGTACTGAATTAGGCTGAGATGTGCCACTGGACACACAGAAAGGTTCAGATGCCTCTGCCTACCACATCACCCCTCAGGTATTGTCAAATACTCTTTTCCTAAAATGAATGGGTTTTCTTAACAGTGTATCTCTTCTTTCCCAGATGTGATTAATGACAGAGACCCTAACCTACAATGACAGGAGTGTCTCAGCACAAGGTTCCCAGACAGATTTACCCTAATTAAAACATCCATTAAAGTAACACTCAAAACCTACACACAGCCAGATAAATATCCCACACAGTTGTAAATTGAGTATTTTCTCACACTTGTAGGCAAGGTTCCTGGCTTGTTGTGTATTCCAAAATTATCTACAACTACTCCCAAAGGGCTGTAAATGAAAATAAATTAGAGGTGGGGTACAGGGGGTGGGGGGAGGCTTCTGATGACCCACTGCTGAATATGGAGGTAACAAACAGGTTTAGGGCACTGACAATTCCACTTTCAACTGTATCATGCTCAGAGACTGGCAAAAATCATGTTTGTTGGATACAACAAACAATCTAGCTGTATCAGCACAGTCATGGAGTTGCCTCCAGCACAACCAGCATGTCCCTGCAGATCAGAAATGATCCCCCGCAGCTGAATATCATCACCCATCAGCGGGAAGCTGGCTCCTTCCCCACTCCCACCTCCCTTTTTGAATGAAACATTGGAATAGATTGTGCAGGTGCTCCTCAATCCTTTCAGTGCTGCCACAAGTCTCTCCTCTCAGGATACACCGATGCTGCACCGCACTGACATGATGTTGCTGCAATTGGCACTCCGGGGGAATGTGATTCCCCCTCTACACAAGTAACTGAGACTTGTACTGCAGATGTACTTTTCATTTCAAATTGAAAGCAAAGTGAAAGCACACACTTGCTCCCTCAGAGCAATGTTCCTACTCAGATGCTTGGCTGGATCAGGCCCTCAGTGTAGACAGGATCAATAAAGTTCATTGTAATGAACCACAATATAGAATTTCAATGCCATGATTTAAGCAGCTCCTGGTCACCTGGGATGCAAGGGCTGCTGATACTGTTGCAGTTACTCAACAACACCCACTCACTGCAATACAGTGAGCAAGTCAGAGCATTTGGCCATTACAGGGAATGGTTGATGTGCTGCCAGTACATCTGGCAGTACTGCTCCCAGTGACAACCACCAGTGCAGAGTCCAGCAAGGCACCATCCTTACTGGCCAGCTTTGTTATACAGTGGATGCAGAAGCGATACTTTTTCCAGACATATAATAAATTTATGCAAAATGAATATCGCATTTGCTTGCCCAGAGACATGAAAGTTTTTGTCTTCCCTCCAATTGCTATCTTGGAAATCCAAATTGATGAGGGTAAGAAGCATCAGGGGAGGGCTCGGGATGCTCTGGATGAATGACATGCAATTCAGCCTGTCATAATGGCCAAGAGCAGACAGCCAGGTTTTCAATTAACTCCGTGTGATGGACTCACATCATCTCGTCTATTAGCAGTACTTCAAAAGGCCAAAGAAACAGCAACACACGTCCCCTTGAAGTACCACAACTTCTCCACACACTCAAAGAGCTTTGCAACTTCAAATAAGCCCTGAGCCAAAATTGGATCTTGATTACAAAGCTCTTAGAAGGTTAAAACCAGTGCGAGTTGAACAGATCATTTAGTTGAAGGTACAACTCTGGCTTTCTAAGGAGAGACAAGAAAGGGAATTCATTGCTCATTGGTGAGTGGGTCAATGCAATTAGCTGGCCTGCCAAAGAGAGCTGTCTTTGTTAGCTATGCATGCAAGTGCAGGACTGTACATGGCTAAACAGGAAACATTTGAAGTTCTTCTCAATAGATGTGTGCAAGGAAAGTTTGGTAATTATAGGGGATGCTGTTTAAATAAGCTTCCAAGGAAGCTAAACTGGTGATGAGCAGTGGGTCTCTCTCCTACCTAGGTTCTTATAAGGGAGAGTTAAGTGGGGAGTACATCTGGTGTCCTTGGTGCCCAGTGTGACATTGAATAATGTGCTTAGGACATCTTTTAACAGCAGAAATCTTTTCTACCACTGTCAGCAGTGCAGTAGATTTTGTAACCAAACAAAACTTCTTCCCCAGTGGATCAGTGTCCTGTATCTCTGCTGGCCTTAAGAAGCCTTGTTCTCCCTCACAGTTGTCCCTCACACATAACCCTTTCTCAGCCCTGAAGTCTTCCCCTGCTTTTCCATGTCACTTGTATAAGGCAACAAAAAGACCATGTTGTATCTGTGTCAGGCCTTTGTATGTGCTGATCAGCCACCTAGACTGAAGCAGGACAGGTAATACAGCAACTCTTGTTAACAGAAACATGTAAATCTCACTTCTTTACCTGTTCTACTCAAAGAAATATAATTTCTTCTGCCTGGAATGGCTGCAATTGGTCAATTAATTCGGAGACCATTAGAGGAAGACTGGGGGACTGACAGACCAAAGGTAAGGGAGCACATGATTATGGATTCTTAGCTTCTTGTGAAACCAGGCTAAAAATAGCAATAGACTGAGAAAGCACCAAACTGTGAGATGCCCTGAAGAGGTTTGTCTGCACCATCATCGAAGCAAAGGTGGGTGGGGAAACCCTTCTGAAAAATTGCTCAGAAAAGTTCATCAGGGGAAAGTCAGTGCTTGCTATTATCTCTCTATTCCCTGCCCTCGGGAAGAACATAATTGTATTTCAGCTTAACTGTAAGGAAACGAGGGTGAGATATTCTGTCTTTGATCACATAAGATGTTTTACCAGGGAGAACCACTGTCTCCCCCTACAGGGTGATCCATATCCAAGGCTAATGAGCCTGCTAATGAGGATTACTACAGCTGCCAATCTCCAGCTCCAGAGAGACATCTTGCAGAGCAAAGTCTAGAGAGTTCAGCTCCCGAGGGAGAATTGCTGCAGGACAATGCCGGGACACCCTGGGGTGATGTTAGATATAGTCATACAGGGTAACTGAAGGAATCCTGGGCTGATAAAAATTGTATTCCTTCACTGCAAAACTCTGATTTGTTTCTTCCCTCTAATTATAAGTCTAGGAAAGGAATATGTTCTTCCTTCCCCCAGGCAACACTGATTTGGATGCAAGTGGGAATTTCTTTTGGTGCTGTTCCTGGCTCTTCTCTTCGACAGACAGGAGACTGCTTATTAGAGCAGATGCACAGAACATAGGAGATAGCCTGATTACATTCCCAGTGTTAGTCAGAGAAAATTCAAGAAAATATCTGTTCACTCTGCCGTAAAACGTTTGCCAGTCTTCCCAGGCTGTTCAGGAACAACTTAAGCTCAAACAGCGCTTTGAGTAACGCTGAAACACGTACCACTTGTGTCCATTAATCCAATGAATGGCTGAGTTAAGCACTGCCTTTTCCACCACAACCTCCACAGTATCCCTTCACTGTATTATACACTGTACTTGGGAAGACATTCCCATATCTTTCAGAAGGACCTAGCCCAGCAGTCCAGGAGCTGCAGTCTCAGAGCAGATCAACAAGGCAGACTCTGGTCCTTGTACTACAGATAACACAGCTGTCTTACACCTCCTGAGTTCTCAACGAAAAGAAGTATACCCATTTTAGACCTGTTCCTGTGCAGATGCAGAGGGTGACCTTGCTACATAGCTGTCCTTCCTGGCATCAGATCACCACAAACTTAGGTAAAATCCAGACAAGAAGAAAAGCAGAAGGAGGTGGCATGGTGGTCAGGAGAGGCTGACACCCCCCCTCCTGTCTGTGCAGCTGGGCAGAGAGAATTTGTGATGTTCTGTTCCTACTGTGCCAGAGCAATGCAAAACTTTCTGTTGCCAGAGAAAGGAAATGGAAGAAAAAGAAAAAAAAGAGAACCTTGCAAGAGGCATGTTGCTGTTACAGAAAAAAACAGATACCAGATCAAAAAGGTCTGCTTAAAGACAGTACATATGCCAGCTCCAGGGGATTTCAAATATTTATGGTTTGCTACATTTTTAATTTTTAAGATTTCTGGGGATGCTGTGTGTGGAACATGATGCAAGCATATCCCACTTCTGACATGACCGTGGCTCGCAAATCGCTGCAGCAGTGGGAAGAGGAGGCTCACTCAAGGGTTCCTGAGGCTCAACTCACTGTGGGCCCCATGGGGCTTTTCACTATGTCCTAGAAGCAAATTCTGAAATATGTCCTTAACTGCCAACTCTGGCACTGTTTCTGTCCCCAGCTATTCCATCCCAGGCAACACTCACAGCACTTTCAAAAGCACTCTCGCAACAGGCAGAAAGGTGCAAAGGAGATACAGTGCCCACTGCAGGACTCCAAGGCATTATCCCACCTCTGACACAGATGACAAAGGAGAGTCCCCGTTCTACCTCATGGCCTAAATAGATTTCTTGCCTTCCACCTGATTAATAACCTGAAATACATTAATACTTAGGAAAACACTGAGGAGCAATTTGCAAGGTATGACGGAGGTTTTGATTCTGCTACAGAAGCATGGGCTGAAGTGCTTTAGCAGGAGTTTGGGGTGAGTGCAGAACACCTTAGGCGCATGCAGGACTAATGCATCTAACACAGGTGCTGGGATTCATTATTATTTCAGCTCATGCCACCTTCAATTAGAAGAGATTTCAGGTATGCTAGCTCTTATGCCTCCACTTCTCTTCCTGTGTTTCTTGAATAAAATAAACCTAAAACACCCAAAGCTGAGGTAGGATTTCAAGGAACTCTGGCTGCAGTACTCTGGCTGATATTTGCCTCTTAACTTGGGGTGAAGCTGCATAAATTATTCATGTTCTTATATTTCCACCGTCAGAGAAATTTAGGCTACTTAACCCATTTTGCCGACTATCATGTGAGCTGAGGGAGTTTGGGAGAGAGAAAGTACTTTCTGCAGGGTAGAAATGTCCATGTTCACAAAGAAAATATAAAATGTGATATTCTTGGGTATAAAAATTGTGTTCTGCTCCACTTTTCTTAAAAAGGCTTTACTTTTGCTCACTCTGACGAGGCTGTAAAAGCCTGTCACACCAGGACTGCTGTGGAGGTCACCATTTAAGTTGTCCCTCTGTGATTACACCCAGATCCAGGTGCTGATGAGCCAATGTGCCAGCCAGCTTTCCTTGAAACTACTGGTACTATTCTGCATCTTTCCTGAGCTAGAAACACTCTGAGGCAGCAGGACCATCAGCCATCCTCCCTGCACCCTGTGCCATTCTATGCATGTTGCTGGAGCTTTTAAAAAGTGTTGGGCCTGATCCATTCTAAGTGAACTGAGTTATCCCGTGGGGAAATTTCAACATCCAGTACTTTTCTGTAGGTTGCATAGAGATTGATAATTTTCCACTGCTTTTCCCTGCCCACTGTAATCTGGCAACATTAGACAGCACGAGGACAGCTCATTTGAGCAGCAGTTAAGGGATTACAACTGGACTGTGTCTGACTGTGCTTTCTTTTTCTGCACAATGACCAGGTCATAATTAGGATGGGAATTATGGTGTTCAGTGATGTGGAGAGGCATTAAGCTGTTGAGCTCCTGGCGCCATGACCAGGTATGTGCTGCCAGGTTTCAAAGTTCAGCAGCTTTTAGGACTGGCAAGCCTGTGGCTTCCCACAGCAGTGATGATACACTATATTTCTGCAGAGCCAGGCAGGATCAGGAATAAATGAGGAGAGGGCACAATAAGAACCATAGCATGGCCAGAGATGGACAGCCTTGCAGTTCAGCCCCTCCACCCCTACCCAGGCAAACTCACATGGTCCCAACCTTGTCCCTACCCAGGAAAACCTTGAGGCAAGATGCTTCACTATTAGGAAATGCCATGCAAAACCAGTCCCTTCCTCACCAATTTATTTGGAAGAACCCAGAAGTGTTGCCTTAACACTGTTTTTCTCCCTTTTTATTTTTTAATCCACCTGACCTTTTGGAAAAGAAAATGCCATTGACTGGCTTTTGCGGTGTTGCTGCTGTTCTACAGTGTTAATTATTTATAACCACATAAAAATGAGGCTAAGCACTGGAGGTT
This sequence comes from Neopelma chrysocephalum, assembly GCF_003984885.1. NCBI lineage: Eukaryota > Metazoa > Chordata > Aves > Passeriformes > Pipridae > Neopelma > Neopelma chrysocephalum. The sequence goes on from NW_020897736.1 coordinate 7,942,110, forward strand.
CATTTGCCAAAGCTCCACTTCTACTCCCACACGTGTTTTTTAATGTGCTATTCATAGCAACATATGTGTTGGAGAGTTCTACCACCAATTCTTCCCTTCTAGCAAGTACTCAGTCAAGTAAAGCATTAGCAAGGCATGGTCCTTCTAGCTTTTGAATCAGGAAATTGTCACGAGCACAGGAACTCCCTTGACTGCTCAATACAGTGCTGTGTAACCCTTCCAGTAGAATTTACAATTTTTAAAGTTTACAATTTTTATAATGATTTCTGACAATGCAATGCAATGTGGTTGACTCACATAGATCAAATAAAAAAGACTGGCATTTTCAAGATGACAATTCTGCAAGAAATAAACAGCAACACACAGGACCCTGTAACTTACTGGCCATTCAATGCCCTAAGGGAAATATCTTCTCAGTCATTTTTATAGGTATGTGTGGGTGAGCGTGGATTTCTGTGAAGATCTGCATACACAGGGAGCAAATAAAGGATTGTAAAAATATGTTTGGCCTTACGTGTCACAGAAAAGGCATTCTCAGTGTCTTTTAAGAAACCATCTATTGATAAGACATTGGGATTTTTCTCTTTTGATTCTGAAGCTGAACATACTACAAACACATGGTATGACTTCAAACCAGAAGATTTGCTTCATGTGTGTGTTTATTGAAAAAAGTAACTCTGCCTTCCAATTTCAGATGATTGGTTAGTTTGAAAATACACCAAAGATTTTATGGAGTGTTAAAACATTTTCCTTTTACATCTATTTTATTTCAGCAGCAGTAAAGGTGATGTCAAAGGATAGAAAATTAGTCTTTTTCTGTTGAGGAGACTACCCTGAGATTTCAGCCATAGTTTCACTATCCTGAAAGACAGACCATGGAAGATTATTCATCTGCCTTCCTATCTATCTACAGCAATATGGTTATCATCTATTTCTGTGATAAAAGCCCCCTGGGAGGCTATGCTGTGCTTATCAGATGTGGCAGCAGTCGAAATAGAAGACAAGTAAAAAATAATAAATAATAAATGAGCCTATATATTTTAATCTGATGTAGGAAAATGTTAACTGTTAATCTGGATAATGGAGACTCCATGTCCTAAAATCCCCTACCCATGAACTTCAGGCAATCTCTCTGAGAGCTTCATCTCTGACTTTTCACTGGAATCAAGCTTCTGAAGGCATCAGCATTTCTCAAGGGCTTTCTCAGAGGAAATCACAGCCTCACACTAAATAGATTCATTTGCTTGGGGCTGATAATTAGTACTCCTCAACTGCATTTACCATCTTGGGATTCAGATCCTGTGCTTTGAGAGACACCAGGAAACACTACTGCTTCTTCCATCAGTTTTCCCCAGAACAGCAGCGTCTGTAAGGGCCTTTGGTCCCTTCTACTAGCAGAAGCAGCTGGGGCCTTATTCCTCTAAATCAGTCTTTTCCCCATCTTTGCTTTAGCTGGAAGATTAACATCTGAAAGCAAGGTGCTGTGATTTTTTAAAGATTCATTCCTAGAAATTCCTGGAGGGAAAAGGCTTGGGAGCTACAGGTACAATAAAATAAAGGAAATGCTAGTTCAGGCCAGGCTGTGGTTGATTATGTCTGACAGTTGCTCTACAGCATGATTCCCGCTGTGATTGAAGAGCTGCCAGTGAGCACAACCCAGCAACACCTCAGACAGGTGCTCAAAATCCCCAAGCAGCAGCAATGCTGGACTGGGGAGCTCTGCTGGGAAACCAGAAACTGAAAGCTAACACTGACCTTTCTCTTCCCCATCCTCTCAGGGCAGGAACCAAAGCAGAAAGCCAAAAAGCAGCCCTTATGTATTTCCATGTGCTTCCTGGCAGCTCAGATTTTCCTTGACATGACCCACACCTTCTTGGCAAGGAGGGATTAGGAATCAAGCCCCATCTCCACATTGCTGAAGAACAAACACCAGGAACATAAAGCCAAGCATCCAATACTGGAAAACAAGATTTTGGCAATAGCTTAAGTGACTGTGTGAATAATGTTTATGTCACAGGTAGAGTGTTCTACAGGTAGCATCAAAATACAGCAGGTATTTACAACTGCCATGGGGAAATATAGTCTGATGTAATTGTTAAAGCTCTGTTCGTATTCCAGGCAGCAAACTACCATTTACAGGATGAAATTGTTTGCTGTTTAAACACTGCCAGTCAAGGACATTAATTGCTGTGGGTTAAATTAAACTAGATGGCACAGCAATAAGATTTGAAGCCTGGGAGAGGGGTGGGGAAGAAGGAGGAGGGGAGGAAAAATCTTCTCTAATAAGTAATGGGATCTAAAAAGGAATCTTTATAGGGACAGATTAATCTGCAAACAGCCAAGTTCAAATCTAGTTCATGTCCTTCGGGTACTCCAAGCCAGCCTGGGGAAGCCAAACACTGCCCCCATCCCAAAACCAAGGCTTCAAGCTTCTATTGGGGTATTTATTCCAAATATCTGATCAATCTCAAATGCCATATCAGAAGCTGGCTGCTCCTCAAGGTGGGGCAGTGTGACAGGGAGAGGAACTGCTCTCCTGCCATTTTTAAACACAGCCAGTGGCAACAGGCAGGCAAAGGGGCAAGTCCTCATGACAACCTTTTGTTCAGTTCCTTGAAAATCTCTTACACACCTTTACATTCAAAGACATACAGAGCAATATATTCACCTTGCATTGCAAGGGGAGAGGTAATTTTGGTCCAAATATGTTACTCTTGTATTCACCCTGGGTGCCTTGCAATACACTCCCCTTCTCAGCTCATGGGAAGGCATGTTATTTGTTTCTTTACAAATGTAAGTCTATTGTAAATAAATAAATAGCAGCTCTGGGCACTTTTTTTTGGAGCTGTCTCTAAAAACACTAATCGAAATGTAATGACAGGCTGGCAGCCAGTTCCACTATCCAGACTGTTGATAACCAGCTAAGCTTTCCAGCCACAAAATTAACATCACAGCTGCAAACAAAACTATCCTCCTGTCATTCACTCTGTCCCAAGCCTCTGGAAAAGGCAAAAGAAAAAATTCCCAACCTCCAACACAAGAACTTTTCAGCATGTTTTGAAGGTGAAGAAGTTATGGCACAATTTAGATCAAGCATGGAACAAATTTTTAGCTCAAAGCCAGCAAAGAATACCTGCCAATTCTGCAGTTTCCTCATCTCTTCTAGAACGCTTTTATGACACATTCATCAGTAACCAGTGTTGATTTGCCATAAACACCTGTATTAGGTACATCAGAGCACCCACAACCTTCCCAAGATGACTCATTTGGAACACTCCACGTGAACAGGAATTTCTTCTTCCAGCCAGGAAGGAAGTGGGCTGTACCCATGAGAAGGACAACGGTCGTTGTGTTCTCATCCTCAGCAGAAGGGAGAAAAAATTACCATTTGTTTGCAGTAACTGTAGGAGACACAACCTGCCAGAACAAGAATCCAGGACTCCAACATCCAGAACACTCATGGACAACTCCTCAATTTCTGCCCCTATTGGAAAGATCAGAGGGAGTAGTTTAAATAAAAGCAGAGACAGAAGCTGACCCTCAGTGTTAAAACAATTTCTCACAGTTCCAAGTAATTTTGTTTTAGGAAATACCTTGCGGCACCCCAAATTAATTGCAGGCCTAGTCTAACTAAGACCATATTAACAAACCAGGACCTGATTCCTCAGCCTGTGCAATCAATTTTACCCTGGAGTAATTCCATTGACTGCAGACAATCTGGAATGCACAAGTGAAGACCTGGGGCTTTAATCATTGTTTCCAAAGATGTAGAGCAGACAGCATTGATAACACCACCAACACTCCCAGCTCCATCCCTTAGGGCCACCCTAGAGCTTCCAGGTAAAAAATTGACACTACCAGCTTTCAGGAGAATTGAATAATTTTCTGACAATACTACACCTAAAGCAGTATTTAAATTGTATGTTAAATAAATGCTGTGATTATTAGGAGCAGACTTCTTGAAGTTGAACCACCAGGTAGTTGATAGCTATCCTATTACAAACTCCAGAAGCCTCAGTAGAGATGTACTTAATAATTGTTTGGCATTAATTTGTCATGCAATAATTATCCTATTAAATCTAAATTAAACCCTCCACTCAGACACTTCATCTAAAGTGTGAACATAACAATTAAGAGAGAAGGGGAAAAGGGGGATGATTTCTGCATCATTTGCAGTGTAAGATTTTGTGCTTTTGTGACTAGCAGCAACAGCAGCAAAAGGGATTTAAGGAAGAGAAATCATTCTGAAACTGAACCACTCCTAACACAAACAAAAATCCATCTTTCTAAGTTACATATGGCACACAGCTTAGGATAGCATCTTGTTACACTACAAACTTCAATACATTTATTTCTTTACCATAAGGAAGTTCTGTATTGCACTTCCTTTGTAAGGAAAAAAAAAGAATTAAGAAAACCTGAATAAATGTAGACAATTGACAAAAGCTTGGATTGCTCTCATCTATCTAGCCAAAAAACAGCTTAAAAAAACCCAGGCTGAATTTCTTTTTTGCAAGCTCCTCCTGCTGTCAACAGTCAGAAATCAGGCTCTCCAGAGAGAGATTCATCTCACCCACCTCAGAGCTCAGACCTGACAGCTAAAATGAGAGAAGAACGAATCACGTCCAAAAGCCAGACAGGAAGCCTGAAACAAGAAAGACTTAAACTTAGTTCTCATGTGCTAAACTGAGATTTGAGGCACAGAGCTGTTCTTCCACATAGGATAATAGAGGCTGAAGTGCTTAAAATGTCATTAAGTAGCACTGCTGAGATGAGGACAGTCTGTGGGTATATAAGATAGTTTTCTGGCCTTTTCCTGACCAATTTAATTTTGGGATCAAGAAGAATGGCTTTTTTAAAGCAAGACAAGATCTATTTCCACTTGCAATTGCTCAATGAATTTCCACATGAGTTGCAGAGCAGCACAGTACATGACAGTCACAGGAAGTTTTCTTCATCAATCCAAATAATTCTTTTCACAGCATTTAGATACCTCCTTAAAAATGCAATTTCATTCAATAGAGGAGTATCTTCTCTAGGTAAAAGCCCTGCTAAGTGCTTTTTGGTATGGGTTTCAGATTTTTTTTTTGGTCATGTTTTCCTTAGAGACAGCAGTTCTTTATATATTCCAGAACCTCAAAATACCAGTTGCTGTGTTGGTTTTACAGTGTGTGATATTCTCCCTCCCCTCCCAGGCTGACTGAGCTGAGTGTGTCTCTCTCTGTGCCATTCTCCTAGGAGATAATTACCTCTTCACCTTTTTCTTCCTCTACTAACACTCTCCTCTCTGCCAACTGCATTTTCCCACAGAGATGGTATTACTCATCTCTCTAACAAAACTCTAATGATTTCTCAAATTATACTTAGCTCTTCAGTCTGACGCTTTTGTCTCTGTTCCTTGCTGTATCAGTTTGTCTAATAAATGTCTTATCTAGATCCTTAGACTATTACAGATACAAACAACACAGCCTTTTTTAACCAAAATGTTTTCCTCTAAATCACACAAAAATGTGACAGGAAGGTTCATTGTGGATTAAACTATTCACTGCCTCTGTTTTGCTCCCATGAGCCAGTTTCCAACCCCACAAGTCAGCTTGGGTTTAAAAGGTTGGTTTAAAAACTGCAGAAAGGAGATATCAAAGGGTGTAGGAGCACATTACAAAGGAAAAGTAACACACTTTGATAGCAGAAACAAGAACAGTAAGTAACTAGTTCTCTGAAAAGTTTATTTATAAAATTAAAACACATTAAACTGGAAAGGAAGCTCATCTATTCAGAGACATCTGCCAATAGCAGACTGGGAAAGCCAGCATAAACAAGGGCTGTTCAGGTAACCATAACCAGATATAATTCAAAGCAGATTAAACCCAAGACTCTGTTTATCATGAATGGCACCCACACATGGTATATTTAGTAAAGTTTTCTTTTAAGTGAATGTAGGGCTGGTGGAAGTGTGAGACGGACAGCCCTGAAAGCTCATTTCAACCCACAGGGAGGGACAGCCACCGCTTCACTGCAGCCCACAGACACCTCCACGCTCACCCTGTGGATCCCCCAGTGCCTTGCAGGCCATGGACAAGCTAAAAAGAGATTGTTACACTGTCTTCTGCAATATCATAAGAAGAAAGTGTAACTCTGCATTCTGTGAAATATTCTGCCACTGGGACAGGGCATTTGTGCCCAGTCCCTACCAGGAAAGGATTGTTCTGTGCTCCAAAGCATCACTTTACACAGAATTGCAAGGACTCTTGAGCAGCATTACCTCATTCCCACAATGAGAGGTCTTGGATCCATCATAACTATCCATAAAACATTTCCTCATTTGGCTACCATAGGGAAAAGCTACATTTGGAGCTGCAAAGGAGATCTCAGATTTTTTCTCCAAGGCAATATAAGAAATGAAGTAAAAGACAGTCATAGGAGAGTTGACAATGCAGTCCTCTGAAATATCTGTCATGAAGATCATTACTGTTTAAGGACTGGAGATTCATTACTGCTGCTGCCTTTATGGACCCAGTGCCATTAATCCCCCTACTTGAGCAAAACCATGGGGTGTGTTGCTAATGGCTTCCAGGTTTCTTTTGGGATGGTGTAAACCCTATTTGATAATTAGTTCTCTAAATTAGCACTGTTTCCATTGTAATCACTCCCCTCCCCAAACAATTTCACATCACTGTTTCTTTGTAATAATTTTTAGTCTAATTTCCCATTATCACCACTGGAATCACATTGATAACATTTATTTAATCTTTTTCCACAGCTCTCCTGTACGTTTACTGTCGCCATCTGCACACACATTGCACTGATCATATGAGACTTTCTAACTGCATTAGTGTGTGTGGACTTATGAATATATTGAGTGCTTAAAGAAGCCTTTTTAAATTTTGTTACTGGCTGGTTGTGTCCCTGCTGGAGTCCTCTGGGGAGCCCCAAGGAAGAACAATTGTTTTATCCTTCCTAACAACAGTAACACTGCTGCCTACCCCTGTTCTTTCACAGGGCTCTGGAGATCTTTTATAGCGTCCTACACTGGCACTGCTGTGCTGTTAAACCCTCATGAATGCAACAATGAATTAATAACACAACTATATATCATAAACAACTGCTAACATAAAGGTAGCAACAAGATCTCTGGCAACACCACCATCTTCCAATGCTCAGTCAGTGGTTAAAACAAAATTGTCTGGTTTGTCTTGCTCGGGCTGCTAAGAAAATATTTACAGGCTTGATTTCCTTCCCTGTTTTTTTAATTTCTTTTTTTTACTGGTAGGAGGCAAACTATGGCTCAAAGCCAAATCCAAAATATCCTGGGGTTTTTCACTGCCTTGTAAACAGTTAGTTATAGTCATTGATACATTGTTGGCATATAATAAACCCTTAATGTCCAGATTGCTTGTAAAAATACATATCTGTTATTGATGTATGTACCAGTTGTGTCTGAGGCCCTCTTTGAGATGAGTTCCCCTTAATTTTAAGATCTAGACATGTTCACGTTAAACAGACACTTGGTAACTTGAATAAAACTTAGGAACCTCAGTATAGAATCTAGAGAAACTCAGTGATTTGACAGAGGTCATGGTGGAAGTGTATAGCATATAGAGAAATAAGAGCACACCTTCAATGGCAGTTAACTGTTCTACTTATAATTCACTCACTGCTTATGTTGGCAGGAGATTGAAAAAAAGAACAAGCTGGGAATATAATGCTCAGCAATAGGTGGCAAAATTCTAACTAGAAAGCTGAAGTAATAGTGCAAGAAAATAATTTCTGATCCTCTATGATGGTGATATTCTCCCCTTCCCAAGGTTTCCCCTCCAGAAAAACAAATTTACGAGCTTCACTTTTAAACCACAACAAAACATGATTTTTTTCAACATATCTGTTCCATGCACCACATACTGTGGGAGTAATAGCACGGCCACCAGGGCAAAGTTTCTGTCTTTTCCAGCTTTGAGTCTGGATGATCACTACTCCAGAGCCTTTTGCCACCAGACCCCTGACAGCAGCAGGCAGGCCCTGGGATTCACCCCGTTTGTGTCCAGGGTGATGACACTGTGTGGCCCAGCCCTCTTTCAGCCTGGAGCAAAACCAACAAGCAACAGCTGCTGAGGCAAGAACAGCAACCCAGATACATATGTTTAACTAGGAGGAACTTGGGTCTTCCAGGGCAGATTTTTGACCTGCTGAGCCTGAAATGGCTAAGAATTCCCTGAATGAACTTTTTAAATGCAGACATATATAGGCAGGCACAGAGGAAGTGCCTTGGTAGACTGACCTTAGGCACTCAAATGAGCAGCAAAGTATTTAGAGAAACCATTAATACTGTGTTTTCTGTAAATAAACATTGTACAAGTGGGTAAAATGAGACCTAAGGAATTCTAGAGAAGCCCTTGCAAAAGGTAAGCAGGAATTTTAAATGAGGATAATATGCCTATGGATCATGCATAATGGCTTAAATCACGTTAATGTGGTGTCGGTACACACACGTCATTTCCACTTGCTCCTATTTGACTCAAAGCATTATACAGAGCAGTCTCACATAAGGAAGACACATTCTCAGACATTCTGCTCATGCCAGGAACAGGGGGGAAGGACACAGTGTAGTAACTGCAGCTGTGTAGTAACATCTGTGTAGCAACAGTGTAGTAACACCTGTGTAGTACATCAGTGTTTCTGAATTCGGATCTATATGAGGGTTTTCTACATGAAGGCTTGTTTAAAATTCCTGAGTCTCTAGTAAGCCCAAGAGATATCTTCTTCCTCCAGGCACAACCACCTCCTGGGAGTGACTAGCAGAAATACTCAAGCAGGAATCCCTGGGTTATCAAGGTGTAGGAGCTCCTGGAAGAAAGTTGCCTCATGGAATGGGGATTTAGAGGTAGTCGTAGGGATCACCAAATAGGGACCATTGCTACATTAACGAGCCACTCAAATCAACAGTATCTCCCACCACATCCTGGGGTTTCAGCCTGGGCAATGAAGGTGTGAGAGCACCAGAATATTTACAGTTTCATATAAAAATCTGAGCTTTGTTTACTAGGGGTACAACTCATGGAAAATGGCTTCAGTCAATTTAACTACAGCTCATATTCACTAGTTTCAACAATGCCTTCACAGCTAAAACTTGGATGCCTAGGAGATTCCAACCTCTGTCAGCTTGCAGCTTATTCATGTTGAGGTCCCCTCCCTGTAGTTAGCCCATAACAATATTTTTCTCTTAAAAAATCTAGCATTCCTTCCAATTTTCTGATTGCTGAAGACTTTTGTCGACATAGTAGGACTAGCATCCTATAATATGTGGTTTAAGGAATCCTGTCTTCCAGCAGAAAAGTGCAAAAAGGTAAAAAGGCATTGGAAATCCCAAGGATCAGGGAAATTTGTTAAAAAAAAAAAATCACTGCTCTAACACACAGATATTTGATTGCCAAGTGTCAGTCCAACTCTTTTGAGAAAGGTTTGCAAATAATGCCTGAATTTAGACATTCCCGTAAATTGAAATACAAGAATCTGGGAAGCACAACTGATAGGAAAGTGTTTCAGGTTGTGCAAGATCTGGATTTGATGCGGTGTAACTTCAGCAGGAGGAGCCTGATTCAAACCAAGACAATGTTCCCAGTGAGCAATTGTAATTTTCACATTATTTCTCCGTGACCTTGTTTTTTTGGGCAGTGTGAGTAATAATTTAACTGCATCTTCCCACCCCTGCCTTGTGATGGGAAAGGCTCAAAGAAAAGTGCTGGCTATTATTGTTTGTTTCTCTTGAACATCCCATGGAGGCTTCAAGTCTATTTACTGCAGTAGTTCTGAACTGACAGCTGATAAAGTTTCCATTACTGATCTTTAATGAATGGATATAGCTGGGGAAACAGAGGATTTGCCTTCCCTTCAATCAGTGTTCGCTGTTTCCAATCATAGAACTGTTCCCTTTTCCCCAGCTCCAGTTCTGCCTCTTTCATTTCTCCTATAAACTGGAGGGTCAGCTCCAGGTCAGGCATAGATGGAGAAAACACCAACATATGTGACCTTGACAACCTGAATTTTGCCAATGGTTTCTGGATAAATTGGACTAAAACATTCTAATTTGCCACTTCCTGAGCATCTCCATCCTCACTGTCAGACCCTGGCATTGTGTGGCTGCTTCCCCAACCCACCGGCTCCACTCAAGGTGCACTGGCCAGGCTTCCTTTTGCCTACCCAAATAGAGCAAAAGCCAGTAAGAGGCAATGGACACCTGGAGGGAATAAAGTTTTATTCTTATTTCAGAAGATGTTTAAGCAACAGATAATTTTCTCAGCACTTTCACTTGTAAGTACTACAAGAAACCATAGTCAGACAGTGCCAGCAATATTGACTTCTCTAGCCCCTACCAGCCTCTGCTGCAAAAATCTTTCAAGTGAAGCTTTCTGTGGCCCTCAGCAGTCATCATCCCTCCTCTGCAACAAGACCCTGTAATTTCTGCCTTTGTTTTTATCCTCCTCTCCCTGCCAATACACAGATTGCGGTGCATTAACACCTCAGGTTAACCCATGCATTTTAAAATGTGTCAGTAGAGCTCAAATGGTGATGATCTTAAGACAAAAAGCAGCAATTCTGCAGAGATTTGTGAAAAAGCAGTGAGGCACCCGTGAAAAAAGTAAGAAAAGAGAAAGAACTGCTCTTCAGCTCCAAAATACAACTTTGCGGATTCAAAAAACCAAAATTTGTCTGTCCTTCGTATTCCTAGAAGAGTCATTGAATGTCAGCCAGCTATTCTTGACATTGGCACAGGTTAAGGACATGGCAAATACAGCATTCTTGGACTAGCTTATTCCTAAAACCATTTTCTTATAGTATTAGGTATAAATTTAAAGTAATGTGTTTCTGTGAATAATCGAAGAGAAACTCTACGGATTTGGGCACAATTCAATAGGAATAAAGGTGACAGTATATGCTTAGAAGACATTTACATGATTACTGTAGAAAACACATTTTTGTTGAGTTCCCTGTATTACATTTTAGCTGACACAATATATAGGAAAAAAAAATCTTTAGGAAAGTCTTGTTCTTACACTGTTTCTGCCTTGCCCAAAACAAAGCAGCAGCATTGAAATCTTGCAAGGAAGCTCATTCCCTTGAGGTTATTAATCAGCATTTTAGACAAAAATTTGGGGAAGCTTCCAACTAAGACTTCAAATTTTTATCTGAAGCAAACCAGACTGCCAAATTGCATTCTGGTTTTGTAAGACAATCATTAATAATAATAGCAAAAGGAGAATTGTAAAGATTATTTTTCATGTGTTTTATTAACGTGAAGGTAGAACCATGCTGATCATATCAGCACAGTTGCATCAGAGATAAATTTGGTCCATTATTCAATTAATCCTTCAATACACTCCTGTGGTTGAGGTAATACATTATTATTATCTCCACTTCTGTTATTCCCATTACAGACATTAGTTCCAAGAATGTGAATCATTTATTGTCAAGGGTCCTGATCCTGTAATAGGATGTGCTGGCAGAGACCCCAATGCCCACACCAAATTCCACTACCCTGAATGAAACTCATCATCCTTCATTAGGACAATGGTTGCAAAGTACCATTACCTCCTGTTGTGCCCACCCAGTTGAATAAGTGCCTGCACTGTTTAATTTAAGCTGGCAATAATTAAACAAAGAACTGTTTGCATTTACTGTAACTGGGGCACTTTTAATTGACTACCCTGCTTTTGGGAACATCCCATTGTCCACACAAACAAGAATGAGGAAAACAAGCAATACTGACTGTCAAAACAGAAGTGTTCTCAGTAATCCAACAGAAAAGTTGTTCAGTCAGCACGCTCCACTTCCCTCCTCCCCAGTCAATGCATTGAACAGTTTTAAGGTCGTGGTAGTAACCTTTTTCCTCTTTAAGTAACTGATGAAACAATTCTCCTTTTAGACATTTGATCCACATGCATTCATGTTTTATTTTGCATCAGGACTGTCCTTTTAAAGAGCACAGAATCATGGAATGGTTTGGGTTGGAAGGGACCTTTAAAAGTCATCTGGTCCAACACTCCCTGCAATGGATAGGGACATCTTGAACTAGATCAAGTTGCTCAGAGCCCCATTCAACCTGACCTTGAATTTCCAGATTGTTCCCACTTACTGTATTTCAACTCATATTTTGGAGTGATCTTGGCTGGATTTCTTTGGGGTGTGTTTACCAGATTCTTTTTGGATGACACTTAACTTGAAGATATACTCCAGGAGCATCTGAATGCTTTGTCTGCTAGCAAGTATTTAGTTTAAGGCCAGACTAGAGCTACCTAAGGGAAACCCTTTGAAATACACACAGTGTGGATGTAGAATCCTCAGCTGCAGCTCTTTTGTTCTGTGGCTCATACTATTTAAAAATGCAGAACAATCCACTGTCTTACGGCCTTGACCCTCAGCTAACTCCAGTGAAAACAACATTGCATGAAGCAGCCAAGCTGATTGCAATACTTTTACAGGGGTGTTAGCACAGGCACCTGGCCATTGTCAGCCACAGCAATACTCTAGCTTCTTCAAGATTGGTCTCCAAGCAGCTATTAGGTATCCCAGGAACCTCAGCTGCAAACAAAAACATTCGGTAAGAAATAATTCTGCTTGCTAGTTAAACTGCAAAGAGCAAATGATAACAGCAAGCAAAGCAGGAATGCCATATATTTTATTCATTAGCATTGCTAACATGGAAAATACTTCTTTCCCTGTGATGAATCTTACTCATTATACTTTGAATATAGGAGAACATATTCGGAATGTTGTGTCAAACACACAAGTACATACTATATATTTAAGGTAACATGGAAAATGGTCAATTTTGAAATATTTTAGAAAAGAAGGTTTTTCAACTGCTACATATATTCTACACAGATGTTCAATACATTTTCTGAAGTGTAATGTGTAACAAACATATAGGAAACCTTCCCCTCCCTTTCTATGCTCTACCTTCTTAGACTAGCCAGAGTAATGTTCTAAGTAAAAGACCCAAGGGAAATAGATCTGTGGAGTTACCCCTAGAGTGCCTTGTGCTCCAGGCTGGGCGATGCTCCCTAACATTTGGAGACCTATCAGGTATTGCAACTGGTAGCAAATTGCCTCAAATAGAGCTATAATTTCTTTTTATTACAATCCTTGCTGGAAACAGGCCCTTTTAGCAGAATGAAAAACAAAATAATGAGCCTGTCTTTTTAATCCCCGAGAGGACCAGTTAATTTATGTTCACTCACTGTTTAGTTTTCATGGGTCCTAAAATTTGCACAGGGCCTCAGGGTCTGCTCTGTTCCATGATTAAGTGAAGCAAAAAGCCAGAAATGCTGTTCTACAGCTCCTCGCTTGCAATCTGCTTACAAACAGTAGATCACTCCATGGTGTACAAGAACAAATACATTTTCCTCCTGTCGTTAACTAACTCAGACAAATGCTTATTTACTCTCATACTACAGACCATGGAGAGATCAAGTTCTGCAGTGGGCTGGTCATTCCTAGCTCTGGCACTAAAGCTCCGTGTAAACTTTGAATCATCTTTTCCATTGTGGATTCTCTTCCCCCTTACACTAATGAGGACGAGGCTTCTTCACAACGGATTCCCCCACTGACTACTTCAAAACAGATTATTCTGCTAAATGAATACACTTCATAATCCCTGGAGGAAGTGACAGTTTGATTTAGAAGGTAATTGTTTATATGCTTTGATTTCTATACTTTCCCCCTCTCTATACCTACACAGGCACTTGGATGTGTATGTAAATATTTATACTCCTAGTAGACAGGTGATTCTAAGTTTTTTTACTTGCAAAATAGCTACAGTGAAGGGAAGTGTGAGGTACGAGCATACACATCATCTCTTAAGTAGCTTACTCCTGTTATGGTTTTCTTTGCAGATAAACAATAGAAAGGTTCATTGCCAAAATGTATTAATGACAAAAACAGCCCCTTCATTGCTGATGTATGTAACGGGAGCCCACATACGAACATGGGAATTCCAAAAATCATTTGGCTGAAGCATCAGTTTACCAACTTCTAACATGACATGAAGCCACCAGCTGTAAGGCATAAATACCAAATTTGCTCTAACTACTAGAGCAGTACAGCCACAGAGCAACAGCTCTCACAACACGTATGAAAAACAAAAAAAAGGCAAAAGAAAACCACATTAAAGTATAGCCAATAGTAAACTAAAAAAAACCCCAACCTTTTCCTTGCTCTTGTAAGAAATAATGCCAGCTGAAATAGAGATCAAGTTTCCCATTTATACTTTCCATGGTTTTTTTTTTCCCAACGAACTGGAGAACTGAAACATGGAAGATGACATGCTTTCTTGTTGAATGTAACTGAGTGTTTCCCACAGAGGCATGCCATGCCACCACATTAATGGATTTCCACTTCACAGTTGCTTCTGCAAATAATAACAACAACCTTTGCCTTTGTATATATCAGAATCCAAGCAGACAAAATAACTTCTTTAGTAGAAATAAGCACTTCCATAAGCAACAAAACAAATCAAGGGAGGTTTTGGTTGAAGGAACAAAAAAACCAACATCTAAGTGACAGCTGGAAATCTGTTTTCTAGAATTTACAGTTATAAAATACTGAAACATAGAATTTGTTTCAGCTTATACAAATAAGTGTTTATTTCTGGAAGACAGCAAAGTTGCCGGAGAATAAAAAACATCCTACTTTAAGAGGCACATCAGGCAACACCCTTTCCAAGCAGAGATTATATGAGAAACAGACACCTCTATTTCTTCCTTAGTAATATTCAATTTCTTCAAGCTATGACTATTAAAATGAAGGCCGAGCCATCAAAGTGTCATTGAGCTGAGGAAGGAGAAGGAGCTGAAGCTAAAGCAAACAAATTATGATCAAAATCAAGGGAACTTATTTTAAGCAGAAAATTAATATATTTCATATTAACCTTGCGCCAAAATCTGACTGCAGTAGAAGAATTTCTAATTTCTCTGGTTTAGTTATCACTCAATAAAGATCTTCAGGTTTGATCCCTACCTTATAAAATCCTTTTAGTGAAAGGACAAAAGACTAGATTATGATCTTGCTTATGGCTGTGTAAATCTCAGGTAACTTCATTGTAATCACACCACTATGAATATTTACAGTTCATTGTAAATACTTTGAGAATTGTAGTGGCTTTAACTTTATAAAGGACAAGATACTTTAAATATTGGAAATGTAGACTGTGTACTATCAAACACCATCTGCAGGGCTTAAATTCACCACCGTGAACAACACTTCCCAGTGTAACACAAATCCAAATCATAGAATCATAGAATATCTCGAGTTAAAAGACACCCACAAGGATCATCAGAATTCAAATCCTTCAGTCAAGGCTCATAAGACTTGAAGGGCATCACTTAACCCCAAGTTTCTTCCATGGAGTTGTAGCTACTCAAATCAGGCACCTCAAAGCAGCACTGAATGGCATCACATGCAAAGACTGTTGGTCAATTCTAATTAGGTCAGAGCAGGAACCTGAGACGTGGCTTATTTGAGAGAATATAAGGCAATATTTTCCTGGCATTAATCCACTGAGGATCTTGTCATCCCTGGTTCTTTCATTTCCTAAACATGACATGCATATTTCAAATTTTAAATTTTTACTTGATAATTATTTAATAAGAGAGGGACTGAATAAGCAAATAATGGCTTGAGAATGAACATTTAATTTCCAAGAGTGTCCTGAGAGATGTTTCATTGAGGGGAGCCATAGCAATTACCTGCAAATTCAGTGTCAGACACATCTCACTAATTCAGGACTCAGGAAGACAACGTGCATTAGCACTAGGAAGGTTGTAGATAGTGATAATCAGATAATGAACATCAGAGTGGTGAATCTACAGACAGAAATTACATGGCTGCTTTGCTTGTCTGAGATTTGAAATGCAAATTATTTTGCAGATCTCCTCGATGAACTCCTGACTCTTTTCAATGCTTTGCCTTAATATTTTTGGGATGATTCCTCATTTTACCTCTTGACCTTTGACAGATGTTTGAATTTGCCTTGGTGATAAGGATTTTGGCTGGTAGGTGTTGAATGCAATGTACTTTCAAGTTTCAGGGAATATAAAGATAAAGAGCAGAGAAGCAAAGTTCAGCAGTCAGTGGTGTTATGCTAGTGCTACTTGATCAGTCTTCATTCATGAAGATATTTCTAAACAGCTGGATTTGATTACATACTAATACTGTTTATGCCAGTCCCTCTTGGCAGAGTCATGTGTTTAAAGACAACTTCCAGGATTAGTTAAGGCAGAAGTCACAAAATGAAAAGCAAAATAATGTGCTAACACCTGTACATTAGACCAGTTTGCAGGTCGACAACGTCAGGAAAGGCGTGGAGCATAGTAAAACTGCACTAATTCTGGTTTTGTGGTAAATAATACTTAAGACTCGATGACATGAATTGAAAATGGAGAATAGTTAAGCCTTGGAATAAGGAACTGTCGCCCTCCTATTCCCTTCTTCCATGAGGGAAGTCCTTCAATTCACTCTGCTCCAAAGGGTGACAATGAGCATAAGACAAACCTGACTGCTAACATCCCATGCTGCTTTTTATATCACTGCACAGAAGCAAAACCACTGACAGATCCATGCAGGCATCCTCAAAGACTGAGAGATTTTCTGCAGAGTGTTAAGACTTCTCCATAAATACAGAAGCAGGCTGTACCTCTCTGCATTGAGTAGCACCATGCTCTTGGTGTACTCTGAAATTATTGGTGGCATGAATCAAAGTGGCAAGACCTGCCTCTTATCTGTGCTCACTTAAATTGAGTACTCTGTATGTGTATCTCTAATGCAGTTGGGTCCTATATTCAGCAACAGTGATAGAGAATCCTCAAGTACAAACATGCACCAAGTGATATTTCTGATTTAAAGGTTAATGCTGATTCAAATTGCTTTTATCCTTCCCTCCTGCTGGGTAGGAAAATGTTCTTTAGATTTACTATTCCAGAATGTTCTCTTTTAGAATCTTACTACTTTGTCTCCAAGATTTCCTCGTTCCCTCCCTCCAAATTTGCAAGAAAAAATTACAAACGTGATTATTTGCAAAATTTAATACCTTTGATTGCAAAATATTAATAAACTTGATCCTGAATCTTATCATTGTTCATTGGTCAAACAGCAATCACCCTTTTTCTGACAGCTGTTGTCCTGACTTCCTATCAATGCCAAATCATGAGTCCTTCATCATTTTCTAATAGATCAAATGATTTGCTTTTGCTGAAAACTGTTTTGATATTTATTATACTTCATTCATCACCATCCCTCTGAATTGTGCTGGGAAAACTTAAATGCTTTGAGAGAGATTAGATAGATGGGTAGATAACTGTGAAATTTTACAGTTAATATTTGCAAAGCGCCTAGAGATTTCAGAATAAAGGAGGCATGAGAAACGCAGAGATTTCTTGTTATGTTTCAATGCATGAATGCAAAAAGAAGAAGAGAGGGCGTGAAGAATCAAGTCAAATAGTATGGTAGGTCTCAAAAAGTCACTCGCTTTAATCCACGACTTCCCTGTTCTCTACCATCTCAATCGGCACTTGCAGAACTAGACTTCATTTGTTTCCTCTGAGATTTCCCTCTAAAAAGGATCTGAATAGAGATAGGGATTTCTATAGAGCACAGGTAATTAGTGCTGGAGGACTCTGATTATCTCTTTATACCACTCCTTACTATTTGACACAATTCCACATAATAAGCCTTCCCATAATAAACCTGGTCTGAGATAGTGTCTCCTAGGAGGTTGATTGATGGTGTCAGGAGAAGAGCTTCAGCTTTCCATCATCTACAGACACAGTTCCTTTTTCTTCACTTCTCTAATGGTTATTGGAGAGCAGAAGAATGATATGTTGCGTTTAAAGGGAAAGCCCCCGTCCTCTACCTTTTCCTACCAGGGCGGGACAACCAACAGCTTATTTTTGTTCCTTTTCTAATTTCCTTTTTATGCTTTCCCTATTTTAATTAAAATGAGATCAACACTCCACAAGAAAACAATATACACTGAATATACATCTGCATGATAGTTTAATAAAAATTTAAAAGTTAGGGTATTGAATAAAATTAAACAATTTCCCCTAAACAGAGTGGGAATTAAAATAAAACCCAACAGCAACAACAAAACCGAGAGAGATCATGATCAATTAATGATGAATATTGCATTGCTTTGTTGCCATATATCAGTTCGTGCCCAAAGAGATAATTTGGAAAATGGGGAGAACTATTAGGGGTGTTTAGGGAAATACCAACAAAGACCAAAAAGCTAAACTATAAGAAATAATAGTAGGCAACAACGAAAGACCTTGAGGAACATGAGACTAATTAGAGAAGTCGGCCATGCGTTTTGTTATCACTACATTACAATGAATGGAAATGAGGCCAGGGGTTGAACATGCCTGCCCAGGAACACCTTGGGAACAGGAGCATGGAAAAACCTGATCTGGCCTTGTATTAGTTATTTAAGCTCAAAGAACTTTAACTGATACAGAGCTGATTTCAAACAAAAAGACATAAAAATTAATAATCGCTAAAGATCAGAAGTTCAGAAGACATTAAAAGAGGGACTGAGTAAATAAAATTCCCACACACTTTATTTCTAGAAGAGTCAATGGAGCAAGCAAGCTAACAACAGAACTCATGACAGGGAGAAATAACCATTACACTTCACAGACACTTGTTTAGAAACAATTTTCTTTTGCCAATAGCTATAAATGGTGCAAGCTTCAATACTTTTATTTGTACTTAAATGAGAGGCCACTTGTCAAATATTTGCACAGAATAAACCTCAGCTCAAAGCATTTTAATGTATGCTTTGCTTTAAATATGGTAGTAATCCCACCTCTATTCAGCCGAATCCTTGAAGTCATGCTGTGCTGAACCACATCTGTCTCTCGAGATTCCACAATAAAAATTATTGCTTTGCATTTCAGCAGTGAACAAAGTGATTCCCATGTACAGCTTGTTTACAAAACACTTTGTCAACCAAATGGGTCTTAAGCAACTGCATATTCTTATGAAGCAAAAACACAAACAGAAAAAAACACCCCACCCTCTTTCTAAATGTGAATGACAGCAGACAAACATGACAAACTGAAGCCAGCTCGACTGCTGATTCCTCTGGGAAAGACAAGCTTTGTTGCAGTTGTTTGCAACTGCATCAAAGGCAGCAGCTGGCCAGCCACGCCTGCTACTGGGATGACGATGTTAATAAGCAGTTTGAAGGTGCTAAAGAAGATGACATGGTGCTTTTTCAAGAATCAGGCCCTATAACAAGTATATCTGAGAATAGGCTGGTGAAAATGCCTATTACTTTTCTTTCTAGACATTTTTCACAATGGCTTTGCCGCTCCTGCCTGAGCTTGCAACAGAGGCGGTGTTTTCTCTTAATAGACAAAGATCCTCTGTTTAATTCTTCTATATGCTCTTACAACCACAAGGGTGAAAGCAACCTGCAAGTGACAGTAAATGCCTTCTGTCTCTGTTTTAATATCCAGTGTGTATATGTGTAATGTACCGTTCAGCATGACTCTCCAAGGTTGCTTCCACAAGCATCTGGGAAAGCTGAGCCATTGTCAAAGCAATAGCAACTTTTGCTCTTTGCTCTAGAAGTTTGGGGTTCTTTGTTTCTATATTTTAAGATGACATTGCATCACCTGGTGTCATAGACTGACGTGGGCTGGATGCAAAGAATGAAATACATTCCTCTATCCAACCAACACTGTTTTAGTTTCCCTTGCTTTCCGTTCCTTCTGTAGCTTGGCATAAGAGATCCAAACAGCCTTCATATCACAACAGAGAAACATTTCCTGCCCAGACAGAAGAAGTAGTTTCACATTTCTATTTAAACTCAATGTTCTCAAGACACAATCAAAACAGAAGACAGATGTTTGATAAGTATCTAGTCTGGGTGGGAAGATGGTGATATATAAGGAAGGAAAGTGGAATTTTTTCATTCTTCCTGGATGAAAAATACATTGGTTTTGCATTTGCAGTTGAAATCTAGATAGAACGATGTAAAGGTATGCCAGACAGTGCAAATTTGCAATGGATTTTGTCCTGGTTTTGGAAGCATTTTGATACTGATACTCATCTCAGTCTAGTAAATTTGACAGAGTCTCTTGGCTCGATAAACTGCTGCTCTCTTGCAGGTCAGTAGATGGTGATGGGGAATATTAAGGAAGCTCTTAATGCAGACTGTGAAGCTGCAGACCTTGCTGTGGTTAATGACTGAAGGAACACTTGCTGCTCCCCATCATTCCTTTCAATTCTGCTCACGTCATGTAATCTTAGACAGCACAAATTGCCATCAGTGTGAGATACCAGGAATGCCTCAAAAACCACCATGGAGTTCAGTATGAGAGGTGGAGGCTGAACAGCATCTCTAGGCTATCCTCCTGGGATATAGCTTTAATTAACAGGGTTCTATATAAAGAATTTGTTGAGTTGGTTATTTGAACGAAAAAAGTCCATCTGGGCTCCTAGAAACAGGACCTATTTGAAATTATATTCCTTTTTATATAGCTTGGACACAGTAGAAACAAATGTCCAGAAGGGAAAATTCTTCCTGAGATAAAAAGGAGCTGGCTGCTCTCTGCTGATCCTTTGGCACCATGCCTGCCAGTACTTGAGAAGAACAAAGCTGGGAAATAAAGATTCAGCACTGATAAGAAGTATCCAGTACCTCTGAAGCACTTGCACACCACAGCCCACTAGAAAAATCACTCATAGGCAAAGTCTTTAGCCTGGGAGGGACACAGGGAATGGGAGGCTGAGCCAAGTCTCTCTTGTTAAGAGGAGAACTCCAGGAGCAAACACAGACAAAATATTAGCTGATGTCATTTGTTACATGTTTCAGGTATGGGGAATAGAGCAATTCAGAGGAGAAGAGGCAACAACTCTTCTGTGTCCTAGACACCCACATAGAACTTACAGCAGGAATTCCCAGAACTACCCATTCTTATCTATTCCCAGTGACTTGGAGCCAAAAAACCCCCTTCTGTCCTCAGGAAGTTTCTCTTCTCCATTTTTTCATGTGCCTGTTCATATTAAAACACCACAAATAAGAATTTTTTAAAGTACTGAGAAACTGGAAAATATACCAAGAAGAGCAAGAAGAAATGAATTATGAGTGCTGGAGGGACTCACTTGCAAGGAAAGATTAGAAGAACTAAATATGTCTAGCTTGGCAGAGAGATGACTAAGCAGGAGAGGGGGAAGTGATAAATGTCTACAAATATTTGAAGGGCGTATACACTCAAGAGGCAGAGAGATTCTGCAGTGTGAGCCATACCAGGTGGTGGGATTAGGAGTAAAGGGATGGAATCAGAAAAGGATAAAAAAAAACAAAACAAAACAAAACCCCAAAAAAACCACACACACAAAAAACCCCAAGCCTCACAAAGGAAAAATTCAACTGAAGGCTACATAAACCAAAGTCCTCATGAAAATGATATATATCCACATCCCCCACACTGGGGACGTGGAGCTTTTCTCAGAGGTAGAAAACTCAGTATATGAGACATATGGGAGGGCTGCGGGTGTGCTTTGTTGCTTGCAGAACTAAAGGAAAGAGCTGTGCCTTGATGCTGGGAGACCAACGGGAGCCTCTGTGGACAACAGGTGTCCCACCAACACTGACAATTAGAGAGCTTTGGGCAGGAAGTGAGGGTAGTTGTTGTATCCAATTGAAATCACAAGAGGATGGTTTGTTTGGAATAATTTAATGACCCTGAACTTGGTAGAGCTACAGGACTTTATAGATATAGTCCAGCCAGATGGTCCCTGGAAAGCAGAAAGCTTTGGGTCTATTAAGCATTCAAAAGGATGATGTTGGAAAACCTGAAAGATCAAGACGGAAGACAAAAGCATCATTTTCCTCCATTTTTAACCCAATTTAACCGTCACCAGCTTAACCAGGTCCAAAGGAGACAGGGGAAAATGCTCACTCCCCACCTTAGTTTCTGATGCAAAGCACACCAGCGTTTCTTTCAGCACCTTGAGAAGTCAGGAACTAAATGTAGCCAAGTCCTCCTTCAGGAAAATAAAAATCCCACTTGCCTTCCACTTTCAGACATGGAGTTCCCCAGTCACCACCACAGACATCCCCCAGTACATCATTTCAAGCCCTCTCCTGCTCCACATCAGCACACTGGTCTGTGAACAGGCAGAAAGACAAGGCAATCCAGAGGCCACCTCTGAGGGCACGTAATTGAAGGTTGCATTTTAGACCCAGTTCAGCTGGATTCCAGCCAGGACATGCAACTCAATTGCTTTAGAATCACAGATAAGCAGTGCCTCCTCCTGCCAATACAGGGGGGCAGACCTCTGTTTTTGTCTTCCTGGAACTGTGTCACTCACCCTGTACACAGCACTCAGCTGTTTTGCCTGAGAAGGGGGAATGAGTCCAAGATTATGCCTTGAGTCCTTCCTTAAAAAGTGCATTTCCAATATTAAGCCTCTCCCTTGTGCAATCTTGTATAAACCAGGCAAAAGGAATTCCCACAAGTCTGGATACAGGAAACGTGTCAAGGTCCTTCTCTTTACACTGGATTTGATTCAAAGTTTGATGGGAATTCACAGCCTCAGCTTGTGTTTTCAGAGTACTCCATGTCCCTAGTAGAGGTTTGCAGGGTCAAAATCCCATGCCTGTGACAGTGATACTCATCTGCTTGGCAAGCAGAGCTAATTCTAACATTGTGCTTTTGTATATGGAAATAAAAAGAGAAGATATTTGACTAAAGTGAGATTTCAAGCTGCTGATGGTATATTTCTCTAACAACTGAAATAGAGGAGCAAATGGGGCAGCCAGAGGTCACAGCAGTTTATGTGGTGGATCAGCTCAACTGGAGATTAGTACAGTAAGGGAAAAGATACACTTCTCTCTGTCCCTGCAGAAAACTAACACATTGCTATGACCAAAGCATGCCCCTTCACACCTATAACACCAGAACTAAAACCCTCAGTACGGGGACAACCCCTGCTTCAGTCTGGTAAAGCACAAACAGTGAGGGAGAACTTCATCTCTGATGGACAGGGGTGGTAGAGGCAGAGGGGAAGTTTTCCGGATTTCCAGTGTTGCACTCAAACCCAAAGCCAGACACTGTTTCCGATAAGCCAAAACCTCTTAGTAAAAGAAGCTTTTAATAACATAATTCCCACCAGAAATTACACTGGGCAGCCATCACAAGGTCCTCCCACCCCAACAGAGTTGGCTGTCCAACAAATAGATTCTTATCCTCCATAAGAACCAAGTCCCAGTGCTCCTCGTTTCAGAGCCAACCCTTGGACAGAGCAGCTGTGATGACCTTTCCACATGGAAAGAGGCATAAGGCATCCCAAGTCAAACACAGGGAAAAGAGATGATAACAGACACCCCTTTTCTCTGCCCTTCCTAAACACAAGATCCTCCTGCTAACAGAAAGGATGAGAGATCTCAGTGGAGCTATTATGCAGCTGCTGCTCTCCTCACACAAGATGAAACATAATGACATACCTTGATCTGGGTAAGGCAGGCGCTGAGTCTGTTGTAGAGGCAGGATGGCTTGCAGCTTGGAAAGTCTTTTCATCAGGAAATCAGCAGCTACCATTCAAGACTCAACTGAGCCACTTTCAGGCAATGTCTTGGAATTCATGTCAATGAAGTTGCAATGGAAGAGTCAGGTTCACGTTCACAAAACAGATTCCAGTGTCCCAGCATGGTTGTGGGGAGCATAGCGCTGTTGCAGCTCTTTTTATTAATCAACCAGGTGTTTAACTTCAGCATCCTGGCTAAAATCCAGCATGGAGAAATACATTTCCTTTCTCTACCCAGTTTTTGCTCAACAGCTCCATCCAGAGCAGTTCCCCCATGCTGCTGTGCCCTGGTGCAGTCACTGCAGAGCGGGTGCAGTGTGACACCCCAGAACACACTGCGCTTCAACAGCAGGTGAGAAACTGCTCCTCAGTCTGCCTGACCCAAAGGCTCATGGAACCTACTGTGTAAACATAAGGCCCTATTATCTCCACTCTCCACATGGAATCACTTTATGGAATTTATTATTATTATTTGGAGCTCAAATTGAAACCCTCTGGCCATGTATGAACACTAAGCCTGCTTAGGGAACGCAGGAAGCAGCTAAAGTGGTGAAGAGGCAAAGATTTATGACAGCCAGAAAAGAAATTTTCTTTTCTAGAAGCAAGCTTCACATTCCTAATCCATTTCTGCAATTTTTGCTACTCTGTACCAAACTTCTGACAGGTCTTAAAGACTAACACTTACCATGCTGCAAGCTGTTCCTCTAAATTCTATTTTATCATCGTTTATAACCACCTGGCTAGATTCCCTGGGTGATATTTTTCACTCTTTCTCATAGGCCCTAAGAGTATCCATATTACCTATGCCACAGCCTTCATCTTAACCACCTTCCTCCTTCCCTCCAGTATCATCACAGCTGTCTTTAACTGGGCTCCCTTTATCTTTTCCTGAGACCTCCCACCCATTTTAATTCCCATTCAAATCACCTTATTAGCGAGACAGACTGACAGCAGCTTCCACCTGTACCCTAAAGATTGCACCTTCACCTCTTTCCTTACCTTCAGCAGAACTTACTTCTCTAAGAGCTTTAAAAATATATTTCTTTCTCTGATAAAATGATATTAGGTAAGGATTTAAAGGGAGATCTGTGAAAGGAGAAAAATAGCAGTGACAATGAATCGTCCCTCCCAAATTGTCTTTCTGAAAGCTCTAAATGGCTTTGTAACAGCATGAAAGTGCTTCTTGATTATTGCCAAGCTGAGGCTCAGGAAAGCCCTAAGGGTGGACAGGGGAGGGGTAAGGAATATATAAAAACCTACAGGAAGAAGGGGTGTGGTAGAAATGCTGGGGTCCCTGACACTCTCCCTGGGATGCTAGAGCTGCCCCCGTAGCAGAGTTTCAAGGGGAAATCAGGGCTCTATTTTTCCCCCATATAAAAACTTCAAGCTATTTCCTATGCAGGGGCAGTCTATTGGTCTCTAGGTCCCTGTGGACCCCCATCATGACCTTCAGTAAGATTTTGCAGCAGAAGTTTCAACCAGGACTTACCAATTTCCCACCAAACAGTTAGACACATCTTCCCACTTTCCAGTGAGTTGTCCCTTCAGATCTTCCTCTCATAACATAAGTGGGGCTGATGCCCCACTGTCAAACCCAGACCCCGGGGAGACCGTGTAGGCAAGACCTGGCCAGGTGCCACCAGTGCACATCCATGGTCACAGCCACCTCTAGAGCCAGCAGCGCTTGCTGCAGGAAGGAGCAGGGCTAACACAAACATCATGCTGTGTTCCCATGGCAACCAAAGTGTCACGTTCATCATCGTCTCATTTCTGGAAGAAAAAGATATAGGTCCAATGAAGAAAAATCCGGGAGTCCCGAAGGGCTTTGCTAAGGCCGGGCAGACTTCTAGCATCATTGCTCAGGGCTGCTGGAAAGTGCAGCACCCAGCTCTGTGATGGAACATGGGTTTGAGCAGGAGGATGTCTGGGATTAAAATGCATCCAGTCAGATACATTCAGTTTATGTCTTGTCTGCTCTGTGTCACTTTGAAGTAGGGACACATGATCAAATTGCCACAGTTATAGAAGTTACTAGATGTTAGTAGAAGAGGTTTCAGCTCCACCCATCCTATCTCACATTTGACATGACCTGGGGATGATGGTCGTTACCAGTTACCTTTGCTCAGTGTCCCACGGTGGCTTATTAAACCACAGTAGTTTACTAATATGGCTAAAGTTGGAATTGCTCTGCCCGAGGTAGCAGAGACCTCTGTGTGCATCAAGTCCCATCCTGGACTCAGTGAGCTGCCACCATCTCACTGTCAGAGCTTTTCTCTGCTGAAATCTGCGCCCCAGAAATCAGACCCAGCCGGGATCCAGAATTCCCATTAGCATGAATCCATATGAGCTTCTTTGCAGTGACTATATGGCAGCAATTAAAGCATTGCCACGCAGATTTGTACATGGGAAGCTCACCTTTCCCCTCTAAGACAAACCTTCTACCAAAGGGAGTCTAGAGATGCATCACTGGACACTTTCAGAGCTCTCTGATGTGTTCTTACTGGAGGCATGAGAAGATCTAAGGCTGAAGGATCCATTTCAATCACTTTAAAATCAGTTCCCCCAGTAAGTAAGGGTTTTTTCTATGGAAAAAAAATTAAGAGGAACTCCCAGCCTGAAGAACAAAACCGAAAAACTTTTAAAATTATGCTTGAGAGAAAGCATCTGCCTGTAAAAGAAGATCATCCCTGTGCTTGAGAGGAAAAGGGAAGGGTAGCAAGGAAGAAAATGGCAGCATTCTACGGGGAGTGCCTGGATAAGGCAGGAACAAGTGATTTTAACACTCCAATGTCTCTACATCCCCACACTGAAGCCTGACTCCATCGAGGTGTGATGTTTAGATGATCTAGTATCATAATCAGATCAAGGGGAAATATCCCTTGACACTCGGGGTCAGGTGATATTTAAAGAACTCTGAAATCCAAAACATTGCTGAAGTTGCTATTAATTATTAGTTTTAATCCTCAATTTTATTTTTATTTGTCTTGGTTTTCCCTCCCTGAGCAGTTTTGCTGGCCCAGCAGTGAAGTCTTCAAGTCAGATTTATGCCTGTAACTGGGGCAAACACCACAGCTAAGAGATTGTCCATATCTGGAGCAACTTCTTCCTCCTTAAAGACCAGACAGAAACCTCATGCAGGCAGCCTTTCATGAGAGGGATAAAGAGAAGCTACTTATAGAAGCTACTTTGATGGTAGAAGAAACAAGAGATTAAGTATGACAAAGGTCAAGGCAGATGGTTGCATGGATGTAATGAAATTTTGGCCTCTGCATGACATCTATGAAGGATGCCTACAGGAAAGTGTTCAGTACTGTTCAATGGGCCCTGGGCTTTGATCCAGGGGAGTTGCATCTTGTCCTAGCTCTCCAACTGATCTGTAGCATCACTTTGCTCAAGTCACTCAGCCATTTTACACCTTTGCTCAACTTTTAGGAAGCCCTATGGAATCAGGAGATGAACATCCCACTCATTTCCACTGCCCAGACCACAGCTCTCAGCAGAGGAGAGAAAAATTAGTTTCAAAGCTTACTATTTCCTCTCTGGGCTCACCCAAGCTAGCAATCAGATGTTGGTAACACAGGTGGAAATACCTGAGGGGACATTAAGGTTCAGCCTGGTGTCCTGTTATTCCACTCATATGCTGGTAAACAACACATTACCCCCAGAGTTAGGTGATGGAAAGGAATCCATCAGCCTATAAGGCCTGAGATCACAAATACAATAGTTCTGGATATCCTTAATTAAACACAGCAGTGTATTCATTCATGCCTTGCTGAGTGGTATTTCTGCAAAGAGGATGAGCCATTCTGGCAAGGTAAGTGTACAATTCCCTTCTCTTCCCCAGTGGAGCAGCAGAGCAGGGTCAAGGCAGCTCAAGAGGGAGATGTGCTGCCTGTTTGCTCCTGTGACTGGCTGCCCATTTAGAGGCTGCCAGGGAGCTGGAGTGTGCCAGCCAGGTTTTTGCAAGCACGTGAAAATTAACAAACCTCACTCTGAGCTGGAAAGGGCAGATAATTGAGAGAATTAAAATTAAGAAAGTAAAAAAGGAAAAAAGAGGGGGAAAAAAAAAAGAACATGGAGATGAGCCAAAAGGAAACACTTCAAAGGCCCATACCCTGCAGCCCACATTAATGACAACAGAAAGAAGATGGGACCCTTACGTTTTAATCAAAGGCAATTATTTTTTTTAAAGGTATTATGACTCTGCCATGCAATGGCAGAACTCCTGCCCACAGAGGTGTTGACACAGCTGGCTGGCAAGAAGTGAGGGTTTCCTTGACCACCTTCTTTCTGCATTGTGAGCATCAGAGAAAGGAAAGCAAGAGTGAGTGGGTGCTCCAGGAGAAATGCCTCCAGGGGAGAAGCTACAGGAAACCAAAGGAACTAGAAATACGACTGAAATCTAAATCACAGCTTTCTGTGGCCAGTCTCTACAAATACTGCATGTAGGATGTGAACTTGAAACCCAAAGCCAGCTGAATCAGCAGCAGAGGGCAGCAGGTTGGCAATCACAGGAATTGGGCAGCCTGGGTAGATTCAAGTGGAACTGTCAGGACTATAGATATACAAAATAGCTCATATATATAGATACATAAATGTGTGAGCAAGGCTAGACAGGGTAAGTGTGACCTCAAATGCCTAAGGAAGATGCTTGTCTGTAATCCCTCCCCTCCATGAAACAAACACATCCTTGTCTGCACTGCTCAGGTAGGACCAAATGCCCACCTGCAGCCAGTAGGGCAAGTGGTCTTCATAAGAGACTAAACCAAACCTTTTTCTGGAATACAGGTGTTGGGATCTTTGTTCCCCAGTGCATATTTGTGAAGGAAGGGGGAAAAATGGAAAAAGGGAAAGGAAGTTGACCAACACAGAACTTGGGCAAGGAAGATCAGAATAAGGCTGAGCGTGTCACAGGATGAAGAAACTGTCCTCAGGAAATAACATGTAATTGTTTCCATTAGTCTAAAAGAAGAGACAGTGAAAAAGGGAAAAGGGTTTACAAAGACAACGCCTCAATTAAATTAAAAAAAACCAAACAAACAAACAGAGAAAGAAAGGAGAATAATTTATGAAACACTCGCTTATTTACATAAAATGGAGACAAAATATGGTATATTTAGTTGTAGTCAGAAGCTGAAATTTTCCATGGTTTTTTTGAGGCAGTGCCACATGCAGCCACAAGCAGCAATAGCCTGTTATTCTGCAAAATTTCTGTAACAGCATGAAAAAATGAAGGCCAGAAGCAGTCACACCTGGATTAAACTGCTCAACCTACCAAAGCCTGTGCCTAGGTAGCAAGGCAATGAGGAGAGATCATGTTTGGGTAGAAAAGCTGTAACTTGGAGAAAACAAATAAACAAACAGACCTTCCAAAATGAGGTATGTTGCTGCAGGTGGTAAGATGCAGAAAACAGTTTGAAAAAGAAGAAATCCAATTTTCAATACACATTAGAAACTGTTAGCTTATTTTACTAAAAACATTATACCACTCAAAAAAATCTCTAATGCCGAACAACAGGGGATATTTCACATATTCTCTCTACACAGGTTGTTCAAGACTTTCAAGGGCATGTAGTGATTTTTGATATCACCTGCAGTGTTACTACAGTCTGGGTACTTCCTATAAACAAAACTCCTGGATTGCTGCAATTGTAGGTAGTTAGGAAAAGCTGACTCTCTGTAAACAACCCTTCTTTCTCCAAAATTTTAGGGCTTACTGAGAAGTCTAATACTGCCTGAAGTCCTAGTAAAGTGGGCCCTTTTTTCTCCCCAGAATTATACTGAGGGAAACAGAACTTCTACCTTTGAACAAAATATTCTTTTGCACCCCAAATCCCATTTCTACTAAACTCCCTGTAAAATCTGCTAAGTATCTCTTGATTCTCATGCAGCATTAGGCCTGATAATCTGAATAATGTTCTCTGTGTAGGCACACAAAGGGGAGATTCTCTGGAATTGCTAGCTGAAAACACCTCAAAGTCTGGCAAAGGGTGCTAGCATACGAGCCACATGGGACTTGCTTTGCAAGGCCAATCTAGTTTCATTTAATTTATAATCTGTCAACAGTGACAAAACTTGATGAAGGAATACTGTGCCTGAAACCCCTGCTTTCCAGTTTTAACCACTGCCTTCTTTTTGCAAACTTTGTTTCTCTGGCATCCTCAGACTGTCAGGGCTGCACCACCACTATCCCTTGACACTTCTGACAAGTGGCAAGGAAGCTGTGCCATGCTGCAAAGGACAATAAGCTTTTTTTGGTTCCCTGTAGGTGTTTAACCAAGCAGCAGTGCCTCTGAGCCATTTAAGGTTTGCTCACAGCTGGCTACACCAGGACGAATTCTGTGACCTTCAGGATATTAATAGATCCAAAGTCCCTTTGTTCCTGGGGAGTGGGCAGGTGACACTTCACCATTTATGATCTGCAATTACTCTCCCACCCAACAGAAAAGACTTTATTGACCTACAACAGTTACCGGGGTATGAGTGGTGCCATTTCTAACAGGGCAAGACGCAAGCAAACATCCCGGTGTGCCTCTGTCTCACTCTGATCTCTGTCCCTCTGCGATGCTCAGCCTGATGAGCACTTCCCATCAGTGGCATGGAGTTGCCAAGCAACATTTGTCCTGTCCCTCCCTGAGCCCCTCTCACGGCTCTGTGGCAGGTCATGCCTTGAAGACAAGGGGCTGTTGTGAAGAGCGAAATAACTTTCCTTCTCTCTTCTATCTTCTCTCTTCCTACTTGAAAATGAAGAATTCTGAATATAAAATATTAAATCCTGCATTTGGTTTCTCTGGGATAAATATCATGGAAAATTGTTTTTGGGGAATAAATTCAGTGCCAGATGCCAAGGACCAGTGCACCATACCCAGCACACGCATCCAGAATACAGCTAATATTTCTGCACCATACACATTATAAAAAGCAGCTAGAACTGGTCAAATCATAGAGAAAATTATTACCAAATAATTTATTCAGCCATAGTCATGAAGGAATTAATCTTATCCATTATTCTCAAACATGACTCAACCAATTCCTGGAAGTAACAAAGCTAAAGCTTCTAGCTCTGAGCTTCAAACCCTAAGATTTAAATTCTTATTTAATTCCACAACTCTTTTCCTCTTGTTATTATGTTCAACAGTGTGCTGCTGCTGTTCGTGTGCCGATGATACAAGGTTAGAAGGCTTAGACAGTTCAAAATGTTCTCTCTGCACCAGTAAAGCTAAAAAGTACAAAGCAGCTCTTACAACTGAGAGCACTCAGGCCAACTGGCACAGTGGCTTCAGTGTGCACTCCCTGCTCTTGGCACCTCCCTGACATCAGCCACCAGTGAGAGTGTCTGCTCTGATCCCAGTTTCATCTGGGATATAGTTTCCCAGATCACCAGTATTCACTGTATTTGGCTCTGGAGGAATGGAACTGTCAGACCAAAGGATGGTGTTCCAGAGCTGGGTGTGGGGAGCTCTGAAGCAGAGCCCTGTGCCGGTGAGGCTGAAGGTAAGGCTGGCAGGTGAGTTGATGTAAATAGAGGTGTGTGAACATGGAACTGAACTTCAACAAAAAGATATGGGATTCTCTGAAAAAGCAAATGGATTTTCCACTGTATTTTCCCAATTACTTAAGTAAAATAATGCCCTGCAATTGTGACTTTGGGATATCTTCTTGAGGTGGGTTTAAAGCTATGAGTCCTGTCTTAGCTGATAGTTTAACCACTTAGAAGTTAATAAGGCAAGAAAATAGCTCAGCAAATGATCCTTTTCACATATCTTAGCAGAGGATGTAGATCCTCTGGAGGTATCTGTTTCTCTGCATTTACTCTGTACAGAATAATTTAGACTAGATGAGAGAATCACGGGATGGATAAGTTTGGAAGGGACCATTGGAGGTCATCTAGTCCAACCTCCATGCTCAAGAAAGGTCCTCAAGAGCACATCACTCAGGATTGTGTCCAGATGGCTTTGAATATCTCCAGGCAAGGAGACTTCACAAGCCCTCTGGACAAACTGCTCCATTGCTCAGTCACCCTCCCAGTAAAGAGGTTCTGGGAGATTCCTGTTTCTGCCCATTGCCTTTCATGCTCTTGCTTGGCACCTCCAAGAAGAGCCTGGCTTCATTTCCTTGATACTCTTCCTTCAGATACTTATAGACATTGATGAGGTTCCCTCTCAGTTGTCTCCTCTCCAGATGCCTAACTTCTAGAAAGCTAAAGTTTTGGACGCAAAACCTGTCTCTCATAAGGAATTCCTCACCTTCCTTAGAATTATTTCATATAAACCATATTTCTTTATTTTTTTATGAAAATGTAATGCAAGAAAGTATTGAAAGGTTTCCTAAAGCAAAGACATATGTTACTTCTGTCTTATCCTCTAAGCCAATTAGCCAATAAAAGAAGGGAATTAGATCAGCCTGACAAATCCATGTTGATTCTCTTTTACCACCTTCTTATCCTATAGCAGCTAATGAATTGTTTGTTTCATAATTTGTCGAGTTTTCTCTGTAGTCACTCAGCTTAGCTGGCTGATTTAAATTTCCTGGCTATTCCTTTTTTCTATCTACACAAATACCCTACTTTCTCTACTCTAAAGAACCCTCTTGATATGGGACAAGTTCTTGAAGTCAATTCCTAACTGTTCACACACTGCTTTCCTTGGGCAATCAGCAGGGGAATTCCTTCACTTCCTACAGTTTGAATTTACTTAGTCAGTGTAAGGATTCTTAATTTACACCTCTTTGTTCTGGCCCATTCCCATCCTCTAATCAGTACAATTTCTGTTATGCATATCTAGCAGTGACTGTTTTAGTGATAAGGGGAGTTAAAAAGGCAGTGAGGACTCCAACACTCTGCCTGTGCTCTCCCGCTGTGGTACATCATGAATGCTTTGATTCCTTCTAGCATATTTATAGGATTTCTTTTTTTTCCCTTGTGTGTTCCCAGCCACCTCTTGTTTGTTCTGTGCCGGGACCTTTCTGATTTCGTCCACACGTCTTTGGTGTCATTGTGTTCTCATTCCTAATCTGCTGCTGCTTCAATTTTTAAAAACAATTAATTTCTCATTTCAAGGCATTAATGAAGTCCTCACACACTTTTAGTGTTTCCCTTTTGTTATATTCTTCTCCCTGCCTTAGGAGATCTAGTCATTGCACCTCTGCTCTAATCTCTAAGTCAGTGCTTGCTGGCCTGTATTTCTCTTTCCTTGACTCAACCTACCAATTCCCTGATGTTTCACAGCCAATTAATCCTTCTTCTGCTGTTTCTACTTTCTCTTTTCCATGTGTCTGGGAAGCTGATTAACTCATAGCTTGGTATATGTACTAAGGCTTTATATTCATCCTGTTTAGCCCTTACACTCCTAGCCCTTGGGCAGAGACATTTCAGATGTTTACCAGATTGCTCCGTTCTTCTCCCAAGTGCCTCATTTTCACCTCTATTAAATTTCCCATTTTCCCAACTCACTAACCAGCACGCTGCCTGGTTCTTGGAAGACTGCTGTGCTGTCAAAAAATCCAAATTCTTTTTGTCGACACTGTCCATGCTTTCACCTCGAGGATTTGTCTGACCCACCTGTGCCACCTTCCACGGAGACCAAAGGAAACACAACAGCCCCTGGAAAGGAGTTAACAATGATCACAGTGATGGGCAGTATTTTCATTTCAGTGATGGCAGATATATGATGGAAACAGCATTTAATCCCTCCTGTTTGCCTTCCCTAAGGATATCAAATTGTGTTGTAAACACTGGAGATTTAAACCTCATTTTGACCCCTTTCACCAAAAATAAATATTAATAACTCCACTTCATAGACAGGGAAACAAACAGAAAAGCTAAATGACTTTTTATGGAAATGCTGAGGCAAAGGCAGGAGCTGCCAAAGCATGCACTGGAAACCATTCAGGAAAAGCCGTCAGTCAGGCGTTTAGGAGCAAGGGGGCAAGAAACAGGGTTGTGATTGCAATTAGATCAGCTGGTGAGGAGCCAGTCCTCAGTGCCCAGAGCTCAGCTAGCCAAATGCTATGGCACTTTACTGGGACTAGAGTTATTGCCAGAGCATCCAACGGATGATTTTTTTAGTGGTAGATTTGTCTTCCCCTCTCGCTGGTCCATGCATGAGCTACAAGCCACCTAATTAATGGCTAAAAAAAGCCTCTGACGCTAAAATAGCTGCCTTGCAATCTTTCTGGAGATCTTGCTAGACTGATAGCAGGGCACTTCTTCCTGACTTCTTTCTCTCTCACTCCTTCCTGTTCACCTCTTTCATTTCCCTCCCTTCCACTTTTTAAAAGTGAAATAGAAGAAGCAAAGAAAAGAAAACATGAAGAAAGTAGCCACAAACTGCTTCATCAACAATAATACACCATGGATCTTCCAGGACTTGTCTGAGGATGTGAGTCCCTGGAGATGAAACCTAAGGCCAGAAATGATACAGGCTTAACTGTCATGAAAAGCACTCACAAACCCCAGCGCTGAGCACACAATGCAGCGCTGAGGATACGGACTTGGCTGCCGTTTATGGAGTGGGGAATACAGTGGCAGATTTATTCTACAGTAAAGAGGGTTGTTTCTTGGTAGCACTAATACTGACACATTATCTGGGGACGGAAGAGGATGCACAAATAGGAACAATTCTCCCATTTCTCTGCCTGTGTCTCCCCCAAATGCCCCCTACTCCTATTCCCTCCTGCTCTCTTCATTCCTCTCCCTACACTGAGTCCTTTGCTTCCTCTCTGAATTATACCTTATTTCTTTATCCTTCTCCTTCATCTTTTCCCAATGTGTTTATATGTACAGGGTTTTCAGTTCTTCAAACTTTTGCATATTATCTCCAGCTGGAGCCTTGTGTCCAGCCCTATGCCTGGAAAACCATACAAGAGTTTTCAAACACAGGGTTAAATCCTGCTCTCCCTAAAACAGGTGTGAAAACTTCCACACTGTAAGGACCAGGCCACGTGCCAGGATAGGCTGATAATAATCTGCAAAGAGAGGCTTTCAAACTGTCCAGCACAGCTTAGAGAGAAACCGTGCTGCATGTCATTGAAATGGAAAGCAGTGATGGCAACTACCACCACCATCCTGCAAGACGTAATTGCAGCTCCCTTCTCATCAGCTGACATCAGTATAGAGCAAACACCTGGGCAGTTTTACATCCCTATTTTATCCACTTCTTCCTCCAAAAACACACACCTACTTTCACTACTGTATTTTCCATGAGGAATCAAAACCTTGTTTGTACCTCACATCAGAATGGAGACTAGAAGCTCAAACAACTTGGTCAAGAGCATATAAGAGATTTGTGGCAGAGCAAGAAACACAATGTGAGTGTCCCAAATTGCTGCCAAGCAGTCACCGACTCATGCTTTGCATCTCCAAGGGATGGAAAAGGGGCAGTGGATCTTGTCCAAGGACAGATAAGACAGGAGATAGCACTATCACCCACACCTCTGCTATTTGGCAGGAGGAGAGAAGCAGTGGAGGAGCGAGGCTGCTGTCTTTCCCCCCTCCTTAATCTCCTTTCTGCCTGCTTCAAAAAAACTCAGTGCATGGTTGTTTATTATTATTATCACTGTTATTTTCCAGAGTGCTGTAAAACTAGGGGATAGAGCACTCTGACAGACTCATAACAAACAGCAGATAAAACTAATTAGATTTTGTTCTTCCTTCAGTTTGCTGACTTGATTATTTTTTCTTTTTATTGTTTAATTATTTATTTTTTAGCCCAGAGGTTTACACACACATGTATTTCACTAGACACTGGAAAGGCATCCTTGGGATCGTCTCTGACAGGAAAAGGCGATTGTGGCCAGGCAGCCTGAGAGC
The DNA here is from genome assembly GCF_003984885.1 of Neopelma chrysocephalum. Lineage (NCBI taxonomy): Eukaryota > Metazoa > Chordata > Aves > Passeriformes > Pipridae > Neopelma > Neopelma chrysocephalum. Next base: position 7,977,505 of record NW_020897736.1, read on the forward strand.
TGGTGAGGGGCTGAGACAGAGGCTGCAGTGTAGTGCAGGGCTCAGCACTGCATCTTCTACCCATGTCATGTAAACCACAGGGGGGAGGAAGGAGAGTGCATCTATTCACAGCCACTAAGAGAGTCAGTGAGACAAAAGGCATCAGTAAAAAAAGTTAATGTGCCTGGCAGGAGCCCAAAACTGCTGCAGCAGTGGGGACAAGGCGAGTGCCTCTAAGACACCACCTCTTCTGGTCATTATGGAAATATTTGGCTTGAGTCTCAACCTGACAGCCTTGCAGACACTTGACGAACGACAAAACGGTGGGGAGCGGGGGAACTTCCCCCTCCTCCCTCCCCTTCTCCATCGGCTGTTTCCAAATTCTTTGGGATTAGCTAGCGACAGCAGGAAAAGGCACTGGCCTCACTGCTCAGCACTTAGCAGGCTGAAGTGAGGTGACATGCCTCAGCTCGGGGGACAACGGCTTCATTCACTGGGGCAACACCAAACCAGAATTACAAGTGTGCAAGAATAAACAAGGCTGGAGTTAATCTAAAGTTGTTTTACACTCTGTTTTATTAAAGTCAATGCACTTCCGTTCCTCTGTGCAGAGCCTAGTTCTGCTTAATTACCATGACTCAGGGAGAATTTTAATAGCGTGGAGTGCGCGGCGCACATGGAGGCATTCTCCTGACCTCTAGAGGTCTGTTAAAAGAAGAGGAGCATCTGCTCCCTGTAGAAGTTCCTGGAAGAAATGAGGCAGCCCACAGTACTTCTCCGGAAGGTTTCCAGGTGCCATTCCCACGTGGTTGGTCATCCAGCCCTCCCGCTTCACTTCTTCAGCAGGAGGCTGAGCACCCTTGAGCCACAGGGTTCATGTGGCCAGCGCCTTCTGCAGCACCCTCACTACTTGCTGACAAGTTGTTTGGCACAGGCATGGGATGCTGCCATGGACAAGAGATTGGCCAGGCTTTTCATACTGCACAGCAGTATTTAAGCAGGTGTGGTTGATGTGCAGGGACACTTTGCTCCCAGCTCGGCTGCTGCACTTGGATCCCAGACTCTGGAAACACCCTAAGGGCCTTTGCCATCTCTCTACCTCCTGCAGCTCCTAGCACAGGGGTCTCTGGAACAGCGGTACTGCTCATACACATTTGGCTCCTAACACACATGGAAGATACATCTCTGCTTTTATTATATTAGGACAACTCTTGTGCAGTTCATTGACCAGGGCAGAATTTTCCCACTAAACTGATATCTCCCTGTCTTAAAACATTCAGAATGAAACAGCTAGAAAGTTATAGCCAAAATATTGGTGTCTCATTCAGAAAAATGCTGATTTTTTTTCCTTTGCAATAGAGTGTACCATTGGTTAGCCTCAGTAAGCACCGTTCAGCTGCTGTTGTGCCAGAGCATTGGTACAGAATGTAGCATGGGTGTATATGGGCACATTTACAGACACATATGTACAACAGTATTCTTTGCCCTGTGTCCTGAGGATGCTCTGAATGCTTGAAGACCCCACAGCATGACCAGTATATGCTGCTGTCAGGACTTAGCACAGTCTCAGGTTTTTGTCATGACTACAAATGCTGGATTTTTAACCTGAATATGCACATATATTGTTTTTTATTAATAAGTTTTGAAGCAGTATTATACAAACTATTATAATGGCAACACCTATTTTACCTCTTTTTTGTCCCTTTCTGTGAGCCCACCTTTTATGAAAATTTCCATATTGTGTGCAACAAGCTGCACACTAAAACAAGCAGAACAGGACATCTGTACAGGGACACATGCCACACCTAATGAATTAGTTTGGGCTAAGAAGCTCAGCTTCTAAGGACCCAAGCTGCTTGTCTTTTGAGCATCATAATAGAGACAGAGGGAACTCTAATGTACTAGTGAAGACTTTAAAATATGTGGATATTTAAAACCCAGGAGGACAGGAAGAAGCTTTTTGTCTAAAGCATAGTTTCCTGCTGGAAAATACGTCTAGGTAGTCTGAGGAAGGGTGTCCAGAAACGCATGAGAGAAAACCTTGCTCTGCACTAGGAATTCTCTCCACAAACAGCATAGAAATGGAAGGATGACATGGTGCTTTTAATCATGCATCCATATTAATAATAATCATCACTGGTAATCACTGGAGTCCTTGCAGGCTGTAATGCTACAACACATGTTCATCCTTCTCCGTGAGCCTCACAAAGCAGTGACAGAGTTGTGAGCCTCTTGCATCATACAGATAATTCCATTTGGATTCAGGACAATTCCCCATTTGCAGCAGCAGAGTCTAAGACACATGAGAAGTTCAGGCAATGTGAAGTGTGAGATGCAGTGATGTGATCTCATACTTTAGGGATACTGGGAACATGTGTGGGTTCTCAGTCTGTGATGGATTCTCAGGAACTGGGATATGTGTTTGAAGGCAATTTTAGGAGAAATCAAATTTTTCTCCACTTGGAGATTAAAGAAACTGTTCTGATTGATGCCTGGGCTAAATTCACTCTTGGATATTGCCACCATGACTAATCTATTGGTCAGTTTAGCCCAGGTTTCCAGAGGTTTGCTATGTATTGTCACTGCTGCTTTCCTTACTATGGCATATTGGATTTCCTATGCTGTTGTTGAGATATAACCAGCTCAGAAACATGCACAGCCTGACCCAACCTGTTGAACACATTGTAAAAATTCTGATCAGACAGAAATCAGATCCATGCTCTACAGCTCAAGAGAAATGAATGGCAACAGAGAGCTCTGGCAAAAGGCATCAGTAACTGTCCCTTCTCAAGGCAAAGGCCTAATGTGGGAAAAGGAGAATTGTCTCTGGTTCCTTGGTCTCAACATACCATTCCTTAGCTCAGTCTGGATGAAACCCTATACTAGAGGAATCCAGGAAACTGGGGATTATATTTAGGAATGGATGAATTCACATAGTACCATCTGGGCTAGTGGCATCTCACTCTGCCTCGTGTACACATACGGAGTCATTCCCAAAAGATGTATTTACACAACTTACACAAACATACATTTTTCCATTCAGAACTGAAGCAACACATCTGGGAAGGATGCTGAAGCTGGCAAACAGGCAAACGTGAGCAGTGACCCATTTGCTTGCTGCCCTGCAAGTCACAGCCTTGTTCACACAGGGCTGCTCTTGAACCCATTGTACAGCCCAAGCGCTGTTGAACCCAGAGGAAGAGCTGTACTGTTGGGGGCTGGCTGGCTGGAAATGTAGAGCCCCCTTAGAGCCCTGGAGCTGCATGTCTGTCCTGTGGTCACTCCCTCATCTTCTCTCTCGCCTTCCACCCACGAGAGGGACTCCTGGATCTCTTGGTCTAGCTCTGAGAAGTCCTCTTCGCAATCAGAGATAGTGTCAGTATTGTAATCGATCTCTTCCACACAAGGAGGTTCATCATCAGACTCCAGGCTGCTGTTGCTGCACCTTCTGCAGAAAAATCACAAGAGAGACTGGATGTCACCAAAAGAGGGAGTGTTCTCAGGGGTAAGAGCAAGCAACAGGGAAATGTGTTTTCTAGGTTCAATCTTGGCTCTGTTAATAAGGGATGAGATGGCACTAAGCAAGCTCCTGTATGTCTTTGTGTCTGTTTCATCATCTGTAAAATGAAGACTGATACTTACCAACCTCACAGGAGTAAAATCATTATTATTCTTATCACTATTACTGCTATTGCTTATACAGAAGCAGAGTGCTTTACATACAGACAACACCGTTCTTGCCTTGAGGCACTTACAAGGTTACAGAAGCTGAAATATAGCAGAGGAGAAGGTATTCTCTTTCCAGAAGGTTGCTGGTTTAATCATCATTCACCTCGCTGTAGTTCCACATTTAGTGTAAGACCTAATTAATCCAGGTGGTTGAAGTGCTTTGGCATCTTTTCCTCCTGTTCTGTGCAAGCTCAGAGCACTGTTAACAAGAGGCAGCATGAACAAAAAACAAAGGCTCTTGGATCTTCAAGCACACTGGCTCAAAAGAGGGCAGAAGCACCAGGAGTGGTTGTATTTGGGGAAAAGCATGGAAAGACTGAGACAGCATGACTTGCTGAAGAAGGGCCAAATTCAGAGGCAAGCCTAAGTGGCTGAGGAAAGACTCTAAGTGGATATCACAGCCACGTTGTCTGGTTCTCAGAAAGGTAGGTTACCCCACCTTGGCCTCTTGCCATTGGGTAATTTTTTGAGACCAGAAAGAAGCCTGTGATTTCAGTGCTGTCTGGGTCAGAGTCTGGATGAATCAGGGGGACAGATAGTGCGTTTGTCACCTCCAGGTCAGTGTTTTCAATCAGACTCAAAGCAGGGAAATGTACTGCTTTGGGGGACTGGGAAAGGAATAATAATATCCCACCTCTGGGCCAGAGTTTCTAATTTGTCCCGAGTTGGGAAGAATAAATGGCTTGGCAGATGGAGGATACACAGCTTTAATGTGTGGTCTGCTCATTTACATGTCAGTAACCAGAATAATCTTCCAGCTCTCAGCTGTTTCACAGTAGTGTCAGCATCTGAGGTTTCAGAACATACCAAAGGTGTAAAGTATTGCTTTTGGATGTATTGATCCCTCCTCTACTACACTCCAAAAAAGGAGTAAGATTTTCCTAGCTCAGGCTCCAGATCTTAACTATATGCAGACTACTCTGCAAGCAGAAACAAGCAGTGTTAACCCACTTCTTCTCTTGCTGATCTCTGGGTTAGTTTACTTCAAAGGCTGGGTATAAAAGATTTTCTGAAAGCTTAATAGAGCTGTACAGCTTAAAAATAAATAAAAGAATAATTATGCACTTTTACAGTTTCTGGCTCTACTTAGTCTGCTCAGAAATCTGGGTCAGGAAGAACTCATACTAAAAATGAGGATGTGACATGAAACAAACAAACTAGGACAATCCTCCCTGCACAAACAGCAACAGCAGTGGTCCCGACTGAGTCTGATCAGTGGGTTTGATTTCTTCTTTTATTTTTCATATGCAGGCATGGTATGAGTTACCTTGATACTGAGTACCTCTGATAAGGTTCAAAGCTGACTAAACTCAGGGGAACCAGAGTTTTCATTTATAAGTTCTGCTCTTGCAACTTTGCAATCAAAAAGATCCAAAGCACACCTACTTTCAATATTGCACTTGCACATTTTGAAGGAGCTGCTAATGCCATTGGGACAGGACATAGATGTTACCCAGCTCACTAATATTTTACAGATGGAACAGTTTGCAACCTAGGAACTGAAGGTCAAACATTTGCATTAACAGGATAACAATAAAAAAAAATAAGTCCCTATTATTACTTAAATCTAGGAAGCCTAATAACAGGATCTTCTAAATTTTTCAATAGTTTAAATGATTTTAGGACTTTATTTATGAGAAAAAGGGGAAAATTACTTCTACCACACAAACACTTTGCTATGGAAGGGAAATCTGGAAGATAACAAATGAGAATGAAAGAAAAAAAGCATAAAAAACTGCCATTTCTTTACATTGGAGAATGAAGGGACAGTCTTTAGGAAGCAAGTATTTATGCATAAAACCTTTGTAACGAATATCAAAACTCTCCCTTTTTGCCTGCATACACAGGACACACCAAGGCCATGACAACTCAACAGTGGGGAGATACACTGCAGGGAGAGGTTCCCCACAAGTGAGGATGTGCTTAGACCCTGTTTAGAGGTCAGGGAAGAAGACTTTCCTCCTAATTTGTTCTGATTTTTGTTCCTTTGCTGAGACAGTGAACAAGCAAGCCAGTTAGTACTGACCGTAGTAGTGGTTTCTCCAGCATCTAGGCTATTGCTTTCTTTTCCAACAGAGTATTGGTGGTTTTTTGTTGGTTCATTTGTTTCTAATTTGATTTTTAAAAGCTGTAAAAGAATTCACCTGCCCTCCCCACCCCCAGTCCCCTTCAAAAAAAAAAAAAGAGAAAGAAACAAACAAAAAAAAAACCAACCCAGGGGATGTGAAACAGATTTACCAAAGAATAATGATGTTGTCTTACAGAAGGTAAACAAAGAGGAAAACCAATGACACTACATTAAAGAACTCCAAGACAAATATAGTCTATGAATACCACTGAACGTGAATGCAGTACAGAAGAGGTGGGGGGAAGGCAAGTAATACACCTACAGTCAACAGTCCCCCAGCTATCACAATAAAACATGTGGTTGATCTTCAAAACCTATGACCTCATAGCCCTCATCTATTCCAGCCGGCGGGAACCACAACAGCAATTTGCAACTTCATGATGTGATAAATAGAATTTCTTTGTTTTGATTTTTAATTTGCATATTTATTCAGATATGACTTAATCTTAATTAGTTCTCCTTTTCTACATGGGTGTGTTTTTTTGTTTGCTTGGTTTTGGAAAGCTAGCAAGTTTTGGTACCTTGTAAAATAATTCTGGGTTTTTTTCCTGACTTAACACGAGGAGAAGGAGAAGGGAGTCCAGTCTCTCCTTACACGTCAGCATAACTGGAACTTTGTGGTATGAATGGAAACCACTTCTTTTAGGTGCCTACTGCCAACCTCTCATTCTGAGTCAGCCCACCTGTTCGGTCACAGCTGGACAGAAACCTTGCAAGTCAGCTGTCCTGCTGAGCCACACTTCAGAGAAGACAGGCTGTAGTTGTGGTTGATAAACTATAGCTACATGCTGTACATGGGGATGAGTGGTGATCTCTCTTCCATACATAATTCTCCTTCACTTGTACATACACTTCCAGGGCATGGAGAGAACTAGAGCTTTCCTAAGTAATTTCTCCAGATTTTTCACTTGCATTTTGCTCTCGTGGCAGGTCACTCACTCTCTGTGTGTTCTGCTGGCTGCCTCAAAATAGAGCATGTTTTATTTTTTTCTGCTGGAAAGAACGGATGCTGACAACTGTCCCTCTCAGGGAGTCTGTGACTATTGTTCAGGGTTTCTGCTTGTCCTTCACTTGACAGGCCTCACAGTTGCAGTGCATTAAAGAAGGAAGTGGAGCATTTTCTTTTTTTCTCGTATTGCTCCTCTCACTCTTTTGAAATTTGTTGCAGCTTTTCCAGAGCAAAACTAGAAGGGGGGGAAGGGGGTGGTTAAATGCTTCACACAAAAAGAAAGAAAAAGCTGAGTCTGGGGACCACTGCTGGTCATGGATGTGCCAATTATTCTCTCTGAAGAATGTATCAACAAACAAGCAAATATGTCCTCAGCTTCTCTCTGCAGTGAAAAATAACACCCCAGTAGCTACATAATCACCCTGTTTGTAACCCTACTTTCTCCTTGCCTTAAATCCTCTCTCCATCATGGTATGTCCCAATCCCTTGGAAGCTGCCCAAATCAGGGATGTGGCTGTGTATAATGAGGTAAGCACATCTTTAATACAGTTCATAGACTAAATAAGGCAGAAAATGGCTTTATTGAAATTTTTCAAGGGATCAGACATTTTTGTGTGAGAAGAAAAAACAGAAAAAAGATTCCTGTCTGATCTAAACAGGTCAAGTTCTCAGTAGTTACAGCATTCACCTGAAAGAAGGGTGCCCTTTTTCCCCAAGCAGGAACTGGAGACCCCAGAAAGTTCCCTGACATAGTTATCACTTGTGCAGAAGGGAAATTGCTCATTCTTTTCCAAAGTTTTACCTCTTGTATGAACAGTTATGTATATGTGCTGGCAAATAAAGTGTCCTGCAGTTTTAAGATACACTGCCATCTCTGCAGTGAATTGGGATTGCCTGGCCCTTCTGGTTTTTTTGACATTAAAATTCCACCTACGTCACCAAATCTAAAAGGGTGTGTGATCTTGCACAGTTTTGCTTTTGAGGAAACCATATGTTTTATTAAAAGCAGGAGCACTGCTTCTGAAGGCTTGTAATGAATCTAAAATGAACCTTAAGCAGACGCATTTGCAGTAATCCCAGAGTACAATTCTGCCTTTAATTGCTTCATAAAGTAGTATTTTAGGACATAGATGAAACAACTATGATGCTTTCAGGTAATTACACCCGTAAGAAACACACTGCAGCAACAAGATGCCAACAAGGAAGGGCTTTAGTTTGCCCTTTGTGTCTGGATTCTGTTGCTACAAGGTGTGCTGCACACCTTGTAATGACTTTCTAATTTCATCTCTGCAATTCAGCAGCTCCCCAGACAGCAGCCTGGCACCCCTCCTGCCTGAGAAATGCCAGACAAAGCTCTCTTTAGTCCCTGACCTGGCTGAGGGAGGGGATCAGTTATGTACTGATGCAACATGACTCCAGTTGAAAGAACTATTGCATTCACCTTCTTTGTTTCTACACAGTAAACACTAATGATATGAATTTTGTAGATTCTCATGGGATTCCCCTTCCCAAAGACTCTTTGCCAAGGACTTTTGCATCTTTCAACATCTCCTGAGAAAATACGTGCTAAGCCCAAGGCAATGCCAGGTGCCCTGGCTTTCAGCCCACCATGGCCCATCCTTTCACCAACAATATGAACATAATTAAACATGGCCTTGAATTCTGTTTGCTGTGGCTGAGAGATATTTGGTCTTCTTTTGAGTGTAAGTTGGTTTTTTTCCTTTTTTATTTCCTGATGCAAATAGCCAAGAGAAAGGTATAATTCATTGCTAAGGCTCTAACTAATTAGTTTTCCAGGAGTTCCCAGGCTAATTGTAGGCTGCAATATTTATAATTGATTTGGCCAGATTAGAAACGGGTGTGTGGTGCACCAGTTAGATAAGTAAGGAGTAAATGGAGTTTTATTTAGAGAGAAGGGAAGACAACTTATAAATAAAAGGAGAGTATGAAGAGGAAGAAATAGGCTGACTCCTGGCCAATACTGTCCCCTAATGTTCATTCAGGCTTGCAACAATTTAGCCCTGGACAGCATTTTACTTGCATCTGGCATAAAATGTTAGTCTTCTCAAGAATGACTGTTTCTAGTCTCCTTAGTGGTGAGAAGATGGCTTATGCTGCTGTAAGAGCAGGGCAGGTGTTGGGTACACACTCCTCATTACGTGTGGTTGGGAAATGGAAAAGTCTTGAAGAGCTTCACTTTATTGAATTGCACCACATCATTGGGACAGCTTTGATCTTTCTGTGAAAAATTGCATAGAGGACAAGAAAACATTTTTCTCCCATTTGAAGGGTACTTGACATTACCTGACATTCCTGGATTCCAGACAGTTCAAATCCAGGTGTGTTTCTAACACTAACCAACAAAATTCACATGAGATGATCTTTAGACTTGCAGGATGGAAAAGCTGTTGAGAAGCCAGAGGCTGTGGATTCAGTCTTATGAACGATCATTAATTTCTTCCTAATGGAGAACCAATCTATATATCAGTGCAGGGGAAACATTGCATCTTTAGCACTCTTAGCTGTAGGCTTGTAAGCATTAATAAAACCCACTGACTTGAACAGACACAAGTCAGCCACGAAATGAAGCTGTGGCAGTTAGCTTCCCTTACCCTTCAACAGTTCTTAGGTTTTGTCTCTTTTTTTTTCTTTAAATACATTTACATTTCAGCACAGGAAAGCACCATTCTATGGGTACTTTAGGAAAGATTTGTGAACTGGCATATTTGCTTCAGTTTGTGATGACACTCTTACCTGGCTTGGACAAAACATTAATGATCCTGTAAATCTGCTCCTTACAAGGACAACATGACCACAGCAGTTCCTCTTCACCACTGAAAAGCTAAACTAGGGTACTGAGTAAAATTTCCACCTACTATGGTGAGAAGTTAGTTACACGTGAATCTAAGCATGGGCATAAACATAGAAAACTCTGACTTTATCCCCACAGACATATCACACAACCTGTTCAATTCAGTCATACCAAATGAGTTCAGCCACTCTGCACGAGTTGGGGGAATAGCTCATTCACCAAAAACTGGCATCGAGCACCAGCTTTGGTGTTACTGCCTCAGCAATATGAGATATCTCTTTAGAAAACTTGGGACCTGACTGCTTATATCTGTACAGCACTGTGTTCTTGAGATTTGGGCTGATATATGGGACACTAGAGCTCAAGCCCTGGGACACAAATTTTAAGTAAGTTGAAGACCTTTAAAAGAAATATATATGATATATTTGTGTGATATATTCAGGCACTGTTGGGAAACTAAGCCTGGTTTAGAGCATCTTGGGAAAGCATAGGCCAAATCTTGGGATTTAGATCCATATTACACTACAAGTTGGTGTTTACTTAAGGGAACAATATCACATAGCATCAGCTCTGGATCAGCAGGCAGGCAGCCTAACCTGTATTTGCTGTTGGAATCAATTAGAGGTTCTTATCTAATGAGTACCTGTGAGACACCTCATTGGTATATTTTTCTACCTTTGGCTTGATGCTTCAGTTTCATGTTAAACAGAAATTTATAGCCAGTTTCAATGAAGCAACCAACAGTAGACGGTTTGAAATCAGGTCCATTGTGATCCTGTCATATTCATTAAAAATGAGGCATAAACACAGGAAATAAAAGATGAGCGATGTAAAATAAACAGAATAATATCCATCCACCAGGCAGCACTATCAGTGGATTGGAGTTAGTCAGAGTTTAAGAATCAGAGCAAACGCTTCAAAAAAGTGTAACATTTTGGCCTTCTACAGCTTAAGCTTCCTGTGGAAATATGAGCAGTTAAGTCCCCTTGCATTGGAAGGTATTTACTGAGACTACCAGAACTCATTAAGATACTGAATAATGAAAGAGTTGCTGAAAATATGATTTTGAAAGCATTTGGGAGTTTTTCTCACAATGTCTAAACCTCAAGTAATTTCTTCTCAAAACGATAACCATGTTATTGATGATACTTAGCAGCCCAGCCCAACCAATACAGGAAGATTATTGGAATCTTTGTAATTGCTTTTAGGTGCTTCCAGTAGCTGAGATATTGGCACTGTGTGGGGTAAAGAAATGTGGAAAGATTTTGACAGAGATGCTAAAAAATTGTAGTGCTGAGGATAAAGAAGGTAAAGAGAGACAGGTTCTCCTGGGTTCTTGTTTCCCTTGGTGCTCTTTCTTATAATTCCACTGACTCTATCTATCTGTTTTATATCATTAATTTCAAACGTCCAAGTTTCATATGTATATATCCCTTAGTTCTCCCTGAGCAACTTAAAGGATTTTGGATTTTGAAAGTAAAATGTTTTAAGATGGCCAAGACAAGTCTAGTCTGTAGTTACATACGTGGTTTATGTAATTTTTAGGTCAGATAATTATGCATGCAAATATTTGTTTGCACGGCAGATGACAGATATATACTTAATTACTTGACTGAACTGATAAGTGCTGTAAATGACTAAATTCCAATCACTGTATCCCTTGGAGGAAAAAGAAACCTCTTGGTTGCTACTAGCTTTTCTTCATCAAAATCTTTATTTAGCTGTTATCCACTCTGATGTTTCAGAGAATCTATGACAGATGTGTATATGTATGTGTATATAAACACATAAATGTGTCAAAACAAGCACATAAAGTAGATCACCATCATTTATATATCTTTCCTTAAAGGCACATAAATAATAGATACATGTATACACTCACACTCCGACACCCACACGCTGACATACACACACAGTTATATGGTTTGCTCTGTATCCAGAGCACAGTTTTCATTACAAGACACAGGAGGTCTCAGGAGATAATCCTACAGCTACCTGAGAGATAACAAGAGGTGATCACTGAACCTTGATGGTATTGCATTCAAGTGGAAGTAACCTCAGGGAAAGAGCTGGCTGTGACCAGAGCAAGCCAGTTCTTTTACTCCAGTTTTCAGGTGAGTGTTGATAAAGCAGGAGGTCACTTGCAGGGGAAATTAGACCATCTGGGTAGGACTTGAGATATATTTGGATGGTCAAGAGGTAGGCAGAAATGGTTATCTAAAATATCCTGTTATCATCAGCTATTCAAGAGCTTAAAGCAAGACTCTGTGGCAAAAGATCTTGGATTCTCAGTAAGGAAATCAGGACATATTCCTATTCCACGTGAACCTGACTCATTCTTATACCTCTTAAAGCATTTTAGAAGCCCCTGTGCACAGATCTTCTTCTTTCCCAATCATGTGCTTCAAATGGGCAAACAACAGCTGGAACTAAAAGTATTCAGCTCTGGTAAAGAGAATGATTCTTGTTCTGGAGCACCCAGACAGGGGAAAGGGTATGGCACCACAAGGGGGTTCAACAGCTGTTTTACCACTGAGTTCTGCTTTTAAGGAAAGGCTTAAGGCAAATCTCAGCTTTAGGGTCACAGAAAACAGTTTCCGGAGTACACTGAAAACAGTTAAGGACAACTTGATAGCAAAGCACTGAAACCTAAGAGGTTCCAGGCTTGTTTAGTCGATATTATAGTTAGGAAAGAGAGAGACAGACAGATAGACAAAGAGTGATGCAGAGAAAGAGAGACTCTGTGGAGCTACCCATAAGAACCCATAAGAATGAAAGGCAACAAAGGCAAGGTCAGACAAATTTATTTTGCCTTTAAAGCAACTTGAAGCAGGGTTTATAGCAGAAACATCTGATGAAGTATGTGTGATCATAAATAACCAATAATAGATCCAGCTTTAAACTTCAGCTTCTGCCCTCATCCTAAATCTCTTCTCTGACATAATGAGATTCAGATAAAACAAATCTGAACACTTGTGTTCAATATATTTCAAAACATTCTGATCAATTATGTTTTTAACACCATATGGAACCAAATCCAAAACCTTGCTTAACCTCACTCATTACACAGCTGATTTGCATATGCTTTGGACTCCGTTAGGGACAACAAAAAATGTCAGCTACTGCATATAAAAGTGGCAACTCTTGCTAATTCCCTTGCCAAAGCCCTGCCAGATGTTTCATGAAGAATAGCAAATATTTCATTATGTTCTCTCTGCCTCCTAAAATTTATCTGTCAGGAACTGCAAGGATGAACAAGAAAAACAACAAGCATGGAGAGCTGACAAAAACATGAAGCATCACCTTCATCCTATTTCAGAGCTCAAATAGGGTTTTAAAGGGATTCTTCGTGCCAGAAGGACCTTCCAGCCAGGAACATATGACTCCCAGTAAACAGAGGAAAGAGGAAAAACAACGACCATTTGCTCTGATCTAAGGAGACAGCATTGCCTTGCAAAAAGAACAGAGTAAAGCACATAGAAAAGTTACCATTGCTGTTTGTTGTACAATAGATCTCCAATTTTTTTTTCTATGTTCCTGTTGTAGGTATTTAATAAGGTTTCCCCTGTATAACAGGGAGATACAGTTTTCAAACGAATCCATTTGTAGCTTGTAGCATCTATCAACTCCCACCAGAGAGCAATTTTTAAAATCGTTGTTAACGTGAGTATTTTCTGAATATTTTATAAAAATCAATGTTCAAATGCCTGCCAAAATATTCTATGTGTTTTACCTGAAAGTTGCAATTACACTTTCTTTCTTTTTCTGTACGTGGATATGCTTGTATATTTATATATGCTTATATAAATTCTTAAGAGAATACTAACATGCCACACAGAAGCAAGCATATTCTGAGTGAAAGCTGAAGCAACATAAACTGACAAAAGTATTCATTTCATTAAAGGAAGACATGTATTTGGATGGATGGGGCAAATTATAGCAGTGTAGAGCAGTGAAACAATCACTTTATAGAGAACCACCCTGAGCATTTAACGTCACCCTCTGATTTACAACTAAAAATGATAAAAGGTCAGTTCTCGTGTGCAGAGGAAGTGACTGAAAAGATATGTCAGGCTGTACATCAAGGGAAAATTGAATTATGAGGTTTAAGCACCTGGGTTTGAAAGATACAGATTCTGTATTCTGCGGGCTCACAGTCACTGTGAGCAAACTGCTTTTCTCTCTTTGCCCAAATTCCCCAATAACAGGGACACAGAAGGCTCCATCCCTCTACCTGGGTGGTAGAGCCCAGGTGTGCCTGAAGCCTTCCATCACCTCTCTAGTCTGAATGAGTGTGCAGAGCTGTTTAATTGCCTCTTCTATGTAAGTGCCTTTCTCTCCACTGAAAGCAGTGAGAAAATAGGTGCTTAATAACGTTGGTGGGTTTGGTCCAAAAACACCTCAGCAAACCAAGAAAGAAAATAGCAAGTTTCCAGATTCATTAGGGACAGAAGTCACTTTTCATGGTTCTGCCAGACAGGAATGAAGAGTTTAGCTGAGGAATGACGAGGATGTAGGACTCCTGCTGACATCAGGGGGATAGAGAGGTGCTCAGTAATACTAAGGATTAGTGGCCAGATCATATTTCAACAAGAAATGTTCTAATTCTTGCAGTACTGAAAACAACTGAAGTCACAAAAGTGAAGGAGAGATTATTCAGACGGGAAAGAAACTGCCACAATCTGCCAGATTTTCTGTATCCATTTTGGCCTTGATTTTAAACTGTCCAGCTATCCTGGCTGGCAAATCCAACTCCAAGAAACAAAGGGTGAGGACTTGTACATGCTCATTCAACTGGACCTGAAAACCTCATTAGTCACAAAATCTTGTATTTCCTGGCATTTGCCTTTGTATTCATCTTTTCTTAGCTCCTCATTCTGTCTCTGCTTCAGGAAAATGCTCACTGCACCAAAATTAAGTGACATCTGCTCTTCTCATGGTGGATTCTGTCTTCCAGGAACTGAAACATCATGAAAAGACCAGATAGCGAGTTGTTTTGGCTCATAAATTGTCCCCCGAGGGATGGAAAGAGCCCACAAAAATTATATTTGCCAGTGTACAAATCCGAGTGCTAGAATGTACAATCACATTTCACAGAGGGGATGCATTTGGGAAGGTTATGTTCATGAATACATCCAGTGTTCTTGATTGATGTGTACTGTGATAGAATCACTTTTCTTATTCCTTCTCCACCAAATCACGATGGCACCATTTTCTCTACAGACCTTTCTGTTGCACCAGCTGTAGGTAGGTACCCCCACAATAACAATTCCAGTGCCAGTAACACACAACCCTTTAAAAAACCCCTGTATGCTGCTGAGGGACACAGGCTCCGGGAATGAGGGAGATGATAGAATGGAGGAGCAGCTGCAGCCAAGACAGACTGCTGCTGACTTTACCCTGAGCTTGCCAGGCTGGACTTTCTCCTTTTCTGCACAGCCAACCTGCAGATAAACTGTGTCAGATTTAATGGAGCATGATACAGGCAATTCAGTATCAAGGAGGGGGGAAAAAAAAAGCATTTCTGAGTCAAGATGGGTTATCAGCTCAGCTCAAAAAGCAGCCTATCAAAAAACACTGCCAAGGCGACTTCAGAAATCTATAATTTAGGTGTTACCTTAAGCCTAAAACTTTGTTCGAAAACTTCATACTTCTCCACAAGCAGACTAGCAAAGCCCAGGAGGATCAGGCCAGCTATCCAGTTGAGATGACAAAGTAATGCACTTAGTGTATATCAAGTACTGTGCCCATGAAAGGTGCAGGAAAGATGGCAACATTATACAGTTTCATCCTGCAAGGAATCAAAGCCGTTATTACACAGCAGTTTTCCAAGGGCTATTACACTTCATTGCTTACCCACCAATCAGCTCACCTTGCCGGGCCTCCCAACAATATGAATCACTTTTAAATAACAATGTATTTACTTTACATACAAGCTTTGCAGCCTGAAAACCTCATACTGCTTTCTGAAAAGGGAAGCAGCCTGGTGATTTATCAGGAACAGGGCTGCTGATGTGCATGGAGTTGTACTGGCATGTCCCAGCTGAACAGCTGAACTCCCGAACAGCATCATTCACCACTAATTCTGCAGCTATTTCTGAGACATGGAATGACACTACTCTAAATCTTGCAATTTTTAGTACAGAAAGCAAAGCCAGTGAGCAACCAGTGCAAAAATTTTAAGGAATGAAAGATAAGAGAAATATGCCCTGTGCAAAACTTGGCCAAGGTGCAAGGCCTAGGTCCCTAATTCTTAATAATCAGAATATTTCTTGGTTTGCTACTGAATAAGAATTGCTGTGCAAGGACAATCATTTCATGGAATCATAAAGTGATTAGGGTTGGAAGGGACATTAAAGATAATCCCATTCTAACCCTCCTGCCATGGTCAGGGACAACTTCCACTAGATCAGGTTGCTCAAAGCCCCATCCAACCTGGCCTTGAATACTTCCAAGGATGGGAATCATTATTCAGTGATAAGTGCAACTGTAATGAGAGCCTGTGGAACTTTTCCTGTCAACTTTACACATTTACTCCAAGGATGGGCACCATGGTGAGGCATGGTGCAAACTGCAGGCACTCCTGGAAGGGTTGTGCCTGCTTGTATAGTTCTGGGAAAGCATGGGGCTTGGGAAGTGGCAGAGCAAGGCCAGAGAGGCTGTATACACTGATCCAGAGTATCCCTTGGGCAGATTTTTTCAGCCATGCTCCTAGAAAGAGGTCTCAGGGAAAACCAGCACAGAGCCTGCAGGTTGTCTTTCTCTGACACGCACATATTTACTGCAACTGTCTCCTGTGAGTTTAGGAGCAAAAAAGCTCAGAATTAAATACAATTACATGATTAGGGTTGTATTAACCTCAACTGATAAGAGGAATTCAATAAGCAAAATGTATAAATTATATGCCCAAAGATCTGAGATGTAGGAGACCAACCAAGCGCCACAAACCAATAGCTCTAGCTTCAAAGAGATGCTTCCTTCCACTTCCTCGTGCTGTTCTAGGCATTCCCCATGCAAGAGAAGTCCATGAGGAGACAATCTAGAAAAAAGAAAATTCCCTGTGCTGTCCACTTCCTTGCTGCTTTCAAAGTCTGTCCCCTAAGAAACTTGGCATATCCTTGTCTCACGCTACTCCCTATAGCCAGGAAATGCCTAATAATTCACTTCTTACAGAGGGTCTCCTTTGAGATGGATTAACTTAACACCCCTTAAACTCAGGCCTTTCAGTTTCCTCTGTTGGAGACTTTGGATTCAGATATCTTTGCTGTATTGGAAAATATCCACTGATAACAAGCAATTATTATTACAAGATATATCCTTAGAGATAGAAACTGGCTCCTAGGAAAGATTGAAATGAAAGGGAGAGGAGAAAACCAAAAATACTATTCTCACTTACCCTGGCAGGGTTTTAATCACCTTTCCAGCATGTCATACCCAAGAGCCCTTAGACAACCTCCTGAACAATACTCAATTGACACCTATCATGTAAAGCACTCGATTTTCTCACAATAACATTAAGCATCATTACTGGAAATGGATGATACAGTTCAAAGCTAATTTCAGATTTAATTTGGTGTTCGAAACCATTAAATATACATGTAATTGCCTCTTCCCATGAACCAATATTTGGGCCCTAAAAAAAAAAAAGAGAGTTTGTGGAGTTCTTTCTGTGAGACTTTACAAGCATGCTTAGACTAAATGATTTATAAAACATGTACCTAGTATAATACCTGTGATAGTAAGAATTGAAATCAAACAGTCTATGGCTAGGGCTGTTTTAAAGCAATAACTGTAGGGGGGGAGGAGGTGCTGTAGCAGAAGAACAGAGGGTTGTGCTCATCTTGCTATTGTTGTGGACCTGCATGTTCAAGTCATGGGAGAAATGAACTGAGCAAATCAACTGTGGCATATGCCAGAATGGCTTTGGGGTGTGTCATAAACCCTGGGAGGGTCCAGAGCACAGGAGAACTGTGCTGGACAAGCAGCATCAGCAGTGGCTTGCAGGTTGCCTACCATCCCTGAAGCCCTTGTCTTCTCCAAGGGCTGTGTGGTAGGACATGCTAAGCAGAGATTGATAGCCTCAAAATGAGCATCCCTGGCATGGGGCTGAGCAACCAATAAAAGGAGAGATCCTGCCAAAGCACAGATTAGAAAATTAATTATGGAGGTGAACAAAACATCAGTCAGTACAGAATTTCAGTGGGAATATTGAAAACCTCAGTCTAGACCACAGCAAGGAAATGAAGTCTCTGTAAAGCTCAGGAGAGGCCTGAAGGAAAGACAAGACAGAGTGAGGGTGGAAAAATATAAAGTATAAAAGTACATTCACTCAGATGACCTGAACTCCGGCAGTCCTCAGGACTGCTGACCACAGGAACCACAACAGCATTTGCCTCCATGGAAAGGTTCTCAATTTGACCAGCACCTGCCAGGTATAGGGGCAAGCCTGACAGCCTCTGCAAGAATAGGTGTCCATGTAGATGACAACTTGTCCAAAGTCTGTTACAGGAGAACAGGATGTTCCGAACTGCTGCCAGGACACTCAGTAGCAGGACTTTTGAACGCTCACTGAGGTCTGTAAGGCAGCTGAGGACACCTGGGGCTCCCTTTGGGGGCTTGTGGGGCTGTAACAGCTACATGGGACAGGCAGGCACATAAGGTCGGGCTTGGGCCAGTACAATACAGTGGTGGAAATAATTTTGAAACGTGTCATCCCTTGGTAAGCCTGAATACAAAATGAGAAGCTCGTATCCAGATTGTGGCCTAATTCCAATTCTGAAATCCAAACATTATATTTTCCCATTTCCTTATCCAATGTTGCTTCAGCACTTAATTATCTACCTGCTAGTCTGGCCTTTTCTGCCACACTGGTGCCAGGCCATCAGTGATGTGTCTATCAGGATGAAATGAGCTTTGAACTGGGTGATAAATTGTTTTTGCTGCAGCTGCTAACATGTCGTAAATGTTTAAACAGTATAATCGCACACATATCTAGTAGCTGCTTGGTTATGTTTATTTTGGATGAGGTGCTATGAAGTTTCTTAGATGTATGTGTCAAATATTCATAGATGGCAGGCTACTGAAATATCTTTCTGTAGCATTTATTTATAGACTTTATTTATCAACAGAATCAATCTTTATGTTCTTAGCTGCAGGATTACTTGTTGCCTTACCCATTTTTTCCAGACAGTGCCTGTCTATCTAACAATATCCCTCTTCCTGCAACATCTATTCACAGTGTGTCTGTACAAGGTATCTTCCCATGTGTACTCATAGCATCCATCTCTTTAATTTCAACTATATATCCACTCCATCTAATGCTCATCATCTATCTGAAGCACTTGCTTTATCTCTCCACACCATCTTTTTATCTAGTCAATGTATCTGTCTCTCCTCAGTGACTCTCTCTCCCTTTCTCTCAGTCACACAAAGCACCAGAGTAATTATGGATTTTGGACTAAAACCAGTTTCCTTTTTTTTCTTTTTTTCCCCCAAATCGGGCTCACAAATCACCGATTAATTTATTTGTTTTGATGCAAAGGCTAGATGTGAGAAATGAACTCTGGAAGGATACAAGTGCCTTTGGGTCAAAGACTCTTTCCCAGGCTTATTTGCTTTCCTGCTGCGTGTGAACAGTTCACTGCTGTGAGAGCTGCTGTTATCTGAGAAACTCATCTTCAAGAAAAGATGCTGCAGTGACTACTGCCTCCCTGGTCTCTTCCCTCTTTCCTTTTCCCATTACCTTTTTTCCTCCCATATTTCCTCTTTTCCCTCTACCAACACTTCAAATCCGTCACTCTAAGTTTGTCCCTTCCCTTCTTTTGCCCACTTGGCATTCTGAGGATGACAAGTGAAAGTCCCTCCCTATTAAAAATTCACTGCCAAATAAATATTAAAGCAGGGGGAAAATCCATTTGGCTCTGTGTGATTTACCATGATCTGCAACACAAGACCCAGCACAACAGGTTAAAAAGGTTTCACAGGCTATTTACCCACTTCACAGTTGGTATGAAGGACTCAGTGACCCTCAGCTCTTAGAGACCTCATGATGGGGAGCAATTTCCTCCCCACCATCAGTCTGAATAAGATGGAGAGGGACAGGCTTTCAGAGCAGAAGAGGAAGGATGCAAAAACTAAAATTTCTCCTTGTTTTTTTCCTTCCTACTTATATCTCATCCAGATGAATTGTGACAAGAACAGTACAAAAGATGGTCAGGTCACCTGGAAGTGATCAGAGAGGCTGTTAAAATGTCAGGAGCTTCTAAAAGAGGGGAGAGAAGAGGAGAGAAAAAAAAAAGGAAAGGAAAGAAAAAAAAGAAGGAAGAAACAAAGCAGAGCAAACTATGACAGGAAAGAAAAGAGGGGAAAGCTTCCATGTCTCTGGTTTTTGTTCCCTGTGCGAAGACCCCAGCAGTTCATAATTTTTCTTCAGGCAGGGCCAGTATGGTTCAATTGCAGAATAAAATATGCAGTAATTAATGAATAGCTTCACAGTTTTATGGATAGATTTAACTCTCTCCCTTGTTTGGAGTTGCTGGAAAAGACTGAGACAGATGCAAAGTACAGCAACATGAATTAACTGGTATTGACACGGAAGGAGTAAATATTTTCACTGAATTTGGCAAATTGCTGTGTGTATTTCCCCTCCTACCACAGTCTGCCATGTCTATGTAGGCCACCAGCTACAACTACTAGTCTGTGCCTCAGTTTCTTCACAATGAAAGATGGGAATAACTGTGAGAGGAGTGGCTATCAGCCACATGATGAATAACCCTTAAGGAGGAAGGTGGGAGGCAACAAAGCAGCCTCCAGATGGGTATGTAGAGGAATAGCCCATAATTCCCCTTTCCTATGTTGGTTGGGACTACTTAACAGTTTTTTAAACATGCATCATCCATGAAGGAGACAAGTGCTATGAGTGGGAAAAACTTCCATACAGAAGCAAGCCATGAACATATCAACAGATCAGCAAGAGAGGTCTGATGTTAGTGTTTGTCTCCCAAAGAGGCAAGCTACTGCCGTGGCCAGACTCATGGCAAGGAGCAGAGGAAAAAGCAGCAGTGGAAGAGGGAAAATGGAGAATGATGAGATCGGGGGTCAACTGCTCAAGAGGTTTTACCCAAATGTCTCTCCTCATGTTCACCTAGATCATGGAGTGAAGACACAGTACGTACTGATTGGAACAGGATGTGGAGACACTCCAAAGGTAGATCAGAAAGAACAATCCATCTTCTCTGACTTGTCTAATTTACTCATTGTGAGCAGATGGGTTATGAGGTCTGCCATCAGTGATGAATTATATTCATGATAAGTCATTCCCAGCTAATGAGGATCCATTATCATTAGCTGCTAAGGAAGAGTAACGGCTTGCCAAGATAGAGTGGGGGTTTCACAGTTTCCGGGGAGAAAATTCTGGGCTGGTAGCCACCTGGCAATTGAATTTTCAGGAAACTGAAAACTTTCCAAGATGGATACCTTCTGCTTGCTTCAAGCCTTGGCTTTTAATTTTCTTGGGCAAGTTCAGGAGAGGGAATGTAAGAGGAGGTGGAGGAGGAGGAGGAAGCAAAGGAAAATAGTAGTAACCATGTCTGATAAGACTGTGATTAAATCAAGGTCTCACTCTAATTACACTGCATTTAAATAAACTTTGCCTAGTAAGTAATTGTAATTAAACTGCAATTAAACATGTATTTATATCACCATTTCCTCCCCTGCACAGCTGCCTGTTTCCACCTCCTGTTGTTGCTGTCTACCTGCCAAAACCTCTGAATTATCACAAGGGACTTTACATTTCTTTGGACTTCCTGGAGGAGATGTTGTGGGGGGCAAGGTCTGAGACTCCCTCCATGCTCCTCCAGCAATCAGCTAAAAGGAGCTTCTGTTTCCAAGCTGTATTGGAAGAGGTGCATCTGATGCTGTGATAAACTAAACCAGAGGAAAAGGTTGTGAGGGGCAGGGATAAGAAGGAAAGTGGGTGCCTATTTTCCTCTCAGAAGAACTTGAAAAGGGACAAATTTCCCCCTTTTTGAAATTTCTTCACATTTGGGCTAGAAATAAAGCTATCCTCCTTGCCTTCTTTAGAGCACTTTTGATACAAGTATATTTTCTAAAGCCCCAAATCTCTGTTTACTGCATCAAGTTTGTGCATTGCGATACACGATATGGAGGAAAAGAGCTCACCTACCTACACAGTAGTACCTGCAGGTGAGTGTCCAGAGCTGGAAATACAACTCCTGAGCTCTGTTTTCAGTTTTTTAGGAGTATTCACTAACTCTGTGTCTCAGTTTCCTTTATTTGCTGCTCTAAACTACCTAAACATAACAACTCTACAGATAGTCTTTAAAGTTTACTGCAGTTCTGAACAATTGGGTTAGGAAAGCCTGTAATGGAAAAACAGGAGGTTCTAGCTATTTAAAGTGAAAGCTAGTTCCTGTTAAGAATCTGAAGGTGGTAAGGAAGGTAAAAGAATACAGGGAGAAACAAAACAAAAGAAGAAATAAACAGCTAAAGGGAGTGATAAAAATGAGGAGGTGAATGCATATCATAGAGCAAAGAATGCCCGTGGCTAACAAAAACAAACTGGTTTCTCTGCCCTACCTCCCTCCTCACCAGAGATGATGGAAAACATCTCCATTTGTACCTCTGCTCGCACAAAGCTCTAATTAAGGGATTGGAGAAATACCACCGTCACCCTCATCTGTTTGTGTTCAGTTGCTGAAAGGACACAATGCATCTCCCTGACAGGTAGTCATTGCAGCTTCTATGAGCACCCCTCCTCCCTCCAGAGTATCGAGTCCTCTGTTAAATACCTCCAACGAGATCCTCAATACATTTCTGTTACTCGAGGGAGGTGAGCCATGAAGCCCTTACTGTGGGAAATCACTGCTGGGAGGGCAAGGGCATCTGATGGAGGAGAGACTGCATGCTAGACATGTTGCTTTAAAAGATACATAGCAAGTGGGTGAATCCCTATGTACAAATGTGGGGTGTCCAGAAGTGCATATGGGCACACAATAATAATAATAATTTAAAAAATCCTTATTATCCAAAAGTAGTTACTCAAATCTCTTTAGTTAATGGCAATTTCCCCATGACTCCTGTATTCACTCCCTGTCTCTCCTCCTTCAAACATTTCTGTTTTCTCTCTTAATAACTGGTCTCAGGAAGTTCCTTATGGCAGTGATTGGTGAAAAAGAACAGAACAGGTATGTTAAGCTTGGTTTTCTGATGTGACCAGTAGTCAGCCTGATCTGGTGTAATCTGTCACGTCAAAGGATATAGATCCCACCTCTGTGACTCTCAATTTCTTTCCAAACCTTTCTTTAACCTACAAACCTCAGTTCTACTTCCAGAAATAGGAGACAAAAGCAATACTACACTGGAGTGACATTTATCAGAGGAATGATTGAACATTACTTTCCCTGCAGGCTCACTCTGAAATCACTGTTTATTTATTGGTTAGTTCAACAACATCGTTCACTCACAAACAATCTGATCTAAATGGTATCCTCTCCTCTTTGTAAATCAAAGGGGAGGAAATCTCCAAGACTGTCTTCACCACATTTCCCTCACATAGTTCTGTATCTTACAATCTTTTTAATCAGGAGCAAGTGAAAGAAATGCCACCATTTTATGGTACATGAACTGCTGCCCTTTTCCTTTGGCAACCTGCTGCCCACAGAGACATACCATTGAGTACATGACTACTTTCAGTTTGATTCAGCTCAACTTAGAGGTGCAGTCAAAGGAGGAAAATGACTGTCACAGGTCAAAGCCCAAACCTTCCATTCTCTTTTAATGGCTCTGTGAGTGCCTCAGGCTTTTTGTTTTCACTTGCAGTGAACTCCATTCTGGTAGTAATTTTGTTCTGCTATTAGATGGAATAATGTGAACAATTATCATCTCTGTGTGCATTCTCTATCTCTTTTTTTGATGTAAATACATCTATTTGCAATCATGGATGGCCTTCAACCCACTTACAAGAAACCTAAGACAGATCTTTTAGCAATAAGACTTAGACAACAGTCTTCTGAACATTTGGGACTCAGTAGAGATATTCAAGGACTGCCTGGATGCAATCCTGTGCTTGACAGGGAGGTTGGACCGGTTGACCCACTGTGGTCCCTTCTAACCATGCCCATTCTGTGATTCTGTGTCCAGCAACATGGGTACAGCTCAAGAGAAGACCTTCCCATTTCTTCATGTGTCCACCTGTCACATCCAGGCTGGGTGCTGCAAGTCCTGTGTGCACAACTGCAGACTCCTTCACTTCCAGAACTGAGTGTTCACAATGAATCCTCACTCTCACATCAGCTTTGGTTGACTTATTGGAATTAAAATGGACCAAAGGTAGGTTAAAAATACCAATGAGTCCAGCATCCCTTCACTTCTGCCTTCATTTGCACTGGACGTGTAGGCAGCACTAAAAAATGCTTCAGCATAGGGGCTATTTCATTCTCAGTGGCCCACTAGACTGGTTATTTTTACATGCTAGAGCATGGTCAGTATTCCTAGTGATAGGAATAAATGTTTTGTTGTTGACTTAGCCATGGAAGGAATAAGGATCTAGTTACAAGCAAAACCCAGATATTCACTCTGAAATCCCAGAGGAGAGCTATGAGGAGGAGGGGGGAAAGCAGAACAGAAAGCCTCAAAGGGTAGAGGCAGAAGGCTATGAGACATTATCCTTCATTCAGCATGCAGATGAGTTTGCCAAGCAGGAAGCAAAATGAAGAAAAGGTGTCTGACGCATCACATGCCATCTCCGCTGTCACTCACACACTTTAATTACCCTCAAATCAAGTGCAATAACTTCCCTAGCCCTGAAATGTGTGCTGTCTGTCTCCTTATGCACATAATAAGGCCTGCAGGGATTTCAGAGACTTTAGCCCTGCGTGTCTCCTTGCTCTGATCCTGAGGTTTCTTTCAGCATAAAATAAGCTGAAAAGCATTGAGAGGCACAGTCTTATATTTACAAGTCCCTATTCTGCTTGCCAAACCTAGTTGAGTCAATGAATGCCCAAGATTGTGATTTGGATTCTCTTGCACAGAGTATATTTGTGTACTGCTGTTTCCATATGTCATTATGTTATGCTGCTTGTAACTCCACTCACACCTAGTCAAGGAAGGAGCCACAGCAAAAAACCTGCAATATTTCTAATTTACACAAGATTTCTAGGGATAGGCAAAACCTTTTGTAAGGAAAAAAAAAAAGAAGCCCCAAACACACGTCCCCTTCCCAGATTCCAATCAGATTTAGTTCCTTCTAGGGAAACTAAGGTCATGAAAATTTAGCTGAGCTCTCTTTTTTTCCGATTTCTACCTCTGGTTCTTGGCCTTTAATTTTCTAATTACTGCGGGTGACATCCCAGGAGACCTGCACAAAATTAAGTACTAAACCACTGTAAGAAAGAGGGGAATTGGTCTCAGGTAGTTCAGCCACTTAGAATTAGGCATCTGGTCTAAACTAAATTTTGTGGCTGCCCCTCAAATCAATGGAGGGAGGTAAAAGATACATTGCAACTATAGGTAAAGTAAGTTAATCAATTAATCATCTTCCAGCAGTGTCTTCCTGTCTTCATGAACTACAGAAGAGGGTATGTAACCAGCTCCATTTAGACACCTAAATTCTACAATCAATCCTCCTTTTGCGAAGGATGATGCTGCCGACAAAACACCTCCCAAAGGAGATGTTTGAGAAGAGATAGATGAAGGATATTAAACTGGCCAATGCAGAAAGAGATGAGCTTAAACTATTAAAACCATATATTCCCGTAAAGTTCAGCACCAAGGCTGTGCGAATACCCTGTGTCCTGAATTTTTTGATCTCTGTCACTGAAGTAGGGAAGGTCTAGGGCATTGCAAAAGATAAGCAGAAAAAAATTGAGTTTGGCTTAGGTATTTGCTTGCTTTTCTTTCCAAAGACAATGAACACATCACACATGATGTCAAGTGAGAGCAATCCTACCCCCAAAGAGCTTGCATAGGAGTGGGCTGGAAGGTTAAATGTACGATAATATATTAAGTGATAATATATTAAGGCAGTATAGCATTGTCCTGAAAATCTCAGCCTGTTAGCAAATTATGGCCTTACTAAGAAACATGATGTGTGGTTTGCTGGCTCATCCTGGCAGGATATTTGTTGTCCCATCTGAACATAAGGAGATGAACCAGAGTCCAGGTTGAGCAGTCCTTGAGGAGGACATCTGGGATCAACATAGTTCAAGTGGAAGGCGTGGGCTGGAGTTCTGAGTTCATTTTGTGAATAAATGAAATCAGAAAGCTGCCACCTGCTTGGGATGTATTTGAAAGTATGGAGAAAGAAAAACACTGCAAGAGCTTATGCTATTATAAAACCCCTATTCTTTAGTTTGATTCCCCTCTTGGAGACATCCACAGGAAATACATCTACAGGAGGGATCTGAGAAAGAAAAAGGCAAGGGATTAGGGAATCTTTACTACCACCAGCTGAAAAGAAACCCATTAGAATGGGGGGTGTAAAAAGTTTGTGAATTTATTTTCTTTTAAAGATTTTTTTTAAAGATTCTTAAGATTATAGCAGCCCTATAGGTTCCTGATTTTTCTCTGTCGAACAAAACTCCAGCCTCCATCCACACAAAATCTAGTTTAAAGGTCTCCTTATATGAGTTCACCAGGCTTGTTAACAAAGACCTTCTTTCCCCACTTGGTCATTTTGTGTCCAAGCCTGAATCTTGAACAGGAAGGTGTGTGTTGGGTGGGGATGATGGTGCAGTTACAGTACAGTGGAAGAAGTTACCACATTCACAGCCCATGTACTCGTTATACCTGTCTGGTGATACCACTTCACTTCTGATTACATACTATCCACATAAAAATGAATGCTGCTGTAATGATATACAAGTGGGGAGCTTGACATATGACTGCTGACCCCCCATAAGTACCCACAAAAGACAGCTGAAGATATTTTCATGAAGCACAGGAGGCAAATAAATAGCTCACTTATAATGTGGAAAGCAGTCTGGTGTGGTTTGCATGAACTGACTGAAGGTACAGGCTACATTCATCATCTGGCAGTGGCATGCTAGGCTCTGGTTCTGAAATGGTGTGGCCTAAGCATCAGCACTGCACATGCCCACCTTGTCTTTCAGATCCACTGGTACATGACTTGAATATTTCCCTTCCCATTTGTCTTGTTCCTCAGAAATGCTGAGCAGAGTACATAAAATCAGTGGGAGCAAGGAGTGCTCAGCAAATTTGAAAACAATGCCACAGGTAGGTAAATATCTGAGGCAGGAATGAGCAGCCAAACATCAGCCCCTTGTCTCCTTTGAATATTTTGTTTCTTATTTTCACATATGCACGTGGTGTAAAGCCTGTTTATCTGTTTGCTGCTTGCTCAATGTATCTCCAAAGCCTCCTGTACCCAGCTATGATTCATTTCTGAATAATTTCATGAAAGGCAAATAACATGTTTCCAGTTCTACAGACTTGTCTGATATTACTGGGCACTTCATCATTTGGAGGCAATTTTTTCTCACTTGTCTCATTCTTCCCTTTCCCCCCATATATGTAAAACCATCGCCCCTACATTCTGACCCCTCAGAGATTACAAATCATTTTAAGTGGAGGAAAGGTTGGGCCCCAGCTTTGCGCTTGATGCATTTTGTTTAAGTTGCTCGTGCTGTTCCAACATCTGTCATATCCTCCACAGCAGTGCAATCAAACTGTCAGGGCTGAGTGAAGTTTTGCTGATCCAATCTGCTCCTTCTGTGATTCCTGTCAAAAGCATCAGGAGGTGGCAGATACAGTTGTGTGCTCTTTAAACAACAGATCTTTATTTTTGCACATTAGAGGAACTGTTATTGTTTGTTTCTCTTATGCTCACAAAGTGTGTTCAGATGTGGCTGCAATCACAAACCAGACTGCAACTCCCAGATTCTTCTGCACTCCTGCAGTTTTACCTCCCCTCTTCCCATGTGAGGACAGAGAACATAATTACCTCTCAATCTTGCTGGTCTCTGTAATTCCATAACATATCTTGGAAGCACCCAGGAGGAAGTTACTTTTTGGATCCTGCATTATTATTAATGCGGTAATTAAACCAAAGGGTTGTATGGAAAGGGGAAGAGTCATATTTTAATAAGCTCCCTCCTGGATACTGCACTGTGAGTTGCCAGATAAACGTTATTCCTTGTTAACGATACCAAAAGGATCTGATACTAATTGATATTATTGATACTAATATTACTAATCACTTTGACTAAAAGGACAGGATGTTCTTTCATCATTTAAAAAGCATGTACCTTTGATGTACCTTAATAACTGAAAGAATTTGGAAAAAAATTATTCCATTTGGGCTCTGTTAATATGCAGCATGTATTTTTAATCAGGTTTCCAGCATGATGCACCTTTTCACACTTCTGACTGAAGCCTTAAACCCTTGCTGTGAAATGGAAACTTGTGGTTTTATCATTTAATAAAAGGAACCTGAATCTGAGGTGAATCATATGGTTCTGTCCCATTTCTGTGCTGGCCTCATAGCCTATGGCTTTCCCATCAAGGCAGAAAGTCTTTTAATTACAGCAAAGCACCAATTGAAAATGAAACTTAGGATGCCACTGTGCCCTCCTCTCTAATACTTATATTGGATGGTGACTCCTGCTGCGATGAAAAATCAGGTTCAGAAATGCTTTGATTCATTAAAGAAAAACTGTTTTTTTTAAAAAAAGAAAAACCCTAAGATAGCAGACTTTGGTTCTGTAATACATTTGCTCCTCTAAAAATCTCTGTCTCTAAACCTAACTGGTATGAAAACATGTTCAACTTTCCATGATCTGACTTTACCCCCTTCCAAACTAACCCAGCCAGGGACTGGATCATTCTCCCCTGAACAAAGAAGAATCTGAAAGCCGTGGCAGAGGAGAATCCAGTGCTGCCCATAGGCATGAGAAAAGATTAGCTGCAACTTCCAGCTTGGCTACAGGACTTCAAAATACACACATACACCCCAAGAAAACCCACAGATTAATGGCAAATAAACTTTTCTTGAGTCCAGATGCACAAGGATGAGGGCTCTGAAAATCCCACATAGTATGTAGTTGCCATCACTAGGAGCTACTCTTTCTCTTTTTAGCTTCTACAGAGGTTGTTCTGTAATCCACCCTTTCCACTTAGAGCTCACAATAGAATCAAGAAGATGGTTTCCCAGGGAAATGCAGTGAAAGGAATGGATGGTCAGAGCATGCTTCCAAAAATCTGTCTTATATTATCTAAACATGCACTGTAAAATAAGGAAGGTAATAGAAAAGTGAATGGCAGCTCTTCCAGGAGCCTGAAAGCTTAGCAGGTTGGTTCTACCTAGGAGGGCTGTTGCAGCTACTGATTACACATCTTCTCACACTGTGTTAACAACTCATCCTGACTCCAGTTGTTGCTGAAATTTCTTTTGGATCACATCTGTGTTGTATGATGGAGTCCAATTGTGAGCTTTTTGGCAGCTGTGTAGAGTACTAAGTATCCACTAATTCGATTTCTTTTCTAGGAGTTTACACCTTTGGGGAATTTAGTGTTTGCTCATTTGAACTCAAGTAACATGGCACACAGAAAAACAAAATCGAAGGATGACATAACAAGAATTTTGCCGGTCACTGGACCTCTTCTTATAAACAGGATCCATTAGACCAGATGAAATGAAAAAGTAGTCAGGGAAGCAAAAGTCGCAGTCTCTGAGGAGTAGCCACTCTCTGAGGAAGAGAACATCATATGAACAGTTTTGACTAAATGAATCAAATTATCTGATGGCATGACAATAACTAAGACAGTGACTTCCCAACTGTTATCTCAAGTGGAACTTTTAGCAGTGCAGTCATTTTGCTCTTTAAAGGAAATGGAGTTTGGAAAGCGAAACAGAAAACGGGAATCTTTGGCTGGCAAGGACAGGGAAATAAAATCATCCCAAAACCTTTTATTTTTTTTTCCATATTGGAAAAAAAGGAAATTAAATCTGAGTTGGCCAATTAGCCCCCACAATCCCCAAAGGCAAGACAAGATCTTTTTGCAGGAAAGCCTTGAGGTGAAGCCAATTCAATTAGTTTCCACAGCAAAACTGTCAAGACCCAAAATTCTAGGTGGAATAATGAACTGATTAAAACCTGTAATTGCAATTCAATAGAGGAAACCATTAATCATGGAGATGGCAACATTTTCTCATTTCCAAACTCTGCTCCTTTGAGTTGCCAACAAAAGGGATTGTAGGAATAAAGGGCTAATGTAAACTGGAAAAGGAGCATCCTGGATAGAAATCTGTGTAGTTCCATGACTGGACCGAGGAAAAGAATAACCTTCTCTAGACAGTAAGAGACTATTAAAAAAAAGTTATAGTCATGGTTTTTTCCTTATTCTTAATTCCTCAGCTCTCAGTTGTTTACACCACAAATCAGAAAACTCACAGCCTGAGCATCAGGGACACTCAAACTGAACTCAAAGTCATTTCTTCCCCCTTTAATTTCATGTGTTTCTAATATTTCTCAGTTTACTTTTTTTTTTCTTTTATTCAGCCCTCCTCTACAAGTGCCTTGGTCTCATTATTGTGGTGACAAACTGTTTGTGATGTTCCCAAAGCAGTTAATATCTCAAAGAAAGGGGAAGGCAGGTTGCCAACTGGCAGCTCCTCCAGAGATGTTCAGACACCACCACCATCCCCACCCTCTGCTGCCTTCTCAACTGCTGCAGATGCTGCCATAGCACACCATGCATTGGAAAGGGAACCAGAAAAGCAAACCTCATTTCTATTCAAACAAAACCTGATTTTAATCAAAGGCAATACTTTTATCTAAGTTTTTGGAGATAACTCCACAGCTCAGACAAGCCTTCATGCCATGACTTTTCATCATCAAAACATTAACCCAACTCCTTTCTCTCCTGCTACCCCCTTCAAGATTAAGCCACCGTGATTAAGCTCAAGAGACCATCAAAGTCTGTTACACTGTCCTTTATCAGATTAGGTTTTTCCCTTGGCTGGTTCCTCTGCCTCCTCTCTCTAAAGAGAAGGGTTAGACTGGGGTTACCACTAAGCTACTGAAAGCGTCAGCCAGGCTGCAACGAGAGCAGGTAGGATGATAAAGAGAAGTGGGTGGTGACAGAGAGGGTGAGAAGAGGTCTAAAAAAGCCAGTATTGTGTCACGTGTGTGTAGCACACAAAACTGACCAGGAAATCAAATGCAAAGCATGATGAGAAGGGAGCACTGCCTTTATGCCCAATCAGAATGAAAGTCAGCAGAAGAGGAAAAAACCCTTGGATGTTACTTCATTTTGATAACTGATTTTCCAGTGTGTAATATTTCCCAAGAGTTGGATACCACTTAACCTAAAATTCCAGTGAAGTTTGCAGGTCTTGTAATTATCAGTGGTACCACTAAGTGGCCCTTTTACAAGTGAGGAAGGTTCAAACCAGGGACATGAAAATTTTCCTGCTGGGAAGAAGGAATGTGAAGAAATAGGGTGAGAATGAGTGAAAGCTTCTCTTAGCTGAGCAGACTCTTCCCCTGGAGAGCTCTGAAGAAGCAAAGCTTAATTAATTGTAGCACCATTGAAGCTCTGCAAAGAAAAAGCCTATTAAGCCATGAGCTCCATCCTTCAGACCGTAGTCCAATTCCCACTGAGCTATCCAGGATAGTGCTCAGTGTCTCTAGTGATGACCTTCCTGGAAATCCTAACTCACTGAGGCAGTTGTGTACTGAACAGCAAAAGAGCTCTGAAAACTTTGGGAAGCAAAAGGCATAACTGCAGATCTCAAGGTCTTCAAGAGCTTTGTCAAGTACTAGGTCTGTGCTTAAGGGATATAGAAGAAGACATAAGAAAAGTAGAAGGCGGAAAAAGGAACAGGGAAGGATGATTTTCACATTCTCTTTGGCTCCAACCCAATTCTTTCTTCCCTCCAAAAATGTGTTTCCAGTCAGAAGACTGTTCTCCACTCCAGATGTGAGAGCTGGAGGGAGTAGTCACAGGTAGACTTTCTGTTTCTCACAAATTATTGCAGTCAACAGAAATGCAGCTTGTTACAAACAAGTAAGATCTGAGCTGTTTGAAAATCTTAGATGCTTCTTGGACTAATTGGAGATATACCAAGCAACTCATATCATTTTAAGAATGAATAAAATACAGCCTTGAATTAAGTGATGCTTTAATGGACTGGCTTGCTCCCTCTGCCTTTTTTATTTATTTTTTAATTTATTCTGGAAGCCAGATGCAACTTCCAAATCTTGCTCTTATTATGTATAAATCCATTATTAATTTATTATTAGCTTATTTTTGCCACTAATGATCTGGGTGAAGACTTGCCTGTCAACTAATCCATGTCAAGGGAGATAAAAAGTA
The DNA here is from genome assembly GCF_003984885.1 of Neopelma chrysocephalum. NCBI lineage: Eukaryota > Metazoa > Chordata > Aves > Passeriformes > Pipridae > Neopelma > Neopelma chrysocephalum. The sequence continues at coordinate 8,009,458 of NW_020897736.1, forward strand.
ACTCCTCAACTTGATTTAAAGGCTACAGCTTCTAAATTGTAGGAGCAATGTGGGAGTTCAGAAGTTTTAGAAGCTCCAGAGACAGTTTAGAGGAATGGGTGCTTTTAGCAAGAAGGGAGAGTGAATGTATTGCCACAGGGAAATGAAGAGCTGCATTAAGCAAGTTATACTCTGGACTCAACAATGCTTCCTGGAAGACCAAATGGGAGGAAAAAAAATTAGGTTCACTAATTTCCATGTGGAAATAGCCTTCCTAACATTTAACTAAATGGAAAACTCACTGCCTCCAGGCTGCCTAGAGGTGTGATATTTTCAAGGTGTTCTTTCAATTCTTATCCCTGTTGTGCTGAATAACATCAACATGATCCTCAAAGCAAGCTCCCAACAGCCTCCTATCCCACAAAATTTGTCTGATCTCACTTCTACAGAGAAGCCTATTTCAAGCCTTCATTTTTTCTGACTGTTCAAGAGTAGGTGAGAACGAGCTACCTTATGTTCATCAAGGACAAGAGGATGCAGGCAGGCAGTACCTTGACACACTTAAGCTGAAAATCCACTGTCCTGTTCACTTGACAAAAACTTGTCACAGCCAGATTGTAAGGGGTACAAGGTAAAGGGACTGGTGAAGTTGGACAGGCACTGGGGTAATTCTGAGACAGCTGGTGAGTATATCCTGAGCACTAAATATGAAACTATAGCATTGAGACAGATCTCTAGGGCTCCCAGACCATTTACACACCCTGGACTACCCCTGACTTCACTATTTCAGGATCCTGGAAAACCAAGCAATTTAGAAGACAGCCAATGCCAAGATCCATTTTTAGAGTCTCCAGTCTCTGCTGTTCCCTTCCAGGTGACCTCACCAGTCTCTCTGAAATCTCCAACACTCCCATAGAATCCCCAGAGGTCATACTGGGATATGTTTACACTGCCTTTCACTTCTCTTTTCAAGACCTCGGCCATGTTTATTGATTTATGCTTTGTTTCACAGCACTGCTTTTCTGCTGAAGGTGACCCCACGTCTGCCAGACTGGAATGTTCTCTTTTGAGGTCATGCTCTAACGCCTGCCTGGCTCCTGTAAAACATCACTCTCTGAACAGCTCCTGATGGATGTTTTGGCCAAGAGTTCTGCTTATTACATGTCAAACATGGTTCGAAAATGAGCACAGACTGACTGCCTTGATGAGGGAAAACCAGGATTATGTCAAAGTTCTTTGTGTTCTAAAGGTCAACACATCAACTTCTCCAACAGGCTTTCCTATGGCTGTAATTGCAAATCTTTTGCTCAAGGTAATCAAACAAATATATTTTGAAAAGCATGAGTTGGTGGAAAAAGATCTACTGAATTAGGATTAGGGAAATAGAACTTTTTGGCTTCAGATCACAGAAAGAAATCGACTTTTGTCCTCAGAAACCAACTGATTTTGCCATTTCTCAGATCTCCAGCTGCCTAACAGCAACTGACAGGGCTCCAGGGTAGCCAAGCTCTCAGAGAAGGAGTTCCTATAGATAAGCCCAGCAATTGATATTCAAACTCTTTATTCAGTTGTTAATTTTAAAATGTATTAAGCATGAGAGTCATGTCCCCTTTATGTTTAGTATTTAAAATTGAGATAGTAACCAAAGTTTATTCATCTGGGTTCAAGATTGTCAACAGTACCATCCAGCAGATGCCACACCTCAACATCACCACACCACTATGTTCCAATATGTTGCACATACACCCACCTCATAGGGCTAACATCCTAATTCTCATTACTGAAAAGCTTCTCAAACTAACTCAAACTTTTCCTTCACTTATCCAAACCACTGCTGCTTATGTTACTACATGTAGAGAGAAAATAATTCCCTTCCCCAAATAACCTATATTATTTCCTGGAAGGTGTTTATAGACATAGATAATATCTCCTCCAAGCTCTCTCTTTTTACACTATGTAGTTTAGTTCCTCACATCTCTCCTCCCTCTGTTTCTTTAATCCCTTGAGACATGGAATTATATGTATTTTTTCCTAGTTTTTCATATTTATCTGAAACTGCGGAGGACAAGAATCACACAGTATTTCTTAGTGCTACAAAGGAAAGCAGAGTAGCCAACAGTGCTAACAGCGTACATGTTTAGGATAGTCCGAATAACAAAAGGCAAGGTATTCTACTGATATAAAACGGCACAGCCCTACAAACATGATACAAACTGTCTTGACATATATCAGCAGAAAATCTGGTCGTAAATACATCTTTATATCCTCTCAAAATTTCATTATTTGCTTTGCTAAGGATTGGGAGGAATTCATGAAGAATGACAGTCTTATTTATAAATTATGGTACAGAGGACAGACAAACGAACAGGAAAATCCAATCTAGATTTTTTTTCTCAGAGGAAAAAAACATAACACTGCAGGATAGGATACAGTGTTCCTATTGACACATGACTTCTAAAGTGATTAGAGCCAACACACTGCAATGCTGAGTCACACATGCCATCATGAGTGAGATCTATGTGGTTCTTCCCCTGATAAACTGAAGGATGCACCCATAAAAACAGTACTACTACACAAGTTTGCTGGCAGCCCTCCATGAAAGGCCACCTCTGTATGAGTACAGACTGCTAGGAGGAAGCCAGGCAGACATTCAGGGGGGATGGAGCTGACATGGATCACCAATTCCCAATCATTGCCCAATGCAGTTCTTCTCAGACGCATTTGCTTTTCTTCATAAAAGGAAACGGAAACTTCAATCCCCTCCTATCATCAGAAATGTTTTCAGGATTTATTTCTACAGCCTGGAGAGCTGTTTAATCTCCAAAGAAGATAAAGTTTAATTCTTTCCTACATTTAATAACAGCCATAAACTGTCAGCATATTTTTGGAGTTTTGCATAAGCCAACCAGATCCAGACTCTGTTTTGAAGGCATTTCATTCTGCCATGAAGATCACTCATGAGCTCCAGTGTCTTTGTAGTCACCTGAAAGTTTATCAGAATTGTTTCTTGAAGACTCATGACATCTGGAGATCTGGGCATCATTTTCCCAGCATGCTCGAGAATGTCACTACGTCTCTCTTTTCCTGAGAAAACACTCCCATTTTTCAGCAGCTCCTGAGGCTGAAACACCAAGCAAAATCTCAAACATAAGAATATGAAAATGAGACAAGACAGTAATACAGATAAAATTCTGCCATTCTGTGTAAAAGTAGGTTTCATCCTCTGCTGGAATAATGTGCTCAGGTTTAGCCACTAAAAAGGCCAAGCAGAAAGAGACATGGCAGAGGCAGCAAAAGTAGATTGGATTATTATGCATTATTATACAGGGGGAAGAAAGTAATCCATTAGAAGGAAAATGAAAAGCTTTGGGATGATGAGGGGTAAAAAGTAAAAGAGGGAGACTAGACATATGAGAGAGCACTGCAGATAATATCTAGAAGGGCAATTACTGGTTCCCTTTCTCTATATTCTTTCCCATAACACAAGACCTGGAGGGCAATGTGCAATTAAGGGCCACCCATTGAAAACACACAAGAATGAAACGCTATTTAGCGTGTAATTAACCTGTGGAACTCACTCCCACATGGCATTCTGTGGACAAAGAGCTCAGACAGAGCCCAGGAAGGATTAGACACTACTAAGAAGTGGTAAGATAGCATTTCCCGTACCACCAGCTGGATAAAAATAAAATACAAAGAATATCAATCCTCCTGCTTTAGGGTCTCAGTTGTTCATTGTGATCAGCAGCAGGTAAAGCTTAGTAGGATGTCAAAGATGCAGTTCTGCCAATGAAAGCTTTAGTGCATGGCCCTTTCCTATGTGCCTCTTGTCACTTAGATGCTTATATGGCTCCTACAGTTCCAGTACGGGAGTTCATTACAATCAGTAACATATTCATCATCACAATAGCCTGAGAAGGTACAGAAGAACTTTTTTCCCCTATAATACAGTCTGTGAACAAAAAGGTTAGGGACATGCTGGAGGTCGCACAGGAGAAGGGAGCAGAGCACTGCACTGCTCCATCCATCCATCCTGAACATTGGACCCTACTGCATTCCAGATCAAAGATAGCTGGGAAAGGAGACAGTAGTTCCATTTCCAAGTCCCTTTCAGACATAGATGTCCCAACACTAAGCACATACCAGCAATTTATTTAAGTAGCATCTGCAGCATGATCAACACAATCATTTGCATCAGCCAAACCATGACCACTGTTCCAGGGACCCAGCCCTCGGGTGGTACCTCCCAGAAGGTTTCTCTGACCTTGCTGACATCCAGCACAAGCTCAGCAGTTGGTTTGTCCTTTGGAATGAATTCCAACTGGCAGTACAGGATGGCATAATGTCTCTTAGCATGTCTCTTAGTTTCCCTCCTGCTGTGACTTATCCATAGGGTTTTTAGTACATGCAGCCCACTTAGGGTCAGGTCATGAAGCTGCTGCATGTTTAATTTACCTAAGCAGTCCCAGCCAGTCCAATGCAACTACTCCCATGGTTGCACAATCAACTAATCTTTTAAAAGGACAGATGTACAGAAACTGTGACTTTTCTCCATGTGGAGATAAATCACGTCTTTTTTTACAAATGGCTGTATATGCACTCTGTGTCACTTTTTACATTACCATTTATTTTTAATATATTTAACTAACAGTGATTCATCAGTCAATCTCTGATGATAAATACAGCACTTCTTCAACACTGACAATTCTTTTCTTTTTTCTTATTTTTTTTAACCTTTTCTTTCCATGGAGCAGTTTTGCCCTGAGATGGAAATGTAAAAGTCCACCACAATCTTTACTGTCCTGTTTGAAAAGAGTCCTGTTTGAAGCTGTGATACAATGAATGCACAGGTCATTTTGAGAATAAAACATAAAGACACACTAACCATGAAAGTTTTATTTCCTTCACAAGTGATAAGCATGTTTGAAGGAAAGCCTTTTTTTTTTTTTTTTTGCTACCTTTGGCCTGCTGTGGAACACTTGTTTAAAAATGTTCCTTGATTCTAATCTCCAACTGGTGTTTCACTTATCTTGAACTCTTAAATGTCACCAGCTTTCAACTGGTGCTGCGAAAAGACCTAACTTACATATCTATAAATGAAAGAGCTCTATTTTAAACAAGTTTCTTCCCTCCTCTCTGCCTTTTTTCCTTCCCTTTCTTTCTTCCTTTCTACCTTCCTTTTTTCTTCTCTCTTTCCTTCCTTTCTTTCTTTATTCTGGTACTGAATTTCTGCTTTGATTTTGACTTTTGACACAAAAAAAAAAGGGCAAGAGGAGAAGCTATAAATTATACAGAATAAGAATACTCTTAATTAGTCTAAGCTCCCATTAAATTAACAAATTTTCCTTTAATTTGATACAGCACAAATTTTTTAACCAAATTTAGCTTTTAAGAGGTTCTTCTACTTCACCAGGGCCACAACTAATTTTCTGAGCTGGATAGTGGATCCTGAACAGATGCCAGCACCACCCTGCATAGTTGAGGAAATACAAAGGTGTGGTATAGGAAGGGAAAAGGGGATGCTCACAAAGATTAGGAATGAATAGATTTCATGTCACCTGTTCCAACCTGCAGCTCTATACTGAACTGTTACCATAAACCAAAAAAAATCGTCACTTTGATTGCACGGCCGTGAATATGATATAACTTCATTGCACGGTAGATTTCCACAAGGCCCCATTCCAAAGTCAAGTAATGCAGGGGATTGGGAAACTCTTCACAGGGAAGCATCAAACAACCAAGGGTCCAGCTCAGGATGCTACTGACAAAGATCAGTAGAAAATTGCTTCATTAAAGGGATCTTGTTACTAATCAGTAGATTAAAAATCTAATCAGGCACATTCCACAACAAACGCCACAGGGAGATCACAGAGAAATGCAAGTTACAGATTTCCTGATCATTGGCTCAATGGGTACAAGAGATGCAAAGCTGAGTCGTGCAGCTGGGCAGAGGGATACAAGGATAATGTTGAAATTGCCCTTTTGAGAAAGAAAGGACTCAAATTCCATGTTCAGCAAGACTGCCAGAAAATGTCAGTGCTTTGCATTATTCCTTAATCTGAATCATCATTAGATTATTGACTCTGAAGTTCACACTCCAAAAAGTAATCTGGTTCTTTAACAAGTCATTGAAGCACAGCACCAGTGAGCCAACATATCATAAGAAGATAATGATATGGGTAGTTCTCACCTTTCTGCTACTGTCTTATCTCTTAGATCTAAACAGTGGACACATTTCGTACAGCACTGCTCATCTGAGCATATCAAAGGGCTTTATAGATGTTCATTATAAGTAATTACCAGGCAGTATGTGTGAATAATTTACAGGTGGTAGAAGCAAAATTTCTACTGCCCTCTCAGTTTTTTCCTCTGCTCTGCAGTTTTTACACTTTTTTTCCTTTGTTCTCCATCTCTTTCTCACTACTGTAAATTAGGAATATCAGTAATTTGAATATCTTCCTAAATCACATCTGTAGGTGCCTATAACAACAAATATGTACCCCTAAATTTGGAAGCACATCTAACCCAGCAGCCTAAGGCAGAGATCCCCTCCCAGAACCAGCCATACCAGTGGAAGAGTTTCTGCCTCCAGATGCTTTTTTTTTTACCTAACACTAACTCCATCAGCACTAACTTAGCTTTTTATCCAGGTAAAAAGTAATGATAACCAGTAAGGAGGTGTGAGCTACAAGGCAGTAAGTGGGAGAGAATCTGACTCTAAAACACACCCCACTAATATCCTAAAAAAGCAGAGAAATTAACAGACCTGAACTCATTAAATTCAGTGAGAGTCACTTCTCAATGTGTCTCATAAAGACAAATACAGTTTAAGCAGGTGAAGATCCTTCATTGATCAACAGAGGAGAAGAAACCTTTTCTTTTCAGATTTGGGGGGTTTTCTCCTCCCTCTTCTGCAGAGATGTTACACAACTCTGTTCACTCAATCTTTGCCTTTCATTTTCCTCAGTCAGCTTTGGGATTCCAAGTCCCAGGGCAGTCTACATTTAACAGTCATGAGCATTTAAAACATAACTGCAAATTGTCATAATTGTCATTTTGAGCAGAGGCTGGGATTTCTGGGGTTTGTTTCTTTTTTTTTTTCCCCTACAGGATCTTAATTGCCTTTCTCATCACAGATTTTAAAATAGAGTTGATGCTTGGGAGAATTTAATACTTGAATAAGAAAAGAATGGTGACCACTCACAGATACTCAGAAGAGAAAGCAATTCAAAGAAGCAGAACTAGAAAGGTGTGGCAAATGGCTAAAGGTGTGACACAAAGCCCAGCAAAGTACAAAGCTGAACAAAAAGGAGGAAGGAAAAATACAGCAGCTGTCTACTGAGCCAATATGAAAAGGTTGAAAAGTTAAATAATAGAAAGGAAAAAAGAGGGACAGTTTTCATGGCAGGAAAAAGAAAGGGCAAAAGAGAAAGAAGCAGCACAATGATAACATAGTCTTATACACACAGAGGAAAAAAGACTTATCCAATGAGAGAACATACGGGCAAAGAAAAATAACCCCAACCACAGATGGATTTCCAAGGCAACACATATAAACCAAACAAAAATTAAAGACAAAAAATTAATTTAAAATCTCCACAAAAGAATTTAAACACTAAAATGTATTGGGAAAAAAGCAAATAACCTTTTCCAGTGTAGCAAAAATGTTCATTTTCTAAAAAGGCCTTTTTCCAACACAAGTTTTCCCATTCAGCTAATGTCATCCAGCTCCAGTTATGTATTCCAGGCCCCTAGGGCAAAACATAATCTGTCTGTGTTTGAAATGAGAACATGTTTGTTCAGACCGTAGGCCAACAGCAACCAAGGGATCCGTCAGTGCCCTGGTGAAAAGAAACAGGAAGGGAACAGTAGGGGAACATTTGAGCATGCTTTGAACATCAGATAGTGCCTGAGCAGTCAAGGATACCTGAGCCAAATTGTCACTTTTAGTACCCATAACTCATCATGGCACCCTCAATATATTTCAGAACAAATCCTTCCATGCCAGTTGCTACAACAGCTTCTCCAATACACAGCCATGTAGGAGCTGCAATGTGCTCTCTGTAGAGCCCTTCCAGGACTTCCAGGGCTTTAGGAAGCTGTTCACTAGCAGACCAGTCAACCCCCTGCAGTGAGGAATTCATAAGCATTGGACAGTAAAGGTTCATTGTTTCAGGGCAGCTCATGGAAGGCTTCACCCAGGTGGGACTGCCATCCATGTCTCCTCAATTGCTGTAGAAACACGAACAGAGTACACTGCACTATGCACTATACCATTCCAGAGCTCTGAGCCCAGCCCAGGCTCTTTTTCTCTAGGTACCACAGCTGTGATTAGATGGAAGCATCAGTCTGTAATCAGAGCTGCAAAACGGACGGATCAATACAGCTATCAGTGATTAACACTACTGTAACTCCCTGGCACATTTTTTATTCATTGGAGCAGGCAAGTCAAGATGCCTGGGGATAAGCAGTTTCTAGCATGGAGAGACCTAAGGAAAAAGGGAGAAAAGTGGTTGTTCATATTGGAGACTACCCCTTTTCCCTCCCTTTGTTGCTCTCACAGCCTGGAGGCACATGAGCACCTGTGCATCACATATTGCTACAGAAAACATCTGATTCCTAGTAGAGACCAGTTGGCACGTTAGGGTAATGCATCTCTTCTTCACCTTTGGAGTTAGAGATGGAACAAGTTTTCCCAGTCCCAGGGTATTCCCATGTGGATCTTTATTTGTTTCAGACCTGTATTTTCTCTCCCTTCACCCAAAGGAGTTCTCATGACCAAAAGAACTGGCAATGTCATAGGCCAGGAATTATTAGAAACGAGAATTCCTCCAGGGGCAGAACTGGAGAAAACAGATATAAATCAAAGACTTGGATGCATTAGCAGAGCTACGTGAAAAGGCTATGATGAGAATGGCTAGAAATATCCAAGTTGAGGAGAAAAAGAGCTGAGGAGAGCTCTGTGGAAGCCTGCGACTAGCAGAAGTTGCCATTCAGAACCATGAGGTAGAAAATTGCTGTGACCTCTGACCAGCAATATCACAACTTCTATTCATCTTCATAAAGACCAGGAAAAACACCCAGAGTTTCAATAATGAAACAAACACCTTACAGCAAGTGCTGATTTTTAAAATAGGGTTCTAGCTGTACGATCTATTCCAGTTGGTTTTGCTCTGCTGGTATTAGCTGTTTCCTGAGGCATGATTGCTTCCAGTTTTGGAATACATTAGTGTTCAGCTCAGCTCCAGGCATCATTCTAAAGGAGAGAGGCAGGGTGAATTTTTAAAAGAGCCAGATAGTAGTAGTATTTTTACACAAGCATTTACTATTCTTTCTTACTGGAACACCTCCCTGCTGGTACTGCCGATCCGAGTCAGCCCTCACCCTGAAGGGCACTTCACTTCTAGTTTGCACTTCACATATAGCTGTAAGAGCTCAACCATGAAAGGAAGCAGTAGGCACATCCTATATCCCAGCTGTAGCTCCACGCCTCTCCAATACTTCACCCAGCTGGAGGAGTTTGGCTTCACTGTGCCCTGACTGAATTATCCCAAGTTCAGGCAAGCTCAGCATGAGCCATCTCAGTCCCAATAATGAGGTCACAGGGAATCATTTAGGATGCTGTCATTAGTGAAAATACATAACCTTTGAGTTCTTGGAGGTAATTTCATCTCTGTTTCCACAGTTGATAGAGTCTATTGTGTACTGACTTGTGGAAATTAATGCAGGATATTTCAAGTCAATCTCAGCTAAGCCTGATAACTCCCCCCACCTCCACTCCCTTATTCGTAGCCAACAACTGGACATTGCAAGTCAATGACCATTGACAATATGACACATGGATCTACAGACCCAGCAAGTCTAATATCAACTGAACCGACAGTGCTGGATCCTGGCTATCATCAGAGGAGAGACAAATGTTCCAGCTGCCAATAGATGTGCCCTTGCATTGACCTTAACTGAAGTACCCTTGGCCTGAGGGAGCAATAGAGATCAATTAAAATTCTTTGAAGTGCCAAATTCTGCATACCTTTCAGCAGCTCCCTGTTCTCATTCCTCTGCTACAGGTGGGCCACTAATCAGAAACCCTTTTATACATGTTTGTACAGCAAACAGCTAAAGCTTTGAGGAATTAACAAGATGGTAGGGTTTTTTTGTTTGCTGATAGAATCAGGGATCTCACCTCCTTTTCAAAGCCCACAGGGCTAAATGTGTGAAATCTTTCATTGATTCTGCAGTTTCCTTTTCCAATCTTGTTTGCAAAAAGATCTTGAAATTTATCCTGCACTCAAAGAGGGCATTTACAGTTGTCGCTTTTGCCTACTCTCAGCATCCATCCTCCACAAGAACAGCTTCTCCCTGGAGTCAGAGAGGACATCTGATACTTTCCCAGAGGCAGGTTTGCAGTAAGGATCTGCTCAGAGGGGAGAAGTGGAGACTCTGTGAAAGTGTGTTCCAGCTGTTCTGCTTAAATGTCCCTTCAGGGTACACTTCAGCTGACTGAGAAGCTCTGGCCAGACCCTGGCTAATCCCAGGATCTAGTGCTACCATAGACAGAGGTTAAGCACAGTGAGAATCAAGCCTTATGTCCCAATACAGCTCACCCCTGCTACTTTTTAAACCCACATGTGCATTAGTAGTGAATGCAGACTGCTTGAAACCATCAGAAAACAACAGATCATTTCCTACAGCCCACCCAAGAGCTGCACAACAGCAAGTCTGAATTAATGTGGGCCTGGGCTGCAACTGAGACTACTGTCTTGAAGCACAAGGATCCCAGCATTAGCTCTAATCCTTCAAGCTATGAAACCTCCATAATTCACTTTGTAGACTCGCGAATTATTTGTTCAGCCATGGGAAGCACTAAGGCACCATCTTACTCCCTTTAGCTCCCAAGTGTCAGACTCAGAGTAGGGAGCAGAACATGAGAGCACTGCAGTGTGGACTGGGCAATGGGACAAAATGCAAAGTGAGAAGAAATCTGCTCAAAATAACAGTAATAAATCTGAAAAGCACTGATTTTCTGTCTACACAGTTGGTGGTATTGACAAACTGCATCTCCTTTGCTTTTTCCACAATTACTATCAACCAGAGTTCTGGAAGCAATAAAAACTCTTTATCTACTACCAGTATACACTGAGATTTGAAATTACTTTCGATGACAAAATGCAGGTTTAAGTGCTCTCACTGGCATATAGTAGGTCTGAGACATTAGCATCAAGAGATGCTGTGAATGTGTCATGGACCTTCATTGCTCTCAGAATAGCAGGTGATCTCTGCTGAAAGGGCACCGATTTGCTGGGCAGAACCTCAGCTCAAAAGGGACAAAGTATCCCCAAGTTTGAGAATGGCTTCTTTCTTCATTACAAGCTCTTCACTCATCTTCACAGACAGTTCTGCAACTAATGACTGCAACAGGCTCACCAGAGACTCTGCAGAACTCTGTGCTTTAGCATAACAGCAACTGCTCATCGCTGAGTGGTGATTATCTTGTCACACCAGCATTTCCTTCTCCTAGGCTGAGATGGTTAAGTTATCTGGAGAATGCCTAAAACACACATTTTTGAGAGGGAACTGCGAGGTGATGGATTATGGGAGGCTGCCAACACAGGCACAGGAGCCATTAGGACTGACTGAGGTCTGATTACAGCTTTGCATAGCATAAGGGCACATCTGAAGAGGTGTAATTTAAAGGCTCATTGCTTGCTTCCTACCCAATGTTTTGAGAGAAGGAAAAACTGCTGGAGTCTGGTTCATTTGAAATCACCTGTTTGTGTTCTACTATGGAATAGTCTACAAAATCTCATGAAATACTAAGCAAGGAAAATGCTTGGCTCATTCTGAATTACTTCAAAGTGATCAGCCAGCAATTGAAAACTGGAGCTGGAATTGCTGGAACATTCCCTGATATTTGCTTTTTGTAACTCTCCTAAAGTAGAAAGCCTGCATTTCATTACTCTCACTTTCCTGAAGTAGCTATTTTCTTATGCATTTCCTTATGCCATTTATTTTCTGTCCTGTAAAGCTACTGCTAGTGCATGCATGTCTTGCAATACAGGATCTCTATAAACCAAGAGCTGGTTTAGGAAAATGAGTGTCACCTTCTGCCACTGAGAGATTTAGGTTGGAAAGAAGCACGTTTTATTTCCATAACGACCGTTGTTTCTGGCTCTGCTCTATTACTCGGGAGCAAACCCATTCAGCCACAGCAGTCAGGGCTGGCAGGCCACGTTTGTCCTTTTAACTCAGATGCCAACTCTATTCTGACCCAGAGAAAGAGCCAAACAGCTGATTGAGACTTTCTCAGTTTTCACACGTGTCAGCCAGCAGGCCCTTTAGTTTAGCAATATATCATGAGGCAGGGAAAGATTTGGGGTTTGCCTTGAAAATGCAATTCCTCACCAGGTAGTGATGAGGGCTTGGGGTGGCTTTGAGGTGTTTGCTTTGTGTTTTTACCAGTGGAGCTCTTGTTTAAAAGAGACAACTTTTATTCTGACTAGCTTCCACATTCCAGTGCCAAACAGCACCCACTTTGACAGCATCACTTTCTTTTTTTCCTGACAGGATCCACCTGCCAGACTCTGTCATGTTGCTGTTCATATTCTTGTCTTTCTAATCCCTGAGCCCCTTTTTTGATTCACTACTGTCAGACACCTTGAGCAAGAAGAAACAGACCTCCTAAAAAGACCTCAAGCTATAAACATACCCACAGTCAGGTCATCAGTAAAAATACCGCACTAAATAAAAGAAAACTGTCTTTGGGCATGATGAGCTCTGCAGTCATCAATTAAAAGGTGTTCTGAGTACCCTGAGCCAGCATATTTCACATGCAGATCCACAGCATCATACATTTGCTAGAGAAAAATCTGTGTTTGCATAAGCAAAACAGAAAAAGCCCCCAAATTTGTGATCATTTGTAAATTCAGCGAGCACTTTAAATCCTCTTTGGGGCGATTAGTATCCACAGGACACTAACAAGGCTCTTTGTATCCTGCTCAGCTCACTCTGTCTTTCTCTGATTCAAAATCCAGCCCAGGAATCTGGAAGCATTTGCTCTCTTCCCCACCAGCCCAGTACAAAGCCAGGATCTTTTCCTTCCCACCAGAGGAAAGGCAGTTTCACAGTCAAGATACTGATATCTTGTCTTCTACACCAGGTAACGTGAATTTTGCCTTGCAGCAGGAGCTGGTCCTCAGAGGTGATCAGGAGCTGGCAGTAGCCCGGCCCACAGCAGAGGTGCTGGCCCTACCTCTTGTCCATTCTGCAAAGCTGGTTCTGCAGTGACAGCCTTGGGAATACAGAGTCTTCAGCTTCCTTGCCTACCTTTCATCAGCAGGATATATTCTAGCTACTACAAAAGGGGGCAAAAAGGACTATTGGATTTAGAGTAAGAGTTTAGGTTTAGAGCTTTTTTTGGTTATTGGGGCCTGGGAGGTTGGCTTTTTTTTTTCCTCCATGAAACAGTGAATCTTTCGTTCTTTTAAAACTCTAGACTTCTTGGCTGCTGGAGGTGGCTGACTAACGTGATGAGAAAGGAGGAGTGAGAAGGTATTTTAAGGGTGTCATTAAAAAAACTCCAAACTTTAAAAAATATGCTGTGATTGAAATCATGCAAGTCCTGCTGAGATCAAGTGGAACATGTGGAACAAGAGATCACATGTAGGGGAGAAAGGAATAATAAAATTAAAATAATTCCATATGGGGTAACATCTTTCTTAAAAGGAAAAAAAACCAGCTAAACAAAAGTAAAACAAAAAGTCTGGGAGCCACACAGGAAACATGAAGTATTTTCACAGCAATTCCCTTGGAAGTTGGTTGCTTTCCTGAGACTCTTAATTAATTATACATGCTACTGAAGAAATATCATGTGGCTTTGAATAAAATAAAATCCAAATTTTCAAATGAAAGAGATAGGGAGAGAAAAGACAAAATGATTTTGTTAATTCAAGTTTGAACTAATTTCACTTTAATCAGAAGCTGACAGGAAAATGGTAAGCCCAGCTGCTTGTCACATTCAGCAGAGATGTCCCTACTGTCTTTAACTGATAAAACATTTCACTGCTGACCTCCAGTGGGAGCAGAACATTGCCTTTAATGCTGTTGAGCGCAATTTCCACAGATCTCAGTACTTATTATAATCTGCTCCATGGTCATCTCTCCATTAGCCTGAACAAATGGGATTTTTGTGAGTCTAAATACTTTTTTTTTAATTATTTTTTTTTTTTAGGGCAGTAGGAATATCTGGTTCCTTAAGCTGCAATAACCACCATGACAAGGCAAGTCTGGGCAAATCTGGGTTAAAAAAAGACTTTTGGGTTACCAAAACAAAGGTGAAAAATCTTGTCAGTTACAGCAATATCAGATTTCAGCTTTACAAATCTCAAGTGTTCTGATCCATGGCCCTGAGTCATGTATAGAGTTCACAGAAACCACGTTCATCCTCTCTATGGCCCCTTCTTTAGACCTTCTAGGATGTAGCCCACAGCTGGGGTTCATTTATTGTTTTATTTGGATTTCTCCAATAAAAAAACCCCAAGCCCTGGTTGCCCTTGACTCCAGTTATCAAAACAAAAATAGAACCGCAGCATATCCCAAGAGCCCAAAGGGTACAGGTCCTCCAAGCAAAACATAAGGCTCGTCATAGGAGCAATCCCCTCCCTTCCACACAAGCAGATGTGCTCTGTGCTTTGTGTTCTGACAGCGAGTCGTGATCCCAGCTACCCTGGACCAAGAATGGGAATTTATTCCACTGCCAGGGACCCTTCATAGAGAAGGCTTTTCAGAGAAGCTCAGTTGCCTCCACTGAGCAGAGCTCAGGTAATAAAGAGTGCCTCTCTCTTTTCTTGAGTAGGACATTTCAAACAATTTAAGACTTCAAGTGAGAGTCAACCTTGCAGTTGAATTTGAATACTAAAGGCAAGCACTTGGGGTCCTGCAGCACTCGTGGTACAGGCTGCCATGGAAAGGGACACCCTCTGCACCAATGTTGGTCATGTTCTTTGACCACATATTGATGGCCTGGGAGATGCCCATCAGCAAGGTCCCAGTGAAGAGAAGAAAACCCCAAACACATAACAAATCATCACAATAGCCATCTTTAAATCAAAAAGAAATGGTATATAGCACCTCTTAATGTGCTGCTATAGGTTCATATACCAACATCAATGTCCTTGTGAGACCAGGCAATTGTGCTTTAGATGATAAAGGCACCATCTCTTCATGTCTTCCAGTCCTTCCCACTTACACCAGGGCACTCTATCATCTGCCTTTATACTGTCAGACACCTTTTACTTAGGGGTAATAGGTCAGTTGTTTTCTCACACAACACCAGCTCCATTTCAGGCTTGCTGGATTTTCAAGCAAACATCCCTGAGACTCATCTCAGACTCACAAGGATATTACAGACATCCTTCAAATTCCTCATTAACCTCCCATTTGCTGCGATGCCCGTAAATGACAGGCTATAATTTATGACTATTTTGTTGATTAGTACTGGCAAATCTTTTCGTCTCTCCTCTTTTTGGATCCCCCCCATCTGTGCTCTTGTGTTGTGTACCCATAAGTTGTGAGCTCCTTGGGGAAGAAACAGCCCTTCTGTTCCAAGTTTGCACATTGCTAACACGGCAGGGTCCCAGTTCACAGCTCTAAGATGCTGCAGATATGTCTATGAACAATGACAACAGCAAGTACAACCTATTTCTGCTCCTGCTCACTTGCATCTGGACTAAGTATGTAGCTGGCATGATTGTCCAAATCTCATTTTACAGGAATCCTGGGGGCAAGAGTCATCTCTCATCTGCAGAGACAAGATCTCTGCCCATTTCCCCATGGCAGCAGACCCCCGCTGCTCTTCACCAGTTGAAGACCAGACGTGCCCCTGGCCTGATGCCAGTTGGCAACTGTTATGTCTCTGTAAAATACGGGCACAGAAAAAAGCCAGGTTAAAACAACAGTGATTCTCTGGAATCAACTAGAAATAGAGCAGTTGGATATGAACAGTCATGTAACGAAGGATGGACTGAAACCACCAATTAACCTCAAGTAGGTCAAAGAGCACTGCAGACTAACACATCCTAGTCACAGATGACAGGGGCTGACTTTAAAGCAATGGCCTAAAAGAGGAAATCATTATACCACATGCCTAAACTCCTGTATCAATCTGCCTTCAGAATTATGTAGTTTAGACTCTTTGTTTTTTTCAAGCCATATTTCCATGCACAGCACTGTGACTTGCTGTGGCAGCACAGACCTGACATCAGCTAAATTTTTCTTTCAAATGTGTGCAGAGCTATGTGTTGCAGAGTAGAAACCCCACTTCGTTTTCATCAATTATTAAGAACATTGTTGCTTTAATTTTCTTCTGACTGTCCAAATAAATGGCTTGTCTGTATTATTGTTGCTTAGCAAAATTCTGTAATATTTAATGTTCTGTCTTAATTAATACCTCTGAATTTGGATATTTGCAGGTACATATAAAGTTTTCCTGACCAGATTCATGTTGGCAAAGTAATTTCTCCTTACAAAAACACTTCAGTCTTGTGGTTTTAGAATAACTTTTCCCTCTCCCATTTTTGATTTTCTCATTTAAGGTATGTGCTATAAACTGGAGCTACTGAGACTTTGTTACCAACAGCTTTTTAACCAGTGATAAACCAATGTTTTCATCCTTTCTATTTTGGTCAATGGACCAACATTTAAATTCACACCATGGAGTTTGTCTGCCTGTCATTTGTGAATCCACCTCCAGTCTCGTCACTCAGTCAGATTTACACTGGTCTCATCATGCACATGACAATGACAGGCCAGTCACAGAAAGAAAGGTGACACTCTCTAGGTGAAGATACAATAACACACAGAGGAGATTGTTCATAGACAGTCAAAAATGAATGAGTTCCCTCCAAACCAAAAACAATAAGCCAAAACACTATTTTCTCTTCCCATTTAAAGCATGAATAGAAGATTGACAAATGCCCTGATGTTGTCTGGCTCTGTGATACTAAGAAGATTTCTTCTTCTCCCTTAAAGGGAGCATGGAGACAATCTCTGTCAAATCTCTGTGAAAACCACAAGCCAGATTTACATCTGTAGAGTGCACAGACTCATGCACACCTCCCCAAGGCTCCTTCTGGCATCTTCCTCCCAAGTTATCCTCAGGAATTCTGGACCTGTCAATAAGAGGTTTTGCTTTTCCGTGCTTGGCCCCTATCTTGTGGCTCTTGAACAGCTGATAAAGGTATCCTGAGAGAGATGAAGAAGGTTAAGGGTCTCATACAGACCATGATGCACGAGATCTGTGTTTTGCTTCCCACTGCTCAAGAGAGGTAAAAAAGAAGTCAGGGAAAATCTGAAGCTGGACTGCATCTATTGGAGAACAAAAGTGCAATGGTGATTTACAGCCACTTTTACTAAAGAATCCTACACTTCCACTTCTAACACAGGACCAAGATATCAACAATTAGGCAAGAGGTGCCTGAGGACAGAAGTGCCCATCCTGCAACAGCTGATAGAACTCAGGTGTAGGCTGTCATTACCTTCTCTTGCTCAAAGAACCCTTTTCAGTTCACCAAAGCAAAATAGCATTAGGACTAACACAGAGACATATTTTGATCATTCTGTTCTGTATTTCTTTCACTGTCTAACAAACGAGATGTTACTTCAAGTGTATTCTCTACTTATCAGCCTGGGCTCTTGTTTCACACAGGGTTTTGCAGACACTATACTTAAGGAGTCAGAGTATGATGGAGTGCCAGCTAATGCTTGAATAAAACAGTTTCTGAATTGTAAAGATGAAAAGGAGAAAAAGAAAAAATATGTCTTGTAGAGATATGTCAAACTTTATTCTCAAAGTGGCACAGTTCCTTCTGGGAAGCAGCTAGAATCCATTTGAAAAAACTTCCATCTGTGCTGCTCAGAAGAGGAAGGGGTTGCTACTCCAGCTTTTCTCTACAGGCATTAGGTCACATACAGGGAAGGCAAGGGAAATTTATATTACTTGGTACTTGAACCAACTCTCCACATATTCACTCATAGCTTACTGCATCCTGCCTTCTCCATGCAGAGGATCCCTTAAACCATCCCCTGTTGATATGTCCAGACTGGGATGAGAAAGCGGCAAGAGAAACTCACAGGGATGCACAATAAGGGACTGGACACACTCTTCTTCAGCTAACCCTATATTATTTCACAAAAACTCACAGCACTTCCAACTTGGTCAGTGTATAGCTCATACCTTTGCAGACACTTCTTTCCTCTGCTACATTTTGCTATGGGAAATCCTATGCCAGAGGCAGTCATGCTGACCACCAGTTAATGTGATTAACTGTACAAGCAGCAAGTGACAGATGTTGTGTCTAAAAAGCAACAGGAGTTTGGCATGGGAACATCTCTTACAATCTGCAAATACACATATAAGCAGGTCAGCTCATGTGAGTATAAAAGAAATAAAAAAGTACTCCACTGAACCATAGCTTGTTCTACAGTAACCCCAGAAGCTATGGAAAAAAAAATAAAGCCCAAAATTAATTAAAAAAAGTTACATAAAATTCCAGGAAGTGCACTGGTACTCATTTTTAAAGTTAGCTCTTGCTTTTCAAGACATAGCAACTGTGGGAATCTGTGCAGCAGCTTGGATTACACAGAGCCTCTGTGGACTGGTGGGCAAGGGACTAGTGATGAGGTGAGAAATGCTGGAAGGTTCATCACAGAGCTTTGCAAGCCATCACGTGGACAGAACACATCCAGAGATGTACCCAATCTCCATGGCTAAGTGTGAGTGTGTAAGAAACTATCACACTAATATATCAGTTACTGCAAAGGGAGGTTAAAGATAGTGGATTAGCAACCCAGAGCAGAAACCCTGGCTCTGCTGCAGTCTCGGAGGAAAATCACAGTGACTCCTTAGGGTGAGGTTTTTCTCTCACTCAAGGCTGTGAGCTAGTTTCTTTCAGATCAAATAAAGAACTGGCTGTGGAAGGTGAAGTTTTGTCTTAGCCTTTGCAAGCAAGACACAGTTGAGTTATGGGGCCCTTATGAGCCATGATATGCTGGCTGAGCAGCACTAGTTTTGTTTGACCTGAATTTTTAGCAAATAAATGTGGCTCAATTTTTATTTATTTATTTTTTTGCCACTTAAGTGAAAAACCTAATCTCTGATCAGTTTTGCAGAAATTGGATCACAATGGTAGATTGTGCAAAAGGCCATGAAATCGACAAAACCATAAATGAGAACATACAGTACACCTAATAAAAAATCTTATTCTCGTCCATGTTACTGCTAAATCTTCTGTCTCTTTTTATTTAGTGGAGGGGATAGACAGCCTTCCAGGCTAGAGGTCACCCATCTTTTAACTTGGTACATTTCTAATGGGGAGAAAAAAAGAGTACAGGCATAAAGAACAGAAAAGAAAAAAGAAAACAAAAGACAGGCATATCCCTCAGCCTTTTGTTTCCATAACATCCACTGATACTTCACTAGTTCTGTGGTTTTTCACCAGCATTTAGAAAGTCATTGAAAAATGTTAATGGTCTGGTGGCAAAGCAGCCATTGGGAATGAAGAATGAGCCAGCGATGGAATGAGGGTGTGCAGCTAATGATTTCCTACACGAGCTGATTAAACATTGCACTTCCATCTCTTGCCACCTAATTCCCTCCACCGCTGATTTATGGAAAAAGCCCCACCGTGTATGGCTCCTGCAGTTTTATTAGCCAGTAACAATTTAGCACCACAAGAGGCTTTTCCCAGCTTCTAATTTTCTTATAATGAAGAAGGAAAGGGAATGGAAAAAAAAAATCATTGCAGCATCTTTGCTTAAAGGGTAAGGGAAAGGAAGAGAGGAAAGTTAGTGCAAAAATCTAATAGAAATATCAAGGAGGGCACCAGGTTCAGCACTTGGGATCCTGTTTATGATAAGAGGATCATTACTTCACAGAAATCATTATCCTTTTCAAGGCACAGAAGAAGACAAGTACAAGTTCCTATAAATGGAATCTGTCTGGTACTATTTCAGTGGGTTTAAAAATAGCTCAACACCTCATTTTCCCTAATACAGCAGTGCCTGCTACTAGGCCCTTTCCAGTAAAAGATTCACGACATTTCTTGAAAAACTAAGTGGAGAGGATAGAGGAAGTCTGCCTTAGTTCTTTTTATGATTTTTGACTTTGTCTTTTTCACCATTAGACTCAGTTCTAGAAAGAGAGGCACAAAGGCAGGGCACTGTACCTGGCTAGCTGTGGTCCCTGGAGAAGGAGGAGGAGAACAGACATGGAATATCCTTTGCACGAGAGGCTGTGTCATCGTTCACGAGCTACTGGGGGAAAAGCTTCAATCAACCACCACTGTGATCTCCCTGCAATTCCAGGCTGGGGGAAGAGATTTTTTGCAGTGGAACTCAGTAGAAGATGAGTCACCACAAGTTTCTACCCTCTGGGAGGGACTAGCAGTGCATCAGAAAGGAGTTCACAGTGGTCTAGACACTATTTACCCCAGCAAACCATTTGGCTCCCTAAAGCCAGATGATTAAGATGGTCAGTTAGGCATCCTGTATTTTAAATATAAAGCTTGATCCTATCCCAGGTTGGATACTCCTGCTGATCTCAGTGAATCCAGCACTTGGACACCTCAATGTACTCAGTTGGCAGATCACCCTTCACTTTCCTTTGGTTGGGTGGGTTTTCTGCTGGCCTGACAGGCTGAAGTGGTTGTGAGAACAAGACAAAAGACAGAGCCAGTGAAGGAAGAGAGGCAGAGATGTGCAGCCTGGAGTGGGGCAGCAGTTTAGATTGGAAACCATTTAGGTAGGAGTTATAATGTATCTCAGGAATGCAGGAAATGACATACTAGACCAAACCCATACATAGCCTATCTCTGACATCAATCAGACAGACATTTTAGAAGGAAATACAAGATATTGCCTTTGGTAGAAGATTATTTAATCTGCCCTGCTGATTTTTTTTCCCCTCCACTCCATCACTGGCAGTCAGAGTTTCCACTTAAAAAAAAAAAAAAGAATTACTTAAGCTCCTTCCTAAATCACTGCACATTACACACAAATTTTACATGTTACATGTAAAAGCTTAGTATTCTTGTTATGCAAATCTTAATGTTCACCATGTGAAATTTTAAAGGTACTGCTGTGAAGTTGTTAGTAAAAAGTTATTTCACCAAAGTGAAAGATGCATTTTGCTTAGGTCACTCTATCACTATTGCAATGGAACAGACTTCTATTGAGTTGGTTTGGATTCAAGCTCCATATTACATTACTGGTATGAGGGACTTCTGACAAGAGCTGATAGAATGTTTCTGAGAAATTAATGTAAAATTGAACTACAGTACCTAAGGAGTGGTCAGAGAAAGGAGGGAGAAGAGGCAGAGATGGTGAGAGCACAGACTGGAAAGGTGGGCTGGATGTACTCACTGGTGCCAAGACAAAGCAGACAGGCTTTTACTGGCTTCTGTGAGGGCATGGCACATCCCAAACCCATCCTTGGCTCAGGAAGCCTGGCTTTCCTCGGTTATGCAAGGAACTCAGGGGCCAGGTTAGCTTTTCCTGGCCACCTCCTGTCCCAGGCAACTGCTGTGCTGCCTGTGCCTCATTTAAAGGGATGGATTCTCGATTCTGCGGCATCTAAAAAGATAAACTCATCAGAAACCAATCAACCTTTTTGTTGCATTCCAGTATAACAAAAAATAATCAGCATTCACATACAAGCAAATCTAGAGAATCAAACTGAGTCTTGGTTTAGACTTGACTAGAAGCCCAACAACAGTGACCACTGTGCCAACTGAGGACTTCTTTCCTAAGCTTTCCAATTTCTTAGAGAAAGTCTTTTTTATCTGGACTACACCCAGTACAGTGACTTCATCTTGGTCAGGGTTTTAACTGCCATGCTATAACAATGAGCCAAATCGTCAAAAAGAGAAAAATCAGGGAATTCCATGAAAATCCATGGAGCTGCATCTATTTAAAAGAGACATGAGACCAATAATTTCATAAGATCAATATAGAGCTGTAACTGAAAACTAAAGTTCAAGATGAAGGGAAATCAACTTTTTTTTCAGATCTCCCTCTCGAGATCAATTCAGCATATGTATTTTAATTTTGAAAAGCAAGCAAAACAAAGTTGGCCTAGCTATCTCCTCAACTATGGATGCCAAAGAGTAGTAATCCATACCCACACATATTTTTTTAATTCTTCCAACTCTCCACACACACATTTTTTATTTCCTTGGAACAGACACTGACACCTGAGTCCATCATTCTGCAGAAATATTTCCCAGTCTGCTTCCTCTTCCCCAGATAGATATGGGGATGATACAATTTCCCCTGTCATCGTTTTGGAATGAAAATCTTTTGATAAATCTAAGATCTCAAAGGCATTTGTCCCTCTCATTCTCCCTGACTTGTGCACTGAAAATATGCTACAGTAGAATGAAATCCAAGAGAGAGAGGAGTGAGAATGTGTGGAGGAGGGAGAATGATTTAAGTAAAAGAAAGGACACAGACAAATTTCCCCAGAGACCAAAAATTCACATTGACCAAAAGGTCATCTTGGCATTGAAGGAAAACTGAAAAGTTCTAGAAGGAAGGCAACAAAGAAAGTGTTTTGCATGAAGATATAATTCCATTAATAATTATGAATTAAAATAAAAGGTGCAAAACTGTTCTTGAACAAAAGACTCGTGCTTCATGCAGAGTATGCACAAAGCTTCAGGGAATTGTGGATTCAGAGAGACATGTTTCCCTTTATATTTATACAATGTCAAACTATGATGTCCCCAAATCTTAATTGGGGTCTGCAGGCCCTATCATCATCATAATAATAAAAGCAGCTATTTAAGTCCCTGCAAATAACATACATTAGCGTAAGTCAATCAAAAGCCTTCTCAGCTCTGTATCACCAGGCTGTGTGTGCAAAGGTAAAATGAGGAAACACATGATATACTCGCCTGGATCCAGTCCTGCTCCCACTGAGGCCAACAGCAGAACTCTTGTTGACTTCACTTACAGCATAATAGTATTTATAAGAAAGAAGTATTATTTTCCTGTTGACAGTTCAGTCTTTGGGCAATGCCATAAATATAAGCTTTGTATTCTCTTCTGTGACTTTTACCCTGTTGCCCAGAAAATGCAGTTTTTGGATTTACAGTCTGTACAAGACAGGTGAAACAGTTCTGACACAGAATGCCACAAGCCCACAATTCAGATTATTTACAAGTGATGGGACAAATGACTGGGGAGTGATTTGCACCAGCAAAATTTCATGAGGAAAGTAAAGTAAGAAAGACTTACTTTGGCATGTATAATTATGAGAAGGTTTAAGAGAGCCAGTCAAAACTCCAAATTGATAGAATTTCACCAAATTGGAACATACAACTACTGTGATTTTTTTCCCCTTTGAAAAAGATATTTCATAACAAATGACATAGTCTGCATTACTAATACTGAAATAGTATGAAAAATAGAGAAAAATACTAAAAGTAACAGAGAATAAAATTAAGTTAACTTTTTTCCCTAAAAGGAAAGAAGAAAAAGAAGAGGCAACTTCAAAAAGGATTTGTGTCAAGAAAATATGTAATAGGCAGATTCTTGGAAACTTCTTTGATTTCTGAAAAACATCAATTTTACTAAAGCTGTGTTTTCTCATGGAAAATGGTTTCAATTAAGTTTTCCTGAACAGCAATATGTCACATCCCATATGCAAGCTACAGCTGAGCACCAGAGATTCCCATGTTTGCTTAGATATTTATGGCATCATTTATAGCTACTCCATTATGGTGAGAAATATTTTGACTTCATTCTTTAGACACAGCGTGATGGGGCCTAGACAGCTGACAAATGACAAATGAGAGCTAGTCTGTGCTTACACCCAGCATCTTTTTAGTATGCATTTCAATCACCTCCATTACTTCCTCTGACCTGTATGTTGCACAGGGTTGCCAGTAATCATTAAAACCAAAGGGCTAATCTGTAAAACGGAAAACCCCTCATGACAAAGATGACAAATATCAATTGTATTAAAAAAAACCCCAATGCAACAGGCTTGATGTAAATTCTGGTTTAGATTTCTAACCTGTCTTTGGAAAGTATTTTGATCATCATATATCCTTCACATGGTAGAAAAAGAAATATTATGCTACTGCTTTCATAAATTGTACATGTATGTTAGTTCTCAGAAGATGAAGCATTGCCTTCCTGTGTCCTCAAAAATCCTGTACCAGTTGTTCTTGCAGTCTTGGGTTATACAGAGAAAAGTCTGTAAAACATCCAGATTACAGATCCTTCCTTGAGTAAGATTTCCATGAAGCATTATGATAAAGCTAATTACTTACTGAGGTTTCAGAAAACACCTTGTTCAGAAGGTCCTGCTGCCCTTCCATCCTTATGTGCCTTACAAGGTCTTTGTAGCAGTCAGCAGGTTCCTGCTGGCCTGGTGTGAGATGCTCTGACAGCTGAGTCAGGCTGTCCAGCATGAACACCGTGTGTGGTCTGTTTCCCTTAAAAGTATTACCCGTGGAACAGATCTTCCTTCTCTCCCCTTTCTCCTCCTTTATCTCAGCACAGCACTCCTTAATCATTTGGCTCCTAGGAAAGTTTCAGACCAAACTGGTACAGCGTGGAGCAAAGCCAGGTGTGGCTGGAACTGAGCAGATATAAACCGTGCACAGATATAAACTGTTATCTCTATGGAGGGAAGTTTTAAAAGACCTCACTGTGGAGAGCAGGATTTATTGTTCCCATTTCTACAGACAGCAAAACCAAAGCACAAAGTGTAAGAGACAGTACTTTAGGCACTGTATGAAAAATGCAGGAGTTGCTGGCTCCCAGCCATTGCATGTGGGGGACAGCTCAGCCTAGAACAGCCCATTAGTCTCACGAATGATCACTGTTGAGTGGTTTTAGCAGCATTTTCAAAATGAATAAGACTAAAAAAAAATAAAGTTTCCAAAGAAGCAGGACTAGCAAAGCCTAAGTTCCTATTGATTCAACTTAGTGACTTCCCCACCCTGCAGCATCCCCAGTTCCCCAAAGTCCTCCATGAACACCAGATCACTGGAACAAGTCCACATCAGTATGTAGGATGTCTAATATTGGTACACCAACCAGCCAGGCAGTCTGCTTCTGCCAGCAGGACACTTATCAGCTAAGTTCTGCATGTCCTCACCAGTGGGGGTGTGACCAGAGCTTTCTCTGCTCAATTAAAACACCTGTTTTCAATATACTTTTATGCCGTTAGTAAGACTTTTACGCCTTCTTCCACATTTGTTTGCAATTAGATAACAATCAAATGTTATCAGGCAAGACAAACAGCACTGTCACTAAAATTTTTTTAACCAAACCAAGTAACCAGCAATACTGCTGGAATTTGCTCACCTGTAGCCCTGCTGGCTAGTGAAGGTCCAGTTGTATTCTGATTTCTGAAACTGGTTAATAATAATATGATTTGAAGACAAAGAAGATGGTGCTGCCCTGATGTAACTCTTTTATGTCCCAGGAATTTAGGCTGTGATACCTTCAGCCTCTACTTTTATTAGCATTTGTTTTAACCATTAACAGCAGATTCATCAACATTTCCCTTAGTTTACAGAAACATACAGAACTCCCAATCACTGCTTCATTTATGCAGCTAGAATATGTCTGATAAAATATGGCAGGAAAAAGAGATCCTGAGAACACAGTAAGAGACAAGGAATGAATTGGAATGAAGATGACAATCTGATGCTTACAACTGTCTCCTTACCATCACACAGGCAGCCCAAGGGTTGCTCTTACTGCTTTTAGATCTGGAACTTGGGTTTTCTTGTCTCTATCTAGCCTGCATCAACAGGTTTAGGTATTAAAGCCGAAGCAGAATGATTGATGTTCTTGCATTCTACCATAATTTACTGCTTAGTTTTTCTTGAATGGTCCCCTCATTTATATGTTCTGTGGTTGTGACCCTCAAATGCTCATTAGTCAGGAAGGTTGCTTTCAGAAAGGAAATTTTTCTGCCAGCTTTCACTATGTATCAGCTCTCAGTCCTCCTAGTGCCAAAGGGAAAGCCAATCTAAACTTTAGTTACTTGTTTCTGATAATTACTAGGTAGAGACATGCATATATATATACCATT